>NC_141694.1:1372058203-1372658203 GCF_964263255.1 Lissotriton vulgaris | reverse complement strand
TGATTTGAATTCTTGTTGTCCACATATAGGACAGACCTATTGATAATCCTGTGCTTTCGATATACTGTCGACGAAGGAACTCTATTACGGGGTCACCACACTTCGCCGTGCATCCTTGCATGTCCACATGTTCGACTGTACAATAAAGGTGGGTCTGACCCACTATGTGGTTCTAAACTATAGAGGCGGCTCAATGAATTAACTAGACCTCAGTGGTGGGACATTTGGGCCGGCCCTATGATGTTGCAAGATAACATATTTTTTCTTCATGCTATCCAATTCCTCTGTATTCACATCTCTGAGCTGGACACAATCATTAATGTCCCGAATCCCCCTCCCTATTCTTAACAGGTCAGAAGTGCAAGGATTTTACGTGTGAAAACAATTGTCCAATTGAATATAAAATAACGCAAAGATACTGATAGGGTATGTATGGACTACTCCCCTTCCTTTGGGCATGTGGCCATGCACAGCTTAAGTGGTCCACATATCTGACTCCTTTGTTTTGTTTTGAATATTGCAGTCAAGACCACGGCTGACTGACGTTATTCTCATCCCTTGTTTGAGATATACTGGACGTCGAACTCCAATATACCTTACTTATCATCAATTCTTGAGAAACGTATAAACTTATATGGTAAGCTCTGTGTATTGTACAATTATATTCTATTTCATTTAGGACGTTCCGACATCCGTAGGGACCCTACACAGGGTCGCTCTTTTACAATACAAGTCATGACGGTTCTTTACATAGTTAACTATTTTTGATATTATGATAAGGCTATGCTCTTGACAGTGATCATCCCTTAATTATGAAAATCACTGTTGTTTCCTCTATTAGGACTCGTTTGTTCTTTCTATCACAGAAATTATCTCTCTCTCCCTTTCTCTTTCCTTATTTGTGATATGGGGAAGATACAGGGGTCCTTGTAACAGGTTGTATATCCACATGCAGGAATGTTGGATACACAACTCATGTCCTTTGCACCCTTCCTGCACTTTCTTGTTTTAAGTATACTATATGACTCAAGACTAATCTAGGTGAACCATCTGGTGTGTTTCTCCTTACCTCTTTCCTTACTCTCATTCTTTCTCCTATTTTTCTTCTTTCACCCTCCCTTCTCTTCTTGGTTCTTTACCTACTACTTGCTTGTTTCTTATTTGTTTACGATAACACTATTTGCACCGGCTTTTTTGTTCTGTAAAATTGTAACAAATGTAAAAATTGTACATGTCTCTTTTAAACTTGGTATTTATGTAGTTTTATGTGCTTGATTTCAGCCCTGAGGAAGTTCCCCTTGAGGGAGAGAAACGCGTTGGCTGATCTGTTTGATAATGAGAAGCTGTTTTATGAAAAGAATATATAAATAAAGAAGAAACCTTTTGTATACAAATATCGTTCTCTTTGGACTTTCTTTAATACGTGCACCCCCAACCAAAATTACAAATATCCTAGTGATCAGAAGCTCTGTGACGTCATCCAGCAGCTGACGCAGGGGTTGTTTCCACGAAACCATATAACTATCGTTAAACTGGTACTAAGGTGCGGCATCTGAGGGCCCACTGCTGCTTTCTGTTCTAGGTTAGCAATTAGTGTTTTCTTTCCCCCTTTCTTTTTGGCAATGACCACATGACCTACTCAGATGCACTCACAGGCTCAGTAAGTTTTACTCACTAAGTCATCCAGGTGTTTCTATAATTCATCTCTGATGCATAAAGGCACATCTTAAACTTTGTGCACCACAGGCAACATACCATTCTCAATACAAATTAATGTTCAAACCCTTGCACCTTTAACATTTTATCAAAGAGATATTCACTATACTTGTACAATATATTTGAAAGTTAATTGTTAGTATGTTCCAGAAGCATGACCAGCGTGTTAGTACCCGTCTAAGCACAGTACCCTCTCTAGCCTGGTCATCCCACTCCATTACTTTTCTACCATAAATGACTACATCAATATTTGTGAAGATGGATCTACCTGTAAATTCTGATGCATCTTCAAAGTTACCCAGAGTCTCATTTTATATTTACCATACGTAACAGGAGTCATGTCAGAAGATTTCAAAGACTGATTAACCCAGAATTTGTTAAAAATTTCTTTGGACAGCATGGTAATTGGTGAACCAGATTCATCGTAATGTACAGTTGAACTTTGCCAATATGGACATCACTAGCCTACCATCTATTATCAAAAGCATTCTGAAAAAAGACTCTCAGACAACTCATGCCCGTCACTAGTAACATTATTAACTCTACCAGGTGCACCATTAAACTTAAAAACTCTCAAGTTGAAGTGGCTAATCCTCTACCCTTTATTACACCTCTTGCCTTGCATGTAGCAACTTGTACTGTTGTCTAAATGACTATGTGTCCTGCATCTAAAACACACAGCATAGTTACATCCAATACTATTTCTATTTCTATAACTATACACAAGTTCATGCATTCTGGTGCTCACAGCATTCACCCCAACAGGATCCCCACGATCAGTGTCCACAGATATCACATGCAAAGAAAAAGCAGATCGTTCAATACCATTGGCGATATTGATGGACTCCTGTAAGGTCAGGCTAGTACAACGTACTTAATTTTCCTTAATTTTCTTTGAAATGCCGCTAGTAACTATTTGATGTCTGATGTACTAGTCCACACTGCTTTCAAAAACAGATGAGCTGGCAAGTATTCTTAAAGCTGCTACATATACTCTTGTTGCTTACATGAGTAACAATTGATCCATTTAACAACAATGCTAGGTCCATCAGTACATATTTTCTTATCCTTTGCATAGTTTGTACAAATTCATCCCACTGCCCAAAATCTTCCTTGATGGGCTCCTGTTCAGGTAGATGTTTGAATATCTTCTGAGTTACAGATAGTTAAACAAAAGAACAAGTTCCCTGTGCTTTGATTGTCCTACATCAACAATGGCCACAAAGTAATTGTCAAACATTCAGAACTATTGTCTCCTTTTGTGTAGTGGGCTTACCAGGATTAAACAAAAATAAATCGGCTGTTATAGGGGTCCATTGCTATCCAAATTTGTAGATAATAACAAATGGAAGATCGGTCCAAGCAAGTCAGAACCTCAAATCTGTCTGTTAAACTGATCTTGTGGCCATTAAAATGAATGAATTTACATCTTGTCCTTTAAAATATCCTCAGACTTATTTAAACAATGGTGCAAGCATATGCAAAAGTGAAAAAAAATGAAATCATGTTACCTGTTTTGCAAGCTTGTAATAAGCAATGGCAAATATGTACCAGCCTCGAAAATAGTAAACTCATAACATTATTTATTTTTTATTTAATAAATATTGCGTTTCCATTCCTCTCACTGTTTGTCTTGATGCTAGTTCTGTCAGATGAGCATCGGTCTAGAAAAGAAACAAAATGGCAACAAGCATGTTGCGCAGCATGCGCCTTGCAGCCACCTGATGATGTCATGAGCAGAACATCCATGGCAATAATGCTTGACTTCCTCATCTCTGCTGCAATGCATCCCTAGCATCCCTAGCAACTCCACCGTAGGTCTTTTCTCCCAGAGCAAATACAATTACATAGGCTCCCACTGCTTGAGTCGACATTTGGGCAGTTTGTTTGAAATAACACTTTTCCTACTGATGCTACTGGCTTACTAATGTAACATTCTTAGTACCCTATAGGAAAGCTCACACAGATAAGCTCTTCTAAGATCACCCACAGTACGCTTCCTATTCCAGTCTACCTCGTAACTCACCCTTCTCTTTCAATGCCTTGCCTCCCAAAGGTCACCTCCTTAACTACCTTAGGTAAGTGCTGCTCACAGACCCACCTCCTCACCATGGTGGAAGTATCTACGAATCTTCCAGGAAACATCTCCTACTCTATTCTATTACCCTCCAATCTCTCTAGGACTGCTACCAAAACCTTTAAACACAACTTACTAAGAAAAAACCCTTACACTCTGTTCCTTAACCCCTCCTTCAACTTGAATGATGGCGTTATAATTAACAACCATATATGTTTCACCAGAAAAATGGCCAAATGGAGAACTACCTTTTCTAAGCTACTATGCATCCATGATATGAAAAATATCCCTTATGAAACCAAGATTACAACTGCACCCTCACCAAACCTTACTGCCAATCTACACATAACCGCATACAAAAATGGCACTGTTCTTATCCAAGCAGCCAAAAAAGACCTAGAACAATTTGACAAATACTTCTCCACACTAAAAGCTTGCGTCTTCAATAACCCCATAACCCACTCCATATAGGAGATAATACGCACACCAACACACCATCTATAGTCCTCTTGGATTAATCAAATCCCTATTTCTCTCCACTACCACAGCAACCCACACCCGGTCCAGAATCACTAAATGAAGCCACAGCAACTCACCACTTTTAGAGGACATCTCACGACCTTCATCTATCCATGAACTTGCCTCTAGCCTCATTGCTAGAACCGCTCCTCCACTCAATCCTTCCTTGACCTCCCGTAGTTCACTCAACAATGAGGCCTTGGTAGCGAATCATATTAAAGCCCCTCATCTGGGTCTACCCTACTCAGCTGGGAACTCCATCATCCCTACCACACAAACATTCCTTGCACACCGCTCCTTCCTCCCTCCCATACCATCTGAACTAGACACACTTAGAACCCAGACGACATGACATAACGGAACCTACAAAACGTTATCATAGAAATTAAAAATATAATACTACTTTTTCAAAAATGGAACATTTTCAACAATCTTTAACCTCAGCCAACAGCAACCCATACTCCATCCCGCTACCTCTGTCAAAGCGGATATACCGTACACACAAACACCACAACTACTTAACTGACTCTGAAATCCAAACCCTACTACTCTCCTATGAGTCAACTTCATGTCCCCTCACTAATAACGATGAATTCTCCCGGTCTCCATCAATCCTAATAGAACTTCTCAGCCAAATAACAGAATGAGAAACCTTAATAGCCAACAAAGAGTAACCTTAACCCCTCATATTCATGACCTTGCTCCGGCAAATGCCTCAACTAATATCTCCTTCCTCCAACTCAAATGCAGCTAAGCCATGAAACATGCCTCTGACATTGCAGACCTCACCCTGAACCATAAAGTGGACATAACCATGCTAACGGAATCATAGCTTACTGAATCATCCTGTCCATGCCTAGACATCTTTGTCCCCCATAATGTCAACATTATTAGATTAGACAGACTACATAAAACGGGTGGAGGTATCGCTGTCATACACCGACCGAACATCCCTATCTCGAAGTTTCACTCCGAACCTCTTGAATCTTGTGAATACCTCGGGCTCTCCATAAAATCTTCAGATAGTCATCCTTACAAACTACATATATTTTACCTCCCCCCAGGTAAAAACGCCTTATTCATATACGAACTAGCGGAAATCATTACAACAAACTCTACCCTTCAAGTCAATGGTTTATTCCTAGGGGACTTAAATCTTCACTGGGATGACCCCCTAGATAAGCAGGTCAATACCGTCAAAACCTTCCTAGCAGACCACTCCCTGATCCAAGCCTGCTCATTACCAACTCACTATACTGGACTGGATCATCTCTAAAGAAAAAGTAGTTGAATCAATCTCGATCATTCCATGCGATTGGTATGACCATCATAATATCACGTTCCAAATACCCGCCACAAAAAGGAAACCTTCCACACAGCAACTCAAGCCCCAACAGTGGGTCAGAGACACTAAAAACCTGAACTTGGACAATCTAGCTATCTACTGCGAGAAAGTACTCCTTCTTCCAGATAACTTATTCAACGTCACTGAACTCACAGATCATTACAACACCATGATGACCAAACTAATTGACTACCTAGCCCCACCTAAACTCAAAAGAATTCCAGACAAAGACAAAAACCTGTGGTTCAACGAAGCCCTTAATGAAGAAAGGCGCAAACTGAGACTAACTGAATGGATATGGAGACAACATACCTCCTCCCTTCATCTCAAACTGCTAATAAAATCTAGAAACTCCTATAATAAACATATTCTAAAATAAAAAAACTACTACTTTTGGTTGGAACTTGACAATGCTAAAAACAGATCGAAGAAAATATTCAACATGTTTGAACAACAATCACACAAACTGGCCCAAGCCGCACTTTTGACCTCAAAATCGCAGCTAAGTAGGCAATAATTTTCTTCCTTCTTCACAGCCAAAGCCAACTCATTATAGAATAAGCTTCTGACGACCGCAATCAACTCAACTACTCCAAAGAACCATCAAGCTAATGATCTAATCCAACCTACTCTGCCATCGCACAAAAATAACGCTCCATGGTCATCCTTCAAGCTTCACCATCTCTATGATATTACAAAAACCTTATTGAGTTTCAAACCAAATAAACACTTCAATGACCCTCTCTCCTCTAAATGCCTATCTACCACATCATCACCCCTCTCTGGACCAAAATCATCAATGATTCGCTCTTGCAAGACTCCATCTTGGATTGCCTAAAAATTGATCAAGTCACACCCATCTTAAAAAAAAACATTTAGATAACCCCTCTGACCCAAACAACTTCTGGCCAATTACCAACAATCCCATGCTAGCCAAGGTTTTCGAAAAATGTGTTCAATGACAATAAAACCAAGACATCACAAATTTCAAGCTTCTGGATGACTGCCAATCTGGATTCAGACCTGGACACAGCACTGAAAGAGCAATTCTTCACATTGTAGACAAAGCCCTACTCGCGCTCAACCGATATGAAACTTTTCTGCTTGTGCTGCTCGACCTCTCGCCCGCCTTCAATACTGTTAACCATGGCAAAATACTGGAGAGGCCAGAACAGTCCTCCATTGGTTCACATCCTTCTTGGAAATCAGGACACAAAGTTTTATGGTGAACAAAAATCAATCTCCTCCTAATCTTTTAGGGGTACCACAAGGCTCTACTTTATCCCCTGCGCTATCCAACCTCTTTATTGAACCCCTAACTGGTTTACTACAGCAGGCGATTATCTCCTTCTATATGTACGCAGATGACACACAGTTGTACATCAAGGTCACCTCCATGAAGAGATAAAGTTGATAAATCATGCTCTTGAAAAGACCGTCCACTGGCTAAACACCAAGTACCTTAAATTAAACTCGGAAAAAACTGAATTCCTTCTAATATCACCCCCCAAAAACTGTTCAGTGATAAAGGACTGGACCAAGATGGTCGCTGCTCTAAACTGTACCCCGATCCTAGTGGACTCTACCAAATCACTTGCATTCATTCTGGATAAGAACCTAAACATGCAAACACAAATCAACATGCTAGCTAGAAATGCCCACTTTCACCACAGCTATCTCAGAAAAATGAAACTATTCATCGAGACCCCAGACCTCAAAACTGCAGTTCAGGTGTTGGTCATCTCAAGGCTGGAATACAGATGTACACCGTTATTGGGTCTTCCCAAGATCTCAACAGCCACTTTAAAAGCTTGCCTCCACAAAGCTGCAAGACTCTTAACAGGTTCTAGAAAATTTGAATACATCTCGCCAAACCTGAAAGCTTTCAACTGGCTTCCCTACAAAGTGAGAATACATCTTTATTGATGGTCTGCATCACACATAATGCCTTACACTACAAAAAAACCAATACCTAGTCCAGAAACATACGTTATCTGGTGGAAACAGATTCACTAGGAGCTCTTGCAATTTACTCCTAAAACCTTCTTGCTTTAGCAAGAAAAAACATGATAGAGCATTCTCCGGAGTTGCACCAAGAATTTGGAACTCTCTCCTCTGAGCATCAGAAGAATCTCTTCAACAACAACATTCAAAATGGAAGCTAAAACTTCTCTGATAAGCAAATTTCTCCTGTAAAATCCTCAGCATTCCTGACCCACCTTGACTCATTAAACTTCAACAGACATTCTTTCTACTTGCCCCTCTCTTAGTGTTACTCTCCCCACTTCTTCAATCACTAAATCTGTTTCCTGAGGAAATTCCACCTTCTATTACATCCCTGCTTACAACTCACCTATTCTGCTATTCTAAACTCATCTCTATGATTCCTTGTGTGGACTGTTTTACCAAATATGATTTGTTGTGACTTAAACTTGCCTTAATGCACCAAACTGAAATACCTATGTCTACTTAGCATGCTTTTATTAAATTGCACGTATCCCTACTTCATATATGCCCATCTCATTCTGTTTAGTACCCGAGTAAGCTGTCTTGAATTTATTTTACTCATTACTGTGAAGCACTCTGATACCCTTTTTTTGGGTCTTATTTGCGCTATACAACCCCCTCCCCCCCAGAAAAACCAATGCATCAAAAATGGTCTAAAACACATGTTACTACCAAGGTTTGAACAAAATTTCAGCACTATAAGTCACTTACAGCCCTGTTTTCCAGCTACCTTCCATGGGTAGCTGGTATAAGAGGTGCTCCAAACATCACTACAGCAATAGTCACTCAATCTAGCAGGCTTGACTCAGGTTCTGTCTCCTGGCTACTTGTTGCCAATAAGTGATGTTCGATGGGGGAAAATATATAAAGCACAATCTGTGGTTGTTTCTTTAACTTTAATACTAAAGTAAAGCCTCCAAAAAAGCAACAACAAACCTTACCATATGGGGATTCCTCCTAATTAAAGCCAATTAGAGAGGGATCTTTAACACAGGATAAGTAAAGGAAGGCTCCCCACAGGTCATAAATTCAAGCATTATTGTAAAATGTTAAAAAATTAAATTCCGAGTTCTTTCAGCATTAAATCATTCTTGAATGTATGGCAATATGCAGCCACTAACATCAAACTTCAGCCATCTATCATCCTCGGTAAAGCTCTCGAACTTGAATGTAGGCATAAGCTAAAACTGAGCCACACACTACATGCCTCTAGTTGCAGCTCGAAGAGAACAGGCAAGAAAACATAACATTCTAATAAATTGTAAGCAATAAGGCAAGAAAGAGGATTATTATTTGGGTTGGGCAGTCACCTAGCTCAGAGAATATTAACACTACTTTTAGGGGTGAACCCTCAAATCACTACATTAATCTGAGCTAAACCCTAATAGCTATGGCAGAGAGCAGATAGGCTTAAATTAGGGTACAGTGTAAAATATTTATGCAGTACAAACACAGTAATAAAATCAAAACAACAAACACTAAAATCCTAAACTAAATTAGAAAGATAGAGTAGACTTTAATGAACAAAATGACAAAAATCCAAAAAGAAGAACTGGGGATAGATATTTTTAAAGGTTTAATTAAAAATAGGAACAAAAGCACTAAACTCTACTGATATTAAATGAAAACAGTAGAACAGGACTTGGGTGCACTTTCAGACAGACCACAATGGAGTGTGGATTGAATACACATAGCAGATTCATCCAGATCAAAGATTTTACCTTATGACTTGGTCTATTCTGAGGAGCCCAAAATCCTCCAGGTGGGTAGCCCTGAAGTTATACTCAAAGTAAGTGCATCAGAATCGGGCAGCTTTCCCTCAAGGTCTACCTGACAGCTCTGAAGGTCTTGGAAGTTCAACATTTTTCAAAGTCCCATTTTATCAGGGTTTCTGGAATAGCTCTTCTCTCTCACTAGAAAAGCTCCCAGGATCTCTAGGACAGCACTTATGGGCCAGGACCCACTCCAGCAGATGCCACCAGCAAGGCACAGTTCAGGTCAGTTGGTGAAGGTAAACTGGTTACTTCAAGAAAAAGGTGTCTTGCAGCTTGTTATGTCCCTGTAGCCACACAGAAGGTCAGCTAAATGAACCTTACAGCCCACTTGTTTATCCTAGAGAGCAGGCACAGTTTTTCAATGCCCCTCTCAGGTTATGGACATCAGATATAGTCCTTTTCTGATCCTTGACAGGCCCATAAAGTGTCCTGAGGAGGTTGCCTTGGGGGTGACACTTTTATACTTGTCATCAGCTAGTGGGTCAGGTAATTACTGGCCTTTCCCTAGCCAGGTGGGTAAAAGTTCCCAGAGGCAAACCTGTTTGCCCTATTTCTTAAAATCCCACATTACACCTTTCTTAAAATTCCAAGATGGGGCACCCTTTCTCCCCTTATGCAGAGCCTGAGTGCACACTCAGAGATGTGACCAGAGTAAAGACCAATACCCTCCTATGTGATCACTGAAAACTGGTTCCAGGGGTAGCTCTCCTTCCAGTACTAAAACCCCCAAGGCACCATGGCGATCTCCAGAGTGGAACTGCTGGCCAAACTCAGGGAGTTCAAGCAGGAGCTGCATGACGACATTTAATCGGACATTGGGGCCTCCCTTGAGGCATTCAAGTCAGAAATGAGGAAGTGACTGGTGGCCCTACGGGAGGATGTGGACTCAGTCGGAGCCCGCACCGTCAACCTTGAAGCCAAACACTAGGACCTGGAAGAGTGCATGAGACCACTGGAGACCCAGTCTGCAGACCTCTGCTCTGATCTAGCCGGTCTTTGGGAAACTCACCTGCGTCTCTCTAATGGACTTTTCTCCCTTCTCCTCTTCACCATACCACCTGTCCCCGCCTGTCTACTCTTCTCCTCTTTCCAGCTATTGACCTTTGCCCTTACCCGTCCTTGCTCATAGTTCCCACCCTGTCTATCCACTGGACTTTCATCTGGTAACTTTCTCTCGTCAATTGAGACCTTGCAATCTGACTGATGCCTGATTGAGCTACCTGTTTAGCTATTGGGGTGTTGAGCTGTGGATTCCCTCCTCGGACGTCACCTACCCACTCGGTCTTTGGGCAGACTTCCTTTAGCCTCTCCTGCCGTCTTTTCCTTCATCCTCCCCCTTCACATTTCCCCCTTCCCCCCTCCTCTCTATTTGTCTCACCTTTCTTTCCTCTCCCAATTTGCTGCTTAATTTTTGACGTAATGTATATTTGTTTTCATTCTCTGTAGCATTGTGTAGCCTAATGTAAAGTGCTCTGATGCCTACGGGTCTAGCCAGCACTATATATAACTCATAAATAACGTTCCTCTGAACTTCTGTTGGACTTTTGACGACGTCCCATGGTAGTTAATACTGTTTGTACTCACCTCGATACACGAGCAACCTTGGCTGATGCCCGGTGGAGCTGTCATATGCTGCTAAAGAGGAGTCTGGCCCTGGTTTCACCCCCTCGGCCGTCACCTACCCAGCCGGACATCTGACATTGTTTTGCCTCATTTTTCCCGTTGTGTATTCCCTCCCTCCCCCTCCTTCTACCCCTGTGACACTTTGATTTAAGTGATGTAACTATGTAACCTGTAACTCATGTAAAGCACTCTGATACCACTGGCTCTAGTAGCGCTATATAAAACTTTTCCAAATAAATAAATACATTAAGATTGGTGCAAGCCTGACTTGGAGCAAAGGCTGGTCCTCTCTAGGTATCACCTAATATTTACAAAAAGGGGTGGGGTCGCACACTACTCACACACCGGCGGAAGTTGCCCCTAAGGACTCTGGTCAATGTAGTAGAGTATTCGCGATGCATCATCTTTCGATCTTGCTATCTTCGCTGTCTTCGCCATCCCTGGACACGTGTTTCGGGTTTTCAACCCTCGTCAGCAGGGATAGGCAGTGTTCTGGGGTCGCCGATGGCTGCCAATATCTGCCAGGTATAGTACCACTCCGGCGCGTAGGTGCGGGATCCCAGGCTCGTCAGCCCGCTGCTCAAGGGAGCTTTAAGTTACAAAAAGGGGTGGGGTCGCACACTACTCACACACCGGCGGAAGTTGCCCCTAAGGACTCTGGTCATTGTAGTAGAGTGTTCGCGATGCATCATCTTTCGATCTTGCTATCTTCGCTGTCTTCGCCATCCCTGGACACGTGTTTCGGGTTTTCAACCCTCGTCAGCAGGGATAGGCAGTGTTCTGGGGTCACCTAATATTTACTTGTAAAAGGACAGATCCTCTTGAAGCTAATTAAGTTTATGACCCAAACCAAATGATCTACCTACCAGAGGAAGAAAAACACCCAGATTATTGTCCCTGCTGTGAGAGCAGTTTTCACGCCTGATTGAGGTAAATCACTTGGCTAGAAAGCTACTGGAGAGCTAATGTAATTTAGCCTGCGAAAGTTTCACACAGAAAAATGGTAACTTTCTAAAACTTATATTTGCTAAACATTTATTACAAAACCAACTTCAACCATTGAATTGTGATTTTAATACATATGGGGCATCATTACGATGCCGGTCGGATGAATAGGAAAAGAGGGACCGCCCGACAAGGGGTCGGCGGTCCCTTTGTTCTTATTAGAATGGGACCACCTTCATGGTGGTAGCAAAGTGTATATTTTCTATTGTGACTTGTGCTGCAATGCACAATCCCAGAGATCCCAGGCACCATAGTGGAGGGCCAGAGTGGGAGGGGCTCCACTAGGTGTCCCCAAAGTCACTTTCTGCCTACCTTTTCATGGCTGGATAACCATCATGAAGGGGCAGGCAGAAAATGACATTGTAATCCCTACTGTGGTGCCTGGGAAGGAACACCCCAATTGTAGGGATTATTGACCCTCTGATGGTCTGACAGGCTCCTTGAGCCCATCGGAAAGCATCGGACTGTCCCTCTGCTTGCTGCCTCCTACTACATGCATTGCAATGCGTTGGTCGGACCACTGCAGCAGATGATGTCTGACTGCCATCAAAATGACTCCAATAGTATTTGAATGATTATAGCCAGTTTCTGTCAAAGGTTACTGATTAAAAGTTATAATGTGGACTTTAAAAGTTTCTAATGTTCAGTTGCAGCCCTACAAATGGTAGGCCTAATGCCATGTTTTCCAGACCCACTCAGTTTTTAGTACAATAGACGCTGCAGTCCACTGGTGGCTTTTAACTTCCAAGGCCTGGGGACATTTTATATACCATATACTAGGGACATAAAGGCAAGTTAAATACGTCACTTAACCCCTTCGATGCTCATGACAAGCTCAGCTCGTCATGAGGCGCGGTTGAGCTGTGCTGATGACGAGCTGAGCTCGTCATGAACAATGAGAACTCTGTGAGTTCAGCACCGGGGGGGAAAACCTCTAGCAGCCAAGAGGTTAAGGTTAGTCCAATTTAACTATGTTGAAATGGGGAGAACAAACACTTTAGCTCAGTTTAGCAGGTAGAGTGCACAGAGTACTCAAGCAAGCAACACAAATGGGGCAATAAACTGGGGTGAAACCAGACAAAAGATGTTAATTTTCTACAAGTATTAATGAAGGGTAAGCAAATAAGAACAACTAAAGAGCAAGTAAACACAAAAATATTATGATAACATTTAACCCCTTTGGTGCTCATGATGGAATGGTTCTGTCATGAGCACCAGTGCTCCTGTGCTTATGACGGAACCATTCTGTCAAGAGGACAGGGTCACGAAATCCCTCTGCTGCAAACAGCAGAAGGATTTCCATTTCTTTTGGGGCCTCGGAAGGGGGGGAAGAGCTTCCCCAACCTCCCAAGGCCCTTCACACATTTTCAATCTAATGACGATTGTGCACATGGCGCGCTGTTGTCAGTAGATTGAAAACTAAACTGAAACCTAGTTTCAGTTTGAATGTTTCAGTGCTTGTTTGGCTATCTCAGCCCCCGAGCACCAAACACTTGGGAGAGGTATTGTTGGAAAGGGGAGATTCTCTAGGGAAGTACCCTTCCCCAGTGGAATCCTGCTTGGGCATCGCCCCAGGAAGGCGATCCCCAAGCAGAGATCCACCCACTAGCCATCAGGGAGGGAGGTGCGCCCCTTTGGGCAAGGACTTTTGTTCCCCCATTTAATTTCCCCAGACAGCCTTTCTGCCCCCTGGGGGGGCAGAAAGCACCCTAGATGGCAGGGATTTTTTTATGCGCCAGGGGTGGGGGATTCCCAGAATGGACATGCCAAAGCCCTCACCCTACCCCACCAAATAAGGAATAAGACTTTCTGCCCCCCCCAGGAGGCAGATGGGGCGATAGCCCCTGATCTGCCCCTGGGGGGCAGAAAGCCCACTAGGCCACATGGATTTTTTTTAAATATATGCATAGGTGTTGGGTTGCCCAGAATAGGCATGCCAATGCATTTACCCCGAAAAAATTACCATGGTCTTTCTGCCCCCCAGGAGGCAGATGGGGGCAATAGCCCCTTATCTGCCACATCGGGGGCAGAAAGCCCACTAGGCACCAGGGGTAAATGTTTTTCAAAATTCAGGGGTGGGGCCTGCCCAGAATGGGAATGCCAATGCCCCCACCCACCCCAAAAAGATGCCACTGTCTTTCAGTCCCCCCAGGAGGCAGACAGAAGCAGTAGCGCCTGATCTACCCCCAGAGGGGCAGAAAGCCCACGAGGCTCCAGCGATCATGCTGGCTTTTTTTGTACGTAGGGGTGGGGGCTGCCCAGAATGGGCATCCCATTGTCCCCACCCTCCCAAACAAAGTAGCCAGTCTTTCTGCACCCCCTTGGATTTCCCCCTTCCCAGGGTGGGAGAAAGCCCACTAAGCACAGACTTTTTTGCAGAATGTGCCTACCTCTGGATTTTGGGTCTTAGCACTGCTGGCACCCAAGGAAACCTAGAAAACCTATACATTTATGAAAACTACACACCCAGGGGAATCCAGGATGTGGTGACTTGTGTGGCTCTCACTTGTTTCTGTTACCCAGAATCCTTTGCAAACCTCAAACTTTGTAAAAAAAAAAACATTTTCCACATATTTCTGTGATGGTAATATCTGTAATCTGCGCAGATGCACAAACTTCCACCCACCCCACATTCCCCAAAGTCTTCCAATAAAAATGATACCTCACTTTTGTGGGTTGGTATAGTGCCCGCGACACGAAACGGCCCAAACCACAACGTGGACACAACAGTATCACATTTTTTCAGTGAAAACTGATCCTTTGTTTGCAAAGTGCCTTGCTGTAGAATTCGAACCCTAGCCCTGCCAGCACCTAGGGAAACCTAGCTAACCTATACATTTTGGAAAAGTAGACACTCAGGGGAATCCAGGATGGGGTAACTTGTCTGGCTCTCACCAGGTCCTGTTACCCAGTATCCCTTGCAAACCTCAACATTTTTCAAAAAACCACACTTTCCTCATATTTCTGTGGTGGAAAGTTCTGAAATCAGCATGGATCCACAAAATTCCCCCCCACATTCCCTGAAGTCTTCTGAGAAAAATGGTACATCACTTTTGTGGGTAGGCCTAGTGCTCGCGATAGAGGAAACGTCCCAAACGGAACGTGGACACACCACATTTTCACAGTGACCTTTTTTTGCAAAGTGCCTAGCTGTAGAGTTTGAACCCTAGCTCTGCCAGCACCTAGGGAAACTTAGCAAACCTATACATTTTTTAAAACTAAACACCCATGGGAATGTAGAATGAAGTGACTTGTCTAACTCTCACCAGGTTCTGTTACCCAGAATCCTTTGCAAACCTCAACATTTGTCAAAAAACACCTTTCCCTCACATTTCTGTGGTGGAAAGTTCTGGAATCAGTGTGGATCCACACAATTTC
Organism: Lissotriton vulgaris; assembly: GCF_964263255.1. NCBI lineage: Eukaryota > Metazoa > Chordata > Amphibia > Caudata > Salamandridae > Lissotriton > Lissotriton vulgaris. Next base: position 1,372,642,758 of record NC_141694.1, on the reverse strand, counting down.
ACCCACTCCGCTTTCCACAAAGTCTTTCAAGAACAATGGTACCTCACTTGTGTTGGCAGGCCTAGTGCCCATGACAGGAAACGGCCCAAAATGCAACATGCATCCAGGATGGGTTAACTTGTCTGGCTCTCACCAGGTTCTGTTACCCAGAATCCCTTGCAAACCTCAAACTTTTTCAAAAAAACACACTTTCCTCATATTTCTGTGGTGGAAAGTTCTGGAATCTGCATGGATCCACAAAATTTCACCCCACATTCCCTGAAGTCTTCTGAGTAAAATGGTACCTCACTTGTGTGGGTAGGCCTAGTGCTCGCGATGGAGGAAACGCCCCAAACACAACGCGGACACACCACATTTTCACAGTGACCTTTTTTTGCAAAGTGCCTAGCTGTAGAGTTTGAACCCTAGCTCTGCCAGCACCTAGGGAAACTTAGCAAACCTATACATTTTTTAAAACTAAACACCCATGGGAATGTAGGATGAAGTGACTTGTCTAACTCTCACCAGGTTCTGTTACCCAGAATCGTTTGCTAACCTCAAAATTTGTCAAAAAACACCTTTTCCTCACATTTCTGTGGTGGAAAGTTCTGGAATCTGCGTGGATCCACACAATTTCACCCACTCCGCATTCCACAAAGTCTTTCAAGAACAATGGTACCTCACTTGTGTTGGTAGGCCTAGTGCCCATGACAGGAAATGGCCCAAAATGCAACACGGACACACCACATTTTCACAGTGAAAAGGGACCATTTTTTTGGAAAGTGCCTAGCTGTAGATTTTGAACCCCAGCTCTGCCAGCACCTAGGGAAAACCTAGCAGGCCTATATATTTATGAAAACTAGACACCCAGGGGAATCTAGGATGGGGTGACTTGACTGGCTCCCACCAGGTTTTATTACCCAGAATCCCTTGCAAACCTAAAAATGTGTCCAAAGAAACACATTTCCTCACATTTCTGTGGTGGAAAGTTCTGGAATCTGTGTGTATCCACAAAATTCCACCCACCTCACATTCCCCAAAGTCTTCCAAGAAAAATGGTTGTGTGTGGTTGGGTCAAGTACCCACGAAAGGGAAGGCCCAAAACCTATTGAACAACAAGGGGTTGTGATGGACAGAGTTTCTGAATTAAGCAGAATACTCTCACCCAGTCAAGAGATCAGGGCTAGATCCAACACCGTTTTTTAGCTCACTGCACCATTCCAGCTCAGAACCTGGCTATATGCAAATTAGTCTGTTCCTGTCCCAGTGCATGATGGGAACAGGGCAAACCAAACTACCAAGCCAATTCTTACACTGGGAAGGAAACAAGCTTCCGGGGACCGGTTTCTGGCATTTCAGCCGTCGTCGGCCCGGCTTGCTTGAATCCTGATGGTGCAATGAGCAAGGGACTCACATCTGAGTATACCCTTCCACGCTTAGGGTGGACAAAATATTTAACAACAAGGGGTGGTGATGGACAGAGTTTCTGAATTAAGCAGAAACCCGGTAGCTTGTCTCCTTTCTGGTGAAGAATTGGCTTGGTAGTTTAGTCTGCCCTGTTCCCATGATGCACTGGGCCAGGGACAGACTGATTTGCATATAGCCAGGTTCTGAGCTGGGATGGTGCAGATAGATAAATAACGATGATGGATCAAGCCCTGATCTTTGGACTGGGTAAGAGTGGTCTGCTTAATTCAGACACTCTGTTCATCACCACCCCCTTTTCTGAATCGTTTTTGGCCACTATAGGTGTGGCAGGGTATACTCAGACATGAGTCCCTTTCTCACTGCACCATCAGGATTCAAGCAAGCCGGGCCGAAGACGGCTGAAATGCCAGAAACCGGTCCCCGGTAGCTTGTCGCCTTTCTGGTGAAGAATTGGCTTGGTAGTTTAGTCTGCCCTGTTCCCATGATGCACTGGGCCAGGGACAGACTGATTTGCATATAGCCAGGTTCTGAGCTGGGATGGTGCAGTGAGATAAATAACGATGATGGATCAAGCCCTGATCTTTGGACTGGGTAAGAGTGGTCTGCTTAATTCAGACACTCTGTTCATCACCACCCCCTTTTCTGAATCGTTTTTGGCCACTATAGGTGTGGCAGGGTATACTCAGACATGAGTCCCTTTCTCACTGCACCATCAGGATTCAAGCAAGCCGGGCCGAAGACGGCTGAAATGCCAGAAACCGGTCCCCGGTAGCTTGTCTCCTTTCTGGTGAAGAATTGGCTTGGTAGTTTAGTCTGCCCTGTTCCCATGATGCCCTACCATTTTGCCAAGTTTGGTGTAATTCCATTCAGCCGTTTGGGCTGTAGCAGTGTCTAAAGGTCCCTATGGAAATTAACATGGGGGAAACACGTTTTAGGGCCCCCCTTTTTTCTCGGCCCACGCTTGCCGAATCCCCCCGAAACTTTTAGGGAAGGAGCGGTGCGGAGCGAAGCAATTTTAAGTAAAATTACACGCAGATTCCTCAATCGGCGCCAAAGTTATTCACAATAGAATGTTGGGGATTTCCTATGGTAAATAGGTCCTAACTATAACTACCTACTGGTGACAGCCAGTAGGTAATATATATATATATATATATATATATATATATATATATATATATATATATATATATATATATATATATATATATATATATATATATATATATATATATATATATATATATATATATATTACCTACTGGCGTTCGCCAGAAGATAGTTATAGTTAGGATTTTTTTCAATGCAAAATCTCAAAATTTTATTGTGAATAACTTTGGCGCCGGATGACGAATTTGCCTGAAAATTTCCTCAAATTTGCCTCGCAGAACTCCGGTCCTTCCCTGAAAGTTTGGGGGGGGATTCGTCAAGCGGGGGCCGAGATAAAAGGGGGGTCCCAAAATGTGTTTTCCCCATGTTAATTTCCGTAGGGCGGTCGAACTCACTTTTAGCCCAAACTGCCGAATGGATTTCCACCAAACTTGGCAAAATTGTATGGACTGGTAGCCCGATGTGCCTTTGCTATGTCTCAAGATATGTGCTCCAGTGGTTTTTGAGTAATTTAGGTTCAAAAAAATAGATATATCTATGGCCGCACCCTTGTAGGCGCACCGGGAGCGCACCGGGCGCGCTACGCGACTTGCGCGCAGAAATCTGATTGGCTCTCGGGTGTCTGTAAACATTCTAAACAGTCCGGAGCGGCCGCCATCTTGTGTCTCGGTAGGATCGAGACACAAGAGGTGGCAAAAACAAAGGGGGAATTGACCATAAGGTGGCAGAGTAGACCCCCCCCTGACCCCCTAGGTTTGATGTGGGGGCTATAAAAGGGCCCCGCGGGGCAAAATATATATATTTTTTGCGGGGGAGCGCCCGGTACGTGCACTGGGAAGCGCACCAGGGAGCGTACCATGGGGAAAAAAGAATGACAGACTTTTAAAAAAATGTAGGTTTATTAATAAAATTGTTCTTTTTGTTGTTTTTTTTTATTTAAGTACCAACATGTAGGTACCAATACAGAGTCTAAAATTTAATGTACACCATCTCCTTTGTAGATATCGTGCATGTTGTTACAGAAGTTATTGTGGTATATGGAATTCATACCATAGTCTGTCAGGAAAGCAGAAACAACATGGAGGCAGGAGATGATAAAGAGATGTTGAATACACATTGGAGATAATATAGTGGGAGAAAGGAAGTAACTATGAGCAAAATTAATATGTAACATAAAAAAGTTGCACAGTATACTATAAGTCTCACTTTATATTATATCTATTTTGGTACTATTTTATAATTTACATATAAAAAAAGAATAATGTCTCGAACAATTTTTTATTTTTAAATAAAAATTTATTGCTGTGATTTTTCAAAATCTAAAAGAATTTCCAACATTATTTCGTCAGGTATGTCCTCATTTGGATTCCATGATTCAATTTCTTCCACACAATTAAGTAAGTCTTGGTCCAGAGACTGATCCAAAAAGTCTAATTCATCACTCTCTTCCTGAGGATTGTTCTCCAGATCAATTTCAAATGAAATATTAATTTTGTTTTGTTCTCCTTCCATTTTCTTGCTGTAAATTGCATAAAAAATAAATATATCAGTAGAGATAGGGCACTGTTGGGTTTAAGTTCAGACAGGTACTTGTGAGTTTTTAACAGTGAAGTTATCTTAGGGCAGTGTATGGTATGAGGTAGGAAGTAGAAATATAAAAAAGTGTATGTGAAGAAGCCTAATATAATTCATAATTATACCAGAGAAGCCTTATTCAATCTATACCTATAACAGAGAAGCGTATCTCAATCTGTAATTATAACAGAGGGACAGTAAATAACTGTCAGAAAACGTTTTTACAAATGAACTTAAAGTGCCCCTTCACAAATTTATAATTTACCTTATAGAAAGGTGATGAAGATGAATGAGGAATTCTTTTAAAGATGTATCCCAGGTAGTTGTAGTCAAAATGGCCGTGTTTTCCTCTCATTTTTCATTTATATTCATGTACATAACCAATCAAATGTCAGAAAAAAAAGTAGGAAATGAAAGTAAAATTTTAATTGGTTGTAAATTCCAACACTTTCATATGTGTTTTCGTCATGTAATTTACCTCAGGATATTTAGACAGGGCTACAGCCCAAATGGCTGAATGGAATACTATCAAATGTGGGATAATAGTAGGGAGTGGTATATAGTAGGGTCTACGCTATATTTGGGGAAAGTCTGTCCAGTGGTTTTTATGTAATTTCGTTTCCCACATTTATTTGGTGAGCGCTCACCGGTGCGCGCCCCGGTATGCGTACCGGTGAGCGCCACGGGAGTCCGCCATTTTGTGTTTCGGTCGAATTGAGACACAAGATGGAGGACAAACAACGTTGGGAATGGGTAAAAAGGGGCACAGTATACACCCCTTGACCCTCTAGGTTTGCTGAGGGGAGTTTCGGAGGGGCATATATGCCAAAAAAAAAAATATTTTGATTTACTGCGCTCACCGATACGAGCACCGGGAGTGCTCCAGGGTGAAACATAAAAAATAAATGAATATACTTTAAAAAAAAGTATTATATTAATATACATATATATACATTAACTGAAAAAAAACATAGGTTTCACACCAGTTATAGCTAGGAATTAGAATTTAAAAAACCTATGAAATTCACTGAAAAACCCATAGGTTTCACACCAGTTATAGTTAGGGATTAGCATTTAAAAAACCTATTAAATTCACTGAAAAAACCATAGGTTTCACATCAGTTATAGTTAGGGATTAGCATTTAAAAAACCTATTAAATTCACTGAAAAAAACATAGGTTTCACACCAGTAATAGTTACCTGGAAATTTTACTGACATAAAACCATTGAAATTCCACGTTATAGTTAGTTGGACTCACTATAACTTGCACGTGTAATGCACTGCTGATGAAGTCACATATTACATCACTCATGACATGGTCAGTGACATCACTCATGACATCACTGATGACACCATCCAGTGAATGTGTATCTTTCTAAAAATAAATATATTTTATATATGTATATGTAAAGGTCGATGAAAGAATACATGTTTAAATAAGTGTCTTAATGGATGTTTTTTTTTTTAAAATGATTGGTTAACTGGCTTATTAAGTGTATCATAGTGAATACATATATTAGCGAGTATTGTTTAAATATTTAAATGTTTGTATCAGTGTTTCACTCTGTGTATAAGTGGCTGCATGGGTTGGTGAGTAGCTACATGTGTGTGTATATGTGTTATTAGATGTTTTTTTTAGTATCAGTATGAGTGTCTGTATGGTTTGGTGGGAGTGTTACTTAGCACATAGATGCATCAATGACTTACTCACTGTTTGTATGTGTTTTGAAGACAGCATATGTGCAGGACTGTATGGGTGGAAGAGTGTGTATATGTGTGTGTTAGTGAGTGAATGACTGTCTCACTAGTGTCTTTATGAGTAACTACATATGTTTTAATCTAGTATATGTGAGTATTGATGTATATAAGTGAGTATATATGAGAGTGAGAGATTGAAAGAGTTCCTGATAAAAAAGTATGTGTTTCTATAAGTGATTGTTTAAGAGAGTAAGTATGTGTAAGTTTCCTTAGAAGTAATGTGCTAGTGTGTGTATAGCTGTATATGCAAATAAATGGATGTTCAATAGTTTATTTGCATGTGTGAGTATGTGTGTGAGTAACTTTTGGAAGACTGTCGGTGTGTTAACGGATGTAAAGGTGTCTCACTACATATGATAAGTGAGTATATGTATGAATGACTATATAGAACTGTTGGTGAATGAGTGGATGTGTATATAAATGGTGGAATTACTGAATTGGTTGTTGTAACTGGTATAGGTATCTCCACTTTTTTGTAAATGTTAGTTTCTATTTTTGAATATGTGTTTCAAGGGTTACATTACACTGAAAGGAGGTCTGTCACTATGTCACAAGGATGGAGTCATCAGTGATGTCATGAGTGATGTCACTGACCATGTCATGAGTGATGTAATATGTGACGTCATCAGCAGTGCATTACACGTGCAAGTTATAGTGAGTCCAACTAACTATAATGTGGAATTTCAATGGTTTTATGTCAGTAAAATTTCCAGGTAACTATAACTGGTGTGAAACCTATGGTTTTTTCAGTGAATTTAATAGGTTTTTTAAATACTAATTCCTAACTATAACTGGTGTGAAACCTATGGTTTTTCAGTGAATTTCATAGGTTTTTAAAATGCTAATTCCTAACTATAAGTCTCACTTTATAAGTAAGACTGTTAACGCTCTAGTTGTTCTTTAGAACACTCTGGTACATTCTGTCATTGGGCTATAGTTGCGCTACATATGGCTGATATTTGGGCTTCATTGTTTTTTGTTTTTGTTTCTGGTGGCCATCTTTGGGCTACATTGGGCTACATTGGACTACATTGGGCTACATTTGGCCTACATTTGGGCTCTAACATATATATAGCTCAATGTAGCACAATATATATTTATTTGAAAGTTAATTTTCGTAAAAAACACTTGAGTATAGCAAAGACACACCGGGCTACCAGTCCCTACAATTTTTCCCTTTTTTAAAATTTTTTTAAATGTATTATTATTTTTTTTTTTGCCTTGGAGCGCTCCCGGTGCGCGCCCCGGTGAGCGTACTTGTTTGAAGCGCCCCGGTGCGCATACCGGGAAGCGTCCTATTAGCGCCAATGTCGCGAACGAAAACATGATCGTGACGTATCGCGTAGCAGCGTCCGCGTCATACGCACGGCGTAAACGCACCCGGAAGCATTCGACGCGCTTACGCGACGCGCCCCGGGGCGCGTAGCGTAAGCGCGTCTGGTCATGTGACCTGAAAATAACACTTTTGATTGGTTCACAACAGTTTTGTTTTCCAAATGATGAAAGACCCCACCTTTTTTCCTCATTTTCACTTTGTTGTTTGAGCGAAGAAGACCTGGATTCTGTGAGAAATGGCTTCAGTAGTAGCAGCTGCAGGTGCATCTGGACCACCACCACCTCCACCACCACCACAACGACCACCACAAGACCACATTGGTGGTCAAGAAGAAGAGGAGGAGGAAGAGGAGCAGGAGGAGAGGCAATAACTGCCTGAGGACACTCCCCCATACAAACCCAAAGAACATTTTATTTGGGAGTTTTTCAAAATGCCAACGGGTGCCAAGAAAGTAAATGCAGCAAAGGTGACTTGCCTCACCTGTGACCAAGAACTGTCAAGAGGGAACCCAAATAAAAAATATTCGTTTGGGAACCACACGACGATAAGGCACATGCAGAGGAAGCACCCAAACAATTATTCAAGAGCAGAAGTCCGGCAACTGACCTTGAACCCTCCCCAACCTTCTACTTCCAGCACCTCCAACCAACCCACTCCATCCGGTGAAGAGGCTAGGGAGATGGTCCCTAATGTTCAAACCAAGTTTTCCAAATTTAAATTTGTTTGCATATATTGCAACAAAACTACATCTTATGGTGAGCAGAGCAGAGCATCACTTTACTTAACCGAGCTGCAGACAACCATCACTGCAGCAAGCAACCTTAATTTTTTTCTATTTTTTTGCTTCAGTTGAGCTGTTTGCAATTCCCTGTCTTTTGTTTCACCCCTGAAAAACTACAAAAAAAATATAAAATTATTCTGAAAATCCCCCAAAAAAAAATGTTCCAAAAAACAAAAAAAAATATAAAACAACAAAAAGAAAAAAAAACAGTTCTTTTCAGAACTACCTCCCATTTATATAAAATGACTTACATTTTTAAACTCTGCCATTCTCTTTTCTCCCCGGTGCGCTCCCCGGTGCGCTCCCCGGTGCGCGTACCGGGCGCTCTCCCCGCGCAAATCGAATTTTTTTTTTTTTTTTTTGCCCAGCGGGACCCTTTTATAGCCCCCACATCAAACGTAAGGGGTCAGGGGGGGGTCTACCCTGCCCCCTTATGGTCAATTCCCCCTTTGTTTTGGCCACCTCTTGTGTCTTGATCCTACCGAGACACAAGATGGCGGCCGCTCCGGACTGTTTCGAATTTTTACAGACACCCAAGAACCAATCAGCTTTCTGCGCGCAAGTCGCGTGTCGCGCCCGGATCGCTCCCCAGAGCGCGTACCGGGGCGCGCTTATAGATATATATATTTTTTTGAACCTAAATTACTCAAAATCCACTGGAGCACATATCTTGAGACATAGCAAAGGCACATCGGGCTACCAGTCCCTCCAATTTTGCCAAGTTTGGTGTAAATCCATTCAACCGTTCGGGCTAAAAGTGAGGTCGACCGCCCTATGGAAATTAACATGGGGAAAACGTGTTTTGGGACCTTCCTTTTATCTCGGCCCCCGCTTGACGCATCCCCCCAAACTTTCAGGGAAGGACCGGAGCTCGACGAGGCCATTTTGAGGAAATTTTCAGGCAGATTCGTCAACCGGCGCCAAAGTTATTCCAAATAGAATTTTGAGATTTAACATTGAAAAAAATCCTAACTATAACTACCTACTGGCGACCGCTAGTAGGTAATTACCTACTGGCGGTCGCCAGTAGGTAGTTATAGTTAGGATTGTTTTCTATAGGAAATCCGCAACATTCTATTGGGAATAACTTTGGCGCCGGTGGAGGAATCTGCCTGTAATGTTCCTTAAATTTGCCTCGCTGCGCTTCGCTTCTTCCCTGAAAGTTTGGGGGGGATTTGTCAATCGGGGGCTGAGATAAAAGGGGGGTCCCAAAACGTGTTTGCCCCATGTTAATTTCCATAGGGCGGTTGGACTCACTTTTAGCCCAAACGGCTCAATGGATTTCCACAAAACTTGGTAAATTTGTAGGGACTGGTAGCCCGATGTGCCTTTGCTATGTCTCAAGATATGTGCTCCAGTGGATTTTGAGTAATTTAGGTTCAAAAAAATATATATATCTGGGCAGAGCCTAACCACACATCTGATCTGATTGGCTGTCAGCACTTCATCCAAGAAGTGTTGTCAGCCATCTTGGGACCAATATACATGATAGCACCTCATTAAAAAGCATTGTAGTTAATAGAGGATTTTAGGACTTTAGTTACATTATAAATCATTTGTTGATGGTATCATACTCATTTTAGGAATTGTGGTGTGTTCTAAGGTGATTTTACCATGTGAAAAAGCCTTCTGCTGTGATATCATGAATCATGTTTGAAAGAAAACTAATATCTCATGATTTTCCCACAGTGGTTTGGAAGGGGATCTATAAGCTAAACTGAAAGCATATTTTCTGTAAATTCACATTTTCTTTCTCAGTCATGTGAGAATGAAGTCTGACATTCTCGGTAAAACATGTACATCCAACAAGGACAGAGACTGTCAGTTGATTCCTTTGTGTTCTACTGCAGCCTCCTAGAGTGTTCTAAAGAACAACTAGAGTGCTAACAGTCCTACTTATTACAAAGATATAGCACACCTGAAGCCATCGTTGTTAAAATCTAGTTTGCAACGTCAACATTATCGGTGCCATCTTGTCCCTTTTTAGGCCTATTCGTGCGCGTAAGCGGCAGCCATTTTGAATGCAATGGCCTCTCTGCCCACTGCCGATAGCCAGCGCGTCTCTCTCTCTCGCTCTCCTAACCTCGCGGGCATCCCCCGCTCGCTGACAGCCCCCGCTCTCACATGCTTGGGCCATAAACCCCTCTCCAACGCAACCCTGCCTTGGAGTCCCATCCTGTTCCCAGCTCGACACCTCCCTCCATCCCTTTCATGAGCCCGTATCCATTTGATAAAACCCCCTTTCCTCTGTGCCCGATTGTCCTGCTCGTTCCCAGGCCGCCACCTGGCCCTGCAGATGCTGTTTATTGCCCCCATACAGTAGGAAGCTCCCCCATCAAAAGATCCACAACTGATCAAAGCCCCCACTCCATGAGATCCGATCAACCACATGCATTCCGGGAATCAGTGGAATGCCCAGCTGCGTGACAATCATCACCTGTTGTGACTGGGGTGGGGACTTCAACTGTAAATGTGTGTGGGAACGGGCTTGAAGCGGGGATTCCGAGGATGTCCTTCCGTACTTCAAAGTATTTGCAAGAATGTGCCACATGTAATAAACTGTAATAAAAAATCATAAACCTTTGTATAAGAGACCAGGCCTCAGGGATGCGGTTAGAGCACCTCGAGAAGATACCCTGTTGTCTGAGTTGACGTGTTCTGCTCCGTCAGAATAAACTTCTGTTTCCTGCCTTCCAGTCTCCAGCGCCTGCCTCTTTGTTTGATAACTCGAGTGGTATTAGAGGCTGTTAACGCCGGGCAACTCTGAAAAAGGTTTTTTGATCAACATCGGCCCTACCTTTTTCCACATCGAGATGGGAATAAAGTGGTAACTCTTAAAACATTTAATTTAAAAAGGTACATCGGCCCTACCTTTTTCCTCAATTGGCGTCCCAAACGTGGGACCCATCAGTGACTCGTGGATCCAGTGGGAGAGGTCCTGACGACAGAGTGAACGACTGCAACGATCGGGAGAGCTCCTGTCCGATAGACCCTCGCCTGACAGTCGATCATCCGAACTTCACTGGTTCCGAACAGACCTCTCTCGAGTGATCTACGGTCCTGACTGGGAACCATCAGGAGTGCTGCGACAGGCACGAAGAATAGAGGACGATCGGGCGCTGGATTCGGAAGACAAGAAACTGTCCATGCGGTCCGGGTAAGGTCGTGTAACACGACAAATTGCGAAATGATTGTTTGGAAAATACTAGTATTACTCTTCGAATTGTTGGTTCTTTTTGGAGATTCGCTGTCTGCAAACGGAGAAGAATAGATTCTCTCTTCCTTTGCAGGTAGTAAAGGGTAGGTAACGCATACTTTTGTCCCCTTTGTAACCCGTCGTGCCTATCTTTCTCCCCCACTGATTGATTGTTTGCCCGAACATTGTTGTTCGCGGATTGTTCTCTGGAGATTCTCTGTCTGCAAACGGAGAAGAACAGGTTCTCTCTCTGCAGGTAGTGAAAGAGTAGGTAACACAGACTTTTGTCCCCGTTGTAACCCGTCGTGCCTATTTATTCTCCCCACTGATTGTTTGATTGACCGAACATTGACTGTTCGATATTGGTTCTTTTGAGGTATTCTCTGCTTGCAAATAACAAAGAATAGAAATATTCTGTCTAGTCTTTGCAAGCAGTGATAAGATAGGTAGTGCAGACTTTTGTCCCCGTTGTAATCCGTCATGCCTATCTTCTCTCCACTGATTGGTAGTTGGTTCAGCCCGGACCGCTTATTAGAGATGAACCATCCGGCTCCACTGGAAGGCACCCCTAATAAGGACATGTTCATGAAGCATGGATTGATCGCCATAGCCTATAGCAAATTACGGCATAAATATACGAAAAAGGATCAGAAAAGTCAGTGGCCACTGATAGGATCCTTCGATGAAGATAAAATAAGCGCCCTAGAAACAGCCCTCGGTAACAATAAGACAGCGCCCACTATGCTTGATAGTCTCGGCATGTGGCGCAAAGAAACAGAAGAACGTAAAAAGAGAAACGAAATTAGATTAGAGAAAGAGCTACGAAAGGCAGCCCACCTAGCTGCTAGGAAATTAGAAGAAGAGATTAAGGAGAGAGAGGAAGCCAAACGGAAACAAGAATCCGAAACATCAAGCCAGTGTCCGGTTAGAACACCCTCTACGCTTTACCCTGAATTACCCTCAAAACAGCGAACCAACGATGATCTTTTGTTAGGTCCTCCGATCATCTACATGACCCCTCCATATGCCCCTACCCAACCTTTAGCACAGCACACGTTGCCCCCAAGCACAAACAAGAGTAGTACCAGAGCTTCGGTCCCCACGGCCTCCGCGCCGACCGAACCCCTCGTACTAGATACAGCACAAGCGACAATGTTAGATGACCCTGAGGCCCGAAAGACAGACTCCACAAGAACGAACAGGTTGAGCAAAGATGAGCGAGCAGGGATTGACAAGATAGTAAGGACACTGGTAGAAAGGAAAGAGAGCGAGGAGCACATCACGGATATGTTCAACTCATATGCTGGGAGCCACAGACGACACTTTGTCGTGCGATTATGCTACCATGCCCTAAATGCTTAATGAGGACCGATATCGAGACAAAGGTCCCGAGAGCCTAACGACTCTGTATAGAAAGGTCGATACCGGGGATGAGGGCGAGTGTGACGTGGCGGACCTCCTTATGCGTACGCTTGAGGTTTTCCACCACCTCACTGAACAAGAGTCGGAAGCTAAACCTACGACACCTGTAGCGACCGCACCGCAAATAGAACAAGCTAGCACCATGATGCCGATAAGAGAGGCTGCCCCCTATTGGGTTCCTCCACGAGGTCAGGGAACACACGATGACGTCAACCACCAAGATGCAAAAGGGAGGGTAGTGTACAACTGGGTCTACCAGCCATGGGATCGGCCAGATATTCTGACGTTCTGGAAATCTCTGCCCGATTTACGTAAAAACCCCACTGCCTTCTACACTGAATTAGGTACAGCCCTAGGTTCAACGATTATGACCCTGGCTGACATTGATTTTTTTCGGGTTATGTCTGCCAGCTGATGTGTGGAAGCAAATCCGGAAAGTCGACCACCTTGAGCTGTTTGGACATACCTGGCCACAAATCGATGGCATAGATAGACAGCGAGAGCCTGGACAGAAGCCTTTGAAATCCATTTTAGAACTCCCAGACAAAATTGTGCAGAAACTAAAATCCCTGATCCCAAAAAAAAAAGTGGACTGGTCAATAGTAACGGCCTGTCGTCAGAAACCCCAGGAAGACGTATTGGAATACTTCTCCCGGTTTGAAACGGTGTTCTCCGATTACAGCGGCCAGGATATGACCACTGCAACCGGACACCATCTGTTTGTCCGGAACTACGTCAAAGGTCTGTCGCAGGAGGTCTCTCAGAAACTACAGGCTAGCGAGAGTAGTTGGGCAGCCTCCAAACCCGCGGCTATCCTCCGGATGGCCCAATACTATGAGCATCAGAAAAATGAAAACGATAGAGCGACAGAGAAAAAGAAACAGGACTTGAAGGAAAGGGTGATGATTGCACAGTTGCGAGGGGTGACTATAGGACGAGAGCAGTACAAAGGGAATTACCAGACAAATGTCCCTAGGAACGCACCCCCTAAAGACCGTACCCCGGCACCCCATGTTGGACGTTAAGATATTAGCGAGGACCAGTGTGCTTTCTCCAAGGGATTCGGCCTTTGGAAATCCCAGTGTCCGGTTCTGTTAGAGATGAACAGGAATAGGGACCCCAAAGACGTAGCGGGTGGACCGAGAAATAGAGGACAGCAACGGGGGTCCACGAATGATACGAATAACGACAGACCAAGCAGACCGAATACATTTGACCGTCCCCGACAGAACCAGTACCAGCAGTCTGACTGCGATGATGCCCGCGACTTCGCATAGGACTGCCTAGGGCAAGGGAGGGATCCAGTCGAGCTCTTTATTGACCAGCAAGGTCCTTATGTCACCGCTAAGGTCCTAGGTACGAAGTCTCCATTTTTGGTAGTCACTGGCGCGGCACGTAGTGCGTTATCTAAACGACTGATTCCAAGGGCACCCTTGTCTGGCTCGCTTGTAACATCGATAGGTTTCGATGGAACGCCCTCCACTAACCCTTTGTCCACACCAATCTCCTTTGACCTAGAGAACAACACCACTGACACAACGTTTTTGCTTTCCTCCAATACCCCTGACGCCATTATGGGACTTGACTTGCTGAAACATTTCCGAGCTACTATTAGATGCTCACAAGATGGAGTTCGAGTCTTTCTATACGACAACCCAGCTCTGCTCAGACATTGCCCCTCCCGACGCATGTTTTCCATCACTGACAATGACTCATCCCTACTTGACACCCTGCCTCCGTATCTGTGGGCCAAGACTGATTCGGACGTAGGACGCATGATGATTGACCCAGTGCACATAACTGTTCGACAGGACGCAATACTCCCAAAATTTCCACAATATCGGATATCGCCCGAGGGCGAGAAGGCATTGGTGAAGATTATTCAGTCCCTGATAGACGCAGGAGTGGTAGAGGCAGTGGTTAGCAATGTTTGCAACAGCCATATCTTACCCATCATAAAGAAACTAGGAGAGGGAGATGAGAAAGCGTACCGCTTCATCAGCGACCTTCGAGAGGTCAACAAAGTAGTTGTACCTCAGTACCCCGTGGTCTCGGACATCACCACTATTCTGACTTTGATTCCTTCTACTGCCACCACCTTCACTCAAAAATGCTTTCTTCTCTATCCCCATCCATCCAGACAGCCGATACCTCTTTGGCTTCACCTTAAAAGCCCGCTCATATAGATTCTGTCGAGCACCCCAAGGTTACACAGAAAGCCCCAGCATCTACAGTCAGGCCCTCAAGAGACAACTGGACGAGGTCCAGTTACCCGATGGAGTGGTATTGGTACAATATGTCGATGACATCCTTTTGGCGGCCGATACCACTCCACTTGCAGTCACAGCCACCATCCAACTCCTGCACTTCCTTGCGGAAAATGGCCACAAGGTCTCCAAAAAGAAGCTGCAATTCTGCCAACCCCAGGTCACTTACTTAGGTAACCTCTTGTCCAAAGACAGAAGGAAACTCACTCCCGATTGAATCCTAACCATTCTAGAGACCCCCGTCCCTAAGACTCAGAAGCAAGTCCGCTCCCTACTAGGCCTCACTTCCTTCTGCCGACAGTGGTTACCGAATTTCAGCCTCATCGTGAAACCGCTGCTTTTCACTAGCTACAGATGTCCCCTTCCCACTCCCTTGGACCCCTGAATGCCAATCCTCCTTCATAGAACTACGAGATGCCCTTTGTTCAGCCCCTGTCCTAGGAACCCCCGATTACACAAGGCCCTTCTCCCTCTACACTCACGAAAGAGAGGGATGTGCTTTGTCTGTCTTGACCCAGTCCATTGGCCCAAAGCAACAACCATGCGCTTACTTCTCTGCCACTCTTGACCCAGTAGCCAGAGCCTTGCCTGCCTGCCTTCGAGCTGTAGCTGCCGCTGCTATCTCTATCCGACAGAGTGAGGGGATCGTTCTCTCGAATTCCCTCACGGTGTTAGTACCCCATGCGGTTGACACCCTCCTGAACGAGACTAAGACGCAACACCTGACGAGTGCACGACTGACTGGATACGAATTGACTCTGCTTGCACCCCACATCACCCTGAAAAGATGCACCACACTGAACCCGGCAACTTTGTTGCCCCTACCTGAGAACGATCCCAATGTGTCCCCTGTACATGACTGTGTGACCCTCACGGACGAACTGACCAGGAGTAGGGTTGACCTCAGAGACACAGCTTTTCCTGACTCTGACAGAGAGCTGTGGGTAGACGGTTCTTGCATCAAACTCCCCGATGGCACTACCTCAGCTGCTTATGCAGTCACCACAGCCCGAACTGTAGTAGAGACAGCCCGCATCACACAAAGATCTGCACAGGCAGCAGAACTGATTGCCCTCACACGAGCATGTATCCTGGCAGCAGGAACCACAGCAAACATTTACACCAACAGCCAGTATGCCTTCGGGGTGGTTCACCATTTTGGGCTCCTTTGGAAGGAGAGGGGATTCTTGACCTCGCATGGCATCCCCATCTTGCACGGAGATCTAGTCTCCGCCCTAACTGAAGCAGTCCTTCGTCCCAAGCAACTTGCAGTAATAAAATGCCAAGCACAAAAGGGTGACAGACATCATTGGACAGGGGAATGCACTAGCCGACATGACTGCCCGAACCACAGCTGAGAATAGGACGACAACACGCATGTACGTGACCAGATCACAAGCCGAGAAATGGACAGACGCTAGGGAAACTATTAGGGACATCCAAATGGCCAGCTCACAACACGAATTGACTGAATGGGCACGGGTGGGACTGAAAGACGATGAAGGCTGCTGGCGAACAAAGGACACGAACAAATGGCTTCTACCTGACTCATACCTGATCCCATACTGACTATGGCACACTCCCCTGCACACATAGGATCAGCCCCTATGATCGAACTTGTCTCCAGAGTTTGGCACAACGACAAAATCACAGACTCCGCCAAACGTCTGGTCCAACAATGCTTGATATGTTTGCAACACAACCCTGGGAAAGGAACTGTAGTACCTCGGGGAGGGTTTGGGGTTCCCAATCACCCGTTTGAAGTCCTGCAAATGGACTACATCCAGCTAGAAAGATGCCAAGGCCTGAAGTACGTACTTGTTGTGGTGTGCGCATTTAGCAAGTGGGTGGAAGCTTATCCAACCCGCGACAACACTGCTATGGCCACTGCAAAGGTACTACTAAAGGAATTCTTCCCTCGTTACGGCCTTTGTCGAATTTTATGGAGCGACAATGGCCCCCACTTCGTAGCCGAAGTTATCCAACTCATCTTGAAGGGGTTGGGTGTTAAACAGAAGTTCCACACAGTCTTCCACCCCCAATCTGCTGGATTGGTTAAACGACACAATGCCACTCTGAAACTAAAACTGGCTAAGATAGTGGCTATCACAGGACTGAAATGGCCAGACGCCCTCCCACTGGCATTGCTATTGATGCGTTCCACCCCCACCAAACACCACTTGACACGCTTACGAGGTCGTTTTCGGCCGACCCATGAGTGTCTGGTCTGCACCAAAACCGACTTCCATTCATGACGTCCCGGACGTCCTAATGTCTGATTACTTGTATAAATTGACTGAGACACTGTCTGTTATCCACCAACAGGTGCTGCATGCCATTCCTGACGCTTCCAGGGGTCCTGGACACAACCTGCAACCTGGGGACTTCATCCTAATCCGCAACTTCCAGCGTGCCAAGAGTCTGGAACCCCGGTGGACGGGCCCCTGGCAAGTCCTACTCACCACCCGGCCAGCTCTTCGAGTGGAGGGTAAAAGGAACTGGATACATGCACACCATTGCAAGAAAAGCACATTGACTCTGACAACGACCAAAGACGTGACCACCCAGGAAGAGCTCCTGAACAAAGACCGGCCATCCTTGAACTGTTATCCTGATACAGAGACACTCGAATTGGCAAAATATCCCGACCCCACTGTGCCATCCAGAGAAGGGTATAACCTGCGACGAAAGGAGGGAGTTTCGGCTAAGCAGACCATTGACTAAGTTGTAATTCTCAGAGCGGTGGCCTAACACTACAAAGGCTGTCAGGAGAGAAAGCTAGACGAAGTTTGTGGTTCTACCCGCTACCGAGCTCCCTTGAAGGTGATGGAAGCGCCCGATAAGAAGATGATGGAAGCACCCGGCACAAAGATGATGGAAGCAACCGGATATCCGAAGATCCGCTACAGAAATCCAAAGACCAACAAAATCCACAGTTCAAAGACTATTGCACTTTTTATCATCCTCCTCTTTTGCCTCCTCCTCATGACCACACTCTGTATTGTGGAAGAAAGCGCACCAGCTCATGAGACATTTCTGACCACTGCACAGCCTACCACCATGAAGGAACATTATCTGATTTCTCTTTCACCCCAACTCCGAGAACAACGTAAGGAGTTTTGGAACAACTCCTTCGTGCAACTGCTGCACCAGCACAATCTTGCTACCAATGCCACCAACTGCTGGATCTGTGGGTTGCTACTCCACGCCACTGGACATTCTATACCCTTCATCCCTTCACCCTTCTCAATTCACGGCTCCTGCCTTGCTTGGCTGATCCTCTTGCAAGAAAGCTACAGGGATAATGCCACCTCCAGCAGAACTATGACACATTTCTTTCACGGGGTCTGGCAGAACAAATTGAAGAAAACTGCTGCACACTTCTGCCCACAGACCTCCAACGACTCTATCCACCTGGACATCCCTGTCAAAGAACGGATCGTAATGCAGGTGTTCAATAATCCGACCAGACCCACCTTTTCCTACCTCCGGAAACGAACAGCTGCCACCCTGACTGTAGCCCTATCCGTCATCAACGTCACAGGCCTTATGTGCATCAAAGGGCTTGGGACACAACTGGTAGGCCGCAGCGCTTGCCGCATCACCAGAACTTTAAACTCCACCGATCCACCCTCTTTTGTCTCCTCTCCGAACATGTACTTTGTTTGTGGTACAAAGGCTTATACCTGGCTCCCCAAAGGCTGGGGGGCACCTGTTACATTGCCTTCATCCTTCCTCCGACCTATGTGGCTCCAGCGAATCATCACAGACAAAAACGAGCCAAAGACATTGAACAAGCCGACTCCACCGGAGCACAGTTCCTCGATGCAATGAAGGGACTTGTTCCACTCTGGGGCCCGATGGTTAACAGCCGTGCCATCCGACATTTGACCCAGGCAGTCGAGACAACGATGAACATTACAGCTGGCATCCTTGCAAACAATACAGACGAGCTTCAAGCGGTCCGCCTGGTGGCTCTCCAGAACCGCCTTGTTCTAGATGTGGTTCTAGCGGATCGTGGAGGAGCATGCCGCATCATTGGGTCCAGCTGCTGCACATATATACCGGACAATTCGCCCTCAGTGTACAAAGCCATCGAACATCTCCACAGACTTTCCTCAGATGTTTACCAGGAGCAAGAAGAATGGTCGCTTGGTGGATGGTTCTGGAGTACTGTTAAGAACTGGGGGTGGAGATTGTTTACAATTATCCTGATTCTTTGTTGTAATATGTGGGTTCTGCTTAGGAATCCAAAGCCTGCCGCCTCTGTGTTCGGTATGTGCAAATTGTATCTGCCCTAAGACTGTGGACTTCGAAGGGGAACGCATGAGAGCATTGTACGATGTCGAGGTTAGGAATTTGATGAAGATAGACATCGATTAGACAAGTTGGCTAGATATGTTGAAAAGGGAGGACTGTTAAAATCTAGTTTGCAGCGTCAACATTATCGGCGCCATCTTGTCCCTTTTTAGGCCTTTTTGTGCGCGTAAGCGGCAGCCATTTTGAATGCAATGGCCTCTCTGCCCACTGCCGATAGCCAGCGCGTCTCTCTCTCTCTCGCTCTCCTAACCTCGCGGGCATCCCCCGCGCGCTGACAGCCCCCGCTCTCACATGCTAGGGCCATAAACCCCTCTCCAGCGCAACCCTGCCTTGGAGTCCCATCCTGTTCCCAGCTCGACACCTCCCTCCATCCCTTTCATGAGCCCATATCCCTTTGATAAAACCCCCTTTCCTCTGTGCCCGATTGTCCAGCTCGTTCCCAGGCCGCCACCTGGCCCTGCAGATGCTGTTTATTGCCCCCATACAGTAGGAAGCTCCCCCATCAAAGGATCCACAACTGATCAAAGCCCCCACCCCATGAGATCCGATCAACCACATGCATTCCGGGAATCGGCGGAATGCCCAGCTGCGTGACAATCATCACCTGTTGTGACCGGGGTGGGGACTTCAACTGTAAATGTGTGTGGGAACGGGCTTGAAGCGGGGATTCCGAGGATGTCCTTCCGTACTTCAAAGTATTTGCAAGAATGTGCTACATGTAATAAACTGTAATAAAGATCATAAACCTGTGTATAAGAGGCCAGGCCTCAGGGATCCGGTTAGAGCACCTCGAGAAGATACCCTGTTGTCTGAGTTGACGTGTTCTGCTCCGTCGGAATAAACTTCTGTTTCCTGCCTTCCAGTCTCCAGCGCCTGCCTCTTTGTTTGATAACTCGAGTGGTATTAGAGGCTGTTAACGCCGGGCAACTCTGAAAAAGGTTTTTGATCAACATCGGCCCTACCTTTTTCCACATCGAGATGGGAATAAAGTGGTAACTCTTAAAACATTTCATTTAAAAAGGTACAAAATGAGGGGGTATATTATGCCATAGAAAGTATTATTAGTGCTGCAGAAAGAAAAATTAGGGCACATTTTGAGTGACTTCTCAAATCCTCTTCTATTTTATTTAAAAAGTCTAACATGCAGTCTCCCAAGATGGCCACCAGAGACAAAAGAACCCAAATGTAGCCCAGAAATCACCCAGATGTAGCCCAAGTATAGCCCAATGACAGAATGTCCCAGAGTGTTCTAAAGAACAACTAGAGCGCTAACAGTCCTACTTATTACAAAGGTATGGCACACCTGAAGCCATATTGATTGGTATAAAGTGGTAACTCTTAAAACATTTAATTTAAAAAGGTACAAAATGAGGGGGTATATTATGCCATAGAAAGTATGATTAGTGCTGCAGAATGAAAAATTAGGGCACATTTTGAGTGACTTCTCAAATCCTCTTCAATTTCAATAAAAAAGTCTGACATACAGTCTCCCAAGATGGCCACCAGAGACAAAAGAGCCTAAATGTAGCCCAAATATCACCCAGATGTAGCCTAAGTATAGCCCAATGGCAGAATGTCCCAGAGTGTTCTAAAGAACAACTAGAGCGCTAACAGTCTTACTTATGACAGAAGTATGGCACACCAGAAGCCATCTGGATTGGAATGAAGTGGTAAGTCTGAAAACATTTAATTTAAAAAGGAACAAAATGAGGGAGTTCATTTTGCCATAGAAAGTATGATTAGTGCTTCAGAAAGAAAAATTAGGGATTCATTTTGAGTGACTTCTCAAATCCTCTTCTATTTCATCAAAAAAATTCTGACATGCAGACTGAAACATGCACTTTGAATACCAGCAGCAGACTTCCCTGGTGAGCAGTAGCTTTTCTACAGTGATCTAATGAGCAACTAGAGTGCTAACATTCAGAATTTATGGCAAATGTGTGACACATCTGAATGCCTTCTTGATGGAACCAAAGTAAACAAGCATTGAAAATGCAATAGATCTCGCCCTCGTTTAACCGCATCCGTGTGGTGCGAATTCCCCGCCCATGCTGACTCCGCCTTGCACGGGCGGAGTCATGACGGAACGGTTCCGTCATCAGCACAGCTCAACCGATGCTGATGACGGAACCGTTCCGTCATCAGCATCGAAGTGGTTAGGTTAAAGCCATTCTGTTTGTAATGAGGTGGCTTTTTAGCTTTGCTTTTATTCGTTTTTTTTAAACTTTCATGTAAATAACATGCATCTCTATGCATATATGTATATGTATGCATGCATTTATATTTGTATTTATTTAGATATACAGATTATATATGTTTATATATGTATATATATATACATACACATACATATATATAAATGCATATGCATATATATG
This sequence comes from Lissotriton vulgaris, assembly GCF_964263255.1. Classification (NCBI taxonomy): domain Eukaryota; kingdom Metazoa; phylum Chordata; class Amphibia; order Caudata; family Salamandridae; genus Lissotriton; species Lissotriton vulgaris. Next base: position 1,372,621,207 of record NC_141694.1, on the reverse strand, counting down.
CATATATATATATATATGTGTATATGTGTGCGTGTAGAGAGAGATAGAGAGGTAGAGGTGTAGAGGTAGAGAGGTAGAGGTAGAGAGGTAGCGGTAGAGAGGTAGAGACACTAGTAGAGAGAGAAGTAGAGAGAGGTAGAGAGGTTGAGAGTAGAGAGTGAGTAATAGAGAGTGGAGAGTGAGTAGTGGAGAGTAGTAGAGAGCAGTAGAGAGAGTAGCAGAGAGTGAGTAGTAGAGAGTAGTAGAGTGAATAGTAGAGTGAGTAGTAGAGAGTAGTAGAGAGTGAGTAGTAGAGAGTGAGTAGTAGAGAGTAGTAGAGAGTAAGTAGTAGAGTGAGTAGTAGAGAGCAGTAGAGAGTGAGTAGTAGAGAGTAGCAAAGAGTGAGTAGTAGAGAGTAGTAGAGAGTGAGTAGTAGAGAGTGAGTAGTAGAGAGTAGTAGAGAGTGAGTAGCAGAGAGAGAGAATAGTAGAGAGTAGTAGAGAGTGAGTAGTAGAGTGAGTAGTAGAGACTAGTAGAGAGTGAGTAGTAGAGAGTGAGTAGAAGAGAGTAGTAGAGAGTGAGTAGTAGAGTGAGTAGTAGAGAGTGAGTAGTAGAGAGAGAGTAGTAGAGAGTGAGTAGTAGAGAGTAGTAGAGAGTGAGAAGTAGAGAGTGAGTAGTAGAGAGTAGTAGAGAGTGAGTAGTAAATAGTGAGTAGTAGAGAGAGAGTAGTAGAGAGTGAGTAGTAGAGAGTAGTAGATAGTGAGTAGTAGGGAGTGAGTAGTAGAGAGAGAGTAGTAGAGAGTAGTAGAGTAGTAGAGAATGAGTAGTAGAGAGTGAGTATTTGAGAGTAGTGGAGTAGGAGCGAGTAAGTAGTGGAAAGTAGTGGAGAATATTCCAAAGTTTGGCACAGCACCACTTGCACAATAAGTCCAATCAAATCATATCACTTAGAGTCCTTATTGAAGCGCTGAATCTTGGTGTATATTCAAATGCTTTTATTTTCCTTAAGTTTATGTACCACAGCCAGCCGAAACATTTCGTTCTGTACAACAGAACTTCTTCAGGGCGTTCTTATTTCCTTCAAGTTATGTTGGTATCCTGTTGTCATATAACTAGATATTTTTTCCAAATGATAGACGAGACCTAAGTACATTCTTATTCAAAGTGACTAGGTATCAATTTTACCCACACAATTCTGGCAGACTTGAGTAATTTATAGCTTCCTCAAAGTCAGTCAAAATTCCAAAGTATAGGACATGATTATCCAAATCCAAATGTTTCTCAAGAAAAGTCATTTTCAATCGTTCGGAATATCGGTGTTTGGGCAGATATGACCCAGGGACCCCCAGTATGCAAGGGGAATTAGTCCCCCTTCTGCAAACGCGCCAGTGGCCTGCGTTGCAGAGAGGTGTAAAAAGGGGCATAGCCTCATGACACCTCTGTGCAATGCAGCCCCCTGGCGCATACTGGAGGTTCCAGGTGGGCTAGTTGGCCCCCAGGGACCCCTAGTATGCATGAGGAATTAGTTCCCCCTCTTCAAACATGCACGGGGGCTGCGTTGCAGAGAGGTGTAAAAAAGGGTGTGGCCTCATTACACCTCTCTGCAATGCAGCCCCCTGGCGCATACTGGAGGCTCCTGGTGGGCTAGTTGGTCCCCAGGGACCCCCAGTATGCAAGGGGAATTAGTTTCCCCTCTGTAAACGCGGCAGGGGGCTGCGCTGCAGAGAGGTGTAACAAGGGGCATAGCCTCATTACACCTCTGCAATGCAGCCCCCTGGCGCATACTGGAGGTTCCAGGTGGGCTAGTTGGCCCCCAGGGCCCCCCAGTATGCAAGAGGAATTAGTTCCCCCTCTTCAAACATGCACGGGGGCTGCGTTGCAGAGAGGTGTAAAAAGGGGCGTGGATTCATTACACCTCTCTGCAATGCAGTCCCCTGGAGCATACTGAAGATTCCTGGTGGGCTTTCAGGTCTTATATAGTTAGGAATTAGCATAAAAAACCTATTAAATTCACTGAAAAAACCATAGGTTTCACACCAGTTATAGTTAGGAATTAGCATTTAAAAAACCTATTACATTCACTGAAAAAACCATAGGTTTGACACCAGTTATAGTTAGCTGGAAATTTTACTGACATAAAACCATTGAAATTCCCACGTTATAGTTTGTTGGACTCACTATAACTTGCGCGCCTGCAATGCACTGCTGATGACGTCACATATTACATCACTCATGACATGGTCAGTGACATCACTCATGACATCACTGATGACATCAGCCTTGGGACAGAGTGACGGAACTCCTTTCAGTGTAATATAACCCTTGAAACACATATTCAGAAATAGAAACTAAAATTTTCAAAAAATAGAGATATCCATACCAGTTACAACAACCAATTCAGTAATACCACCATCTATATACACATCCACTCATTCACCAACAATTCTATATAGTCACTCATACATATATTCACTCATCATATGTAGTGAAACACCTATACATCCTGTTACACACCGACAGTCATCCAAAAGTTACTCACACACATAATCACACATGCAAATAAACTATTGAACATCCATTATACAGCATATACAGCTATACACACACTACCACCTTACTTCTAAGGAAACTTACACATACTTACTCTCTTAAACAATCACTTATAGAAACACTTACTTATTTAAACAAGAACTCTTTCAATCTCTCACTCTCACATATACTCACTTATATACATCAATACTCACATATACTAGATTAAAACATTTGTAGTTACTGATAAAAACACTAGTGAGAAAGCCATTCACTCACTAACACACACATATACACACTCGTCCACCCATACAGTCCTGCACATATGCTGTCTTCAAAACACATACAAACAGTGAGTCAGTCATTGATGCATCTATGTGCTAAGTAACACCCCCACCAAACCATACAGACACTCATACTGATACTAAAAAAAAAATCTAATAACCCATATACACACACGTGTAGCTAGTCACCAACCCATGCAGCCACTTATACACAAAGTGAAATACTGATACAAACATTTAAATATGTAATCAATACTCGCTAATATATGTATTCACTAAGATACACTTAATAAGCCAGTTAATCAATCATTTTTCTAAAAAAAACATCCATTAAGACACTTATTTGAACATTTATTCTTCCATCGACCTTCACATATACATATATAAAACATATTTATTTTTCAGAAAGACACACATTTACTGGATGGTGTCATCAGTGATGTCATGAGTGATGTCACTGACCATGTCATGAGTGATGTAATGTGTGACATCATCAGCAGTGCATTGCAGGTGAGCAAGTTATAGTGAGTCCAACTAACTATAACGTGGGAATTTCAATGGTTTTATGTCAGTAAAATTTCCAGCTAACTATAACTGGTGTCAAACCTATGGTTTTTTCAGTGAATATATAAATATATATATATATATATATATATTACCTACTGGCGATAGCCAGTAGGTATATATAGTTAGGATTTTTTCTCTATGGAACTTTTGAAAATTCTATGCCTAATAACTTTGGCGTTTGTGGACGGAATTGGCTGAAATTTTCAGGAAAATGGCACATTTTGTTTCTGAGCAGCTCCTGGAAATTTGGGGGGGGGGGTCGTCAAGGGGGGGCCGAGAAAAAAGGGGGGTCCCAAAACGCGTTTTTCCCATGTTAATTTCCATAGGGCGGTTGGACTCACTTTTAGCCCGAACGGCTGAATGGATTTCCACGAAACTTGGCAAAATTGTAGGGACTGTTAGCCCGATGTGCCTTTGCTAGGTCTCAATATATGTGCTTCAGTGAATTTTGAGAAATTAACGTTTAAAACAAGATATATATCTGGCAGCGCTCCGGTTCGCGTACTTTTCGCGTATCGGAACTTTGCGAAGCGAAGCTGATTGGCTCTCCGGTGTCTGTCAACATTCTAAACAGTCCGGTGCGGCCGCCATCTTGTCTCTCGGTAGGATCGAGAGACAAGAGGAGGCCAAAACAAAGGGGGAAATGAAGGAAAGGGGGCAAGGTAGACCCCTTCTGACCCCCTAGGATTGATGAGGGGATATTATAGAGCCACGCTGGGCCCAAAAAAAAAAAAAAAAAAATTCCGATTTTTTCGCCGTAGAGACGCGTCTTGGTACGCGAACCGGGCAGCTAACCGGGCAGCTAACCGGGAAGCTAACCGGCAGTGTAACGGGAGTCTGACGAGTAGCTGATTGGCTGTCAACATTGTAAACAGTCCGGAGCGGCCGCCATCTTGTCTCTCGGTAGGATCGAGAGACAAGAGGAGGCCAAAACAAAGGGGGAAATGAAGGAAAGAGGGCAAGGTAGACCCCTTCTGACCCCCTAGGATTGATGAGGGGATATTATAGAGCCACGCTGGGCCCCAAAAAAAAAAAAAAAAATCCGATTTTTTCGCCGTAGAGACGGGTCTTGGTACGCGAACCGGGCAGCTAACCGGGCAGCTAACCGGGAAGCTAACCGGCAGTGTAACGGGAGCCTGAGGAGAAGCTGATTGGCTGTTATCATTGTAAACAGTCTGGAGCGGCCGCCATCTTGTCTCTCTGTGGGATCGAGAGACAAGAGGTGGAAAAAAAAAAAGGTGTAAATGAATGAAAGGGGTAAGGCAAACCCCTCCTGAACCCCTAGGATTGATGAGGGGGCTATTAAAGTTCCCTGGGGGGTGAAAAAAAAAATTGCGATTTTTCGCGGTAAAGGTGCTTCCTGGTACGTTAACCGGGCAGCTAACCGGCAGCGTAACGGGAGTCCGACATATTGTGTTTTTTGAACGTTTGTGATATGTGCACGTGTGGATTTTGTCTAATTAAGGTTAAAAAAATATATATATATCTTTAAGCGTGTTCTGGCGCGCTTACGTTTTGGGTTTGGTTTGCGCTGCAGAGACGATACGTCACGGTTATGCGATGCATCATTAGGCGTCTCACGGGCTACGTGATACGTCACTTAATAAAGAATATATTTTACAGCTATAGATATTAGCTTTTAAAAAACCAATGAAATTCACAGAAAAAAACATAGGTTATAGACCATATATAGTTAGGAATTTGCATTTACAAAACCTTGAAAATTCACTGAAAAAACCATAGGTTATAGACCATATATAGTTAGGGATTAGCATTTAAAAAACCTTATTTTATTTGCACAAAACCATTGAAATTCCATATATAGTTAGTTGCACTAACTATATATCGCGGACCCGCAATCCACTGCTAATGATGTCACATATTACATCATTCATGACATGGTCAGTGACATCACTGATGACATCACTGATGACATCTCAAATGACATCACTGATGACATTACTGATGACATCTCAAATGACATCACTGATGACATCACTGACATCACTGATTACATCACTGATGATATCATTTATGTGATAATACATCTTCAGACTCTAATATAACCTTAGATACACTCAGTGTAAACAGGCACTCACAGACTGTCACACATCCATGGAGTTACCCACACACCTAGTCAGTCATGCAAAGAATCAATCACACCTCCATTTCCTCAACTATACAGTTATACACACCTTACTTATTCAAACATATACTAACACATATTTACTCTCTTATACAATCCTTGATACAAGTTCACAATGATTCATACAGCCACTCTCACATTCACTGGCTCTTATGTTCAGTTATTTATATATGTCAACTCTCACATGGAGTGTGTTTTACATATGTACTTACTTTGACATGTAGAACTGAGATATCCATTCACTCACCAATATACTCATACACACAGTCAACTGTCCATACAGCTGTTTCTACATGCACTTTTGAACCCATACACCTAGGGAATCAACTGCTCACACATCTATGCACAGAGTTATACACCTCCCAGCCACCCACACACATACTCAGTCTCCCATACAAATACTTGGGCAACCATTCAATAACCCATATAGTTACTGATATAGCTACTGATTTAAACATGCAGCAGTTTACAGAAGAACATAAATAATGATTGCCAAATTAAGACACTTTAATCACTAACCCATGCACTCAGTGAGACACATTTAATCATTCTCTCATACAGTCAGTCATGCACCTACTAAATCCTTCATCCAGACACTTATACATCCACTCATTCTTCAATATGTAAGACATATTTTAACTTTACAGAAACATACATCACTGGGTGTTGTCATCAGTGATGTCATCAGTGATGTCATTTGAGATGTCATCGGTGATGTCATCAGTGATGTCACTGACCATGTCATGAATGATGTAATATGTGACATCATTAGCAGTGGATTGCGGGTCCGCGATATATAGTTAGTGCAACTAACTATATATGGAATTTCAATGGTTTTGTGCAAATAAAATAAGGTTTTTTAAATGCTAATCCCTAACTATATATGGTCTATAACCTATGGTTTTTTCAGTGAATATATATATATATATATATATATATATATATATATATATATATATATATATATATATATATATATATATATATATATATATATATATATATATATATATATATATATATATATATATATAATTTTTTTTTTCCAAAACTATTCTCTTTCCACTTTCACCTCCCGACCCAACAATATTTTTCATATTATAATAATGAGTTTAGTGGTTATGATTATTACTCTGATAATTTGCTATTGTATTATGGGTTATGTAAATGCAAAACACCCCATCCATGGGACGGAAATAATATTTTGAGCCTTAAAAAAGTCATCGTATGACGAAACACGTGTCAGCTGTATTCATTTTTGGGTTTGCTCAACTGTGGACTACAATCCAAAGTGTTCTTCCTTGAAAAATAAAGCATTTGTTACCTCAGACAAAGGACTTTCTTGTGCTTGGACTTTGATAATCTTTTACATAATTCCAATTTGTCTTCTGTGTGTGTCAACTACCACTTGGACCTGTTGTTTTGACAGACCACACCTGGGGGGCAATTCGTAAGCCTCTTGTTGCCGCAGAATCTCTCACTTCCATCCACCTTGAGCTGCCAATCTAATTAAGGGATACCTGTCAGCTTGGCAGGGATCGTTATGGAAATAACCATCAAAAAAAGGTAATGTCCTGATAAACTACTACGTCTTGGCAGCCCATTTGGCATTTTTTTGGCTTCTCTGAAACAAATGAAGGGTTGTCTACCCTACAAATAGGGTTGGGAAGGGTGGTTTATGTTTTTGGTTTTCTTGCCCAGCGCTGCTGGGCTTTGCATGGTATTCTGGGCAGGAAAAAAACTATAGATATCTCTGTCCTAATATAGTGAGCCTTCATATGTGTACAAGCCATACCCTGGATAGCCTGTTGGTCTAAGGTTTCTGATGATGGAACCGGCCACAACTCTGCTGTTGGAATCTAAGTGATTGCTTCACCGATAAGGAATAACTGCAAGTTCAATAGGGAAGCATTCCAATGGTCCACCAATGCAAACTCAAAATGACACCCCACCCTAGTCCAAATAAAATCAATAAATATGTATTAATTTTCTATATTTTCCAAAATAATCATATTATCACCAGGTTATCTTAATTTTCTCTTTTCTGTTATGGGACTCTGGAGTGTGTGTATATTTTTTGCAACATTGAAACATTTATCAAATGTGCTAAAAAAAAATAGGGATTTGCATATTTTCTAAAATTGACACAGAAGTTTTGCAAACCCGTTACAAACATTGCATTCATGTTAACATAGAACGAAGTGCTCTTGTGAATCAGTAAGGATTTGCCAAAAATGTGACCTTAAAGAAGTCTGCTCGTATGACTATGGCATACAGTGACATGCAATTATTTTCAGATATATACGTTGTTTTTAATTGTGCTTTTTTGAATCACAAAATGTTTGAATACTTAAATAATGATATGCACAAGCCTATATTTGTAAAAAGAAAACAACTAAAGAGTGCTGTTTATTTTGCACTGTTATCTAGTTGCAAATAGTGGTGTGTTGTTTAATTATATATACTTTTCCCTGGACTGGCAGATACAGCCACACCATGGTTTCCCAGCATCTAAAAATGTAAATTGCAGTGAGGAAACACAAAGGATAAATAGAAGATTTTGAAGGCAATCACACTGATCACTTAATTCAGTCTCTGCATATCCACTTGGCATAAGGTAATTAGAGTGCCACATTTCTGTAAAGACAGAAAGCTTAGGGTACCATTCTGACTCACCCAGACGATAATACATGATTAGAAGTCAGTGACAGATCACAACTGCTGAATGACCCACCAAGGTCTTATCAAGGACAAATCACATAATTAGCATGCATTTCGCTGGCAGAGGAGTACAGTGCTATTGTTCTAGCACAATCAAATTAGCCCAGCCAACGAGGGCAGTGTTCTGTGACCTTAAGGACATTGCATGTTTTAGTTCTCTTTTTATAAAAAAGACACAGACATTCTCCTTGTTCTTATGCACCTCTCACACACATACACAGCAGACATACTAATATGTGCACATCTTTTCTTCATTCTCTCCTTTTTTTTTAAATGGTTTCTTTGTTTCTTTCTCCTCTAAAAACTGTGCAAATGTGAACACGTGCCTATCTATAAGTGTATGGGGGTATTTGTAGGACTGTACAAATCACTAGTTTAAACAATGACTCGTAAAGGGTCATAAGAGCTATATAAATACATTTACAATTTGAAAATGTTTGAAAGACGGTTCAGAAAAATGCCTGCTGTCCTCGAAGAGTGGTTTGTAATGGAATAACATTTGCATGAACTCAAACATCCAGTGAAACCTTGCACTTAATGTATTTGCTTTAGGTGAATATATAACATTACGAAAGTACACTGGGGCTTATTTACAAGTCCCCTGCGCCGCTCGTGCGTCACCTTTTCCCATGTTGAAAGGGACGAACTGGCGGCGCAAGGGGCTTGTAAATAAGCCCCCATTGTTTTGAATTGTTGTGTTTACGTAGTGCTTCATTCCACGGTTTTGCCAGCAAAGCACTCTCTTGCGCGATTCGATAAGAGACTCCCCCAGACAATGATCGCCTGCTGAGGTAATCATTTGCATTTTGCTTAAAAGGCTACAGCGTCTGAGGTGCGTGGCGGAGGAAGGAATGTTTACAGTGTGGCCTATGGTGGAAGTAATACGTGTGATGCGCCAGGGTCGAAGATGTTCTTGAAACAAGCTGCTGCAAATGTGTAGCTGAGCTTATTCATGAAGAGGGGTGCGAGAAAGATAATATTGTAATTGTGAATTATGTTATGCGATCAGGGCCGGACTGGCCGCAGCGGGCACTGGACGTTTTCCCAGTGATCCAGAAGGGTGGGGGCTGGTTTTTGAACCGCGGGCCGGTTTTGTTACTGCGGTCGGTTTTGCAACAATGCTGCAATATCAGCCCCCTGTAACAAAAGTGGCAGTGGTGCTTGACACTAGCTACCCCTCACCACCCCGGGCCTGCTGTTCTCTCTTGACCGCCCAACCCCCAGGGGTCCGTCGAAAGGGAATTGCCACAACTCGTTTCTGTTCCCAGTCCTGCTTGTAATGACCTAGAGTCAGCGCTCTAGTGTTCAGTATGTAACCACACACTGAACATCCACCCACCACAGGTGTCATCGGTCAGATGACCCTGCTCAATAAAGAGGGGTGAGCACACGTGCTCAGGGCGAGTTCACCCAGTACCCCACTGTGTCCGTGTCACCTTATTCCTCAGCATGCGGGCCTAGGGCCCTTACATCATTACACTGCTGTGTATGCGAGATCACTCCATTGTGTTCAATCAATCAATCAAGGACATTTATAGAGCGCACTACCTACCCGTAGGGTCTCGAGGCGCTTGGGGGGGGGGGGGTGCTGCTACTGCTCGAACAGCCAGGTCTTGAGCTTCTTCCTGAAGGAGAGGTGGTCTTGGGTCAGGCGCAGGTCGGCCGGGAGGGAGTTCCAGGTCTTGGCGGCCAGGTAGGAGAAGGACCTTCCTCCTGTGGTGGCTCTGCGGATGCGTGGGACGGCGGCGAGGGCGTGGCTGGCGGATCGGAGGTGGCGTTTGGGAGCGTAGAAGTTGATTCAGTTGTTGAGGTAGCTCGGGCCTTGGTCATGGAGAGCTTTGTGTGCGTGGGTAAGGAGGCGGAAGGTGATTCTTTTGTTGACCGGGAGCCAGTGCAGGTCTCTTAGGTGTCCGGAGATGTGGCTGTGTCGTGGGATGTCGAGGATGAGTCTGGCTGAGGCGTTCTGGATGCGCTGGAGTCTCTTCTGGATCTTGGCGGTGGTTCCGGCGTAGAGTGCGTTGCCGTAGTCCAGTCGGCTGGTGACGAGGGCCTGGGTGACGGTCTTCCTGGTCTCTGTGGGGATCCACCAGAAGATCTTCCGAAGCATGCGCAGGATGTTGAAGCACGACGAGGAGACGGCGTTGACTTGCCTGGTCATGGAGAGGGAGGAGTCCAGGATGAAACCCAGGTTGCGTGCGTGGTCCGTTGGTTTGGGTGTGGTGCCCAGGGCCGGGGGCCACCAGGTGTCGTCCCAGGCGGAGGGTGAGGAGCCCAGGATGAGGACCTCCGTCTTGTCTGTGTTCAGCTTCAGGCGGCTCGTCGTCATCCACTCGGCTACTTCTCTCATCCCTTCGTGCAGGTTGGCTCTGGCGGCGGCGGAGTCGTTGGTCAGGGAGAGGATCAGCTGGGTGTCGTCGGCGTAGGAGATTATGTTGAGGTTGTGTTGGCGTGCGATGGCCGCGAGGGGGCTCATGTAGATGTTGAAGAGAGTCGGGCTCTTTGAGGATCCTTGAGGGACGCCGCAGATTACTTTGGTGGCCTCTGACTTGTACGGTGGTAGGCGGACTCTTTGTGTTCTTCCGTCGAGAAAGGATACGATCCATTCCAGCGCCTTCTCCTGGATTCCGACGTTGCTGAGGCGCTGCACTAGGGTGCGGTGGCAGACCGTGTCGAAAGCCGCGGAGAGGTCTAGGAGGATGAGGGCCGCTGTTTCCCCGTTGTCCATCAGGGCTCGGATGTCGTCAGTGGCGGCAATGAGGGCGGTCTCGGTGCTGTGGTTGGCCCGGAATCCGGACTGCGATGGGTCGAGGGATCCATTCGTCTCGAGGAAGGTGGCCAGCTGTTTGTTGACGGTCTTCTCGATGACTTTGGCTGGAAACGGGAGTAGAGAGATGGGGCGGTAATTCTTGAGTTCGGTGGGGTCTGCTGTAGGTTTCTTCAGTAGAGCGCTGAGTTCGGCGTGCTTCCAGCTCTCAGGGAAGGTGGCGGTGTCGAATGAGGTGTTGATGATGTCCTGCAGGTGGGGTGCGATGATAGCGTCGGCCTTGTTGAAGACGTGGTGAGGGCAGGGGTCGGTCGGAGATCCGGAGTGGACGGAGTTCATCGTGTGGACGGTGTCTTCGGTGTTGACCGGGGTCCAGGCGCGGAGGGTGGTGGTGGGTGGCGTTGCTGCGGTCGTGGCGTGCGTCGGTTGAGTGCTGAAGCTGTGGTGTATGTCCGCGATCTTGTTGTGGAAGTAGGAGGCGAGGGAGTTGCAGAGGTCTTGCGAAGGGGTGATGTCGTTGTTTCCGGCGTTGGGGTTGGAGAGCTCTTTCACGATGTTGAAGAGTTCCTTGCAGTTGTGTGCGTTGTTGTCCAGTCGGTTTTTAAAAGCCGTTTTCTTGGCGATGCGGATCAGTTGGTGGTGTTTCCGGGTGGTGAGCTTGAGGGTGGTCCTGTTGTCCGGCGTGGGTTCCCTTCTCCAGGCTTTCTCGAGGGCTCGGCAGTTCTTCTTAGAGCTCTTGAGTTCGTCGGTGAACCATGGGGCCTTCTTGCTGCCGGGTCTGCTGGGCGGGGTCCTCAGTGGGGCGACTTCATCCGCGCAGTTGATGATCCACTTCGTGAGGTTTGGTGACCAATTGGGCGACACCATGGGTGTCCGCAGAATTTTTTCCGGGGGTGTTGGAAAAATGTTAATGTCATCACCATCCTCCAAAATGATATGTGCCAGGTGGTGCACAAGAAACACTGGGGCACAGGAGGAGCCATGGGGGGCAGGAAGCATGCCGCATACGATCTCATATACCATAGGGTTGTTGTGCCACATCCATCTCTTTCTTTTGTGGTACCCCAAAATCCATACCCGCCCTGGTCCCTAAAATTGCCCTCTAGGACCCCAAAACCCATACCCACCCTGAACCCTTAAATTACCCCTGCCCCCCAAAACTCATACCCACCCTGAACCCTAAAATACCCCCTAGCAGCCCCAAAATCCATACCTATCCAGATCCCTAAAATTACGCCTGCCCCCCAAAACTCATACCCGCCCTGAACCCTAAAATGAACCCCCTGGCACCCATAACCCATACGCATCCTAACCCCAAAAATTGTCCCCTGGCACCCCAAAACACATACCCACCTAGTACCCTAAAATTACCCCCTGGCACCCCAAAACCCATTACCCATACCCACCCTGACCCCTAAAATTGCCCACCCTTGCACCCCAAAACCCATACCTGCCCTAAACCCTAACATTTCCCCCACTTGCACCCCAAAACCCATACTCGCCCTGAATCCTAAAATTACCCCCCCTGGTACACCAAACCCATACCCACCCTGAACACTAACATTATCCCCCTGGCACCCCAATCCCTAACCCACCCTGAACCTTAAAATTACTCCCTGGCACCCTAAAACCCACACACACCCTGAACCCTAAAGTTACCCCCCAAACCCCAAAAGCTGAACACTACATTCTAATTGTGTATCGCGCCATCTTCCTGCTCAGGAGGATCTTCTGGTCCGGATATGCTAGCCCTGGTCCGGTTCTGCTTGCCCTTCTCTTGTGCTGTTCTGCCTGCCCTGTCCCTCCTCCAGACCCACTGAGCCTGCCTCCGTGCACACTGCCTGGACCTACTCTGTCTGGCTTGGTTCTTTTTCCTTTGGACCCACTGTCTTCACTGGCAGAGTTAGGGCACAGGTCTCTCTTCTATGAAGCTGCACTCCCTCACCCAGACGCCCCCCCAAACCTCCCCCACTTGCTCTCTCATCTTCCTTCCACCCTACTTCTCGGTCTCTCTTTTCCCACTGCTTCTCTCTCTCTTTCTCTCCCCCCCTCTTCGTTCACTCACGCCCCCCCCCACCGTATCCATCTCCCCGGCCCCACCAAGTCTTCCTCTCTCCCCCCTCTCTCTTCCTCCTCCTCATGTCCTTGATAGGGAGCTCGAGCCCTCTCTGAAAATGCGAGCTGGAGGTGACGTTAAGTGTGGAAGCACCAAGGTGTGAGAAGAAGCGGGGAGGGGGTGGGCGGCAAGTCGAGGTTCAAAGGGGGCACTGGCTCTCAGAGAGGTGAGAAGGGGCGGGGAGCAGCCTGAGGACAAAAACAACACCAGAGCAAGAGGCAGATGCTCCGCGGGGGAGCCTGGTGTTGTAAAATGAAGAAACACACACAACAAAGCAGCCGAAGGGCGCCTTTCAGTAGAGTCAAGAACCTGACCCATCGCGAACAAAACAGCAGCCATGGGAGAAACCAGCGGTGTCATGAAAACAACAAAGGACAGAGAAAGAGAACTGCCACCCAAACCTGGATGTACAACTTACAAATTTACCAAAAGGCAATTCCTGATGCAAGCACAATACGCCACAACACTATAAATATATAAATCTCCCATAAATGCACACCTGAGAGTGAATAAAAAGATGAGCAGCAAACTAAGGTAGTGACTGACATACACTAAGCATGGGCGTCCGCAGGGGGGGCAAGGAGGGGCGCTCCAGGGGGGGCAAGCGTCCCTCGTGGAGAACCGAGCCTTATGGGTCTGGCGGCTCAGGGCACAGCTTAAATCCCAGAGTTCACCTGCCTTGTCGAACAGAGACACAAGACACTCTGTTGGGCGTAGAAAACCAGGTTTATTAGCTGCAGCCAAGCACAGTTGTCCCAGAAATACGTACAGCGTATATTCTGAAGAGACTGCCACTTTAGTCCGTGGCGCACAATCTTTTATAGCACACATATTTACAACATTTACTCCCTGTACATACAAAGCAAGCCAATAGGAAAAGTTGGAAAACAAGCTATCAGGTGTCCCAAATACGCCTCTCTCTCAAACCCCGTATGTTACCCCTCCCAACAAATAAATCAGTGTTAGTACTGACAATCCAATTTGCAGGTGGCAGGACGTATTTGTGTACCTCAAAGGATAGTTGTGTAACAAGAGAATACTAGGAGAGAATAGTGAAGGTCAGTCGGATAAGATAATGTAAGGAAAGAATAGGAGAAGCCAAATAGTCAGTCGAGACAGGGATCAATCAATCCAGACATGGATTAGCGAACTCGGCCAGACCCTGACATCCGTTTCGTAAACAAGGGCAGGGGGTTACTCTTTAACGGAAGAGAGGGCAACACAAAATGGAGACGAGACACAAAATTTCGGATAAATACTGGGCGAAGTCAGAAACCGAAGAACCTCACTCCTTGCCCCCCTGCGGAAGCCCATGGGCGACACGTGTTCTGTCTAAGAAACAGTTAATATGATTACTGATGCGAGGGTGCAGAAGGTATCTTGCTGCCACCTTCCGGTTCTGCTGCAGCCTTTGTTAAAGGAAGTGAAGAGTCCTGTTAGTCATAAAAGTCTTTGGGGGATCTTCCCTCCAAGGTTTTGCCTGCTTCTCTACATTTCTTTTGTTGAAATTCGTTTTTGTTGGCCATAGACCTCTGTGTGCCTTACCTCTGCTAAACAGTAGTAAAGTGCTTGTACTCACTCCCCTAAACATGTTTAAATTGGTTTACACCTGATTGGCATATTTTGTTTACTTATAAGTCTCTTGTAGAGTGGTATAGCATATACTCAGGACCTGTAAATTAAATGATACTAGTGTGCCTGCAGCACATATTACACCATACAAATAAGTAGCCCCTTAAAACATGTCCCAGGTCTGCCATTGCAGGCTGAATGTAGTTTTAAACTGAAAAATCGACTTGGCACTGCTACCCCCGCCAAGCCTTCAACTTCCCATTTATTGCATATAAGTTAGCTCCAAAGTAGGCCCTAGGTAGCCCATAGGGCAGGGTGCATTGTAATTAAATGGTTGGACATGTACTTTCAAGTTTTACATTCACTTTTTCACTACTGTGAGACTGGCCTTATTCTGTAGGATAATATTGGGTTGCCTTATTATTACATTTAATAAGTGCTTACTTTTGATGGGGGACAAGCAAACCTTCCAAGTTGTTATCTATGGAATTGTAGTTAAGAATCCTCTTTAATTGTATGACTTCAGGAGACCTGGCAATGTGGGGTCTTGCGGCTGAACCAGGGCTGTGGTTCCCAAGCTCTACAGTACCTTTGAGCAGTGTCTTGGCTAGGAGGGCAACCCCGAGCTCCCCATCTGCTTTACTACTACATCTGAGGGCCGTCTGATGTTTGCAGGCCCTCAGTGGCATGTTGGACTTCTCTCTGGCTGCCGGAATCATGCCAAAAGACAAGGTTGCGATGGAGCTCCCGATGAGAGTTGATAGAGGGGCCCTATTGGTCGCAGGTTGGCCGCAGCTTCCAGTGCGAGTTGGGGAAATGGCGATGCCCAGCCAACTGCTGCTGTGAAGGCAGATGGTGGGCAGCTCTGCAGTCACGTTCCTGAACTGCTGGTTGGGCGGAGGAAGGCATGCAGTAGCTAAATTTTTCCGGCTTTTCCTTTCAGTTACCGCTTGCTCACTGGTGTGGAATGTGTCCCACCTCCTCTTCCCCTACTGTGCAGGAAAATGTAGAGGATTATCATGTGTTGTCCAATGTGGAGGCCCCCCCGAGGTAGAAGGCATCTGGTGACACTGTGGTATCAGCCAGACTAGAGAGGGACAGTCTAGTATGTCATGCCCAATATATAATGGATGCATTTTTGACAGTGGGCCCATTCCTCCCTGCTACAACTACATCTGCAACTACTGAGTCTGGTTTAGGTGGAGAGTAGACAATCTCTTCTGCTGCAGCCGTAACCCCCCCCCCAGTACTGGTGAAGTTACATCGGGTGATGAGAGGCTGATCCTGCCAATCTTTATGTGGCTCAGATTGTAGAGCCTTCAGTGGCCTCTCAGATATTGCTAGTCAAGTCACCATCTCTTCTGGATGCTCAGCTTCTATGCCCTGGAAGCTTGGAGGTTGCTGTGACTGGAAGGGATGGTCCCAATGCCTTCCTTTCTTTTTCATATCTCTCTGATACCGATTTGGATGAAGATCTTGAGCAGACAACTCATACTGCATTGGCCTCTATGTTTGAAATAAGTCCTTTAGGGCTACATTGTGGCCTTCTGTCTCTTCCACTTTTTTAATCTCAATGGAGCGGTAGGGGGAAGGGCTCGCCTGCAGACTCAGCAGAGGGTCTTATGTCTGCAGTGTTTCATCAAGAACTAATAGACCTTGTTGCCCCAGTGGAGGTGGAAGGCGATCTTCTATGGGATCCAGATGGAATGGAGCTGATGTCTAAGAATCACTCTCCTATCAGGGGCTCGTCTCTGGTAAAGCAATCTGGCTCCAACGATTTGGCAGTCCCCGTACCTCCCTCTGGATCCCCACCTATGGCCCCACCGCAGGATTCGCCTATGTTAGGGGCCATTTATTATCGCCTTTTGAAGCACAGAGAGGTCTTTCATTAGGGCTCAATGGCATTGACTGCCACCCATCTAAAGACCCAAGTGTTTCTCCTTAAACTATTGAAAAATATGGACATCATCCAGTCACGATTTGGGGTTGCGGAAGCCTCCCACGTTATGCTCGAAAAGGGCGGGGAATCCAGTATCCAGGGGTTGGCCCAGCATTAGCAGCAAATTACCACCTTTTCTTCAGGGGTGGAGAACTTGGAGAACACGTCGTGTCAGAACATTTTGCAGGTTATGGGGATACCTGAGGGGCCAGCAGGTGATGCCCCTCATAGTTTTGTAGTGCATTTTTCTCGAGAGGCTTGTCCTGCTTTCAGTGACTGGAATATGGATTGTATGGTACAGTGGGCACATCATAATCCTTTCTGTTATACCAGTAAACCCTTTCGAACCCTAGCACCATACTGATTTCTATGTAGGGTTTCATCCTTCGTCAAAAGGCTTTTCAGGCAACGACTCCTAAGCAGCTAGCCAAAGCATGAGGCAATGATTATTTTTTTCTTTTCTCAGACTTTTGTCATCAGGCAGTCATGAGGGACTGGCAGCTACGGGAGTTCATTACAACACTCCAGAAGTTGGGAGCCTTTGTCTCTCTTATGGAGCCTACAGCTCTACAGATTTGTAAAGTTGATCAGACTTTTTGTACTTAGATGGTCTAAGAATGCAGGAACTGCTAACTACGTGGCAACCAGCGGTAGGGTTTTGAACTGGGCTGGAAATATTCTTTTTTGGGCTTCAGGACTGAATGTCCTATGCTTAGTGGTTGACAGGGCAGGGGATTTTCTTTGTCACTAGAGTGGGCCGTGCTGTTGAGCAGTGTCTCCTTCTCTTCCCTTTCTTCTCAAGGTAAGCTCTATTCTTTGGGGTGCATACGCTGTCCCCTCCTCTTGCTTTTTTTTTAGCTTTGGACTCTTGGGTGACCTGCGTGGTTGAGGGGATGACTTTTTCTATCCTTGTCCTTCCCT
Organism: Lissotriton vulgaris; assembly: GCF_964263255.1. Classification (NCBI taxonomy): domain Eukaryota; kingdom Metazoa; phylum Chordata; class Amphibia; order Caudata; family Salamandridae; genus Lissotriton; species Lissotriton vulgaris. Next base: position 1,372,603,669 of record NC_141694.1, on the reverse strand, counting down.
CTATTTTGTGGTGATGAAGGGACTTAGGGGTAGGGGCCTGTCCTATCACTGTGTCAGCTGATGGCTGGTTTTGAACCCCAACTCAGGTTGAGGTTGGGCCCTAGGAGCTCCGGGCATTTGCTCACCGATATGGAAGTCAGGGGTAGGGTTAGGGGGTTTTGTGTTCACTCTACAGAGTATTTGGGGTATTATTGTTGACCGCAAGAGTCTTGGAGCAATGTCGCTTGCATTGCAAGTAAAAAATTCAGCTTGATCTGGCAAAAGGTTCTTGAAGCCAGCACATCTTTGTGTGTGGTGGGGAGGAGAAGCCTGTTGAAAATTTAGGGTTATGCTTATAGCTAGGACGGGCGGAGGCTCTGGGCACCAGCTAAATATGTTATCATGGAACATTAATGTGGCAAAGTCGTTACAAAAGCAAAAACCTGTACCAGAGGAAATGAACAATCTCAGGACACAGATTTTGTGTCTCCAAAAGACTCATTCATCTCAGACTAAGAGCTTAGTTTTAAAAGAACTCAGCTATAAGATGTTATCCATTTCGTGGTACATCTCTTCCCAGAGGGGGGGGGGTTGCACTAATGGTACAGGATAGCCGATGGGAGACTTTACATCAAATAATGGATTCAGGAGGCGCTGATTGGTGGCAATTATCCAGAAGGATAAGGAGCGCTTTACTATTTGCGTTCTTTACTGGCCTAATATGAATGACCTGACTTTTTATGACATTCTTTTATGGAGTTGCATCTCCGGGTCCCACTGTAGGAAATGGGGGTCTCTAGTTGGCAATGGCTTGCACCCTGTGCAATTTGGGACCCTTCCTTCTAGGTAGGGTAAGGGAATCACAAACCCAAGATAACCCCTGCTCATCCCCTTGGTAGCTTGGAACGAGCTGTCAGGCTTATCTCAGAGGCAATGTGTAAAGTATTTATGCAAAACACAGTAACACAGTGAAAACACTACAAATGGACACCACACCAGTTTAGAAGAATAATGTATCTTTATCTACACCAAATATGACCAAAATGACAAACATCCAACATACCGAATTAAAGATATTACTTTAAAAGGTTTAACTCAGTCCAACTCATAAAAAACTATGATCTGTCACCTTTAGTGCAAAGTACTTGGGATGCATCATAATCACAAAATAAAAACAAGTACAGAGGAGGTGAGGCGCCGGAAAGCAAATCAATGCATCAGTCCCTTATACGGAGGGAAGGTGATGCGTTGGTTCCTTGCTCCCAGGGGAGGTAATACATCGATTTCTCACTGCTACACAGGGTAGGTGATGCATTAGTTCCTTAGTGTGAGATGAGGTGATGCATCGATTTCTTACTCCACAGGGAGGTGATGCATCGAAATCTGGCTATGTAACCATGGCTCCTTACTGTGGGGCTCCGTTGATGAAGTGCCATACATGGAAATCCGTACGCGCTGGAGGTCGATGTGGCGTGGCAAACAGGCAATGTCTCGATTTCTTCAGCTGTGGTCTAGCGGTGCAGTGGTCTCGGACTTTGGGACATGCTACGCTGAACTTGGGCTGTGGCAGTTTCTTCGTCTGCATGGTGGTAGTGCGTGGAAACTTCTCCAACCAAGTGGTGCTGCATTGGAAAAACAGGTACTGGAAGGGCGATTCACCGATTTTGGTGGTTTTAAGCAGCAAAACAACCTCTAAGGGCCCAGAACTTGAATTGGCAACACAAGGCAGGTCATAAATCTCAGCAGCAGAGTTCATGGATGCTGCATATAACGTCTTTGATGATCCTGAGACTTCCTAACAGGAGGCAAGCACACACAAGCCCTTGGAGAAACTTCACAAGCAGGATACACAGCAAAGTCCAGTCCTTTTCCTCTCCAAAGCAGAAGCAGCAACTGCAGGTCAACCCAGCAAAGCAAAACACAGCAAAGGGGCAATATTCCTCCTCACATCTCTTCAGTTCTTCTCCTTGGCAGAGGTTCCTCTTGATCCAAAAGTGTTCCTAAAGTCTGAGGTTTTAGGTCCAATACTTATACACCTTTTGGCCTTTGAAGTCAGCATACTTCAGAGAAAGTCTTGCTCACAAGAACCAGTTCTGCCCTCCCTGGTCCAGCTACACTACAGGAGGTGGAGACAGCTTTGTGAAAGGCAGATACAGCCCAATTCAGGTGTCAGTGACAACTCCTCCCACCACTCTAGCTCAGGAAAGACCCATCAGCCTGGTGATGGGTCATCAGGATATGCGGAGCATACCTCAGCTCCCTTTGTGCAACTTTCTAGAGTAGTAGCGGCTCATGCAGGTAAGGGTAGTGAGCTGGGTGGGGAGGGAGTCGACAGATGACGAGGAGTTAAAATTACATTTAAAAAAAGAAAACCACTTACCTTGCACTCACCACATCGCTGAGTCAGCCATGCGGCAAGCACAAGGTAAGTGTTTTTCCTTTTTTAAATTTAATTTTAACTCGTCATCATCTGTCAGCACCTTCCCCACCCTGCCCCACTGACCCACCGCTGTTACCTGCAGGGTCTGCTTCTGGTCTAGAGTGAATGCCAAACAGCTCCTGTCAGTCTAAACAAGAAGTACACAGCATGGTTAAGTAAGAAAATTCAAATTTCAAAAAGTGGCATTTTCAAACACACAATTTAAAAACCACCTTCACTAAAAGATGCATTTTAAAATCCTGAACTCAGGGAACCCATAGTCTAATTCTCTATCACTCCCCAATTGAAAGTTACAGTTTTAACATTTTACAACACAGCTCCAATGATAACCTATGGGAGAGGTAGCCTTTCAATAGTGAAAAACAAAATTGGAAATATTTCATTATCAGGACTTGTAAAACAAACCAGTTAATATCCTACCTTCCACCTACACTGCATCCAGCCCATAGGGGTACTTTGGGCCTACCTTAGGGGTTACTTACATGTTGTAAAAGCGAAGGTTTGAGCCTGGCAGGTGGGGGCACTTGCCAGATCAACATAGCAGTTTAAAACTGAACTCACAGACACTGCAATGGCAGGCCTGAGAAGAGTTTACAGGGCTACTCATATGGGTGGCACAACCAGGCCTGCAGTTCCACCAGTTGCATTTAATTTACAGGTCCTGGTCATCCATAGTGCACTTTACTAGGGACTTACCAAAACACCAAATATGGCAGTCATCGAGAACCAATCAGGATTACAATTTGCAGAGAGAGCATAAATACTTTAGCACTGATTAGCAGTAGTAATGTGCTCAGAGTCCTAAAGCCAACAAAAACAGGGTCAGAAAAATTGAAGGCAAAAGGCAAAAATTCTGGAGATAAACCTGAAAAAGGCTAGGTCCAACACCCACCTTATATTGTGTGTGGTGACTTTAATGTTACACTGTGCCCTAATGTTGACTTGGCATTCCAGTTTGGGCCCTCAGATCAGCTTTGCCCTAGCTCGCCGGGGGAAGCACTGACTGCAGGGGGCAGTTTTACAGCTAATATCCTCATGTTCGTTGGTCGATCTGTGGCATTTTAAGCATCCTAAAGAGCCTGGGTTTATGTTCTATTTCGGTCCTTAGAAGGCCATGTCAATATTGATTTGTTTTTTGGTTAGGAACACTGGTTTCCACTTCTGGGATTAGACATAATCCAAGGGTTATTTCGGACCACAACGCCTTGTCCTTGTTTTTACAACTTACTGAGTCTACTCAAGCATCCGGCCCCGGAGCTGGACATCTGAACGCAGGCTACTCTTGGAAGTTGGGTATGTTAGTTCATTGGATTCGCATATAATAGAGTTTCTTGAATTCAATTTTTTTTCCCCGGGTCCTATGATTATGCCTTCTTCACTCCATGGACCTTTGTAACGGGTTCCCCAGGTCATTGTTATGGTCCAACAGGTTATAAGATACCTCGATGGAGTAATCTCGCTAGCTCTCAATCTTCCTTTCTTTTTGGATGCTTCCTCCGCCAATTTGTCACTTGTGTCCCAGTATGAGGAACAACTTATATTCCTGGGTTTCTCTATTTAAGACATGTAAGGTGTTCGGTGCTTCCTTAAAGAGGGAAAAGGCAAATGAGGACAATAAAAAAAAAAAAAGATTGGCACGGTATCGCTTTTGGTGGTCTGCAACTCCCTTAAAGTGGTTTGTCAAGATCAGATTCTTCAATTCGCTTCTTGCCAATGACAGACTCTAGGGTCTGTTAAATCCGACCTAGAAAGTAGTACTAGGGTGAGAGACTGGCTCAGGGTGGAGCAGCTTTGGGAACAGTTCGCCATCCTTAGAGAGGACAATAATCTGGGAGAACTCAGTCAAAAGCGTACATACTTTGAAAATAGCAAGGAAATGGGGGATTCTGTCATTCATTGTAAAAGATCGATCTAGCTCTTATTATATTCTTCAAATCAGGGATGAGAATGGCCTTCTAGTTGCTAATCTCATTTCTGTTTGTGAGGTCTTTCGCTGGTTCTACCATGACCTCTATAGGGAAGACTGTCTCTCGTGCGCGTCAGATGTCTTTCAATTCATTCAGTGGTATTTTAATTGCTGGGCTTCTCTTCACTAGCATTTTAGATTAGAGGCATCTATCACTCTTATTGAGGTTAAAGAGGTCATCAGTTCCTTGTGTGGCTGGAAGGCATCAGGTCCTGATCAGATACCATCTGAATTGTATGCTATCTTCTCACAGATTTTGCCCCCAGTGTTAAGGGATCTTTTTAATTTATTGGATTTATGGGATGATGTCCCTGAGTCTTAGAGAGAGAGAGACCAACCGTGCTTTCTTTCTAAAAAAGGGGAAGACTCCCACTTCCTGTGGGTCATTCCTCCCTATATCTTTAAATAATGTAGAATCTAAAATCTATACTTGCATTCTTGCCAATCGGTTGGCAGTGATTATCTCAAAGTTGGTGGATCCAAGCCATCACGGTTTTAATCTGGGCCATGATACAACGTCTCATGTAAACACAGCAGTTACAGCCTGGTCAGGGAGTCCTGGCGGTGTGATTTGTCTGGACGTTGAGAAGGCCTTTGTTTGTGTGTCTTGGCCCTTCCTCTGGGTGGTTCTGGAGACCGATGGCTTGGGTTCTATATTTGTTTCCCGGGTTCAGGGTCTATACCTCGGCCTTAAGTCAAGCGTACACAGTGCAGGCCTTGTATCAGACCTTTTTTTTAAAACATATTTTATTAATATTTTATCACCATACAGATTGAAATGTATATCACATCACCTATATCCATCAAATATGTCTCCATGTTTACTCCCAACTAACCCCTTGGATAACCCCCCCTCCCCTCTTACTTTGGTGTGGGCACATTTCAAGTACATATATCACAACACAATACCAGCTTTGCAGAGAATGGTTCACAACACAATTCACTTATCGGTGATCACATGCACGATCGTTACCTACTAATATCCACCCTCTTTTTGTGAATCCAGTAGCGCCTGGACCAGTGCTTCCCAGGCCTACCCAGTTCCAGAATCTTCTCATTGTCTGCTCTTTTGGCTTGTTGGAATCTAACGACACTCTCACTACCAGCCCACTTACAAAATTCTGTTCGCCATCACTTGTTTGCCGGTCCCTCCCTTGACTTCCAGTGCCAAGGCATTTCTCGCTTAGCCAACAATAATCCTAGGTCTATAAATTTGCTAGTTACTTTGGTTTTGACTGTATGCGGGAACCAGTGCAACAAGCAAGTTGCCATGTCATATTCTAATTGTCTATCTGTTATAGCATTCAGGAGGTCCCCTACTTCCGCCCAGTATAGCCCTTTGGCCGGGCAGTTCCAGAGCATGTGCTCCAGTTTCACCCCCTGTTCCAAACATCTAGGGCACGCTGCATCATGGACCTGGAAGTATTTTCGGATCATTCCTGAAGTCAGATAAGCTCGATGCAGAATAAAAAATTGCACCTGCTGGAACCGTGCATTCCTGCTCCCTTTCCATGCTCTCCAAAGAATGTGTCCCCATGCTACATCAGGTATAGGTCGGCCTATGCCCGCCTCCCATTTTATTTTCAGATCTTCTAGTGGTTGCAGTCCTTCATGTAACATCCGAGATTGAAGGCATGTAACTGCTTTAATAGTCCCTGCGGCCATTACAACATATTGGCAAGCCATTGTGGTCACTGGCTCTACCTGCCCACCTTTCCAATGCTTCCGGATTGCCGCTTCGACCGCTGCATAAAGCAGGAAGCTACCTTCAGGGAGACCATATCTTTCCTGTATTGCCTGGAAGGGCATCAACCCCCCATCTGCGTACAAGTCCCCTACCATTTGGAGTCCTAGCTGTTCCCATTCCAGGAGGGGAGTCCAGTCTCCTCCATGTGGTAGTGCTGTCAGCATACCCAATGGAATTTCTGGTGCGTATGGGTGTGCCACTCCCGCCCTACGTTGGCTTCTGTTCCAACATAACCTCAGTGTTCTCTCTTCCATTGTTAAGTCCCGCAAGTCAAGTTTTTGCTGTAGGACTGTATATGAGAGGACATGTCGTTGTATCCCTATTCCTCGCATATTTTCAGGCCCCCGAAATTCTGCTGCAATGCCTTGCGTAAGGATCTGCAGCTGCGCTGCTAAATAATAAAGCTCAAAGTCAGGGACTGCCATTCCGCCTTCTATTTTAGGTCTCATCAGTGTAGTCAGCGCTACTCGCCTCCACCCACTCCCCCAGAGGAAGACTATGATCAGTGATCTTAGGTCCTTAAACACACGCGGAGCTATCCAGATTGGCAAGGTGCGGAAGTAGTAAAGCAATCTAGGTAATACTACCATTTTAAGCAGGGCCACCCTCCCTACTACCGAGAGGGAGAGCGTTGACCAGAACGTTATGCATCCTTTCAGGGCACTTATGCAGCGCCCCACGTTCCCCTCTAGCATATCAGTGTTGCCGTGATAAATTCGAACCCCCAAATAGGTGAGGCATGTTGGGTCCCGTTTTATCTCTCTAGCTAGCAGCGATGGATTCATGCATGGCCGGACCGGGAAGAGGCACGTCTTGCGCCAGTTTACCCTAAGGCCCGAAAGTTCTCTGTATCGTGAGAGCAGAGTTACTGCTCCTCGCAATGCCTCATCCGTGTTCTCCAAGAAGAGGAGCAAGTCGTCTGCATATAACGATATATACAGTAGTATTCCATGGCACCTCAGTCCTTGAAAAATTTGTCCGGATCTTGCTCGGACCACGAGGGGCTCTATAGCTAGAGCAAATAACAGTGGAGATAACGAGCACCCCTGTCTTGTTCCTCTATGAACTGAGTACTGGGTGGATGTTACCGTCCCCAATCGTACTCTGGCCTTCGCCGAAGAGTATTACACCCTTGTCCAAATTCCAAACTGTTCACCCAGCCCGAATCGCTCCAACACTCTGAGGAGTAATGCCCACTCTAGACTGTCAAAATCCTTTTCTATGTCTACTGATAAGACCGACGGCAATTGTAAGTCATGGTGGTTGTCTCTCATAACCCTTACTAACCTTCGAATATTCGACGAAGTGTTCATAGTTGGGATGTACCCCGCTTGGTCTGCGTGTACCAATGTGGTCATATGTGGCAGCAGTCGGATTGCCAATATCCGGCTCAGAATCTTGTAGTCCACCGCCAGCATGGACAACGGCCTATAACAGGTCACATCCGCATCCACTCGTCCCGGTTTTAGGAGGGGGATAACCAGCGCCTCTCGCATCAACATGGGCAATTGGCCTAGCTCTCTTGCTTTCGTAAAGACCTCAAACAGGCGGGGTGCCAAAATGTCTATATATTGTGCATAAAATTCTACAGGTAGACCATCCACTCCCGGTGCCTTGTTCTGGGCCATGTGCTTGATGGCACTCTGATCTCAGTCAATGTTATGTCCTGCGTCAATAGCTTTTCTTGCGCTTCAACTAATTGCGGGAGCGGTACTTCTGCTAAATATGCATCTATTTCCGTCTCTTCCCAGGTTGCTCTTATACAGGGACTCATAATAGGTCAAGAATCGTGAAAGCACCTCGGCCTGCGAGTGAACCATGTCTCCTGCGGCTGTCTCTATCCTCATGACCGGGCCTCCCCTCGGAACTGGGTTAGCCAGTCGCGCTAGCAGCGTTCCTACTTTGTCCCCTTCTGCATGAACCCTTGCAGTGTAGCTCTTGTGATCAAAGCGTCGCAATCGCTCAACCTCAACTGCCACCATTTCCTTTGCTTCTATTAGCTGCGCTTGTAGTATTGGCTGTTCTGGTCGTTGTTTTCTATTTCCCTCAGTTTATCTTCTGCCTGTGCCACATCATTAAGCACTGCTTTCCGTGCTCCTGAATATTTACTGATGCCTTGCCCTCTTATGACCACTTTAAAGGCATCCCACTCTACCGCTATAGTAGAGGCTGTCCCCTGATTACCTTCAAAGTAACGTTCTATGCCCTCTCTTATTTCTGTGCTAAAAACTTGGTCCTCCAATGTTTTGGGGAGGAGCCGCCACGCGGGAATGGAGGATCTCGCTCGTAGCCAATTAATCAACAGTAATTGTGGGTTGTGGTCAGATATAGTCCTGGCTAAGTACTCAGAGTGTGCTGCTGTATGGGCTATTGATTGAGAGCATAATATTGTATCTATCCTAACATGGAGCTCATGGAAGGACGAAAAAAGGAAAAATCCCTTTCTTGCGGGTGGTGTCTATGCCAAATGTCAATCAGCCCCCATCTGTCCTGCCAATCTGATCTGCCTTTGGCTAATCTGCGAACTGGCGAATCAACTAGTGGAGGGTGTGATCTGTCAAGCGCTATGTCCGTTATCGAGTTAAAATCTCCCCCTAATATTGCAGGCTAGGTAATGCGCTAGCGCCCCTGAGAGTTGGTCTAAAAAGCATACCTGATCCACATTTGGAGCGTAAATACTACAGAGTACTATATCCCTGCCATATAGCTTTCCTTCCACCACTACATACCTGCCTTCAGGGTCTAAGAGATGGCTCGTAACTTGGAAAGGGACACCCGCCCTCACCCAGACCAACACTCCCCTAGCGAATGCTGAGTACGATGTGCTAAAGACCTGCCCCCGCCACCTACGCTGCAGCTCCAGGCCCTCTGCTCTGGTAAGATGGGTTTCTTGAAGTAGGGCTATTTGGATTCGCCTTCTCACAAGATACTTGTGTACCATTGTGGCGCCTCATCATTCTATGGATACCTCGTACGTTCCATGTGATACACCTCAATTCAGGTAATGTCCCCATTGTGCCTATCCCTCAGCTTCTTGTTCTTCTTGAACAAGTTCGCCCACGCCGCAGTTGTTCTCCCATGCATCAACACCCCGTTCAACCCGCTCCCCCCCCAGAACAGGACCTAATAGCAAGCTATCAGCCCCCATCCAAACCGTAGAACAACTCACACAACTATATCCTGTAGTAGTCACTACAGGTTTGCCTTAAGGGCAATTGGAGGTCACTCGGTTCCAACAGGCAGCAACGTTCGCCCCAAGCCCCTCTGCCCTGTGATCCCATTTTTAACTTGCAACAGCTGCTCCCCACCACACTACTTCTAGGCGCAATGCTACGCCCAATCAGTCAATGTTAACATGTCAACTTCTAGAGTCCATTCAGGTAGTTTATTCATCCAGCATGCCTTCCGCTGGTCTTGGTGTGACCACTGGACCTTTAATGCTATCCGATTCCGAGACTTCAGTGTCGGAGCGCGTCTTGTCTTCTTCCGAGTCCGTCCCTACTGCTGACCCACTTTTCTGTGAACCAGTTATCGCTGCTGTCGCTGCCAATGCTCCCGTCTATCCGCGGCTGTTTGTGCCGCCAGTTGTTTCCGCAGGCACTTGTTTCGTTTCCGCAGCCTTTGGGACATACGCATCCGAGATGGTTTAGGCGGTTCAGATAGCCGATGTCCTTTGTGATCTGTGCCTGCTCTATAAGATTCTAGCCATACCCATGCTTCTTCAGTCGCTTTGCAGGGGAAATTAACGAGTACTGGATCCCTTCTTCCCGAAGCTCTTTCTTAATTGCCAGAAAAGAGGCCCTGCGTCTCTGGATTTACTGTGTGCAATCCGGAAATATTGTGACTTTACTGTTCCCTACTGTGAAGGGACCCGCAGTGTGTGCTCTTTGGATTAGTATGTCTCTGTCTTTATAGTGGAGTAGCCTAGCCACCAGCGGTCTGGGAGGACGGCCAGGTAACGGCTGCCGAGCCGGCACCCTATGTGCTCTCTCAAGTGTAAAGTAGGGGGACAGGACTTCCGGTGCAACCTCTGTCTTGAGCCAGTTCTCTAAGTAAGCAAGCATGTTGGCCCCCTCTGTTTTCTCCGGTAGGCCCACGACGCGTATGTTATTGCATCCATTCCTACTTTCGGAGTCCTCTGCTCTCTTTTCCAGTGCCTCTATATGTTCCAGAGCGGTCCCTAGCTTGATCTCCATAGCTGCGTGGGCCGGCGTTAAGTCTTGAGGGTCGACTCATTCGTCTTCATCCTGTCTGCCAATTTCGCATGGTCTGCACGCAGGAGCTTCAGCCAGTTGCCACCTGCGCAATGTCTTGGTGCAGGGCTTCTTTAGTCGCAGCCATGGCTTCCAGGATCTTGTCGAGCTGTTGCCATAGTCCTGAGTCCGACATTGCTTCCCCAGCCCCACATTCTACCCCACAAGGGTCATCCGCTTCTGTGGCCTCGTCTTTCTTACTTTTAGGTTTCATTTTCACCAAAGAACTGCCCCTCTGCTCAGTATAATTAGGCTGCGGTCGTAGATCCTCTTTAATTCTTGCGCCTTCCCCCGAGTCCCGAATAGTGATAGCTTCACTTAACGTACGTGCAACAGCTTTCAAGGATCCAGCAGTGCGCCATTAAACAAATTCTAGCCCTGAATGGAATATCCAGTGGGTGTCTCACCACATTAGCGTGCCAGTCCCACGGTCTGCTCCTGTAGCGCCTTCTATCTTTTGCGTCCCCTTATTCCAATTGTACCAGTAGTTTCAAGCCCCAGTTCTCCTGCAACCTGTTCCAGCCTGTTATCAGTGCCCCTCGTCCATCTCACCGTTCGCCTCGCCTGTTCCTCAATCCCTTTCTAGGCCCAAATGATTGCTCCTCTTCTGCAGGCCGCAGCGGTACTATCACCCTACAGAGCAATTCGGGGCCCCTTCTTCCTGCGTGCAGGGTCTCGGAGCACTGCAAGGCACTTTTATTTGTCCGTTTTGCAGTGTCTGGGGTGCTATTTCCACTTCCTGTCCGCACTGTGCCCCGGGGCCGCTCCCTGCTTCATTAGCGCCCTTTAATTCGCCGCCTCGGTGCTGTCCTCGGTGCCTGCTGCACTCGTTTTCACACTTTCGCCCTCACTCATGCAGCACTGCGCGCCTGGCTCCCGCTCCCACCTCCGCAGTTAAGGGGCCAGGCACCCAGCACCGCACTTACCCGGGCACTGCTGTCGGACTCTGCAGCCGTCGTGCTCCTCCTTCCAATGCGCCGTCTGACCTGTAGCATCCCGCACCGCTGCACCATTAAGGATCTGCTGGGCCTCGCATTCACCTACTGCCCGTCCAGCAAGCTCTGTGTTGCCGAGATCAGTCCCTAGCCGCACCACTTCCAGACAGCGCCCAGGGTTCCAGTCCACCCAGACGGGTGTTATACTGCTATCTCTGTTCTCCAGCAGTGTCCCCGGGTACTGAGCTACGCACTCAGCTTCTCAGTGGTTCTTCGCCTCCGTGTCCGAGCAGCCAACCCTCCACCATCTTAATTGACCTCTGAGGTCCGTGGAGTGCTCTGGGTCACAGAACGCCCAGCTCGTCGAAACCGCATTTCACTCCACGTTACCCACAGCCTGGCTCCTCAGTCCGTTCCGGCACCTACACTCTCCCCGCAGTAGGCACTCAGGGGGTATCGGCTTGGTTATTCTCGTTAGCCGCTAGTCACCGCCGCCATCTTGCCTTTTCTATCCCAATGCCGCTCCGTCATTGTAACCTGCGCCCTGAGCCGTGCGGGGAGTTCCGACTGCTTGGCGATCACTCCTCTGCCATCCCCCAACTTTACATGCCTCCGGAGCACAAGTTTTAACGGTCGGGTATAAGTGAAATCAAGAGTTTTGCAGGGATCTGACACGGAGCCACAAGCTCACGCTGCCTCTCCCATCGGCGCCCAAGCCACGCCCCTCGCCTTTTATCAGACCTTATTGCTATTCCTCCCGGTACAAGGCAGGGCTGCCGTCTTCCCACTACAGTTGTTTTCAATCTATATTGAACTGTTTAGTCAATCTGTTAAACAGAATGAGAGGATACAACCTTTGCGGCTTCACCGATGTGAAGTTAAAATTCTTGCATATGCTGATGAAATCTGTCGGAAGCTGGATCTGCATATGATATTGCCAATAGGGGGTAATAAGATGCACAGAGTCCCGGAGTTCCTCAAAAGTGTACAGGGCTCAATGTAAAACCCACAGTGCTCTATTTGTAGTAGTGTGGGCGAGCGGCCTTAGGCCTCGCACAGAGAAGTGTAAGACAGTTATTGCATAACAGTGATCAATAATTAGACACACTACACAAGAAGGAGATCCAGACCAATTTTAGAATAACATACTTTGTTTATATTTTATTTTTAAGACCAAGGTCTATGCATTATTGCAGGTATGGTTCTCATTAACAATACTATTCAGGTTTCAGAAGTTTGACAGTACAAATTTCAGAGCGATTCAAAATTATCCTTCAGAGGAAAACAATTGTGCGGTGTAACAGGTACATATACCACTTACAGTTCCAGTTCAGTCTTCGGGTGCCTCAGGCCAAGACTGTGGGCAATGTCAGTTGTGAGGAACTGTGGGGCACCCCAGAGGTGTGGGATTCAGTAGCTACGCTGAGGCAGTCCACACTGGCAAGGAGATTTACCCATTGCGTACGCAGAGAGCAATGAAGTGGGTCGGTTTTCAGCAGACCGCCAACGCTGTTAGCAGCGCAGTCACCAGCGGCTGGCTGTTTTTGATCAGATGGAGAAGTTCTGTTGTCTTCTGACCATCACGGGGAGGTCACAGTTGGGCAGACAGCGGAAGAGGGACAGGAGAAGGCTGACAGAGACACTTGTAGGAGCGTACAGGTTCTCGGCACAGGGCTGGGCACTGCTCAGGTCATGGGGCTGAAAGGATCCCTTGAGGATGTGGAGACTGTGAGGTGTTCTTTTGACCAGGTAGGGTTGCATTCTTTGGTAGCAGTGAACTGCGGACGACAGGGACTAGAGCCTCTAGTTCGAAGGAAGATTCTTGGCACTTTGGTGAAGGTTGAAAGGTCTCCCCGGTTTCTTGGAGGCCTAGCAGATTTTCTGGTAGAACAACAGGCCCAATGGTCAAAATGTTGGCAGGTGGCAAGGGTTTTTGCTGAGTTTTTCCTGCAGCTGATCAGTTCCTGGTCTGTCAGCAGTCGCCTTCCATCTTCTTCTTTTGGTCCATTGAATTTGAGTTCAGGTCTGGGGGAGCCACCTAAATATCTAATTTCTGAGGCATTTTAGGGGAGTTGCAGGTAGGGCCAAGGGGCACCTTACCTGGGGTGACTACACCCTTCTCTTTTGCCACCCTCTTGTGGGAAGGGGCACAGACCTAGCTCTGCTTAGAAGGCTCCCCCAACTTCAAGATGGGGGGGACTGAAAATGGTGCTGCACTTGCTTTCCCCACCTAAGGGGTGGAGTTGGCAGGGGTGGGCACACCTCCTATCTTTTCCCTCCAGTTTTCCCACCCAAAGTGGGGGTGTAAACTGGGAGGCTGTCATCTGCTGTTCACAGCAGGGGCTGGGGGTCTCATTTCAAATGCGGCAGACCTTTGAAGCTTCCCTCTTTGAGTACTGGCCCATCCTGGGGGAGGAGGCATAACACCTCTGCCCAGGACGTGCATTGTTTCAGGTCCCACAGAGCTGGGGCTCTCTATACAGGGGTCCAGGAACATGTTTGGTGGTGACTGCCTGCCTACAGCGGGCGAGAGACCACATCAGGACTGGAAAGGATTCAGGGGGCACCTCTGAGGTGCCCTCTGGGTACATGGTACAATAAATCCCATATTGTCATCAGTGTGGCTTTATTGAAAGAAGTAGTTCGGTACCAAACACTCCTATATTTAGTGGAGCCATCATGGTGCTGTGGTACTCGAGTTGTCAAGTTCCCAGCCCATGTACTCTATATGGATTTATGGGAACTTACAATATTAGGAAATGCTGCCCAATATTGTAGGAGCATATTTGCTCATGCAGATATGCCCTCACCTGTAGGATAGTTCACCCTGCCTTAAGGCCGTAACACCTGCTAGAGGGGTGTCTTACTTATGCTGTCAGGCAGTGCTAGCGGGCATGGCACCCTAGGCAAGGTGCCATGTCGACCATGTTGTTTGCTCCCTCACAGGGGCATGTAGGCTGCAAGGGCAGTGGCATGCTCCCAGTGCAGAGGGTACCAAGGGACCCTCTTTAGCTCGCCAGGTCCTAGGTATCCAGGGTACCATTTACTAGGGACTTACAGGGGGCAGAAGTACCAATTGGGGGTTTGTTTTAGGAGCACTGGCACAGGGGACCTGGTTTGCATGGAGCTTGTGCATTACTTTAGAAAGCATATCAAAACCAGGCAAAAAGTGGGGGGATTTCCATGCAAAGAGGCAGTTACTTCTCCAAGTGTGGAATTGAAGGCAGTGGTGATGCAGCTCAATCATTCAGGGCAGTTACTAGCTATAAACTGAACTCCAACAAGACTCAGGTTTTATCTAATGTTGCTCCCCCTGTCCAGGATCGGAGATGGGTGAAGTCCTTGGTCTACCTTGGGGTCATTTTATCTATGTACATTCCTGATATCTTGAACCATAACTATGGGAAGTGTTTTCAGCATTCAGTAGATGTCTTTCCTAAATGGAATTGTCTGCATTTGGGGCGTATAGGTCACTGCAGTCTCATTAAGAAGATTATCCTCCTGTGGTACCTGTACATTTTCCATTGTATTCTACTTTTTTCGTCCTGCAGCTTTTTTTTGCCAAAGTGCTACCACTATGACAGATGTTTATTTGGGCCTACCATGAACCTTGATGTACGTTTAGCTTTTACAGTAGTCTAAGGAACAGAGGGGAGTATCACTTCCTATTCTTAGGTTTTATATTTGGTGTCATTTTTCACTCGACTCTGGTAGATGGTGGGTGCTGTGGGCACTGGCTGACATGTTCTCACAGTTTCTTCTATTAGATGAATAGATTTTTCCTGGTCATGGGATTGTCAGACAAAATGTACTTCAAGCATGATTTGACCACAAATAACACCTGGGGAAGAACGGGGATTAGATAGAATACTTGGAGATTTAGATCGCTCCGAACCGAACATATGGGGTCCTTTACTCCACTTAGTTTTTAATGCCATAACACAGGGAGGGAATATCCCTGAGACCTGGAAGGGTGCAGAATAATCCCCATATTTAAGAAAGGGGACAATGGGGATCCCTCAAATTACAGGCCCATTAGCCTTATAGATGTCACACCGAAAGTCTTCAGTAAAATTATTCCAATACATCTTCATTGTTGCATAGAGGATAACATTTACAACAAGGGGTGGTGAGGGACAGAGTCTCTGAATTAAGCAGAAAGCTCTCACCCAGTCAAGAGATCAGGGCTAGATCCAACACCGTTTTTTAGCTCACTGCACCATCCCAGTTTCAGAACCTGGCTGTATGCAAATTAGTCTGTTCCTGTCCCAGTGCATGATGGGAACAGGGCAAACCAAACTACAAAAGCCAATTCTTACACTGGGAAGGAAACAAGCTCCCGGGGACCGGTTTCTGGCATTACAGCCGTCTTCGGCCCGGTTTGCTTGAATCCTGATGGTGCAATGAGCAAGGGTCTCACATCTGAGAATACCCTTCCACGCTTAGGGTGGACAAAAATATTTACAACAAGGGGTGGTGAGGGACAGAGTCTCTGAATTAAGCAGAAAGCTCTCACCCAGTCAAGAGATCAGGGCTAGATCCAACACCGTTTTTTAGCTCACTGCACCATCCCAGTTTCAGAACCTGGCTGTATGCAAATTAGTCTGTCCCTGGCCCAGTGCATCATGGGAACAGGGCAGACTAAACTACCAAGCCAATTCTTTACCAGAAAGGAGACAAGCTACCGGGGACCGGTTTCTGGCATTTCAGCCGTCTTCGGCCCGACTCTGTCCCTCACCACCCCTTGTTGTAAATATTTTTGTCCACCCTAAGCGTGGAAGGGTATTCTCAGATGTGAGACCCTTGCTCATTGCACCATCAGGATTCAAGCAAACTGGGCCGAAGACGGCTGTAATGCCAGAAACCGGTCCCCGGGAGCTTGTTTCCTTCCCAGTGTAAGAATTGGCTTTTGTAGTTTGGTTTGCCCTGTTCCCATCATGCACTGGGACAGGAACAGACTAATTTGCATACAGCCAGGTTCTGAAACTGGGATGGTGCAGTGAGCTAAAAAAACGTGTTGGATCTAGCCCTGATCTCTTGACTGGGTGAGAGCTTTCTGCTTAATTCAGAGACTCTGTCCCTCACCACCCCTTGTTGTAAATATTTTTGTCCACCCTAAGCGTGGAAGGGTATTCTCAGATGTGAGACCCTTGCTCATTGCACCATCAGGATTCAAGCAAACCGGGCCGAAGACGGCTGTAATGCCAGAAACCGGTCCCCGGGAGCTTGTTTCCTTCCCAGTGTAAGAATTGGCTTTTGTAGTTTGGTTTGCCCTGTTCCCATCATGCACTGGGACAGGAACAGACTAATTTGCATACAGCCAGGTTCTGAAACTGGGATGGTGCAGTGAGCTAAAAAACGGTGTTGGATCTAGCCCTGATCTCTTGACTGGGTGAGAGCTTTCTGCTTAATTCAGAGACTCTGTCCCTCACCACCCCTTGTTGTAAATATTTTTGTCCACCCTAAGCGTGGAAGGGTATTCTCAGATGTGAGACCCTTGCTCATTGCACCATCAGGATTCAAGCAAACCGGGCCGAAGACGGCTGTAATGCCAGAAACCGGTCCCCGGGAGCTTGTTTCCTTCCCAGTGTAAGAATTGGCTTTTGTAGTTTGGTTTGCCCTGTTCCCATCATGCACTGGGACAGGAACAGACTAATTTGCATACAGCCAGGTTCTGAAACTGGGATGGTGCAGTGAGCTAAAAAACGGTGTTGGATCTAGCCCTGATCTCTTGACTGGGTGAGAGCTTTCTGCTTAATTCAGAGACTCTGTCCCTCACCACCCCTTGTTGTAAATATTTTTGTCCACCCTAAGCGTGGAAGGGTATTCTCAGATGTGAGACCCTTGCTCATTGCACCATCAGGATTCAAGCAAACCGGGCCGAAGACGGCTGTAATGACAGAAACCGGTCCCCGGGAGCTTGTTTCCTTCCCAGTGTAAGAATTGGCTTTTGTAGTTTGGTTTGCCCTGTTCCCATCATGCACTGGGACAGGAACAGACTAATTTGCATACAGCCAGGTTCTGAAACTGGGATGGTGCAGTGAGCTAAAAAACGGTGTTGGATCTAGCCCTGATCTCTTGACTGGGTGAGAGCTTTCTGCTTAATTCAGAGACTCTGTCCCTCACCACCCCTTGTTGTAAATATTTTTGTCCACCCTAAGCGTGGAAGGGTATTCTCAGATGTGAGACCCTTGCTCATTGCACCATCAGGATTCAAGCAAACTGGGCCGAAGACGGCTGTAATGCCAGAAACCGGTCCCCGGGAGCTTGTTTCCTTCCCAGTGTAAGAATTGGCTTTTGTAGTTTGGTTTGCCCTGTTCCCATCATGCACTGGGACAGGAACAGACTAATTTGCATACAGCCAGGTTCTGAAACTGGGATGGTGCAGTGAGCTAAAAAACGGTGTTGGATCTAGCCCTGATCTCTTGACTGGGTGAGAGTAAGCATGGGCGAATTTTGCGGATCTCGCGTTCGCGAATTTTGCAGATTTGCGGATTCGCAATCCGCAAAATCCGCGAACTCCCGCGAATTTGCGGATTTTTTTTTTTTTTGTGTTCGCCCGTGTTTCTGCCAGTTCGCGAGGGTTTTTACAATTTCGCAATTTGCGAACTTACCTGTCGGGGCGCAAGTTTTGCGAACTTGTTGTTTCTACGTGTCCAGCCTGTTTAGGACACTCTTCTTCATCACTGCCACTCTCTGTCACCACTGCCACTCTCTGACTACTCATGCCACCCTCTGGCCCACCCATGCCACCCTCTGTTTCATCACCACACCCTCTGGTTGTCCAGTGTACATTATTTTCGGCAAAGCAAAGCACACCTTCCCTGCCTCAAGTGACCTGAATTAATTTGGGGCTGATTAATGTGTCACAGAATATTTTTTTAGCTGGCACCTGCTTCCTTAGTGCGCCCTGATTAGTGATCTTTTGCACTTGCTAAGTGCTTTCATTGTTGCAAAATTAGTTACAACACCTGCCCTGCCCCAACTGACAATAATGAATTAGGGGCTGATTAATGGATTTTAACTTCCAGCCTGGCTCCTGCTTGTCTCCCTTAGCTGTAATTCAGGACCTTTGTGGCATATGTGTAACTATTCTGAGGTTCAGAGCAGGGTCACATAATAGTTTCAACTGGCAACTGAACTCTGGAGGGGCCCCTCAGGAAGCACTACAGGAAATGGCTACTAATGATGAGCCTGAACTTTTGAACCTGGTAAGTAGTTACTTTCAGTTTTGCTAGAATCGTATTTCTGCAATTTTGCACTTATTCGCGGGGAGCGAACTCACGCGAACAGTGCGAGCAAAATCCGCTGCTCGCGGATTTGCGGATTTTGCGGGAGATTCGCGAATCTCGCGGATTGCGAATTTCCCGAAAATCCGCAAAATCCGCGAGCGGAACGGATTTTCCGCCCACACCTAGGTGAGAGCTTTCTGCTTAATTCAGAGACTCTGTCCCTCACCACCCCTTGTTGTAAATATTTTTGTCCACCCTAAGCGTGGAAGGGTATTCTCAGATGTGAGACCCTTGCTCATTGCACCATCAGGATTCAAGCAAACCTGGCCGAAGACGGCTGTAATGCCAGAAACCGGTCCCCGGGAGCTTGTTTCCTTCCCAGTGTAAGAATTGGCTTTTGTAGTTTGGTTTGCCCTGTTCCCATCATGCACTGGGACAGGAACAGACTAATTTGCATACAGCCAGGTTCTGAAACTGGGATGGTGCAGTGAGCTAAAAAACGGTGTTGGATCTAGCCCTGATCTCTTGACTGGGTGAGAGCTTTCTGCTTAATTCAGAGACTCTGTCCCTCACCGCCCCTTGTTGTAAATATTTTTGTCCACCCTAAGCGTGGAAGGGTATTCTCAGATGTGAGACCCTTGCTCATTGCACCATCAGGATTCAAGCAAACCGGGCCGAAGACGGCTGTAATGCCAGAAACCGGTCCCCGGGAGCTTGTTTCCTTCCCAGTGTAAGAATTGGCTTTTGTAGTTTGGTTTGCCCTGTTCCCATCATGCACTGGGACAGGAACAGACTAATTTGCATACAGCCAGGTTCTGAAACTGGGATGGTGCAGTGAGCTAAAAAACGGTGTTGGATCTAGCCCTGATCTCTTGACTGGGTGAGAGCTTTCTGCTTAATTCAGAGACTCTGTCCCTCACCGCCCCTTGTTGTAAATATTTTTGTCCACCCTAAGCGTGGAAGGGTATTCTCAGATGTGAGACCCTTGCTCATTGCACCATCAGGATTCAAGCAAACCGGGCCGAAGACGGCTGTAATGCCAGAAACCGGTCCCCGGGAGCTTGTTTCCTTCCCAGTGTAAGAATTGGCTTTTGTAGTTTGGTTTGCCCTGTTCCCATCATGCACTGGGACAGGAACAGACTAATTTGCATACAGCCAGGTTCTGAAACTGGGATGGTGCAGTGAGCTAAAAAACGGTGTTGGATCTAGCCCTGATCTCTTGACTGGGTGAGAGCTTTCTGCTTAATTCAGAGACTCTGTCCCTCACCACCCCTTGTTGTAAATATTTTTGTCCACCCTAAGCGTGGAAGGGTATTCTCAGATGTGAGACCCTTGCTCATTGCACCATCAGGATTCAAGCAAACCGGGCCGAAGACGGCTGTAATGCCAGAAACCGGTCCCCGGGAGCTTGTTTCCTTCCCAGTGTAAGAATTAGCTTTTGTAGTTTGGTTTGCCCTGTTCCCATCATGCACTGGGACAGGAACAGACTAATTTGCATACAGCCAGGTTCTGAAACTGGGATGGTGCAGTGAGCTAAAAAACGGTGTTGGATCTAGCCCTGATCTCTTGACTGGGTGAGAGCTTTCTGCTTAATTCAGAGACTCTGTCCCTCACCACCCCTTGTTGTAAATATTTTTGTCCACCCTAAGCGTGGAAGGGTATTCTCAGATGTGAGACCCTTGCTCATTGCACCATCAGGATTCAAGCAAACCGGGCCGAAGACGGCTGTAATGCCAGAAACCGGTCCCCGGGAGCTTGTTTCCTTCCCAGTGTAAGAATTGGCTTTTGTAGTTTGGTTTGCCCTGTTCCCATCATGCACTGGGACAGGAACAGACTAATTTGCATACAGCCAGGTTCTGAAACTGGGATGGTGCAGTGAGCTAAAAAACGGTGTTGGATCTAGCCCTGATCTCTTGACTGGGTGAGAGCTTTCTGCTTAATTCAGAGACTCTGTCCCTCACCACCCCTTGTTGTAAATATTTTTGTCCACCCTAAGCGTGGAAGGGTATTCTCAGATGTGAGACCCTTGCTCATTGCACCATCAGGATTCAAGCAAACCGGGCCGAAGACGGCTGTAATGCCAGAAACCGGTCCCCGGGAGCTTGTTTCCTTCCCAGTGTAAGAATTGGCTTTTGTAGTTTGGTTTGCCCTGTTCCCATCATGCACTGGGACAGGAACAGACTAATTTGCATACAGCCAGGTTCTGAAACTGGGATGGTGCAGTGAGCTAAAAAACGGTGTTGGATCTAGCCCTGATCTCTTGACTGGGTGAGAGCTTTCTGCTTAATTCAGAGACTCTGTCCCTCACCACCCCTTGTTGTAAATATTTTTGTCCACCCTAAGCGTGGAAGGGTATTCTCAGATGTGAGACCCTTGCTCATTGCACCATCAGGATTCAAGCAAACCGGGCCGAAGACGGCTGTAATGCCAGAAACCGGTCCCCGGGAGCTTGTTTCCTTCCCAGTGTAAGAATTGGCTTTTGTAGTTTGGTTTGCCCTGTTCCCATCATGCACTGGGACAGGAACAGACTAATTTGCATACAGCCAAGTTCTGAAACTGGGATGGTGCAGTGAGCTAAAAAACGGTGTTGGATCTAGCCCTGATCTCTTGACTGGGTGAGAGCTTTCTGCTTAATTCAGAGACTCTGTCCCTCACCACCCCTTGTTGTAAATATTTTTGTCCACCCTAAGCGTGGAAGGGTATTCTCAGATGTGAGACCCTTGCTCATTGCACCATCAGGATTCAAGCAAGCCGGGCCGAAGACGGCTGAAATGCCAGAAACCGGTCCCCGGTAGCTTGTCTCCTTTCTGGTAAAGAATTGGCTTGGTAGTTTAGTCTGCCCTGTTCCCATGATGCACTGGGCCAGGGACAGACTGATTTGCATATAGCCAGGTTCTGAGCTGGGATGGGGCAGTGAGATAAATAACGGTGATGGATCAAGCCCTGATCTTTGGACTGGGTTAGAGTGGTCTGCTCAATTCAGACACTCTGTTCATCACCACCCCCTTTTGTAAATCGCATAGAGGATAACAGCATACTGTCCTACTTGCAGGCTGGTTTTAGGGCATTTACAAGCACTCTGGATCAGGTGTTCCATTTACTAATGCTTATTTGGAAGGAAGTCACGATCAAGAAAGGACACCTGTATGCTGTGTTTGTACATCCTAAAGCAGCATTTTATTCTATTAATCATACCAAAATATGGGTTGCCCTTCGGGATCTTGGGTTACCTAGTTGCTTACTTCCACTCTTGGTTTGACTGTGCCAAGATAACTATGCTAAAGCTAGGTGGAACACTGGAGGAGACTTAACCAAAAATAAACCTGTCTCAAAAGAGGTGCGACAGGGCTGTGTTCTGGCCCCAACCCTGTTTACCTAATGCATGAATGGGCTCATTAACGCATTATATGGCTGAGGACGTGATTCCCCCAAACTAGCTGGCAAACTCATTCCCTCTTTTCTATTTGCGGATGATACGCTGCTCATTTCAAAAACCCCAATGGGCATTCAGAATGTCCTAAACAGGTTTGCCACAGCTTGTGAGGTTTCGGGGTCTTGAAATTAACTGTTCGAAAACAAAGTTCATGGTCTTTAACCCACATAAATCTTTTAAGGGGAAACAGGTTAGGTCAAAATTTTCTAGACCGGGTCTAGGTCCTTGAATATTCGGGAGCTAGACCAACTGGCAACCTGGCATGGTCATCCAAGATAAAAAGAGCACCCTCATACTTCAGCTGGTGAATAGTGCAATCTTACAGAAAATCAAACAATCAGCTTTCTTCCCAATTCCTCCCGTTATTGAAATACACCCAGTTAGAGCAATTGACGCAGCCCTTTATGGTGCGGAATTATGGATTGGAAGAACCGAATCGATTAGAGGTGGCTGAAAACAAATTCTGAAGATCAATTCTAAACTTACTAACTAACACTAGATTATTTCTGGTATGTCTTGATCTGGGGCTTTAGTCTATTTCATATACTGTTGTTTTAAAGGTCCTAGTGTTTTGGGTGAGACTCTGGACTAAAAGCACCCAGATCCCTGTTAAGGACGCAGTGGAAGAATTATTAACCCTTGAAAAACAGGCTGGATGACTTGGTTAGTTTAGAAAGGTCAGGCAGTGGCTTTTCAAACTGGGTTTTGGGACTTTGTGGGACGACCCACAATCCATGAAAAAAGTGCCTCTTCAGCTTCTGGGATTATACTGAGTTTACATGGGCTAATTTTTGGCACCAGGCATTTTAACAGAGAGATTTGTAAACTTTAAAAAAAATCTGTTTGAAAACTTCATGGATGAAGTTGAATCTCATCAGGCACAATCACTTTATATACAATTAAGCACTGGGGCTTTCCCCCTGAATGCTATGAAAAGTAGATGGGTGAATGCTACTGTAACCCCATTGTGACCTGTGTGTGGCTCAAGCTCTGGAACCATAGATCACTTTATGTGCACTTGCCCTAACTATGCCCATGTCAGAAAAAGGTTGATTATCCCTGCTTGTCATCTGCTGTCATTTATGCAATCTAAAGATGCAGTATATGTGTTTCGATCTGACACAAATAGTTGGTTTGTGTTGAATTTATCCAGATACTTGCTGTATGCTTGGTGTCTCAGGTCTAAGATGTGAGTTTGGACATGTGTGTGAAATAACGTAGAGAGGAACGGTCCCACGCTCAAACTTTGGAAATAATGCAAATATGTTTTTTTAATGAGATTTTATGAATTCTAGTCAGACACATATTTTATGTGCTGCATTTTTAATGCAGTTTATAATCATCATGTTTTAACAACGGAAATTGCACAGATTCTATTTTAATGCTTTAATGTATGATGTGAGCTATTTGTTTTCATATGATTGGCAATCTATCTATCTATCTATCTATCTATCTATCTATCTATCTATCTATCTATCTATCTATCTATCTATCTATCTATCTATCTATCTACTTGCTTTAAGACCCTTAAAGTTATTCATCAGGTTTTGTGCTCTTTTAGCAGACTATTCCCAGGTATAACCCTTAATCAACTTACATATTTTTGTTATAATCCCAACTTTCCTAATGGAGTTCACAATGGGTTTCAGGAGATATGGGGCAGGGAAAATCTTCTGACCTTTGGACAACTGTTTGAGGGTGATGTATTTCCTTCATTTAGTAGTTTACAGCAGCGGGCTTCCCGTCATCTAGGTTTTTCTTTAGATATTTACAGTTGCAGCATTTTAATTTCAGGCTTAAGGATGAGGACCTGAATTGTACTGATAACCTTGGCTTAGACCTTATAAGGAAAACTCCTAGTAAAGAAAGATCGGGTTGGCCTACAACCTAATTTTTGCAGTTTCACATAATCTAGTCATTGACTGGTTCTAGTAGAGGGCCAAGAAGTAGAGTTCTTGGCAGGGCATGGAAGTTACTGGGGACCGATCTTTGGTGTAGCAGCATGATGCACATTTAGTTTTTAAGGTATCTCAGGTAAAGGTACATCATCTTAAGTGTAATAGGCACTATACCACGCATCCTGTTTTTATTATGACGCTACAGCTGATGACCATTGCTTCCGCTGTTGGATGACGGGTGCTAACACAGTACATATTTTCACATCCTTCGCTGCGCAATTATTGTTTTGGCAGTTTGTCTTTGGTAAACTGGGCGGTTTATCCAACATGGCGGTCTCTGCAGATCTGAAGCTTGTGGTGGGGTGTTCACCGGCAATCCCCCTGTTTAGCGGATGTAAATACTTTTTCCTTCATGTTAGCGAGGTTGGTTTTGGCATGATTTTGGCTTGTCAGTGAACCACCAATCCTTGGATATGTTGGTGGGAATTCTTACATGTGAGTAGATTACAGATGGTGCTAATCGATAATGACCTTCAAACTAGAGGTACAAAAGGGAGTGGTAAAAAAGGTGTGGTGATGGATGGAGCACCTGAACGAATCAAACACTCACACCCAGTCAATAGATCTGGGTTTAATCCATCACCGTTCTTTAGCCCACTCTGCCACCCCAGTTCAGACATGGCCATATGCAAATCAGTCTAACCCTGTGCCTCATGGGAACAGTCCAGCCCGAACTGCCAAGCCATGTCTTCCCTGGACCGGATTCAAGCTTCCTATGACTGGTTTCTGGCATTACAGCCGTCTTCAGCCAGGCTTGTTTGAGTCCAGTGGCAAAGTGAGCAAGGGACTTACGTCTGACCATACCCTGCCAACTTATAGCGAACAAAGCGGTACAAAAGGGGGTGGTGATGGACGGAGCATCTGAACCAATTAAACACTCACACCCAGTCAACAGATCTGGGTTTAATCCATCACCGTTCTTTAGCCCACTCTGCCACCCCAGTTCAGACATGGCCATATGCAAATCAGTCTAACCCTGTGCCTCATGGGAACAGTCCAGCCCGAACTGCCAAGCCATGCCTTCCCTGGACCGGATTCCAGCTTCCTAGGGCCAGTTTCTGGAATTACAGCCGTCTTCAGCCAGGCTTGCTTGAATCCAGTGGCAAAGTGAGCAAAGGACTCACGTCTGAGTATACCCTGCCAACTTATGGTGAACAAAGCGGTACAAAAGGGGGTGGTGATGGACAGAGCATCTGAAGCAATTAAACACACACACCCAGTCAACAGATCTGGGTTTAATCCATCACCGTTCTTTAGCCCACTCTGCCACCCCAGTTCAGACATGGCCATATGCAAATCGGTCTAACCCTGTTCCTCATGGGAACAGTCCAGCCCGAACTGCCAAGCCATGCCTTTCCTGGACCGGAATCAAGCTTCCTAGGACCAGTTTCTGGCATTACAGCCGTTTTCAGCCAGGCTTGCTTGAATCCAGTGGCAAAGTGAGAAAGGGACTCATGTCTGAGCATACCCTGCCAACTTATGGCCAACAAAGCGGTACAAAAGGGGATGGTGATGGAGAGTAGAGGGCTAGGTCAGATATGAGATCCTGTTGGGTGTCGGCTAGCTGAGATGTTGGCTTCTCAGGGCTGGTCCGCCTAGTCTTGAGCGTTGGGTTTCAATCTGTTCATCCATGGTTCTCTCCTTCTCCTAGGTATTGGATATGTTATGTCTTTTACCCCTGTGCTTGGGAACTGGCTACTTCCTGTTGCTTTCATGAAAAATCTAATAAAATATATATTTTTTTAAAGTTGTCTCCTTAATTCTAAAACTCAGATTTTAAATTACAATTCAGAAAATGGCATTTTTAGAAAGTTTTCATTGTCTTGCCCCCTGCTATTTCATGCCTCCATCCTCCCTTGGGTTACATGACTGAGTGTAGTTTGCAGTTATGACTTTGTGAATTCCTCCCAGACAGTCACACAACATAGGGATTGGGTATGCCTGAATGGGCCATCTGCTGGCAGGATGAGGGACAGGACATGGCAGAGCCCCACTTGCAACTGCACAGGCTGTTATCTACCTTCATACAAAGGACTTGTTACCACTGCATTGCCTCTGTAGCATCCTTTGAGCTAGGCCAGGGGAGTCAGGAAATTCCAAGCACTTCAAAGAGAAACATCTGCAAACTTGTACCACATCTAAGAAGGCTCCAGGTATAAAAATAGGGCCCTCACACCCACTCTTCAGTTCACTTTCTGTGTCTGTGAAAGGACTCTCGGAAGCCTACCTGCCGCTGTGGGCTTCTGTGTACTCCACAAGACTGCTTCACTGCACTTGGAAGGACTGCTTTGCTGCCTGAATCCTGTGTTGAACGCTTGGAGGTCTGCCCTGCTTCTCTTCCTGATCCCAGGACTGCCAGAGTGACTACAAGGGCTAGTTTGTTGGCCTCCTGTACAAAGCCACAGGGACATTACAGGTTCCCACCAACTTGAACTATCCACTGGACCCAGTCTGAGTGAGTCCTAACCCCCCCAAGTTGTGCCTCTCCAGTCTTGGACTATGGTTGGTGGTGCTAAAGGTGCCCAGACATACAAGTTCAAAACTTGGGACTTGTACATTTTTTGTCTGAAGTGCATCGCCGGTTGGCCTAATTTTGCAGTAGCTCCCATTACGTTCTTCTCTGCAGCAGCAGATTCTGTTCAGTGGTCCTTCACTAAAAGAATATTCATCTCCTTGAACTCTCATCCACTACAGCCTCCTGCCTGGCCCCACTGAATATTTAGACCTCCATGAAATTGACAGATGTAGAAATCTTGACCACACCTTCATCCAGTGGCTCCACGGCGATGACGCTCATTCCTCGGACTTTACCAGTATCTTCGCACTACCTTCTCAAGAAAATGTTTCTTGAATCTTCTACTAAGTCGAAAGGTAAGCCCAATTCATTTCTTGTATTCGACTTGCACTCAATAATGGTCTGCCATATTTTTGACTATGACCTGGTCTTGCATGACTAGATGTCCCCGTTGAGGCTTGAATTTTTAGGCACTAGCTTTTGCTAAAAACTTTTAAACAAGTGTTTATTAAAAACTTTAATAATTCTTAACTCTTGTTCTACTGATTTTTTTCATTTTAGTGTCAAATAGTTTATTGTTGTCACATAGTTTATTAAAATGCACTCTTTTTTCCAAATTGGTGTTGGATTTTTCTTGTGTTGTTTTTTCACTTTATTACTGTGTGCTGCATAGATACTTTACACAATGCCTCTAAGTTAAGTCTGACTGCTTTTTGTGCCAAGTTATTTACGGTTAACCACAAGATAATACAGTGATGTTTGTGGTTCACCCTGCCAAGGATTGTGACTGTTGTCTCACCAGGGCTCAACATACAGCCCAATTTCTCAGAAGCTCAAATGTAAAATCCTTTGGACAAGTTTAAGCAGGATGTACGATAGAGACCTCTGCTTTCTGGGGGACCCAAGAAATAAAGAAATGATGCAGGGTTTGCAAGTTCAAGAAAAAGGTAAAGAAAGAGTCTTTCTACACTTGATTTATGGAGCAAGAGTGAATTTTGCTTCCATTATCACGTATTTTCCTCTCCACAGTGGAAGGGAATATTGGTGACCATCTAGGTTCATGTGGCCACAGGGAGTGGTAAGGTATCGAGTGTAAGCTACCTATGTGACAATCTCTGTTTAAGTGAGATTGAGTTTTAGGTGGTTTAAGGATTACAAGTGGTCCATTAATGTGGACACCGAAGACCCTGCCTGATGGTTTTTTTCAGACTGAGGATGATCTGTGTAGGAATAATTGTTGCTGCAGTAGGTGATGCTGTATAATCTGATGAGGCAAGGAAGAAGGCTGAGATGTGTGCTGAATATAAATAAGGCAGCAGTAGAGTAGTGAAGAAAACATGCATCTGTGTCAAACTTGGCAGATTCAAAACATGAATGAAAGATAATTTAGAGTCTATTGATCAAATAGAATGAGAGCCAATTCACACTGTTACATTAAATTGATAGACATGGAAGAAATGTAATGATAATTGTAAGAAATTGATTTTATTGATTGAGGGGGATACAATCCTCACTGAGGAAATCACCACAATGATTGTCAGAGTGAATTACAACTCACTAAATTAACTTGTGCCCAACAGTCTGGTACCTTGGCACAAAAGCAGTCAGGGTAAACTTGGAGGCAATGTGCAAAGTATGTATGCAGCACACAAACATTAATAAAGTGAAAAGCCAACAAAAAAAAGCTCCCAGATTGATTAAAAAAATAGAGTACATTTAAATAAATAAAATGTCATTAAATCTAATCAGAAGAGCAAGATTAATGAATTGTTTTAATTTTTAGTGAAAGCTATCACCTAAAAGATCAAAATGCTAACTGTGGATATTGGTCCGCATGAGACTGAGGCAAAGTCAAATGTTAAGGCAGATCGCAATGGAACACAGGGCATATACAAAGGGGTAATTGGGCCTGATCTCGTCTTACCTTCAGACTTAGAAGAAATTTCAAAAACAAATTCTGGAGAAGATAGAGTTTCAGCGGGGCAGGGCAGCAGGCAGTTGCCAGGAGGAGGTTATCGATGATGAGGGAGCCGCTGGATGAAATCATGATGAAGCAGTTGACAATGGTGGGAAAAGCTCCAGGCAGGAAAAGTTGGAAATTCAGGCCTAAGATGCCATCATTGTCGATGGAATGCTGCTCTTCATTGATCCCAGTGAAAATTTCTACCTTCGGACTTAGACATTTTTCTGGATTGTGCATCAACCCAGTGAGAGAAATCTGCAGGCTGCAGGCGAAGGGTAGAGATGAGGCTAGATACCACCACAGGGAGGTCCCACTGAAGAAGACTTGCTGCTATGGAAAAGAATGTAGTGTGAGCTGCGACAAAGTTAATCCTACTGGGAATGCATCTTTGGCAGATTGGCTTGCATCTAGGTTTTGGTATCCTGTCAGATCTCAGATCAGTTTTGATGAAAATGGTTAAAAGTCCCAGATTGTGGATTCCGGTAGAAGGAGGCCAATCCAGCATCACACCAAGGCTCCAGGTCCTGGGAGACATCACTATGGGAGTGAGGCCTCATTTCAGAAGAGGCAATCAACATGGTTCAAGGCCTCAGAAGCTTGTGATGTCCCTGTAGCTCCCACAGGAGGCCAGCAAACTAGTCACTCTGGTTGTCCTTGGTTCAAAGAATAGGCCCAGCCCTCCTTCTTCAGACAGTAGGGCAGCAAAACAGTCTTTCCAGCAGCAAGGCAGTAGGACACCAGGGTAGTCATTCTGGCAGAATCTTCCCAGGTCCAGTAATGTACTAAAGAGTTGTTCTTGGGATCCAGTATTTATAACTGGTCATAGCTTTGTGTGTGTGCTGTCCAACTCCCACTTATTATTCTGGAATGTTCTTCCCTTCCTTTTTGAAAGCTCCAAGCTGTCTGGGGTGACAAAAGGCTGGTGTCAAGCTACTTTGTCAGTGCTGGGGAAACAGTCCCTTAAAGTGTTAGTGTGAGAGGGTACAGCTCTGCTCCCAGCTGTCTTGGCAGAATGGCCCATCCTGTCCACACCTGTCCCCTTTGTGTCACTGTCTAGGAGGAATGCACACATCCCAACAGCAGAGCCATTCACAATCTAGATACCCAGGATACTGGCAGAAGGCGTAAATGGTTGGGTAAAAAAATGCCAACTTTCTAAAAGTAGCTTGCAAGAAAATGTGCCAATGCTGACGATGATTTAACACTGACGAAGACTTACATTTTTTTAAATGTTTCAGGAAACATTAACAGTTCATTTATGTACATCAAAATCATACACAGTTGATGGACACACATTAGAAAATAATCAGTCAATACTTTAACAGAAATGTAATAGACCATAAAAACCTTTCACAGCACATCACATGTAAAAAAACATAATAAAATAGCAATTCACCTACGTGTAAACATATAGAGTGTTTCGTAACCTGGTTCGAAATTGATCTACAAAAGAGCTAGACCAATTATAACCATTTTATAACTCTGGCCTGGTGGGCCTATAACAAAGAGGAAAAAATGAATTCAATCAGCGGCACATAACAGGCATATTTTCTTTACACAAATGACATCACCCTGTTCTTTAAACAATTTACATCACCAAATTTACATCGCCTTGTAAGCCCAAGTTGACTTATTAACAACGCTCTCTGGGTTGTGCCCTTGTTAACGCATTTCAAACCATCAAAAGCTTGGGGGTTCTCCTCAGGACTCAAAAAACATGGATACTCTTCATGTCATCTTCTGTATTCTCTCAAGAAAATACATTTTGTCTGTTCATTGAGAGGCTTTAGAGCAGACAAACAAAATATTAACTAAGGAAAGCTCAGCCGCATTAGTATTAACTCACATGAGGTATGCCCAAGTGTAGGTGCTGCACAGTCTAAGTGAGACCCCACAACGAGAAGACAAAATTCATTTTCTCGAAAGAATTCAGAAGATGATATGCAGCAATATGAGACTGGCAAGTCACTATAACAAGGAGAAAGACTTGTGATCCACTTTCCTAGAGAAGTATTGGAAGACCAAAACACAAATGTGTACTCCTTGACTGAAGAATATCCATGTGTTCCAAGTCCTGAGGAGAACCCCCAAGCTTTTCAGGGTTCAAAATGCGTGCACAAGGGCACAACACAAAGAGCGTTGTTAATAAGTCCCGTTAATTATTTTGCGAGCTCACAAAATTTAGTCTTCATCAGTGTTTAATGATCATCAGCATTGTCACTTGTTCTTGCACTCAATTTTTGACGCCCAGCCTTGCTGACTAGCCTGGGCCCAGCCTCTGCTTTCTTTATTAAACTTTCTAAAAGTGAACTTTTTAAAATTGACACTTTTATCCGACTTTAGCATTAAAGATGATTTTATATTACAATTCATTTGAGTCTAAACAGCATAATCTCTATCTGTTCCCAATACAAAGTTAGCACTTATCAAATGTAATAAGATAACCCAATGTAAGTCAATGGAAAAATCGACTTTAGGAGTTTTTCACCAACAGGACATGTAAAACTTAAGTAAACATATCCTGCTTTATAAATACCATGCACTCTGCCCTAGAAGCTGTTAAGGATTACCTTAGGGGTGAGTTATATGTTTTAAAAATAAGGTTTATGCCTGGCAATAGATTTTTTTGGGCAAGTTAAAATGGCAGCTTAAAACAGCACTACAGGCTGCAACGGCATGTTGAGACATGTTTTAAAGTGCTACTTTAGTGACTGGCACTATGATTGCTGCAGGCCCATTAATAGCATTAATTTTCCAGGCCCTGGGCAAATATAATAACATATATGAGGGACTTAGAAGTAAATTAAAAGTGCCAATCAGGGATAGGCCAATTTCACTATGCTTTCAGGAGAGAGCACATTCACTGTAGCATTTGTTAGCAGTGGTAAAGTGCACAGAGTCCTAAAGCCAAACGAATTCAGCAAAGCAGGAATGCTGAAGGCAAACGGTTTGGGGGAATACTATGCCAATGGTTAGAAGATTTTTATTGATTTACATTTTGAATTTGCTATTTTCCTTTTCTGGTATAGTTCATTGCACTCTTTATCCTTGTGAATAGCTCTGTATGAGAGAGAATTCGAATGATGTTATTAGTATTGAAAACATGTAGTGTTCATCATAAAACGATAGAAAATCTAAATATATATGTATCAAGTAAAATTGTTATGTTCCACTATGCCCAAAGACAATGACTCAGCAACTGTAATTTCCCTTGGTATATTTTTTAAGTCAGGTAGTGGTAGAGTGCGTAGGAATTTGATGACACAAGGCACAAAACGATTTCTAATTTTTATGTAGCCTTTAGATAAAAAAAATCAGGTAATGACATATAAAAAAGTAATTTTTCAGACTTTCACAGAGCATTGAAAGTCAACACAAATAATTCTGCATTAAGGTCATGAAAGGGTCTTGTATTCTATACCCGTGTTTTTGTTTGGTGCACTGCATATCATCGTAGAGTAGTTGCTTGAGAGCATGCTGTATTAAGATGGAGTGTGATGGCAGGAGTTATCCTGTATGTAGGAGGGGAAGAGACAGTTTGAGAGTGAAGTTCATACAAAGATGTCTTCTAGTTCTTTCAGGAGGTAGGTATGCACCAGTGAACCTACTGCTGACAGGGAGAGAGGTGATTCACTTTGGACAAAAAATGCAATTCTCTTCTGGTTGCCTCAAAATTCTTGGCCTTTGGGTGCCCTTTTGTCAGAGGATTAGTTTGACTAGAGGTGATGAGTGACCCTAGTTAACATTTCTTATTGAATGGTAAAATATGTTTTGAAAGGTATGTGGGAGTGATTGGTAAGCCATTGAAGACATTTAAAGGTTTTCTTTATGTATTCCTAAGGATTCAAATTTAAAAGAAGTGATGGTCACTGGGAGTAACACAGCAAGGAGGGCATTATTGCAGGCAAGGGGGGATAGGTTGATTACCACTGAGTTTAGTAGTAAGGAAAAGGGAACAAGCTGAACAAAATGGAGGATCAAGTTGCAGATTTTAGATATGTGTCCAATGGAGTAGCTGATTATGAGTTTGTGGTTAACTATGACCCCTAAATTCCTCAGTTATTTTTCTCAAGGAGGTTTGTGGTGAAACACCAATCTTATGATAAACTAACAGGCCTGGAGAAAATAAGGAATTGCTGGGTTCCTTGTTTAGTGCTGCGAAGTGGCTGCCAACTGGACGATGATGAATACCCCCAATACTTGGTGATCTGTGCAGACATCTGATGGGATGATGCCTATGTCCTTTGTGTTAGAAGGTCAATCGCAGCTGCTTTGGCGATCACGGGTGACTGCCAAGGTTCCAGTAGCTTTGAAGATTAGAGAGATGATGCAGACAGCAATTTACGTTTTGTACATCCTGAGTTATCTTCAATCTTTGCATTTTGGTGACTCTTAGTACAATGTGAACAAATGTGGTGTTTTTTACATAAAGGATGACTCCCTAATTTAATCCTAGGGTAACGATGGAATGATTCTTGGCCCATTTCATTGTAGTCTTCACCTAGAACTTTGTCTATTTTGGAGGATTTACATCTACAAAACCACTGCCCACAAGGCCAGCCTCTCATCACAATAATCTCAACATCACAGGTGGTGGTGACTACATCAGCAGCTGCAGCTGCACTGTAGAATACACTCTCCAAGTTGTTCCTCTGTGTACCAAAAATGTAATGCAAATTCCTTAACATGTGTGCTCTCCACAAACAGGTAGAGAGATTCCTAATCAAAATAAAGTGTGTTTATAAAAGCTTCTAAGAAAAAGGCACACCTTATACTACACAGTAGTTTGGTGATATATATGTGTAATCATGGTATTATAAGGAATTGCAATGGTGCACTCAAATGAACTATATGAAATTGTTTTCATATGGCCAAGTAACGTATCCTGATATGTATGTGAGTGACAGGCATTGAAACGTATAATACATTTCACAACAACAAATTGCTGATTTCATACTGGTATTCTCTCTTTCATATAGTTCTATAAATCATGAGGGGTGTCTACAACCTGAAAAAAGGCAGCTCGTCTCTTACCTAAACGCAAAGGGCCTCATTTATGAAAAGTGACGCATCACTGCGTGAAAACAGCGAGGCGTCACTTTTCACTGCGCCCTCCTTGCGACACCAATGATGAATCATATTTACAGTATGACGCATCATGGCGCAAGGAGTTACAGATACGTCATTATTTCTGACGTATCTGTATTACGCAAAAGTGACGCATTGCTGGAGTGTGTCACAAAAGTGACGCAAACTCCAGCAATGTGTCCTTTCACCTGCATTGACACATTTGTGTCCTAGAAGTGGCGCAGTGAATTCTTATAGATTTCACTGCTTCACTTCTGTGACCCTTTCTTGCGTCAGAACGCCCCCCCTGCATACATTATACCTGGCGTAGGTATAATGTAGCGCAGGGGTTTACAAAGTGACGCATCTACCTAGATGCGTCACTTTGTAAATATGGTGCAACAAGGCACATTTTTTACGTTGCTGGTGCCACACAAAAAGTGACGCCCCTGCGGCATAAGAGTGACGCACGGCCACATAAATGAGGCCCATAATGTTTACACTTCCTGAGTTGCACCTACACCAGAGCACAACTATATGATATATGTGATATATGAAGGCTTGATTTGATCGCAAATGCAAGTTTTCATCCGATGCAGGATTAAGAGTTTTGCACCGCCATGTTTTGTCTGCTGGGTTTTTATGATATTGGAATGCAAACCTGCAAAATTAATTATATGTGCACATCAGAACAAGGTTAATTAGCTTTATTACAAATCATGATACATTCACACTTACCGAAATTGAAATTATGAGATGAGGCCCACATGCATCAAGCACTTTTTCATTCGCAAACGGTGCGATTCCTTAAAATCGTCCGTTTGCGAATGCAAAAGTGCTTTTTGGGATGCATGAAGCAATTTTAGAATTCGCAACATTGTTGCGAGTTCTAAAATTGCGGGTGCTTTTAAGAAGTCGCAGATGTGCGACTTCTTAAAAGCAATGCATCATTACTTTGACAAGTGGAAATTCGCAATTAGGGTTCCAAATTTACCGAGTGGTTGAACCACTCGGTAAATTTGGAAAAAGTGTTTAAAGTGCTTTGAATGTTTTTTTTTCAACATTCATGTTTCACACACACATGTCCTTAGGACATGTGTGTGTGAAACATGATGCGAAAAATAAATTTCAGGGGTGCATGGGGGGGTCCTTTGGACCCCCCCCTGCACCCATGAAATTTTCTAAGTGCCACTCGCAATTTGCATTGACTCCTATGGGCCTTTTGGCCCATAGGAATCAATGGGAATTGCGAAAATTAACTTAAGAATTCGGTATTTCTTTGGGATTCGGTAAAAATTGCGATTTTTACCGAATCACAAAGAAATACCGAAAAAAATGATGCATAGCATTTTGCACTTCTTAATTTGCGATTCCTTATTTTTCGCAAATTAAGAAATGCAAAATGACACAATGATGCATGTGGGCCAATATTTCCACATGGTAAATACTTCACCCTGCGGCTCCAGCATTTACAGGGTGCAGAACTGCTACTCAGAACAACAATGGTGTGGTAATGAGGTCCAGAGACCCTAGTAAACGACAAAGGGGGCAGTATAAAGATAGGGTAGTTAGGATGAGTGTGATGCAGATTTAATAATCCACATGCCTTTCAACTGGCAGAGGGTTTGCTAACTTCAAATTCTGTCCAGTTAATCCTTGGCCGAAATTAGCA
Source organism: Lissotriton vulgaris (assembly GCF_964263255.1). Lineage (NCBI taxonomy): Eukaryota > Metazoa > Chordata > Amphibia > Caudata > Salamandridae > Lissotriton > Lissotriton vulgaris. The sequence goes on along the minus strand of NC_141694.1, from coordinate 1,372,568,509 downwards.
AAAGAACATCTTAGTTCGATTAACTCCTCCTCAAACCCTTTTCAACAGCTTGAGAGGATACCTTTGATCGGTATGGTCCAGATAAAATGCTCCTTAGATTTATGTACTGTTTCTGATGCTTATGGAAAGCAATAAGGGAATGCATTCTTAATGTACTGACACACATGAGTGCCCTCCTGCAGTTCACATCTCTCACTCCATTTGTGACAATAGTGAGGTAGCATTAAAATGAGATTGCAACTAGAAATGATCATGTTTTCATGAATTTATAAATGAACTTTCATGTTCAATCAAAAGAGAAACGGAAACATACCATTAAAATACAATTACATTCACTTTCCTGCATGCATTTGCCTAGATCCTTGCCAAACCTAGTAGTTATTACCTATTTGTATGTAAAGGACCTTTTTCTTGCAAATCTCATTTTCTCTTCTTAGTGTAGTGTTCAGACTATATAAGTCAATCATAATTCCTTGTGTGCGACTTTACAGTGGATCCTATAACAACAGATAATATAACAAACGGAATGATGAACTTAGTGCAGACCGAAAATGCACACGGAAGACGCTTATGAGAAATGAAATGTGTTCAGAAATGTTATTATTCTATAATTTCATTAAATTGTAACTTGCATTTGTGCACATTTGACATATCAATTTGCTGTTCATTTTGTACGTACATGTATTTTATTTTTTTCATAAAGAGAATACTGCGCTCAGGTTTAGGTTTAGTAAAAATTCATTCAGAAAAAACGGTCGCAGAATGCTCACTGACTTTTTACGAATTGATTCAGATTTTGCAAACCAACCTGTTTTAATAGGCCAGTTTGCAAAATAAGGAATCATCGCGAGTCACAGACTGCAGTAATTTGTAACTTCCTTTATTTGGTTACTATCATAGAAATTGTGGACAGCAACGGTCAGCAGATGATTATCTCGTATTTGCTTTTCAAAAGAGAAAAACTTTTTTTTGTAAAGCAACCCAATTCCCTTGAAGGAATCAGGGCTGCTTACATTTTTACAATTGATGGACAGAATGCAGAACAGTGTCATACATTCAACCCAGTACAGATATCTGGGCCTAAATCCATCGTTTTTTGCTCACCATGCCATTCCAGTTTGAACCCAGCCATATGCAAATCAGTCTTGACCCAGTGCCCAATGGGAACAGTCCAGTCCGAACTGCCAGGTCCTGTGCTCACTTTGCCACTGGATTCAAGCTAGCATGGCTGATGAGGGCTGTTAGCCCGAAACCGGTCCCAGGATGCTTGTTTCCGGTGTAGGTAAGATATGGCTTGGCAGTTCGGGCTGGAATGTTCCCATGAGGTACAGGGTCAAGACTGATTTGCATATAGCTGTATCTGAACTGGGGTGGCGTAGTGAGCTAAAGATCGATGATGGCTTCAACCCAGATCTGTGACTGGGGGTGAATGTCTGAAAAGTGTCAGCGCTCCGTCCATCATCTCCTTGTGTTTGTTTTTTTTGCCCTAAGTTGTCAGGGTATGCCTAGACGTGGGTCCCTTGCTCACTTTGCCACTGGATTCAAGCTAGCCTGGCTGATGAGGGCTGTTAACCCGAAACCAAACCCAGGATGCTTGTTTCCAGTCCAGGGAAGACCTGGCTTGGCAGTTCGGCCTGGACTGTTCCCATGAGGCACAGGGTCAAGACTGATTTGCATATTGCTGTGTCTGAACTGGTGTGGCGTAGTTAGCTAAAAGAAGATGATGGATGCAACCCAGATCTGTGACTGGGGGTGAGTGTTTGAAAAGTTTCAGTGCTCTGTGCATCATCTCCTTGGGTTTGCTAAATGTTTGTAATCTTTTTTGAATAGTTTCAGAGAGAGAGACGGTAGTGGTCTCCTTCACCACTAATACCCATAACTCATGTGCACTAATTTGCTAAAGGGAAGGTGTTTGAAAGGGAATTATGATTGTAAACTATTGATACATCAGGGTACTGATCACAGTTCAGAAGGATCCTCACTACACTCCTCTTCCAAATTGCAATTCATAATCCATTTCGAAACCCCTTTATTAATTCAGAAATACTTTATTGAATCTGTAAATGGGTTTAGTAAATCCAAAAATGCATTTCAGAGGCCGCAGACTCTCTGTTTTAGTAAGTTGGAGGGTTTGCAATGGTTAAAAAAATTTCTTATATATAGCCCTTAGTAATGAAAGTACAATTACAAGCCAGAAATAGGGCCTTTCTCAAGAGACGCCTGTTGCCCAATTTTGAGACTTTATTGTGTGAAACTTTAGCAATATATGTGCAAATATAATATGCCTATTAATAGAAATGAAAATTATCCTATGCTCCCATAAGTCCCCTGCATGCCACACCGTTGCGCTCTTCAGCTTAGCGCATTTCCACAGCAGCTCAGAACAACCCTTCCATGGAGTGTTGCTGAACCCTGTGTCTCACTCAGGCTGTGCCTCAGCCCGCCTGGCTCGGCCTGCCCGTGCCCATGTGAACACACAACTGTCCCTCCAGCAAGCCCCCCAGGCAGGTGGGCTTACCCAGCAGGCTCCCGTGGGATATGAACATCGGTCGGGGGATGGATACATGTCTCCCAACAATCCTGTCCTGAAGGTACAGCTACGCGGTTGATCCTGAGTAGCAAATGGCAGTACAGCGAAACTTTGAATGGCTCATTAAATCAGTTAGGATTCCTTTGATCGCTCCAGCTGTTACTTGGATAACTGTGGTAATTCTAGAGCTAACACATGGCGATGAGCACTGACATAGCATTTATCAGACCAAGACCATCCGGGCAACTTTGATGACTCTAGATAACCTATGGTCGATCGCATGTGCCCGTGATGGTGTTGACACATTCAGATGTCTGCCCTTTCAACTTTTAATGGTACTTCCTGTGCCTATCATGGTGACCATGGGCAATGGGGAATAAGGGTTTGGTTCTGGAGAGGGAGCCTGAAAAACGGCCACCACATTTCCAAAGGGTCTTCATGTACACTGGTTCAAAAGTAGTGTCCAGCTCGAAACCCTGCTTGCTCCAAAGGAATAGTATTATTTTCCTCCACCCATTCTAGTAAATTGGATAGCACACATTTGGAAAAATCTTTCCTGTGGTGTCCAACACTTTGGTATGTCTATAATTGCAAGGCAAGTATAAAGGCTTATTTATTTAACACATTTATAGGATAAACAAGGGAACCCCAATATTCGAACCTGGGGTGACTATTAATGTTTTGAGAAAACAATGGTTCCTTTGTTTTCTCAAAGCATTTTTATGGAATGGCATGATAATACTGCCCCTCCACAAACTAAGGACCCCACGTCCCCTTGGTCAGTAACAAAATGAAAGAGCACCACTAGGTAAGTGACCCATAAGTCCAGGTCTAATTTTATTATAGAGATAGGCAGTTGGTCTGGAACTCTTGTATAAGTAGTCCTAACAGCTGTAAGGTAATGCTGCACTTCCTGTCTAGTGGGGGAAAAGGAGAACACATCTCCCAGCTGAACCCTCATCTAGGGACTCTAAAACAATGATTCTGGGTGTCTGTGTATTCAAGGCATAGAGAGAGATAATGTACTTTTGACATTCTGACCTAGCGTAAATGGGAGCGGGACAGCTACCATCTGTGCCATGAAGGCAACGGCCGCAGCACAAATGGCGTGAGGGCAAGAGCACCAGTAGTTTCTTCCTTGCTGTGAGGGAAAAGGCCCACAGAACTATAATCCCCAGGAATCCTTGTTTTGTTGCATGCTCTGATGCAGGGCAGCGTGCAGGAGGCGCAATAAAATCCCCTTTAACCTCCCGCAGCGCGGGACGCCAAACTTAGCGGAACGGGGAGCAGGGCAGATACTATCTCTGCCGTGAGGGCAATGGCCGCAGCACCATTGGCGTGAGGGCACCAGCACCAGTAGTTTCTTCCTTGCCGTGAGGGGAACACCCACAGAACTATAATCCCCAGGAATCCTTGCTTTGTCACCCGCTCTGACGCGGGACAGCATGCCAGGAGTATTTTTGTGGTAAGGCTACCTTCTCATCTATAAAGTTGGTCATGAACTATATCGAACCTTGACCACTGAATAACTGTTAGTCTGATTTTATGTAAAGCATCATTTTAATGAACTATTTGCTGAGGGCTTTCGTGACATAAGTACGGTACAGGCATGTGTAAGCATGCGATTCGAGGATGCTAAAGCACATGGAAAGACTGTTTCGTTAATTTTGGGTTATTTTACTATACCATTTTACTGTGGGTAAACTATTGAATATAAGTGTATTTGTTCCTGGTATACATTGCTCCCCCTTTTTAATACTGTCCACAAGCAGCATAAGTGGCTGATTGAAATTACTTGTTCGCATGCTTGTGCTTTAACCCCAATAAGGCCACCATATAAACTATAGCCTTCAAAGAATAGTTCAGTTAACAAAGAATTTGGGCAACAATGGGGAAAAGGAAAGCAGCAGAAATAATTACAGGAAGAAAAAAAACAAAGACACACAAACAGGCTAAATCTGCAGCATAGAACTGTAATTTAGCTGCCATTGACGACCTAATAGAAGAGGTAGAAAACATGCTGTCTAATGGTAAAGAGCCTAGTACCAAGGGGAAAAGCAAAATCTCATCTTATTATAGAAAAAGGGACAAAGTCACCTCTGTAAGACCTAACAGTCCAATTATTATAGTCCACCAAACTTATGATAAGACACCCTCCCATTCATCAACTACATCTTCTTTAAAGATTGGAGTACTTGTAAGACAACCCCCCCTAGATCGGATAGCATAGACAATATAGACAGGAAGCAGGGAAGCCAATTACATAGAGAGATCATAAATGTAGAGTGCTCTAACAGATACTTGCCCCTAGTGGATAATTTGGAGGGAACACTAGTATAGCAAATAATTGGAAACATGTAAGTAGCCAATGCCCTACTAACCCAATTATAATGGAAACTCACATGCAAGTACAGCCACCTGATACTCATACACTTGTGTTGAACCTTTGCACAACATTAAATGCAGTCCAATAAGAGGTTTTGGTACTTAAAAGGATGATTGAGGTATTAACCATTAATTTACACATACATCTAGGAGGCGCAATTAATGCATTAGGGGATAGCAAACATACAGAGAAGAAATCTCATCATAATAATCTGGAGAACAATTCACCTAGAATGCCAACTAATGTGATACTAAACCATCCTCCAGACCAAATTTTAAATCAGAGTAAAAACACAACTTTAGTACCTCATCCTCCATCTACCTTGGGGTGCCATGTGACCAATATGCGTGAATATCCTAGATTGCCTACATTGCATCAACAAGTAACACGTACAAACATATACCCAGAAAATCTACGTTAAATAGACCACCACAGTCCGCTCGGGAATGTGGGAGGGAGCATAGGGGTCCCGAGTGGCAACAGGAGCTTTACCAGGCTCCTTACCACCTGAATAATGGGAAATTAAATTCTTACAACGTGTTTCTTACCAATGTCCCAAGATTAAAGCTGGGTATTAGGGAAGACAGGGATTTCCTTGTAAATAAAGTTATGCATTGGATAAGAACAAAACAACAGTGCCTCTCCGTAATAAGATCTGATATAAAAAGTGCTCAACGGATGCAGCAAGATGAGGGGGATTTGGATGATAAAGGTTAACATTTCATTCAAAAAACAATGCTGACAATTTAATAACTATGAATTTAAAAACTCACTCCTCTTTTAATTCTAAAATCTGCTTCAGGCAAAGCAAAACCTGTATAGATAGATGTAGCATTGCTACACATGCGACAGGGGGACAAATCAATCTTGAAGCTGTAGATTGACTGAATCAGGGGAGAAAATGCTTTCCTTAGTGGCACTCTATCCAATGGTTGGGGACCAAGACATAATTGAATGGGATGGCCAATTCAACCTGGAAACACTCCGTGAAGGGTATAGCCTTGATGGAAGTCAAGTAACTAATATTTCTAAGGCAGAAGGGTTTAATTGTATAAATACTGGTGACTGCCCTGTCAATAAATCAACACACCCAACACCAGAGTGTGTGAATATGTTGTCTTGGAATATAACCGGACTACTAAGAAAAGTCCAAGAACCTAATTGGCAGGATTATATTGATAACTGTGATTTCTGCCTTTTTCAAGAGACTTGGGCAAGGGAACCACCATATAAAGTAGGCTATAGAACATTTAGCATTGAGGCCCAACAATCAAACAGAGGAAGACCATCAGGAGGCCTCCTAATAATGATAAAAAATCATGTAAATGCATCTATAGAAATTCTACCCACTGATATAGATGATATACTGGGACTAAGTTTAAAATTCCCAAATAAGTCCTGGTTGCACTTACTTAATATATAGAAGACTGAGAGAGCGTTCAAAAGAATCATCAATAATTCAGCATTTAGAAGAAGCCATTGACTCTATCAAATCAAATGGACCTATTATATTTTGAGGCGACTTTATTTGTTGCTATGAACCCTTGTCGGGACTAGATTCAATTTTGGAGGAAGAAGACCTAGCAAAGAGTATTCCGCTCCTGAGGATAGAAAAGACCTTGGGGTGTTCTGTTTCTGCATTGCAATTACTTAATTTTAATATAGAGAAGGGAATATGGTCTTGTAATGGCAGATCCCCCTCAGATCTTGAATGCTCTAAATACTTTTTCAAGGGGTCTTTCCTATCCCGTATAGATTGTATAATGATATGTATTGCTCATTGGGTCTATGTGCTTGACTTTAAAGTTGATGCAAGAAGAGAAAGCGATAATTTCCCATTATGTTTAGAACTTGAAGGGAAATACTTTCTGCTACACTCATTGATACAACTTGGAATGGGTACAGAGGTTATGCAGCCTATAGTGAGTAACAATAGAAGGGCAGTAAAATGGGCATCTATATTGGAGAAGGTAGAACCTCTTATTTCTATCTATAATACTTTTAGTGATCTCTTATCCCTTTTTTTTAAATGAGAGCCCCAATGCAATACCTATAACTCAGATCCATCAGAAGCTGGTAGAAAACCTAAAATCCTACCTAACCAAATCTGAGAATGGGAAAGCCAACTATAGTAATAAGATACGGTTGTCTAACCCATGGTTTAATAAAGAATGTGTTGTTGCTAAAAAACGTCTTATCAGGGCCCTACAAACTAAGGAGACAGTGATGAATAGGCAAGAAAGAAAGGCATACAATAAAGTCTTGAAAGCAGCCCATAGAAACTGGAAGGACGCTAGCTGGGAGGACTTGATAACCGCATCGAAGGCAGGCGATCAATCCTTGTTCTGGCGGATTATTGCTAATGGTAGTAAAATAAGTAACCCAGGCCAAGATTATAACTAGGACCCGAGCACATGACATAGACATTTTACTCACCTATATGCACCTCCGGTGGCAACAGTCAGAGATCCCATATGTAGTATTGACGAGCTCCCGACGTCAAATGAGATTGTACCATTACAATTCAGTATAGAAGATACCACACTGGCCATAGCTACTCTTAGGTCATCGAAAGCTCCCGGCCCTGATAAGATACCCGGGGATCTTTTTAAACACCCTCCTGAGGTGTGGGCTCCATACATTAACCTCTTATGTAATGCAATCACTAGAGGCCAGCCCATCCCTGAATCTTGGAAGGGCACGGAGATCGTCCCGATATACAAGAAGGGCAGTAGGGACGATCCCGCTAATTATAGGCCTATCAGCCTCATAGATATAATGCAAAAGGTTTATGCCAAACAGATCCTAGATAAGTTAAATGACTGGATGATCGAAAATGATGTACTTTCTCCATGTCAAGTGGGTTTTAGAAGGAGAACTAGTACCATAGATCAAGTGTTCAGGCTTGTAACTATAGCCTGGAAATATGGTTCAGTGACTTAATATCGAGGGACATAATATAGAATGCCCAAAATATCGACTCCAAAATATCTAAGGACAAAATTTGGAATCCCAATCTGCAAACAGGTAAGTATTAAAATATTGAATCCAAAATATAGATTGTTAAAAATATAGTTAACTAAAATATCGAATTTTTTAAATATATTAAAAAGAACATAAAATGAATTAAATATTAAAAACAATTAAATCAAACATACTTAAAATAATGTAAAAAATCTTAAAATATAAAAATAATAAATGTAATGTAAAAAAAAAGTAGAGAATTTGTTGGATAGCTAGAGGGTAAAAATTACTATTCCCACTCCAGAGAGTGCAACAGTAGGGAAAGCATGGGATAGCGGGGGGTAAAAATTACTATTCCCACTCCAGAGAGTGCAACATTAGGGAAAGCGTTGGATAGCGGGAGGGTAAAAATTACTATTCCCTCTCCAGTGAGTGCAACAGTAGGGAAAGCGTAGGAAAAGCGTAGGGGTGAAAATTACTATTTCCACTCCAGTGAGTATAACAGTAGGGAAAGCGTTGGATAGCGTATGGGTAAAAATTACTATTCCCACTCCAGAGAGTGCAACAGTAGGGAAAGTAATGATTTAATATTAAAATAAAATTAAATTAATTATCACTACCAATAAAAAATTAATTAAAAATTCTTACCAGTTAATACAAATGAATTACCAATTACAAAAAGTAATTACTAATTAATAATTAATTATCAATTAATTATCAATACATATAAATAAAAATAATTTTTAACTCTATTACAATTAAATCACTACCCACCCTATTGCCCTATAAACCCACAACCCACTCCAAATAAATACAATTAACATAATTAGCAATTAATCAATACAAATTAATACCCAATTAATAAAAAATAATTATCAATTAAAAATGTATTATCAATCATTTAATTATCAATACAGATAAATAAAATTAATATTTAATTTACTATAATTAAATTACTTCCCACCCTATTCCCCTATACAACAACAACCCGCTACAGAATTAAATTACGCAAAAATTACATTACATAACATGCAATACTTTCAAAAAATTAAACACATTACAAAATTAATACATAATTTTAATATATATACTACCAAACATAACACAAAAAAATTGATATTATGGAAATCAATATTTTAATTTAGATATTATGGAATTCGATATTTCATACCCTAAATTCGATATTCTGGGCTGTCTACATTTTAGTATTTCGATATTCTGGGCTGTCTATATTTTGGAATCGATATTTTGGGTGTTCATCTGGAAATAAGACAAGTTAAGATCTGGTCATTTATATGTGGCCTTTCTTGATTTAAAACCCACAACATGATGGACGGAATGTTGCACATTGGCAAAACAGTCACCCCCAGTCACAGATCTGGGTTTAATCGATTGTTATTTTGCTCATCACGCCACCCCAGTTCAGATATGGCCATATGCAAATCAGTCTTGACCCTGTGCCTCATGGGAACAGTCCAGCCCGAACTGCCAAGCCATGTCTTCCCTGCACCGGAAGATGAATATTGTAAATGAAAAAGGCTTGGAATATAAAAATAAACCCAGTTAAAACGAAATACATGTCCATAAGGCCCAATAAATGTTTTAAAAACAATATAATGCTAAATGGAGTGATTTTAGAGCGTGTTTCTAGTGTTATTTATCTTGGGGTAACCATTGATTCAAATCTCCCATGGAACCCGCACATAAAGAAATCAGAATCTATTTCAATGCAAAACTCAGCACCAGTTATAAATAAACTCCATGCAATCAGGACAAGGGCCAGTACACCAGCCCTAGAAGTTTATAAGTCTAGGGCCCAAACTGCTGCCTTGTATGGTTCAGAGTTGTGGGGGAGGGGTAATTACTCTCCATCCTAATTGTGGGGGAAAACAAGGTTTTGAGAAGGCTAATTGCCCTCACCCAAAATACATCTGTTATCCCTTTAACCCCTCCCCTGCTGATGACGGAACCACTCCGTCATCAGCTACAGTTGAGCTGTGCTGATGATGGAGCGGTTCTGTCATGGCCCGGCCGCCGCGCCTGCGCGGCGCTGATTTCGCGCCTGCACGGCAGTCTTAATGAGCGGGGCGGGTCATGACGGAACTGCTCCGTCACCAGCACAGCTCAACTGTAGCTGGTGACGGAGCGGTTCTGTCACCAGCATGCGGCGGCCGCGCGGCCGCCCAGCCCCTTTAGCGCTGCAGCAGAATAGCCGCCGCAGTGAAAGGGTTAATGTATGAGCTGGGTATAAAACGGATAGAGCAAAGGGCAGTCTGGATGACTTTGTCATATTGGATTAGAATATGGACCATTGAGGAATTGCAAACCTATAGACAAGCATTGAGTGAACTATTTGCACTAGATATTTATGTCACCTTTCCTTGGTTGGCTCATATTGGCAAATGGTTTCTGGATCTGGGTCTGAGTAGATTTTAAGAACAACTGAGCACGCTTACCCCGGATTCAAAACGGGAAATTAAAACCATCTATTGGAATTTTATTAGGCACAGAGCCACTTTAAATTGTAGATCTGGTACACTTACAACTCAATTTCTGATGTTCAAAATAATTCCCTGTTTTGAATCATTTTTAGACAAAATTGAACCCCAACTTGCAAAAGTATTATATCTGAAATTCAGACATGGTACTCTCCAGATAAAGGTTTTTACATCTAAGTGGGGAACGACACAGGATGGGGAGAAAGATTGTAAGTGTATCCTGTGCCTTACAGGAAGCAAGGAGGACATTGCACATGTCTTATTTGTCTGCCCTGCTTACGCGAATCCTAGAAGAAAATGGATAAAACCCTTGGGAAGGAACTTGAGTATTAGGAAATATAATGGCATGTTGCATATTTTAGAAACTGATAGCTCCAAGCTTATTGTAGTTGGTGTCAGTAGATTTTTATTGGCTAATAATTTTATGAGGAGGAAGAAAGGGCTAATTTTTTTTACGGGGGTCATATAAATTACCTAATTGTATTGATAGCACTAGAAGCACTTTCCAATTTGAATCATGTACTGTTAAAAGCCTTGATAATATTGCCCTCCGCACTGTGCACTTTATGGAACTTACTATGCCGGTGTTAATTGTAAATATTAGGAGGACATATTTACCGTACTGTAATAAACTATAGGATTAATGTACTGTATATGTTTTTCTTAAAAAAATGTTTTTAGTATTTTATTGATGCTTTGATGATTCTATGAATCGAATAAAGATGCTTTGAATGAATGAACATTCCATGTTAGAGATATTATTTACCTTAGGTTTGTTGAAGGTGCCACTGTTTTCCCCAATAATTTTCCAAAAGTCTTTTTGATTTTTACATTTTACTGCTTCAGTTATTTTTACCCAGATGTTTTCAGACCTGTATCTCATTTGGATGCTTACCCATCTAGTTCTTCTTCGTTTTAGCTGAAAAATCCGCTAATTTTGTTTCTTTGAATAAAAGTTAAATTGCCTTCTTTGCAAGGGATTAATAACCTTGTTAAAACGAGACAGTTTTTAAAAATTATTGGATTGTTTTATGGGTTTTTTGCAAGGGCTACTTACCAAAATCAGTTATCCCCAAAAATGTTCCCATATCTTCCTCAAATACATCTACAGGTAACCATCCTGATGGGGAAAGATTTTCAATAATTTTCCTTAATTCTAGTGATAGCGACTGTCTATCTTTAATGGTACATACAACCTTCCCACTCACTCACTAAATACCACTCTTAGGGATCTGCCATGAATCCACACTGTGATCATTCAAAATATTCTTCATCTCCTTTACATCAGCTAGATATGGGAAAACCATGTACGAACTAAAAACATAGTCTGATTTGCTGTAATATGGGTAAAATGAGCTGGGGATATCACCTTGTAGTCTCCCATTTAGGACAATTAAGACAAGTACACTACATACTTCTAGCAGCAAAGATCTCCGTTTTTTTTTTCTAGAGGAGGTAGTAAAATAACGCTGGGAAATTAACCGCTGCTTTGTCTGCTGTAAAGAGCAAGTGAATGATTAAAGACAGTTACATTTAGCTCTCTCATTATTAGGACCTTGGAGATACCCACTGTACACATAATCATTTTGATATAATGAAAGAACTCAGTTTCCAATTAAGTATTTGCTTGGCCTGGTAGAATATAAAGATGACACAGAATCAAAGGAAAAACAGAGTGGTACCTCAAAGTCTGTTCTGGGAATACAAAAAAATGTAATGGGTTCGATTGGTGGCAATACACTTGACATATCCAAGCAAAATTTATAGACACTAGTGTAGCTATACCTCCCCTGGAACAGCCTCTCTCTGGCTTATTAGCAGGACAACTAACCACAAATACATTTTTAACTTCAAAAGCAGCAAGAGCCCAAGTTTCTTGCAAGCAAATTACTACAGGACCTAATGCCTCCGGCAAGTTGGGGGAGACTACAGTTTCCAGGCTGCACAGCGGCCATCTTCCGTTCCCGCCGTGAATCCCGCCCGGAGGCGGCATAAGAGAGGAGAGGCTCCCTCGTTGGAACGGGGGCATTCCGACACAGAGCAAACTGCCCTGACTGCCCCGATAACCTACCTGCTGGGATCCTGATATCCTTGCCGCACCTTGGGGGGCCAACGCTGTGTGTCTACCCTGCCGCCGCTTCCATCCATCTCGCGGCCGCAGTTGGGGGAGACTACAGCTCCCAGGCTGCACAGCGGCCAACTTCCGGTCCCTCCGTGAATCCCGCCCGGAGGCGGCATAAGAGAGGAGAGGCCCCCTCGGTGGAGTGGGGGCATTCCGACACGGAGCAAACTGCCCTGACTGCCCAGATAACCTACCTGCTGGGCTCCTGATATCCTTGCCGCACCTGGGGGGCCAACGCTGTGTGTCTCCCCTGCTGCGGCTTCCATCCATCTCACGGCCGCATTTGGGGGAGACTACAGCTCCCAGGCAGCACAGCGGCCAACTTCCGGTCCCGCCGTGAATCCCGCCCGGAGGCGGCATAAGAGGGGAGAGGCTTCCTCCGTGTTGCGGGACGCGCGCGGGCGGCGCCAGGCTAAGCCCGGGCAAAGGGCGGGCCCTGTGTTGCCCTCGGAGGCCAGAGTAGGCTGGGCTGGGCCACCCCCTTTGGCTGGACACATCATATCATCAACCCTCTAAAAGGTCAGTGCCACATTTGGATCCACATCTGTTTGTCACTTTGTTGAAGGGAGGCCACCATACATTTCTATCCTTGTGACTGGGCCGTTATTCATATTTAAAATGGGCAAGAAAACATCAGCTGCGCCAGGACCTAAAATTACACAGAAAACATCTACTACAACTGTCACCACTCCATTACCAACTTTAACTGCAATTGACAGAATGCTGCAGAAAACCTTCGGGGTTGTGCTGACTGCTATTGAGAACACTGAAAGACGCTTCTCTCTCCTCCCAAACGCACCCCCTGTGATGCACCCAGATAATACCTCTCTTGTACTTGCTAATTCATTTGACTCTTTACTCGCCGCTTCATATGCTGGGCTACCCAGACCTGAACTTATTGAGAACTGTTCAACACAGCTTGTAATGCAGTGCGACCACCCTGTTATAGGAAATAGGCTTTCATCCACCCTTACCATGTTGTCACCAAATATGACCAGGAGTCAAGACATGCACCTACTTATAGCAGATGATTCCGTAGATCTAGATGGTATAGAAGGCTGTCCAAGGATTGACCCGGTAAACATAAAAAAAGAAAACACTTATAGCCCAGTAATACGAACCAGGGGCCAAAAAGCTAAGAGCAAATTGAAACACATCACTAATGACCCGCCCATGACAAAAAAACAAAGGGGCAAAGGCGGGCGTAAACAACGGAGGGTGGCACACATTAAGGTAGGGCAGAAAGGGGCTAACATGGAGGAACATCCCAATGACACAGTTAATCAAACCCCAGAGGTAGGAATAGAGTTAGCGAATGAAGGTTTTTTGGGGAAGGATGGAGACCATGCTCTCCACCCTACTAGGGCCCCTCAGCCTAAAAATTTCAAATATTGAGAATAGGCTGGGAGTCATAGAGGAACAGGGAGTGAAACTTAGCACCAGGCCCTGCACAACAGGTAAACCCAACCTGGGGACATCAGTCGGACCTAAGGTAAAAAGCAATATAACCAACACAAAATTAGCTGCCTGCACTGAAGGCCCCACTCCAAGTACAAGCAAAAACACATTAGGGACCCAACCTCAGGTGAAACGGGCACTGAAACCAAATGAGATAAAGGCCGCTAGTTCTAGCTCACGAAGTGCAACCCTACCCATAGATAATAGTAAAGTGGCACCCTCTAGTGAAGTAGCCAGGGGTACCAAGAACTTGTCTGTAGATAAGGGGGGGCAAGCGTTTGTAACTAATACAAGACAGATACCGGCCCGTATTAGCCTACCTCCGGAATGTGGGGCTAACGTCGTCGTCATAGTTAATGTCCCTAAACTTAGGGAGAATCAAGATGAAAATCATGCGAGCTTAAAAAATAAAACCCTTCACTGGCTATATGCTAACTGTAATTTCCCAATGGAAGAAGCCAGCCAGATCATTTTAACTCAAAGGGTGGGATGGGTGGGCCCACTTAGGAAAAGATTTGAAGGGGACTGTATTACCATAACTTTCAGATCCCCTTACTGGGCCCAAAATACGCTTACTAATGCCTCATTGCCCTCACCTTGGGAGTTTAATATAATGCTCTTACCATTGGGTTATTTTCATAGGCACCTAATGGGTCCCTCCCAAAATCTTGTGACTACCCCTCAACTGCGTCACCAGGCGAGATTTCCAATTCATTTGATGCCTCGCCCATGTTGTACTATTCTCCCTCAGCATAACATAAGAGATACAACCATTCCAATGTACAACCAACACATTCCACGAGATGAGGGGAGGTACACATATAACATCCCAACCCATAACCGGTTTGAGCAAGCATTTTCAAATTTGGATAACCAAGACTGACTGAGAAATAATAAGGGTATCACCAAACCTCAGGAGACTAGCACACTACGGGGTAACTTCCCACCCACCCAAATGAAACCTGCTAAGGAAATATTAATGCATGAACAAATTATTTCATCGCCACAAGGGAATGGGCATGCAACACTGCAAGGGAAAGAAAACACACCCCAGCAAGCGCTGAGCTAGCCATTGATAAGGATGACAGGAGGAATGTCACCGGGCTAGAATCCAGACTGTCAGACCCGCAATGGGTCCAACTATTGGGCGACAAAGACATTGTCATGTTTCAGGAGACCTGGGCCACTGAAAACCTATTTATAGAGGGTTACCACTGTTTTAGTGTGACAGCAGCTGAGACTGATTTTGGCCGCGCTGTAGGCGGTCTTTTTATTGAGATTAAAATATCAATTGGTGGTGCCATTAGGGATTTACCTACAAAGAATAGGAACATACAGGTTTTAAAATACAAAAGACAGACTCAGATTTATTTTTATACATTTTTATAATAATGATTTTAACTCGGTCCCAAATAAAAACTTTACAGAGCTTTCTAATGTTTTACTAAATCTGGAACAAAACACAGATGAGAGGAAATGGATTCTCATCGGGGGGGACTTTAATGCAAAACTGATGAGGAACCACGGGTCGGAGGGGAAAATTCAACGCGACCCAGCAGAGCAAAGGGGTTTGGAACTAGATAATTTGCTAACTGAGCATATTCTTAGTAACGCATTTGAAGCAGGACATAACGTTAACACACATTATGTTCCTATCTTTAAAGGTAGAGACTGCGCCTCGACAATTGATTTTATTTTTATGTCATCTGACTTAATAGATCGAATAATTAGAGCTACAGTGTTAGAGACATCATTTGGGGACCATAACCCCCTTCTGGTTAGCCTATGTTTAGGGCCAAGCCCTGTATACGCCAACCTGCTTGGCGCAAGAGACATCACCCCTTCGGGCAATGGTCTTCGATTGAAATGGAGGGGTATTGATAGCGGCGCCATACTAGAGACCGTTGAAAAAGATCATTCCCACTTGATTGAGTCTTGTCGACTCTCAGATGGGAATTGTTCAAGGGTAATTATGGACTTTTTTAAATTATGTGGAGTTATAAAAACCCACCTATCAGTCCCCTTATCAAAGCCTGAGAAAGAGCCAAGGTGGTTTGACTCTGCATGTTCACTCGCAAATAGGACACTGCGTAAGGCCCTTAACTGGAATCCGAGATGTAAGATAGAGGTACATGCAGCCAGGAAAAGTTACAAAATTAGAATTGCCGCTCTATTGACCGAACAGTGGGAGTTACTGGTTGGAAGTGCTGGTCAGAAAAGCAGTGACTCCTTCTGGATTGCCGTTAGGAAAATGCGGGACATGGGGAAACAACTAACTAAAACTAGCTGCTCTATAACTAGTAGTACCTGGGAGGCCCATTTTTCCAAAATTTACGCCAGCCCTCCTGTAAAGTCAACTTGCTTTGCCCTAGGGCAATTGCGCTGTCTTGAGATCGATATCTATGAGGTAGAAGTAGCCATCAGCCAGAGCCTTGGCAACAAGGCTCCTGGCCCTGATGGACTCCCCATAGACATAATTAAGCAGAGTCCAGGTTTGTGGGCCCCAATCCTACTTAACGTTTTTAATAGTGTCCCTTCAGAACCTATGCCCAATACTTGGGGCACCAGCACAATCGTCCCAATATTTAAAAAGGGCGATAGGTCCGATCCAACTAATTATAGGCCAATCTCGCTCCTAGATAACACTTTAAAAATTTTGGGGCGGGTTTTATATAATAGGGTGTTAGAGTGGACAGAAGATTGCGAATTGTTGGACCCCTGCCAGATGGGGTTTAGACGTAGGGTGGGCACGGTGGAGCAATGTTTAAACCTGAAACTGGTGATTGATAAATATAACATTGCTCGATCGTCCCCTATTTATCTCGCAATCATGGATCTGTCATCCGCTTTTGATCTAGTCAATAGATCCAAACTTTTGTCCATTCTCTTGGACTATGGACTAGAGGAACCCCTTGTAAATTTTCTGGCCTATCTTCATACAGACCTTAAAGTGCAGGTGAGGATTGGGATGGGCGGGAAAGTCTCTGGACCAATCAAAGTAGGAAGAGGGGTCAGACAGGGGTGCGTTTTAGCACCCCTGCTTTTTATCATTTAAATTAATGGCCTCACCAAATCTTTAAACAGAAAACCCCAGATGTGCCAATAGTCAAAGGCAACCGCTACCGGCTCTGCTATATGCAGATGATGCGGTCCTTATGGGCCGCACCCCAAACGCGCTCTGTTCGCTTGTAAGAACCTTTGTACAGTATGTTGTAGCGGGAATTCCGTTCTCGTACAGAACTGTGCATAGAGACCTGGAACCTCAGTGAATTAGGATGGCCCAAAACTCACCTCAGTACCCAAAATCCCCTTACCGAGCTAGCTACAGTGTCTCATTGGTCATAACAAACTCCCAATGTTTAGACAAACCAGAACATGAACTTAAAGAACCTCAGGTATCGTGGAACACATGAACACTCTTTCGCTATATAATCATTTCAAACCAGAACTTGGAGTAAATGAGGACACGTGCATACTTGAAATATTTATTTACTAATGCAGGGTTCTCAAACGCAGTATCTTATATAACACTAGCAAACAGGTTATAAGAAACAAAGTTATCAGCATAGTTACTAGTCCATAGAAAGCAAACGGTGACAGCATACTAAGATGCTGTAATGAATAAATAGGAATTTACAATACCTAATTCTCACCCTCCCTATTTAGCATAGCATTTTATATCTATGAAGGTCTCATTTGGGTTTTAGCAGGGCGGGCCCATACCTCAAAATCTGCATGTGTGTTATGTCTATAGAGGTGCGAAGATCAGACCTTACAACAACACTGTGTCGAGTTATCCTTGGAGCCTTCAGCACTCACTGTGCAGACAGAGTATCGAACAAAACTGATATCAGAGCAATAACATATTATTCAGAGCAATAACATATTATTTCTCAAGTAAATCACGAAGCTCTTCTGGGTTGAAAGCTAAAACAACAATTATGTGTTGTGTGCAAAATGAAGCAGAAAGGAAAAATGGCGTTTAAACATGCTAACTTAACACAGTATATAGAAAAGAATTAGCTATATGACACCCCCCCAATGAATCGAGCACTGTCAAAAATCATGGTAAGTAGGACCAGAACAGGGGCATAACCTGAAAACAGAGTTCAATAATAATGAGCTAAGCTAATATCCAAAAGCATATATGATGGCCTATAGTGGCCAAATGAAATGGTTCCAAACTTTTCAATACAAGTCAATAGGTCTGGGACATATAAAAAAGAATTGTTTGTAAGAAAAAGGCACCGTTAAAAAATACAAACTGGTACGTGCCTAAATAACAAAAGATTCCATGGCATCTCAGGATAGAACTGAATATGCAAAATATACAGCAACAGCCTCCAACATGAAATCACTGTCATTATCCGAAAACAGTTCAGCCATCCAATTAAGTAGCGGGAAAGAACATACGTGCTGCTCCAGCACTAGATCCTCTAGCATCATCAGAGGACAACTCGGTTGGTACTCAAGAAAGCTCTGTGCCAAGAACTCATGCGCCGCTGTGAGTATGTCCCAATGACCCATTAGTCCATGCATCGCTGCTAAGGCCATAATCCTTTAGCCAGAACAAACCAACTCATGAGCAACTACGGGCTCATCAGTTGATTAAAATCAACGTCAGGAGACACCGTCAAGCAGAGGCACAAATCAAGTGCCCAGTCGAAATTGCAGCTTTGGCAATGAAACACAGGCTGGACACATGTGAAATAGGAAAATCGAAATGATAATCCAAATGCCGTGCTCAAAGTCGCAAGCGGCATAGTAATCAAGCATCCGGTTGCGAAACAGTGGCAGGAGAGGCTCTGTCGCTCCTAACGCAGGACGGGCATCCATGTTTAATAAAACAAAATATCGCCAGCACGCCTGCAGCTAATGCCAGCAAAACAGGGAAGCCACCGAACAAACTTGAAAAATAGAATGAAAAAAGGCAGGGATGACTCCAAATATTTTCTCGAATGAAGTCACGAGACCGCTGCTAACTAATTTAAAAAAGTGAGCAAGGCCGGAAGTGGAGGAGAGATTAAAGATTTGATGAACCAGCTCGCTGAAATGTAACGGCAAATCAGTATTTAAAAGTGCCTGCACCTCTTTGCGCGTGTTAGCTATGTGAAGGACGAATGTTTCTCGGGCCGAACTCAGGGCCATCTCTTTTTGAGACAAAAGGGCTCTTATTCTAGTCATACCATTGAACTCTGCTTTCAAGGTTGGGATGCGCGGCCAGATGGAAACATCTGAATTTCCATGCGTAGGGGGATACAGAAAGTTTTTGCAACAGACAACAGGTTCTGATACAGTTACCACATAAGCGATACCTTTAATTAAACCACAACACTCTCCGTTATTCAACAGTAAATAACTACCATTCGCCACTAATGTGAATGTGGGAACGATTGCGGGAACCGGAGTTCCTTTCAAAACACAGGTCAAATTAGGATGTTCCTGATTACAGGAACCATGTAACTGGATGTGCCTGCATATCAACAAATGGTCAGGGGACTCTGTGCATTCTTCCCCATTAATATTCACTTCTTTTTCGTCTTTCAGGCACCTATATGTGAATGGAAGAGACCACGCCTCATGGAGGAATGCGCTACCTAATGGTTCATATCGCCCTATCGCAATATATTGCATACAATTAGTAAACTTGTATAAGGCGAATGGTAATTTGATTAATCCGTGGATAAGCCACGTTGCATCAATGGCCTCAGCTACAGAGAACGGTAAAGATTCCAACCTCTCAATATGTAACAAGGAAAATGATGTGTCACGCATTGAAAGCATGCGCTGTTTGTCAGTCAAATTAAATGGGGCAAAGAGGGAGGACACGTTCATGTAATTCCAGGGCACTCTACCAGCCTTAAGTTTCTGCAGGGTCCACGCAAAATGCAGAACGCAATTGATTCTGACCATGGTATAAAACAGACACCTCATCATTTACAATATCAACCACAGAAGATACAATATTATTCAATGTGTAGATGCAGGAAGAAAGCATGTTAATACTGTTATCGACAACCTCAAGCACCTTTTCCAAATTAGCTTGATCAATAGCCCTTAGGCGCTTAGCAGCCTCAATTTGTGAAAGTTTCCAGATTTCATTGTAAACAGCATAAATCCAACATTTAGATCTACCACTAGCCGGGCCCTTTATACAATCATTTAGATTTTAATTTAATTTAATTTTAATTTAAAAACATTTGTATAGCGCACTTCTACCATGCGGTTTCTTGGCGCTTTTAGATTGCGAGGAGACAACAGGAGCGGAGGGAATCTAGGCATTATAGGCTCGGGAGAAGAGCAGGGTTTTAAGACCTTTCCGGAACTCGATGTAAGAGGATGTCATACGGAGTTCCGTCGGAAGGGAGTTCCAGAACGCAGGAGCGAGAACTGCAAATTTTGTTCTGCCCGCCTTTTTCTTTCTGAAACGGGGGGTAATTAGCAGGGCCTGATGGGTGGATCGAAGCTCTCTACCCGGCGTGTAGGGCTTGATGGCGGAGCAAATGAACTCCGGGGCGGTGCCCATTTTGGCCTGAAAGGTGGTACAGCCAAGCTTGAACAAGGCTCGCTCTTTCACCGGCAGCCAGTGCAGAGCCTGCAGTAAGGGAGTAGCTCGGTGGAATTTGGGCAGGCCGTGAATCAGGCGGGCGGCCTGGTTCTGCACTAGCTGCAGACGGTGAATGGCGTAGGCTGGGGCGCCATTGTAAATGATGTTGCCATAGTCGAGGCGCGACAGCACCATAGCCATCACTATGATCTTTAGGGCAGGTAGAGAGAAAAAGCGAGAGATCTTCCTGATGTTTCTGAGAGAAAAAAAGCAGGAGGAAACAACCGAATTGACCTGTGAGTGAACAGAAAGTGAGGAGTTGAGGAAAATACCAAGGGTTTTGACCTTGGGGACACGGAGCAGGGGGACACCAAGTGACGAAGGCCAGTGAGAAGGGGACCAGGGACTGCAACCACCTCCGGTCAAGACTAACTCCGTCTTGTCCGGGTTGAGTTTGAGGTGGTTGCAGTTCATCCAATCCTGGATGAACAACATGACGGATTGGACGTTCAGGGAGGATGAGGAAGAGTGGGAAAGGTTAAAGATTAGCTGGAGGTCATCGGCGTAATTGAACACCGTGACCTCAAGCTGCTGTAACATAAAAATAAGAGGGTAGATGTATAAATTAAACAAAAGAGGGGAAAGTGAGGAACCTTGGGGGACTCCACATACAACCTTACGAGAGGCAGCGGTGAAACCAGCTAGGTGGACCGCCCCTGAGCCCTATCACTCAGGAAGGACTCAAGCCAGGCGAAGGCCAGGCCCTCTATGCCCGCCGCCCTGACACGGGTGAGGAGGATGGAGTGGTCCACCGTGTCAAAAGCGGCGGACAGGTCTAAGAGGATGAGGGCCTGCGGGAGGTTGGTGTCAATGCCCTCGCGTAGGCTGTCCATCACTGAGGTCACCACCTTCTCCGTAGATTGGAGGGAGCGAAAGCCCGCCTGCCGGGGGGAGAGGCAGTGATTAGTTTCCACATAGGTGCTCAGGGTGCTGGTTACATGGGTTTCTAGAACCTTGCCCAGGTAAGGCAGAAGGAAGATGGGACGGTAATTAGAAGGGGATGAAGGGTCGGCACCGGGCTTTTTTAGGATGGGGATAACAGCCGCAAATTTGTGAGCAGTGGGGACCACTCCATTGCTAAGTGAGTCATTCAAAAGTGTGAGTGGAGGGGTAGGGCAATTTAGGAAGATTTCTCTCAGGATGTGAGCAGGGGCAAAGTCTAGGGGGGAGCCTGACTTTACCTTTTGGAGCAGGGGGAGAAGCGTAGCTTTAGTCAGGGGGGGATGGAGGTGAGTTTGGAAGTGAAAGAGGGTGGGGAAGGGTTGGTGAAAGTGGGGGAAGGGAGGGGGATGTTGGCCTTGATCTTTGCGACCTTGTCAACGAAGAAATCGTTGAGTAAGTCGCAGAGCGTTTGGGAGGGGGGGATCGAGGCCGTGGCTCTATTAGATGAGGCAAGCTCATGTACTGTAGCAAAGATTTCTTTGGTTTGGGATTCTGCTGCCAGTATCCTGTTTGAATAGAACAGGGTCTTGGCATCAAGGATGCCTTGCTTATATGCCTTGAGCACGGAGAGGTAAGTGTTTTTTTTGGCGGGGCAGTATTCTCTTCTCCATGCGATCAACATCATCAGTCAGCTTGGTTAGATGTTATTTAACAGCAGCTAATGTAGAATGTTGTAGCCAATTCAGACATAATTTGCCAACTGAGTATGCTGTAACAATGTGGTCAGCATCAAAACGTGGATCATGCCTGACGTGTGTAAAACCTTCAGTTAAACCCAGAAAGCGACGTTGGCAAGAATCAGAGCTTCTGTGCCACATCAGCCAACCCTTCGGATCCAAACTGGATACATTAAAGGATGAATTATGCTATAATGTTTGCAATTCTTGAATAGAAAACTTTCTGAAATTATCCCAACCGGAATATTCTTCCAAATCAGGAATAGTAGGGGTATTCAACTTTTTTGAAGTAGCCAATCCAAAGCATGTTGTCTGGGAAATAGTAGAATTTAAAAACAACATATGATTCGGGATGAGACATGCACGGTGCAAAGCCTCAGTGCTTTGTACCTGCCAACTTCTAGAACCCCAAACCGATTTAAGGTCAATGGTTTCCTTCCGTAGCTCGTAGCCCTCTACAGCTAACTTGTCTAGAAAGGACTTCGAATACAACAATTTAGTATCGGTAAGTCTAACCTTGGACATGGACTTCTGTGTCATCTTAAAATAAAAGGACTCAGGACTTGATTGATTAAAGTCAGTAAAATAAGTGTTCTTCTCCAAAAATGTACTGGAGCTGCCTTGTAATGGTGCTGGGCAATGTTCCCACTGTGTGTAATTTACAGTACCCCTTCTGGTACTCGTTTTATGCAGAAAATGGTTACCAAAATGTTGAAAGCAAAATAAATCACCATAATTAGCAGACTCTAAATATAAATCTTCAGCATCAAAGGCAGCATAATATTTCAAATCAGAGAATAATGATTCTACGGCCTGAACATCCCAATCATCAGAACGAATGTTTTGTTTCACCACATCCCCCATATTCACTCTCAGTACACTAGGGACATTAACCACTTCAGTAGGGCAATGAATTTGAAATTTAACTGCATCCCACACAATCCCGTCAAGAACCGGCCAAGCAGTGATGTTAACAAAATTCAAGTCTCTTTTCAGTCTGTGTGCTGAATGTGATGAGGAAAAGGGGGCCAAAGTTCCATTAAGATGCCAAATGCATGTTCTCTCCTTGACCTAGTGTCCATCGATGATACGGAAAAAATAAAACACAAAACCAATTGACATAAAAAGGTAAACTGTAAAAAGTACCAGCCAAATATATGTCCAAGGGGGAATCAAAAATTTTTACTTAAATAAAGAGGCTCAAATTGCACAACGTGAGGGTTTTGTCGAAGTCACGGAAGCAGAGTCAAATGAGAACCTTGATTCCGTGGCCAAACGTGTTTGTAAATCAGGCATCGATAAATCAGCTGGATAGGCGTAATCTAGGTCATCAATGTTATTAACGGGGAAAGAATTGAGTAAAGGATTGGAAACAGCAGGCATCTCGAGGGCCACTTCTGGCTCAGCATTAGAAGTAGTGGCCAAAACAGAATTTCTCACAATCGAAGGACAGGACACTGCCAGTGTCATGCTATGAAGAATCGGCCCCCTGTGTATCTTGACATTGTCAATTGAGATAAACCTGTTTTCCTTACGACCTGGAAGTGGTGGTAAAATGGCTGTTCTTGTGCCCTTCACTCCAATAACGGGGACTGGTGCTCGAAAGGAAGGACCAAATTCTTTCTTGTTATCGATCTCTCGAACCAGTTCTCCAACTTTGGGTAGCCAGCCAACTACTGGGATCTGCAACGCATCATCCGATGTGGAGGGCAAATGTTCCTTTGCAAGACTGTCTCTGGTCTTTTGTAGATCCTGTAAAACATTGCACTGTTCATCTACGTCAAAGGCCGTGGCTTGAGCCACGCAGTCTAGACCGTCGAGGTCAGGGACATACATCTTGATACCAAAGAGCATTTCGTACGGAGTCCGCCCACCCAGAGACCTTCTAGGGAGATTATTAAGAGAACGCTGCACGCGATTGAGATGGGCCAACCAGTTTCTGCCAGTGCCTATAACTCGAGCTGTCAAAGATTGCTTTAAGTCACTCCATTCGTTCCACTACACTATTACCCTCAGGTCTGTACGGAGACGAAAACTTGACTTGGACCCCCAACGAAACCATAGCATCCTTATACGCCTTAGAGGCGAAAGCCGGACCCTGATCCGAATGGAAGGTACCACAGGCAAAAATCCCTACAAAGACACGCAAATCTCTTATGACAGTCCGTGAATCAGTACTGCGATGGGGCCATACCCACACAAAGCGTGTGCATGAATCAACTGCTACTAAGATGTACTTACACGCAGTATCAGAAGAAAACTGACCGCCGTGATCTAAATAAACGCAACCCAGTGGTTTATTAGATATGTACAACTGTGTCTGTGGCGGACGCGCAGCAGTCTAAGGCTTAATCTGCTGGCAAATGTCCCATTGAAGGACATAATCGCGTGTGTGTTTGTACAGTCCCCGCCACCAGAATCGTTGTTGTAGCTGAGTTACAGTAGCTGAGACGCCCGCATGCGCAGACACCACACCTTCATGCGAGGCTGTAATCAACGTAGCCCTGGATCCAAGTTGGGAATCAGCTGTTCCCCAACATCAGGAATTTTCACATAAGAAACCTTGGGCCAGATGTAGGTAGGCCAATACCGGTCGGTAAAGGCCGATTTTACCGAATTTCGGCCGTTACCGACCGGTATAGGCCATTTGGGATGTAGGGGACAGAAAAACATCCGAATCAGTAAATTTACCAAATCGGTAAAGTTACCGAATCGGTAAAGTTACTGAATTGGAAAATATACCGAATCGGTAAATTTACCGAATCGGTAACTTTACCGATTCTGTAAAGTTACCGAATCGGAAAATATAACGATTCGTTAATTTTACCGAATCGGTAAAGTTACCCAATCGGTAAAAATACAGAATCGGGAAATAACAAATGGTAAAAATGAGTATTTGAGATGTAGGGAACCTCTGAAATACCGAATTTGACTGAAAATCGGTATTTAAGAGTCTGTAATTACCATGGATTCAAATCAGGTGGTAAACAGGTGCAAGGTATAAAAAAGGGCCCAAAATGCAACATTTTCTCTACAATGGCGCCATTCTATGTCATTGAGAGGTGGCTACGCCTATATGCAGAAGGTGAGAGGGTCTGGAGGAGGGAGGAGCAGGTGTACAGACAGAGGATCACTCTATTCCAGCTAACTGACCCAGAGATCCTGCAGAGGTACAGGCTGGATCCCCAAACCATCCTGGACCTAATCAGGGACCTCCACCCACTATTGGAACATCCAACCACAAGGGCCCACGCCATCCCCCCCATGTCCAGGTGCTGTGCAGCCTACACCTGCTCGCATCTGGAAGTTACCAGAGTGTGGCTGCAGCGGTAGGTGGGGTGTCCCAGAGCTGTCTGTCACGTTTCTTTCAAAAATTCCTTGATGCAATGTTGCAGAGAATGCATTTATACATCCGCTTTCCAGCAACGCATGCTGAACTGCTAAGGACAAAGACAGACTTTTACCAGGTGGCGCATTTCCCACACATCATAGGCTGTATTGATGGTACCCACGTACCAATATGCCCAACAGCTGCCACAGAGTACATCTATCGGAACCGCAAGTCCACCCACACCATCAACGTTCAGGTGATCTGTGATGCAAAATACATGATCACTGACGTAGTAGCCAAATTTCCAGGGAGTACCCACGACTCCTACATATTCCAAAACAGTGGGATCTATGCACGCCTGACTGCGGGGGAGTTTGGCGAACGATACTTGCTAGGTGAGACACTGTGTGGTAATCACTTGAATCGTTTTACAGGTGGATGTGTGTGAGCATGTGAATAATGTCAATTTCTCATTACTAATAGGGGACAGTGCATATGCACTCCGGTCCTTCATCCTCACACCCTACCTCAACCCAACAACACCAAGTCAAAGGCGATACAACCGGGCACACAAAACAACTAGAAACATCGTGGAGCGCACCTTTGGCATGTGGAAAAGCAGGTTTCGCTGCCTCCATAAAAGTGGAGGGGCCCGCCAGTACACACCAATCGCCTGCTGCAAAATGATTGCAGCCTGTGCAATGCTGCGGTCAAGAAGGGGACAGAAGTGGAACTCTCAGATTTTGAGGACCATGACGACGAGTATGCTGTCCCTGAACCACACACATCTGGTGGAGCAACAGCAACTGATGGCAGATACAGATGGGAAGAGGTGACACGCAACTATTTTTAAGTAAGTAAGGTGACAAAGACAGGTAGTATGCTACAACACTGGTTTAATTTTCAAATCACTTTTGTTATTAAATCAAAAAAGTGTAACAAATACAGATTTAACGGCAATGCTCTGAGTAATGTAGAATTACACCTTCAACTGTGTAAGTCATTTCCTAGATCGCTTCCCAGTAACACTAGGAGGTTGTTCAACCTGCTCACTGTCTTGTTGGCCTGCGGCCTCAGCATGGCGCCTGCTCCTCCTAGTTTCTGTTACAGGGGTGCTTCCAATGCTGCTCCTGCTCATGCTCTCCTCACTGATAGGCACATCCATTGCAGCTGTGTGCGCAGTTTGGGCATTCAACAGTGCCTCCAGAGCACTGGTCACCCTGCCCATGCCCCTAGTGACCTCATTAGTGTTTTGCATCATGGCCTCCTGCATGTTGGAGCTCCTCCTGCATAACAGGGATGTGGCAGTGACCAGGCGGTTGATGGCAGTACTTCAGACATGTGCACGACACCTATCCCTGTCCCTTGCAGCAAAGTCATTGTCAAGTTTTGTGCATAGTAGCTGCACCGAGTTGTTTATTCCTCGCATCCCTGCAGCCATCTCCTTGTTGACCTGCACCATCTCCTTGTTGTCCTGTACCATCTCACTGATGCCCTTTCCTATCTCCCCAATGTTGCTATTCAGGGACCTCAGCTGTCGTTGGCATGCCTGGATGGCTCTCCCCTGCATCCTCTGTATCCAGACCATGCTCCCCTCCAGACCAAGGAACACACTTCGACCCTCAACTGGTGCATCTCCTGGCCTTTCCTGCACTCTGCGGCGTCTTCCACTACTATGGGCCATCCCTGCACTGGAGTGTGTTGTGCCAGGGCTCGCTGGTACAGGCAAGTTCTGTTCTCCATCACCCTCCATGGCAGCTGCCACGGACTCAAAATCGGGGAGTGGACCCACGACTGGTTGTGTTGGGGGTATCACATCATACTGTATACTGTAATGCAGGCATCTCTGGTGATGAGAGCAGGAGTGGGGACTGAGATCTGCTAGCGGTTGCCAGCAATTCTTTGGCCATTTCTGTGTCTTGGCCAGTTGGATGGATACTTGATGCAGCTTTCTCCTGTGGTACATTGGGGGTACTTTCTCCTGCAGCCTGACTCTCCTCCCTCTCAGGTGGTGTCCCTCCAGCCTCCTGCGAGCGCCTACGAGATGTTTCACCTGTGGACATATGAGCGTACATTAGCTAAGCGCTACTGTCTCACAGTCACTACAATAAAATAATTTTCACTTTGACCATGTTCTGTATGCTGTCATTACATGTACTAGTTGGTTGGTGTGCTCTATGACAAGGCCTAACATTTCCTGTCTACATATCGCATCATGCATTGGCCCAGTGTATTGCTAGCAGTACTGGAATTGGCTTTACTTGCCCACTAAGGGTACAGGTAAGGGGAATGGTATGGGAGGAATGCTGTGCATTTCTCTAACCTTTTTGCCTTGCAGCTCCGGCCGAGCTGTCTACGTCGCCCAGTCCGCAGACGCTCTCCATTTCAAGGGTTGAGGCCACCATCTCCTCCAGGTCAGTCAGGGGGGGTGCTGGGTTCTTGCCTCCGCCTGTTTTATTTGCCTGCTTGTGTAGTTCTGCCATTTTTCTTTTAGTGTGGCTCCTCATGTCATAAAACCGTTTTTTGAGGTCCTCTGTATCCCTTCTGGTGACCCCCACAGCATTCACTTTCTCCATGATGTCCAGCCAGATATTTCTTTTGGCTGATTCAGCCACAGTCAGGGACTGCCTGCCAAACAATTTGTGGTGCACCCTGACCACCTCCTCCACAAGGACCTGCAACTCCATACTGCTGAATTTTAGTTTCCTCCTCCTCTCAGGCTGCTCTTTCTCTTGGCTGCTTGTCATTTTTCACTTTTAAAACTGCTTCAAACCCTTTCTGCTGCTTCTGCACTCTGCTCTGCTCCAACTGCCTTTCCAGAAGGTTCTGATTAGTTGCAGCTGCCTGTGTAGCCACTTCCTGGTAGGGAGGGGGAGGGTGGTGGCACATGATTGGCTGCCTACTTGAGTTTCACTTTTGTTAGGTTTCCGATTCTGTATTTACCGAATCGGTACCGATTCGGTATTCCCCATTCATTCCTTTGGGCCTTTTGGACCATAGGAATGAATGGGGGATACCGATTCTGTATTTACCGAATCGGTAAATACCGATTCGGTAGTTTCCGATTGTCATATAATGAACTTTACCGATTCGGTATTTTTTACCGATTTTTTTCCTACATCCCATTTTCCGATCCTAAAATACAGATTCGGTAAAATTCGGTATTTTAAGATCGGTAAAATCGATTTACCTACATCTGGCCCCTTGTCGGGACTTAAGTGGTATGTGTACTTCGAAGGGAACCCCGAAGGATATTTTCCTTACCCTCTCAGTGGCAGCTACTGCCGCCAAGATGTCATCATCTATTCTACTTTTGGACCGTGTAACTGCTGCAACTAAATATTTTGATACCGCAGATTTCGCTGTTTCATCAGCAAGCGAGTTACCGACAGTGTGAACTCCAACACGCTGATGGCCAAGAGTATGAATCACAAACACAAGGGGCAACTGCTCTTTAAGCTCAGCCACTCGGACCCAGATCATTTTATGTTTTATTGTGCTACCTTTGGATTCACGAAAATCATTTTGAATCCAAAAGAACAAGTTCTCATTGTAAGACTGGACACAGTAGTAAGAATCACTTACAATAAGTGTTGTCACACTAGGATCAGCGTACTCCAATGCAAGCATCAGCGCACGAAGCTCTGCTAATTGTGCAGTGCAGTCCCCTAGTGTCTGCGTACGCACGACACTGAACTTGAACTCATCGTTCACCATGGCACCGACCACAATGGCGCATGCGGAAATGTAGGCATGTTTAGAGCCATGCGCAACCTGCGTCGAACCATCAGTGTAAATGATGCAATGGAAATCCTCCAGGGGTGTCATTGCTAAAGGAGCTGGATGAATAAATTCATACTGTAAGTACTCCTGCGACTGTACTGAGGCGTCAAAAATAAACGTGACATCCTTGGATGTCAAGGATGCAGTCCATTGAATCCACAGAGGGTGCTAAGCTTTAGAATTTGGTACACTGGCTTTCGTGACCGCCTCCAAGGCAGGACACGGCGTAACAACCAACATGCGCTTTCCCTGTGACAGGGCACGTTCCTTAAGAATTGCCATCTGCACAGCCGTCAAAACCTTCTCCACAGTGGAAAAGCGCAACTCAGCCAAAGTGTACAAGTGTGACTTGTAAGATATAGGTTCTGTGTCTCCTTCATTAAAAGTCAGGTACGTGAAACCTACCATCCCAGGGATAATTCTTTTCACCAGGTTGGTCTGATTATCACGAGTCAGTTAGAATTTAGAAGCGAGCAGATCAGCTTGCAATGACTGCAGAATAGCCGAATGCTCAGGCAGCCAGCATGATTTGGAAAATGATGGTTGTATCAAAGCATACAAAGGCTTGATACGCTGGGCATATTCCCGAATGTAAGTCCTCCCAAAATTCAAGAAGCCCAGTAAAGATTGTAATTTTTTCAGTGTTGTCGGAGCACGCAGTTGTGCGCATTTCTCCAGGAAGTGAGGAGCTAATCCCTTTCCCTCATTGTTGAGCTCGTAGCCCTGAAACAACACAGTGTACTCTGCAATGTGCGATTTTGCAAAGTTGAACTTGGTGCTGCAACTTTGCTTTCTACACTTCCAGAGCTACGAAAGGCGCACACGCCTAGAAGAACTGCATCTACCGTGATGCTCTTGGGTTACACCCGCTGGTGAGGGCAGTAGTGAGCGACCCATTGACTTTGCACTTATATATGGTTCCCTTGAACCATTTGAGCTGACGAGCTCGGACACTGCTCCTACGTGCCTTGAGTGGTACCATACCTGTGAATACTTTGGCAGCCTGCCCAGCAAACCCTGAAGAAACCTACACTCTGCTGATGAGGAACAATAATTCCGAAACACCGGTGTACAGAGTTGGTGCTGCAACTTTGCTTTCTACACTTCCAGAGCTACGAAAGGCGCACACGCCTAGAAGAACTGCATCTACCGTGATGCTCTTGGGTTACACCCGCTGGTGAGGTCAGTAGTGAGCGACCCATTGACTTTGCACTTATATATGGTTCCCTTGAACCATTTGAGCTGACGAGCTCGGACACCGCTCCTACGTGCCTTGAGTGGTACCATACCTGTGAATACTTTGGCAGCCTGCCCAGCAAACCCTGAAGAAACCTACACTCTGCTGATGAGGAACAATAATTCCGAAACACCGGTGTACAGAGTTGGTGCTGCAACTTTGCTTTCTACACTTCCAGAGCTACGAAAGGCGCACACGCCTAGAATAACTGCATCTACCGTGATGCTCTTGGGTTACACCCGCTGGTGAGGTCAGTAGTGAGCGACCCATTGACTTTGCACTTATATATGGTTCCCTTGAACCATTTGAGCTGACGAGCTCGGACACCGCTCCTACGTGCCTTGAGTGGTACCATACCTGTGAATACTTTGGCAGCCTGCCCAGCAAACCCTGAAGAAACCTACACTCTGCTGATGAGGAACAATAATTCCGAAACACCGGTGTACAGAGTTGGTGCTGCAACTTTGCTTTCTACACTTCCAGAGCTACGAAAGGCGCACACGCCTAGAAGAACTGCATCTACCGTGATGCTCTTGGGTTACAACCGCTGGTGAGGTCAGTAGTGAGCGACCAATTGACTTTGCACTTATATATGGTTCCCTTGAACCATTTGAGCTGACGAGCTCAGACACCGCTCCTACGTGCCTTGAGTGGT
The DNA here is from genome assembly GCF_964263255.1 of Lissotriton vulgaris. NCBI lineage: Eukaryota > Metazoa > Chordata > Amphibia > Caudata > Salamandridae > Lissotriton > Lissotriton vulgaris. The sequence goes on along the minus strand of NC_141694.1, from coordinate 1,372,537,319 downwards.
ACCATACCTGTGAATACTTTGGCAGCCTGCCCAGCAAACCCTGAAGAAACCTACACTCTGCTGATGAGGAACAATAATTCCGAAACACCGGTGTACAGAGTTGGTGCTGCAACTTTGCTTTCTACACTTCCAGAGCTACGAAAGGCGCACACGCCTAGAAGAACTGCATCTACCGTGACGCTCTTGGGTTACACCCGCTGGTGAGATCAGTAGTGAGCGACCCATTGACTTTGCACTTATATATGGTTCCCTTGAACCATTTGAGCTGACGAGCTCGGACACCGCTCCTACGTGCCTTGAGTGGTACCATACCTGTGAATACTTTGGCAGCCTGCCCAGCAAACCCTGAAGAAACCTACACTCTGCTGATGAGGAACAATAATTCCGAAACACCGGTGTACAGAGTTGGTGCTGCAACTTTGCTTTCTACACTTCCAGAGCTACGAAAGGTGCACACGCCTAGAAGAACTGCATCTACCGTGATGCTCTTGGGTTACACCCGCTGGTGAGGTCAGTAGTGAGCGACCCATTGACTTTGCACTTATATATGGTTCCCTTGAACCATTTGAGCTGACGAGCTCAGACACCGCTCCTACATGCCTTGAGTGGTACCATACCTGTGAATACTTTGGCAGCCTGCCCAGCAAACCCTGAAGAAACCTACACTCTGCTGATGAGGAACAATAATTCCGAAACACCGGTGTACAGAGTTGGTGCTGCAACTTTGCTTTCTACACTTCCAGAGCTACGAAAGGCGCACACGCCTAGAAGAACTGCATCTACCGTGATGCTCTTGGGTTACACCCGCTGGTGAGGTCAGTAGTGAGCGACCCATTGACTTTGCACTTATATATGGTTCCCTTGAACCATTTGAGCTGACGAGCTCGGACACCGCTCCTACGTGCCTTGAGTGGTACCATACCTGTGAATACTTTGGCAGCCTGCCCAGCAAACCCTGAAGAAACCTACACTCTGCTGATGAGGAACAATAATTCCGAAACACCGGTGTACAGAGTTGGTGCTGCAACTTTGCTTTCTACACTTCCAGAGCTACGAAAGGCGCACACGCCTAGAAGAACTGCATCTACCGTGATGCTCTTGGGTTACACCCGCTGGTGAGGTCAGTAGTGAGCGACCCATTGACTTTGCAGTTGAACTTGTAACCTAAGTTTGCAAAGGTACAAATAATCCCGTTGACTCAAAAAAGATGCTCCCAAAGTTCGTCGTCTGTGAGATAAATGTCATCCACATACGAACAAGCATCCGGGTCGATTCTCTCCAAAAGAGAGACTAAGCGAGCTGTAAAAATCCCAGGACTATTATCATAGCCCATAGGCAAACGTCGAAATTGTTTTTAAGACACCGCCGCAAGTAAAGGAGGTCCATTGGGAACTTAGACCATCCAATTGATAGGCATAAAAACCATTGGAAATGTCAAGCGTGGTCTTAAACCGCTTACGCACAAGACTATTCACTAGTGCAGAGCCGTGAGTATTCTGTACTGCACAGTTACGGCAATGTGAGTTTAAATGCGGGTAATCCAACACCAAACGATACGAACCGTCAGGCTTGTTTACAGTAAAAAGAGGGGTATTCATTGGTGACACACACGTTTCAATTACACCTTGATATTCCAATTGTTCAAGGATTGCCGCGACGGAAGCTTTGGCTTCTCATCGTATGGGCTATTGAGGTTGAGGCTGCGGCTGAGACCGTAAAGGAATATTGTGGCACGGGAACAATTTATCCCAACCACATTGATTGTGGTACACAGCCGGCACTAGAGCCAGAGCCTACTCTTCTGCAAAATGCAGCGCATCGTCCTTCGGCACTGTGTTCGCGAAACTGGGGAGGATCACCTCCTCCCCTCGCAGAGCTGCGAGAACAAAAGGTGGGGGCCAGTCAGCCTCCGAAAGCAAAATGTCATATGTAGACGAAAGATTTTCCCAAAATACCCCTTTTATGGTTCGCTGTATGTCACCTTCTATTAACAGGACCATTTCAAAAAGTCTATCAGGGGGAGCAACTCTGGTATCAGCTGTTTCAATGACAACATAAGTATCAGTCGCTGTCACCTTCAGTAGTGGACAAAGGGCCTCTCTCACTATGGTAATCTCCGCTGTGCTGTCCAGCAAGGTCAGAGCCCACGTCAGATTCCGAAGCCGCGTTCTCACTATCTGTGGCATATCGATGCGCTGTTAAGGCTGCGACTTTCTTTTTGGCAAACTGCGGCCTCTTAGGCGTAGAGCCTTCCTGCTTTTCTGCACCGTTCCTCGGGCCGGGCTGGTCACGTCCTTGTTGGCCACCCCGACCCCTGCCGCCCCCTCCACCACCGGTTGTCGGGGCCGATGAGTCCTGAAAGGAACGAGGAGAGCGTTGGTCAGAAGCCTGAAATCGATCAGGAGTTTTAATCGCCGCGCGATCGCGCAAGTCATAAACACGTTCCGACTGCGCAGGCAACGGAGACACAGGACGAGACCCCTGGGTTTGTTGTTGTTGCTGTTGCTTACCCTGTTTTTGTTTTTTTGGCCAATTTTGTTTCTTGGACTTGCGCTGAACTTCCGTTTCCGAAGCTTGTCCCTGGGGCTGCTTTTTCTCCTTAACAGAAAAAGGCTTAAGTCCCTTACTATTGCGACCCACTGTTTTATAAGCCGCCACAATAATCTTCGCTAACTGTCGGGGTTTCTCGGCCTCGGGAAGCACCGCCAACGCGTTAACAACCTTAAAGTTCACTGCATCCCCCTTGACATTAGCAAGGATCAGATCGCAAACCACATCAAAGGTGCCAAACAGGCGCATGCCCAACTCAACCGCAGACTCCGGTCCGTGATCATCTTGAACACGTTTAAAGACCGTAGACAGCACTGACATAGACGGGGTGCTGTAGCACCTTGCATAGACCGCTGCAAAAGTCTTGCCCCAGGTCTCACAGTCAACGAGCTCAGGGGCCAAATCTTTCGGCAAACTAAGAGTAAGAATCCGGTGTTTTTCACCAGGAGTCGTATTAGGAAATACAGCTTCCAGCTGGTCAAACTTCTCGGCAAGCCAGAAAGGAAAATCATCCTTATCCTGGGGCTTCTTGCCCATTACGGCATTGACCATGACAGGACTGAGTTTCAAACCACCTTGTCCGGCCGGAAGCGCCGCACCCCCCGGGGCTCCACCCGGAAGATTACTGCAAATGTAATGCACTAAGGCTCTAATCACGGCAATTACGACTACATGTAGTCGTCGAAGTTCAGCCACGTTACAATTGCCGTGTAGAGGATGAGGAGTAAATCCAGCCAAAACAGGCCAACTAGCGCCTGGAATGGACATAGGACCTAACCTCGGAGCTGACAAAGAATGGTGTAGGGCGCCACCAAACCAAACTCGATGCTGCCAAACATCAATAGGAACTTCCTGTGCCCTGTACGGAGTATACTCATTAGGTACAGCCGTGGGAGTGTATGTGTGGAACACATGAGAATTCGCGTCCACCTCCGGAAATGTCACCACGAATAGAACAGTTCGTAAGGGTAAGCAGCATCCGCACTCACCACCATGATCACAGCCAAGCCTTCCAAAGGCACATTGTACATCCGCAAATGATCTCGCACTGCAATGCGACTATGCTGCGGAATGTCTACGGCAGTCATGATAGTACAGGAAATATGAAAAACAAAGTAAACTTTTTAGCACAACTGGGTAGTAATTCAAGGAAACCGTTTTAGTAAGAATCAAGCTTAAAAGGACCTATTTCAAAAATAGGTAGGTTTTCCGACACCACCGTTTTCCGGAAACGACAGCGAAGGGGTTAAGGATTGAATGATATACTACTCGAGTGTCATGATATAAGGCCAACAACGTATGGGCGCCATGTAGCGGGAATTCCGTTCGCCTACAGAACTGTGCATAGAGACCTGGAACCTCTGTGAATTAGGATGGTCCAAAACGCACCTCAGTACCCAAAATCCCCTTACCGAGCTAGCTACAGTGTCTCATTGGTCATAACAAACTCCCAATGTTTAGACAAACCAGAACATGAACTTAAAGAACCTCAGGTATCGTGGAACACATGAACACTCTTTCTCTATATAATCATTTCAAACCAGAACTTGGAGTAAATGAGGACACGTGCATATTTGAAATATTTATTTACTAATGCAGGGTTCTCAAACGCAGTATCTTATATAACACTAGCAAACATGTTATAAGAAACAAAGTTATCAGCATAGTTACTAGTCAATAGAAAGCAAACGGTGACAGTATACTAAGATGCTGTAATGAATAGGAATTTACAATACCTAATTCTCACCCTCCCTATTTACCATAGTAGTTTATATCTATGAAGGTCTCATTTGGGTTTTAGCAGGGCGGGCCCATACCTCAAAATCTCAGTGGCAGAGGATCACATCATCTTCCACCAGCTCTCTGCATGCGCAGCACCATCAAGTGTATTCGTGTGTGTTCAGCACAACAATATAAAACCCGCCTAGAGCCAGATTTTGGCAGCAGCATGTGTGTTATGTCTATATGGGGTGCGAAGATCAGACCTTACAACAACACTGTGTCGAGTTATCCTTGGAGCCTTCAGCACTCACTGTGCAGAAAGAGTATCGAGCAAAACTGATATCAGAGCAATAACATATTATTTCTCAAGTAAATCACGAAGCTCTTCTGGGTTGAAAGCGAAAACAACAATTATGTGTCGTGTGCAAAATGAAGCAGAAAGGAAAAATGGCGTTTAAACATTTAATAAGCTCATGCTAACTTAACACAGTATATAGAAAAGAATTAGCTATATGACAATATGGAGTCCCTAGATCTGCGTGTAAATTTCAAGAAATCATTTATTATGTCTTGTGGCCCAGAGAAACGGAAGCTCAACACTATACACGTGGGAAATGATAGGTTAGCATCTGTAAGCACATTCCCATACTTAGGGATGGTTTTTGCTGCCAACGGCCCGTGGAGTGGACACTCGGTCCATGCCACGGGCAAGTTCTCAAAAGCCGTCAATTCTAATTTGAGCTTGCCCCGCCCGAAGAAAATAGGTGCCACCAAAGCAATTAAATTTTTTTTAAATTACAGTGTGCACCAGTAGTCACATATGGGGCTAAAGTTTGGGGTTTGGGTAACAACAATCTTAGCTACCAACGAGAAGAAAACCGCTTCTGTAGAAAGATCTTGGGTGTCCCAATCTCAACTTCGGAGTTCATTTGTCATAATGAACTAAACTTGCCCTACACATGTGACTTTATTAGGACCAGCCCAGCTCTATTCTGGCTTAAGATATGGAAGAACAGCTCAGCTGTTCTAACACAGGACATCATAAAGGATTGTCTGAGCTGTGAAAAGGGTCTAACAATCCCCTGGCTTGCAGGAGTTTTTAAGACCCTGCGTCCTGGAGGCATGGGAGACCTTTTTCCTGACCCATCCAGAGTAGAGCTTAAAGATAAGAATGAGTTAAAAAATACTTTGTATGCACTTTATAATCACGAAAGATTGGAAAAGGAATTCCACAAATCATCAGTTGCGTCTTATTTGGGCAATAATTTGACTAGGCAACCGCTCCCACTTTATCTTTTTCTCCCCATGACCAACTGGGAAAGATCGTTACTGTTCCGTCTAAGGCTGGTACTGTAAAATTCTTATTGTGTTTCCCTTTGGGTTACCATCAGTCATCACATTCTAAACCTTGCCCTTGTGACGAGATACGTACACAGAATGATTTGCACTTCCTATTTTCCTGTAAATTTTATCTAAAGTATATTAAATGGTTTTTATTACCCTATTTTAGAAAACACAAACCGCTATCTCTAAGTGACTCATATTTATTGTTAATTTCTCTCAATACTGATGAATTGGTTTTTCGCACAAGCACTTTTTTGAGGGTAATAACCCGTGTACGTAAAACAATGGAAAGCCCGTGAATAGTAAAATTGATGTATGTGTAGCAGGACCAATTCTGAATATTGTAAATAGATCTGTAAAACGTTTATTGGACTGTTTTTATTGTTGTTGCTTTTATGAATTTTTACGAAATTCGAATAAAGGTCTTTTGAAACTTGAAGCCTCCAAATTCTGGATTTTCCACAGATTATTCCATCAGCCCGCTCTATTGCATTAAACACTTTTAAAGGCTAGATACACACAATAAAACACCTAACTGCCACACATTTGCGGCTGCCATTTTTCAAGAGTTTGACTTTCCAGCTAGCCAGGCCCATTGGGCTACATCCTCACTTTTAGACATAACATCTGATTTATACTTGTTGCATGAAACTACCCTAGAACCAGCTTAATGTTAATTTTGCATTACTAGCTATCTCTTCCTGTGAAACAGAATATTCCACAATAGGACATGACAATGACAAATAATAAACCCCACCCCACACTGGCAAAATCTTATTTTTAAGGGGGGGTGAATAATATCAATTTCAGGAGACATACAAAATTCACAGTTGTTCAAGATCACATTAACAATAACTGATGATTTAAATATATCCCTCATTATCTTCTCTAGTCGAGTGTCCAATAATTCCACCAATTCCAAATCATTGTTCCTCACCAACCTAGGTTGGTCAGCCTGGGCCAAGAGATTCTTCAAAAGAGATTGGTTCAAAAAGTTAGAACCGTTCTCAAATAAGACAATAAAGTCCAACGTTGTGATTCTCTTTTGCATTTTAGACTGAAAGGTTTGAAAATCTTTATAGCCATTTTCCACGTTATCAGTTGATGTAGGTGGCATAAAAGTTATTGAAATTTAGTTTAGTGTAGTTGATGGGACTATTATTTTCTTTTTTAAGACTTTCGACTCCCAAAGCGAATAAACAGATGGAACAAAGATCTTCCAATTAAGGCACATCTTTTTTGCCTTTTTATCTAAGTTAAAGTCCTTTTTAGTCACTGTTAGACCCGGGATCTGTGCTTGGCTGAGGTAGGTACCTTAGGCCAAATAGGGACCCGCAGTTCCACGTCAGGGAAAGGCAGGTCACCTTCTGAGATAGCCCCGCTCACCCCCTTGGTAGCTTTGCATAATGCATTGCGTAATACTCTAATCAGGTACTCCATTATGCCGAAATGATGCAATGTGTAATACAACAGTCAGGTACTCTGTTATGCAGAAATGGAATAATGTGTAATACACTCAGGCACCGCTCACTGTGCTTTAGGCGGTCTCCCTGCCACTCCTTCTGACTTGCAGTCAGCCTCTCAACAGTTGCCCCCAACATGAGTATGGTGTAATCAAATAGTGTCAGTTCTGCACTCCGGCCCCTGTACTGCCACTCCCTGGGCAATACGGGCCGTGACACAAGCCGAAGCAGAGGTTCACGCTGCCGGAATGAGAGAGAGCCCAAGAGTGCCTCCTTCTGAGCCTGCACCCCGCCGCAGGAGTCAACACAAGTTATCTGGGGGCGCGCGAACCCATTCTCCTCTCCTTGTCCAGCGGCTGAGCCTCCTATGCAATCTTTGTGAATTGGCAACCGCAGGCTCGGGTCGGCGGCTCAGCTCTTCTGGGGCTGCTGGTCCAGGCTTCTACAGTTATGAAGATTTCTGGCTGCCACAGGGCACACTCACACAGTGTGGCTGAGACTTCCTTGAGCTTTGGGTGCACGATCTCCGTAGAGACTCACTTAACTCCGGTGCACACGACAACAAGGCAAATCCACATGAAAGTCTCACGGTGCACCAAGGCCACATAACAAGAATCGATGACACTCACTTGGATTAATTTCCGGGGCATACGATAACAAGACAAATCCTCACAAAAGTCTCATGGTGCACCAAGCACATGCACACAGCGTTGATGAAACTCACTTGGATTCCGGTGCACAAGATAACTGGACAAGCCTCACCAAAGGTTCAGACTGCAAAAAGCACACACCCACAGCGTAGCTGATCTTTGCTTGGACTCCAGAAGCCTACAATCACAGGGCACTGCTTACTAGGGTCACAGGCTGCAACAAGCACACGCAAACAGCGCTGCTGAGACTCTCCTGGAAACTTTTGTGTTTCTGAGTTTCCTCAACAGGGAGCCAGCTCACCTCGGTCCCTTGGGGATAAGTTAATTCAGGACACAGCACTGCAAAGTCCTTTCAAGCAGGGGAACACAGCACACAGCAAAGTCCCTTTAGCCCTTCCTTGGTTAATACAGCAAACTGCAGCCCAGCCCCAGAACACACAGCAAGGTTCAGTTCTCTCCTTCAGTCTATTCAGATGTTTCTTCATTTGCAAAGGTCCTCTTGACCACGAAGTAGCTCCAGTCTTGTTCACACTTGATCAAGCCATTCTCCAAAGTTCAGGGGCTTCAGATCTAATAGTTATACCCCTCAAAGGCTTTAAAGTCTTTGTGTTTCAGGGGGCACTGACCCCTGTTCAAACCAGTTCTGGGTGCCTCCCTGCCAATGACACCTTCTTCCTTTGATTAGTGGGGGTCTGGATTCTCAATCACTCAGCAGGAGATGGGACAATTTGTTTTATAGCAGCAACCCAGGCCTCTTCACCTCTAGATGTTACTCCTCCCCCTACACTCCAGATCCAGGTCAGCCTGTTGCTGTCTCACCTCCTCCCCTGGGTCAAGGCATTCCCCAGGTCCTATAGATTTTAATCAACAACCAGGCAGAGACACACAGAAATGTTTAGAGCACAAAACCCAGCCACTTCTAAAAGAGTGGCTTATAAACATAAATGCAAAAACCTCCTTCATAGAAATTTATGTTATTACATTGTGAGTTCAGGCATACCGATTCCTTAAATGCAATGTAGGAAGCACATTAAAGAGTGATTTTGAGCCTTTAGAAATCGATAATTAACACCAACTTCAAGTTGATGGTAATTACCGATTTCCCTTAAAAAAAACATTTTTTTGCTTTTTGTAAGTGCACTGTGGCACACATCCATGCCCTTAGGGCATGTATGTGTACCACATTGCACACATGCACTTGTCAGGGGTGCAACAGAGTGTCCTTTGGACGCCCTGGCACCCTTGAAATACCTCCTGTTATTACCGATTCGGTAATACCAAATCACAAATACTGAATGTCTTTACATTCATTCCTATGGGCCTCTAAGCCCATAGAAATGAATAAGTAGGTACTACTTATTACCAAATCTCAATAACCGATTCGGTAGTAAGTTATATTATGGATTCAGTATTTTTTACCAAATCTTTACCTACATAGGAAATACTGATTTCTTAATAGCGAATCGGTAAAATTCGCTATTAAGAAATCTGTATTTTTAATTTACCTACATCTGACCCTTAGTCACCAGGGAGATTTGTTGGGGGGATGAAGCAGTAATTCTAATGCTGCACGAAAATGTATCCCTGATTAGAAGTTCATACTAGGACTACTACAGAAGAACTCCAAACACTTTTCCTTTTTCTGTTTTGCCAGTACAACTCTTTCTGCAATACTTTTACTAAACTCAGGAGAAGCATTCTTAAATGATGATATATCTGGAAGGGAATTCCATTAAGGAGGTGTCACTATAATAGTGTCCCTACTGAACTATCTTGCTTTTCTCATGGACTCAGTGGCATGGGTAGGTCATGAAGCACAACGCAGGGCGATAAAACCACAACATACATGGGAACAAAGCCTGATGTGTTGACCATCGGGTACTGTTGAAGCCTGGATACTTGACACAATTAGGTAGATCCAGATCATCGCAGGTATATTAACACATTAGACACTTTTTCTACTGTGATTTTGATGAACATTCTAGAGTTTTATAGTGTAGATAGTTCCCGTTCTCTTGGTCCTGAAGAATCACGAGTTCATTGACACAAACGCGAGAAACATGTTGACCATTATCATTCACAAACTGACACACAAGTAGGAGTCATTATACTCCAATGAGTGCCGGTGTCACTGCTTTTAATTAGAGCAGGAGACCCCCAGAATAAATAATCTATTTCAGGTACTCCCAGCCCCATTTTAAACTCACTATTACATCTACACTCTTCTGGCCCCTCACCCGCACTTCACCATTCGGCTGTTGGATAAAAGATCTCCGATAAAGTGCCCCTCTTCGAGGTGAGCCAATTGGGTATTACATCGCTGACCCAATGAGGAGCAGCCCATATGATGAAGCATGACACCCGATAGGGTGTGTGAGGGCATTAAAATCCAACAAATGGATTTCCAACTGTAGATCTCCAGCCTTAGGTTGACTCTTTATGCTCCTCCCACTTGAGGAACAGCAAGACATCTCTTCATTGACAGTTTTCTCATGTGTAGACACAAGCGTATTCAAAACCAAGCAACCTTGGATTGACAACTAGGCCTGGATCATTAACGAAAAAAAGGTAAAGAAGTGATCTTACTGCCTAAAGAGTCATGAAGATTATCCTTCAGGGCCTCCAAAGGGCAATACAATTGAGAACCTTTATGCAATTTTATTTTCAAACCTTCTTTCATTGGTAACAAATCATCTTCCGTCTTAAGGCACTCGCCATCAGATTTAAAGAATAAGCCTGAATTATAGCTTTTTCATTTAAAATAACCAAATTAGGTGCCTTATTCCGAATAGGATTTGATTTAGTCTTTTGACAACAGATTGAGGAGAATAATCTCCCCGATCATAACCTTTTTGCTGTAATAATATATGCAGGCGGATACAAAGTAAGTGTAGAAGTATGTATAAAAGGAAAAAGACTGAGTTAAACAATTAGATCAGTTTTTTTAGCTTCTCCAGTACATAGTTAACAGTGCAGGATTCGCGACCAATACAAAACGTGCACTCCGCGTGTATTCCTTTCCATTGGTTACTGGTCATAAATGCAGATTTTGCCACCGAGGCCACTGTAGGTACTGGCATGAGAGTTGCCTAGGATCCAACATGTTGGTACTCTCAAACCAGTATGGTTTGGGGAAAACTAAAAGATTAAGGGCTTTCTCAGGGGAGGTCACAGTTAGGCCTGTGGCTGTAGTGCCCCTAGAAATAGATGGGTCCCTTAGTTGGAGAAAGGTGGTAGTCGATAAAGACTTCCCCCTTGATTGTCTCCTGGGGAATAGCCACCCAGAGGTGATCTGAGCCAAAGTGAGGAACTGGTCCAGTGCCAGAACTCATCCAAGGAACCTGGGGTGGGGGACAGGAAGGGCAGAACCTGCAGTTAGTGCAGATACGTCCGAAAAGAAAAAGAAGAAATAGTGTAGGAAATGGAGACAGCTATTAACCACAGTTATCGTGGACCAGGGAGGTTCTATACCAATAAGGGAGAACTCCAAAGTTTGCACTGGTAAAGTCCTCCCTAGCCCTTAAAAAGACCTGATTAGTCAGGCAACTGTCCAGCCTGAGTTGGTGGCTCCTCAGCTGACAGACCAGAGGGTGGAAGAAGGGTGTTCATTACAAACTGTAGAGAACCCAAAAAAGCCTGGAAGTTACCCCGTTCACCTACCAGTGAAGAGCTAAAGGTGTGGGTCTGTGCACTGACTGCTGTCAGTGGCCTCTGCTGGATGTTAGCCTTCATGGCAGCACTGTCCTTGACATGGTGGACTAGACCTATGCCAAATAACAAGTTAGTCCCCCTGGCCCTGTTGCTCATGGTGGGGTTATTCAAGCTGTGGGTAACCCTGAACTTTTCCTAGCTAATTCAGAATTTTCAGAGGTAGGCACCTCTGAAACCATACAAAAAGATGGGGTAAAGACACTAAAGAGCTAGCAAAGGAGCTTTGGGAATTAGGTGCTGAAACTGTTGAGGTCAGCCTGCTCCCCAAAAGGACTGACCTGTACAGAAGGATGTAAGGCAGAGTAGGCCCTGCAACTGTCAAACTACTACCTCTACTCTTCCTTGCATGAAAGACTAGGAAGAGGAAGACTCTCCCAGGTTTGACTGAGTCTCCTGGCTGAGCTGGGGAAGGGGCTTGTGTAGGAAAGTGGGATTCTGTTACAGTAACCCCCACACATTTTTCTAGATTTGTGATGCTCTTTGACTTGATGTGCCCTGTGTCCCTGCCAATCAGGTGCCCAGGGCCTGTGTTCTTTCTGGAAACTGTACAATTGTGCCCATAATTGAGACCCCCTCTGGCCACATGTAAGTCCCTTGTAAGAGGTACCATGGGTACCTAGGGAACTGTGACCAGGGAAGGTCTATAAGGGCTACAGCACATATTGTGCCACCCTTAGAGGTCCTGTACCGTAACATAAACACACTGCCATTGCAGGCAGTGTGTTTTGGGGCAGAGAAAAGTAAAGAGTTGGTATGGCACACATACCTGTGTGCCATGCATGCAACCTACTGCTTATGGTATATAAAAAATGACACCCCTGTAGCTGGGTGTACTATACCAATGGTGAGGTTACAGTTGCATGAGCACCGTACCCCTACAGTGTCTAAGTTCATTCTTAGACATTAGGTGCAGAAAATCCATAAAGAGTATATGGTCGGGGAGTTTGTCATTGCGAACTCCACTGCACCATATTGGCTTTACTGAATTCTGGGAAGTATGGGAGCAAACTTCTCAGCATAATAAACCAGCACTGATACCATTGTGGTATTTATTATACAATGCTTTCAGAGGGCATCTTAGATATGCCTCCTGAAACATCACAGCCTCTTGGCGGTAAAAATTAACCCTGGGCGTAGTTCGCGGAGTCGGACTCCGCAGAGCTACGCGAAGCCGCACTTGCACTCCGCGAACTACGCGTAGTGCCGCAGCCATGCGTAGTTGCTTGCTAGACCCGTTCGCGCGCCGTTTTTCATCTTTGGGAGTGCGGTGCGCGTGTTCGGGGCGTTGCCTGCATGCTCGGGATGGCTAGCGCGCTAAGTTACCCAAGAGGTTTGTCCCGCCCGCTTGCGTTCCCTTATTTCCTGTTCCGGGTCACAAGTAAAATGTTCGGGGTGTGCAAGACATGTTCGGGAACTCATCTTCTCGTTCGCACTACAAAAAAGCTTGATCGCGTTAAATATCGGGCGAACCTACCCACGCGGTCGCGATGGGCGCAGCCATCTTGGATCACACACTCTGGCTATGGTTTTGGGCCTACTTTAGCATCTTGCTGATATCTCTTCAATCCTGGTCTTTTTACTTACTTTTTCAAACTTTCTTTAGTTATTACCTATCTCTCTCTGTGCCTAGGTTTATATTTTTCATTTTATTTCTACTTTTACAACTTTTCTATTGTTTTATTTTACTTCCTTCTTTTACCTTGCTTCTTCTTTCCCCTACCTGTTTTTCTTGAACTTTTCTTCTCCCCTCCACCCAGAACCATGGTCAAGGGCGCCAGCAGCAGCGGTGGCTCAAAGGGCAAGGCGCCTGTGCCCCATAAACCCGGCTGCCTTGCGGCAGAATGCGCCCCCTAGGGGTGAGGCCCCGCCAACTTTTTGGGGAGGAGGAGGTGGCTGCCCTGGCCTTTTTTATCCAGCGCCACCTCCCCTTGATGTTGGCAGCAGGCGGCAGGCCCGGCTCCGGCTACCACCAGATTGAAGAGCGTCTCCGGCGGTGGGCGAAGGTGCGCCGGGCAGTCTTCGGCTGCTCCGGTATCCGGCGTACCCACCATCAGCTGACCCACCGCTGGGCAGACATTTTGGACCGGGAGCAGGACCTGTTGGACCTGCTTGGTGTCTCGAGGTCGTGGGTCTTGGTGAGTGGCTTCCCCCCAAAAAAAGTGTGTGTATAATATATATCTATAGTAGTATAAATATTGTTATTGTATCTTTGTAAATTTTGGCTGAATAAGTAACACGATGACTGGTGCTCCTAGTTACATTTCCGATGTATTCCGTTATATCTACTGTAATTGTATGACACTGGTCTGTGCTGCGCTTCTTCATCTTCACTGACTCTTGCGTGTTCAATTTGACGCTAGCTTTTGCTGTTTATTGATGTGAGATTTTCTTTATTGTAGAGAACTGAAGTTAGTTAATGCTATTAATAGAGTCTTGTCCTTCCTTTGTCCGTCAGTGAAATAGCGGATTGATGGATAATTGTACGTGTTTGCATATTGTATCATTTTTTTTTCACGGCCTTCTCTTCTGCATGAATCCTCCTCTGGCAATGAATGCTAAAGTTACTTTGTTCTTCTTACCTCAGCCAGGGCCGGCTTTAGGCATGTGCAAGCTGTGCAACTGCACAGGGCCACCAAACGCCAGGGGCCACCATACCAATATATATCCTTAATTTAATAATCCTCATAGGATGGATACATATTTGCGTGGCGGCCCCTGGCAGGGATTTGGTGCCTCCGGCTCTGTTCCACTTCCAAACACCCAAACTCCCCCCTCTTCACTGGCCTCCATGCTCAGCCCCGACCTCCTCTTCCGGGCCCCCCTACCTACGCTCCCTGGCCAGGACCACCATGAGCCTAGAGCCGCCCCTGCCTCAGCTCTCCATAGAACTGATGCAGTTTGTTTAGTGAGTGGGTAGGGCAGCAGTAGCATTCAGTGAGTAGCAGAACAAAATATGATGCAATGAACGTACAATTTCGTGTTAGTATGCACAAAGTTAAGCATGTCTCCTCCTTGTGATCTATGCATTTTGCTGGCAAAAATAAAAAAGAAATGCCTACTTACAGATAATTGATTACCCCATTCTTGCATCGGTGGTGTTGTTCAGGTGTTACTGCCTCTGTGTTACTTAGTAATCTGCAATCAGAATGTTTATGGAACATTTGATTTGTTTTCTCCAAGTATAGAGTCAGTGAATCATGCAAGGCAGTAGTCATTTGGTAGATCAATGTTTGTTTCTTTTAATGTTGTAGCAGTCGTTTTTGAAATGCTGTGCTGTCCATGTTTCACAGCACTCAATGCTTTTCTCTTTCTTTAATATTTCTTACATGAACCACAGAAATCAGGGGCAAGCAGAAGGCTGGGACCGAGTCGGCGGGTGAACCTGAACCACAGGCACAGAGCTCCTCTACTGAGGATCCTGCTGCTGTCCCCAGTAAGTCCAACAGTGCTTTCTTTTGGAACAATGATATTTCCCTAACTTTCTAACGGAGCTTTTTTTTCCAACCGATTAATGACATTTCATTCCTAACTAAATTTTGAGAAATGCTTTTTTGATTTTGATTATGTTTTCAAAATTTTGGGTATCTGTCCCTGCCTTTCTGTTCCTTCAAAGAGCCTCTGTTATGACTCTCTGTGCTACTACTAGACTGTCTGTAGGTAAGCTTGCCCTGTTGCCCACTCTTTAGTTAAAGTATTAATCTTTTCAAAAAATTTGTGATAGAATAGCTGCAGGCACAGGGTCCACTCCTGTCTTATGCTTTTTCCTCTGTAATGTCTCTTCTTTGCCAACTGACACCAACCAAGTATGCATCCAGATGTTGGTCTGGTATTTTGTAAACGTTAGTACACCACTACTACTCTTGTGGGTATTCTATTCTTCTATGTAGTCACATACATAACTATGTAACTATGCACCACAAAATTGGATGTTGGTGATAGGCAGGTTGGACCTTACTTACTTACAGTCTTACACCTCAGTCACAGAACTCTGAGGAACCCACAATTCACTGAACGACAACCTATATGGGCTCAGTCATTGGTCAATTATTCAATTATCCCACTCCTGAACCCCAATACCAAGATGCCCAATGCTTTTATTACACAATCCATAACCTAAGTAACCCTCTTTTGCTCACTCTCTCGTGTAAGTCTACAAGACAACAGACACTGAAAATATACTTCCGAGTCAATGTGGTACTTCAAAAGCTTTATTTTGTTAGAAGTAACTCAGTAAGTAACATCAAAGTTTTTTTAAGTTGTTCCGTGAAATACGTCAAGGCCCACCATAAAAAATCCAGAGTTAAAAAAGGCTGAATAAAGTAATCTACATTTGTACAGCTACCAGTTCACGATAGGGAAATGTGGGAAATGTCGGAGACCCCTCACCATTGAACGTATACTCGCTACATATGCCTCTTTTTGGTAAGCTCTGGAAATCTCTGCTTCGTAGAAGGAATTCTTCTCATCTGCCGAAAAATAATGACAAAAGTGGTGCACGTTAGACAGTATGAAAAAATGTAAGTACATTTATGCAAGTTTTTAGCAGTCATGCTAAAAAAAAGGTGTAACCTGAGGCTGTAAGCAAACTCGATTCCACAATCCACATTGAAAAAGTAAATACGGGCCTTTTTATTTTCCAAACTCTTCAGGTGTATGCTTTGAAAAATCATGTGGCCTCAAAGGCGTCTTCTCGTACTGCGCAACAAGCTGCGAGGTAGCATGCGCAAAACTGTAGACATTGATGTACAAACTGGTTAGGTTACATGGTTCAGTCTAACTTTCCAAGGACTAGAGTAGCAGTAGAGATGAGATGAGCTTGGGTACCATACCATAACAAATGAATGCTAAATGTGTAGTGAGTTAGTTACTCTGCTGTACTAGGCAATGTGGACTACTACTGATTACGTTGTACTTAACTGTTTTGCAGAACTCCATTCTTGGTGAACAAGTACAATGGGGGCTGTGCATCCATCTAAAAAGGTGTACTTATTTCTATAGGTGCAGAACCGGTACCATCCACCAGTGCCGACGGGGACAGCGGCGCAGCATCAGCAGAGGTGATCCCGGAGGGGACAGGAGGACCAGAGGCACCTACACCAGCACCAGCAGCAGTGGGGGAGGAGCCAACAACATTGGGCGATGGTAAGTTACATTCAATAGTGATCCGCATTACTTGGTGGGTGGGGAAAACTTCCTCACTGTACTCTGATATTTATAATGAACTTGAAGTTCTACTGGACAATATATGACGCCACCTTTATTTGTCATTACCAAGCTTAGCATTACCACCGGCGAGAATTGATAACAGGCCTCTTCTATCTGACTACAACTCAGCTGTGAAAGGTTGGTGGCAGACTAAAAAAGTCTTATCCACAACATTACATGACCGCGATGAATTAACACTAAGGAGATTGATTTTAAGTATGATGAAAGGAGCAAGGAAAAACCACCAATCATCTAATATAGAAGGATACTTTGGAATCAGCAATGCAGGTGGCTGATAGCAGTCGGATGCATGGGTTGTTGTGGAAGCATAGAAAGGGGAAAACACAGCTGCCTGCGTGGGTGGGAGACACATCCAATATCGGTGGGTAGTGGTGGATAGTGTCAGCAGCGGTGTTTTGGTCAAACCAAAAGGCAAGGGAAGGAGGGGACGACTGGATGCATTCCGGGTCGTTGCTGGCGAAACACAAACCACCTAAGGTTTGTTGCGCGATATAAAGAATGATAGTCTCTACTAGACATTTACTAGTACTAGCTGGCCCCTGTTAATTAATGTTAGTTTGAGACTGTCACTGTTCCCGGAAGCACAGAGTATATGATATAAAAAAACGAGATATGAAAAAGACAGGTGTTCGTATGTGTGTGACCGTTGAAGTACACCCATGCTATGCTACTAGGGCAGGCATAATGCCGTGCCAAAAAGTCAAACAAATTAAGTATATAAGCCGTAGAATGTTCAAGATAGATAAAACACAATTTTTTGTACTCAGCTTGCTTGCTAGTGCTACTGTACTGTACCACTATGTGTTGAATAAATTTTGTGTTCTTGATTTGCTAGGATTTTGGATTACAACAATTCTGTCTCTTTCTTTATAGTTACTCCTTCAAAACCAACGAGAAAGGAGTTGGCAGTCCGGGCCCGGCAGCGGAAACTGCAGGCCATCGTTGAGGCCTACCGCCGGCTGGTGGCTCAGGCTGAGGAGGAGGAGGAGGAGGCGGCGGCAGCAGCTGCTGCCTCTTCCAATGCCCCGGCCCCCAAGCCTGCAGGAGTACGTCGCCGTGGTCAGGCAGCCACCCACCGCCAGATTTTTTCAGCATCGCCCACCCCCCCACAACAACATGCATGCCAATGTAGGTGCCGTCAATTCCAAAGAAAGATTCTCCTCCGGGTAGCCAGGCTGGAGGGTGAAATAGAGGAGCGTGTGAAGCTCATTGTTGATAAACACTTAAAAGCCCGCCGGCTTTGAGATGGACCCTGTTTGTTTGCCCCTTTTTCAATCCTTTTGTTGGTGGGTGGGCATTGGGTGTTGGGGTTTACACATTACATTGAACGTGGACATTTGGTTGGGGTTAGGGGAGGCGGGTAGGGACAGCTGTGGGGTAAGATTTAATATATATTTTATTTTTGTATCATCTTTATTTATATTATGTTAAAATAAACGATAAACGAGACACAAAGTTATGTTCAAAAGAAAACATTTGAAGTTCATTTGCGTTTCTTGGGGGGATGGAGGGGGGATTGTTTCACCAAATAATGTACGTTGTGCAACATCGCAAGGTTTAATTGGCCATGCAGGTCGGCGGACAGTGCTTTCTAATAAAGAAATATATTGACCACATCTTTAACATGCAGACAGATAGATGCGGTAAACCCTCACCGAGTTATATTTGTAGTATTAGAAGAACTACCAGTCTGTCTTGCGTTATACCTCACAGCAAACTTATCTTACCTGTGATTGCTGATGATGATTTATGATGAAGTGTGGCACTGCAAGGGCTGCATTTGTTTCCCAAGACAATGGAGAAGAATCTGTGGTTCTGAACTTCTGTGATAGTACTAGTAGTAGACAGACCCTGCCAGTAGCATTTTGAGACAAAAAGAAAGAGGAAGTCATTTGCGTGACAGACAATGTGGGGGTAGTATAAGTAAGTACAGTGCATTACACGACTGACCCAATATTGCAACTGCTAAACTGAAACAAAACAATGGTTTTGGGGACTGGAAACTAAGTGCAAGAGAAGATAAGAAGTTCAACTGTAGTTGTAGTACTCACGGCAACGTCAAACTTTTCTAAATCATAATGCTTTAAACTTAAACCCAAACAATTACGCCAATTCATTAGATGTATTCGTTGTTTGATGGTAATGGTAAATTATTTGGCATTATACACAGAGCTTGAGTTGGGAGGCCAAAGAAGATCCTGGCCATGCCTTGTTGACATTTCACTATTGTTGCTTTCACCACATCTGCCCCAGCAAGCGCGTGATCAAATTGTTGGTGTATATTTAATGTAAGAAACATCACACCTCAATGAAACCACGCAGCCCGGGGGAAGAGGGTTTATTTATTTATTTATTTATTTATTTATTTATTTATTTATTTTTGATATTTATAAAGTGCATCATATACCCTCAGGCGTCTTGGCGCCTGAGGGTATATGAATGGTTAGGGTTTGTTGAATGGATGGGTACGGGGGTTTTGGAAAAGGTTTGAGAAAGAAAAACAGTACGCATGGAGACAACAAAAGCAAAACAATGAAGACGATGATTTATGATGTTGATCCACTAGCCAATGAATGTAAGGAATAAACGTAAGAAAAGGACACGCTGAATATCATTCTTGGTTTCCCGCCATCCAATTGCTTGATGATGAGGATTAGTGGTAAGGGTGAGTTGATGCTCATAGTATAATAGCAGTGGGTGAAAAACGTCCAGCCTGAAAAAGAAAAGGCAAATACAAAAGAATGTGAATGACCTAAACAAATTGTAATACAGTAAAGATCAAAAAAATACTACAAGAGGAGTAGTTGTATGAGAGGACTTTCAGACTGAGGCGGCTTTCAGACTGAGGCGGCTTGGATAAAATATGTATAAGTGTACTAGTTGCACATCATTATTAATCTAGAAGTACAAAAAAAGACAGGAGCAGCACAGAACAGGCCCACGATGACACAGGGTCGCCCGTAATACAAACTGCGTTTCCCTAAAAATTTCACAGAGCCACAGAAAGGGGAATAAAAAAGCAACCTAGCATTTACAAAATTAATCAACAAAATCAATGCGTCATTCTCAGTCATCAATCATACCACTATTGTACTCTACCACTGCACAGTGCACACACATGTAGTAGCCTGGGTCTACTGTGCTGTGCCTCTTATTTGTATTTATTACCTTGTATTCCACTCCAAGAAACATCGTACATCAATCAGCTCAGATCCAACTGCCTGACAGCAAAGATATGGTGGTCACCATCATTATTAGGTGTGGCACGTCAAGTCCAACAGCAACAGCAACTCAGTCTGTAGTGAGTGACTACGATAAATTAAGTCCTGACTGCATCTGTAGTAGTAGGAACACAAGTGCGTAAATAATTTATATTATTAAATAACATGGAAAAATTGGCTATCACGTGAGTCTGAATTTACTAGTATACTTCAACTCCATGCACATTTGCTCAGAGTCAGCAAAACAATACATCCAATGCAATGCATGGCATCATTCATTTAATATACCTGTCTTGCTCTTCTCTTTCACTGTCAGATGGTTGATCACAGATGCTGCCGAGCCTTTTAAAAGTAATGCGAGTCACAACAAGTTGACTTCAGTTGTGGATGCCTGCTCAAGTTTCTTTTGACACTGAAGAGTCGTCTATGAATACCGGCTCAAGTTTCTTTTGACACTGAAGAGTCGTCTATGAATGCCTGCAGACAGAGGTGGTAGCCTTAAGACTCAGTAAGGCAGTGATGAGTTGCAGATTTCAAATGAAATAGAGGATGACTGTAGTCATGTACGGTTCACTTGTTATGGAGGGACTGTTAGAGGCTACATTATTGTTATTGTACTATACTCCATCTACAACATCCAATGTATGGCTGGCAAGATGGAATTGTATTGACTTGAGTGGGAGTCAAGAAGATGGAGCAAGACTCTTAGGAGTGCAGTCAACATGGAACATAAATGCACAGGCGTGCAACTCCAGGAGGTAAATAAAGAGATACAGTGAAAATAAATGCACAGGCGTGCAACTCCAGTAGGTACATAAAAAGAATCAGTGGTGGGGATGGATTTGGTTGTGGTTTTTATTAGCAGTTTTGCACCAGAAAGCCATTGTTAATAAGAAAATAAATAACACAAATAAAGGAAGGGAGAAAGTAACAATTTAAAAGCCTATTTGTCAGGGAAGAGGAGCTCGTCCTCAAACTCTGGGGGTTCAGACAGAAGTAGGTCATGTAACACAGTAGTGATGATGTCTTCGTACTCGCTTTCTTCATCCAGCTCTGATTCACGTACAGTATAGTCTGGTGGTATGAAGTGTTGATTCATTTTTATCATTGTCAGCCTCTCCACGCTTTTGGGGGAGAGACTGGTCCTTTTCGATGTCACAATGGTGCCAGCAGCACTGAAAACCCGCTCAGAAGGGACACTGGCTACAGGACAAGCCAGATACGTTATCGCCAGCCTGCTCAGCACTGGCCACTGTCTCCTTCTTTCATACCAATAGACCAATGGGCTTTGCTCCATGAACACCTCTGTTGTGTCATCCAGATAGGCCTGAACCATCCGCTCAGTGCTCATTGGTGCTTGGCTTTGCTGGTCCTCTTTCCCCTTTGCAACAGCAACGGATGTACCCATCCCTTTTTGTAGAAAAAAAGCAGTTATGCTTTTGGTTGTGTCTGCTGAATCAGATTGTGTAGGTGCTGCTTTTGGTACTGTTGGTGCCTGCTGGGAAGCAGACGCACTGCTCTCATGCTCTGATGAACTTGCCTCAGGAGGATGGCCTGGAGTACTTTGACTGTCCTGGGCTGGCACTGGCAGGCCTTTAAGTAACAGCCGTTCGGTTTCTAAATCATTAGCTTCCACAGCTATGAAAGTTTTGTAATTGGCAACATCCCCATCTGAAAAAGGAATTACTGCGCTACTGCTGCCAAACAATTTGTACCGTGGATCCAACATTGTTGCAGTTATGTAATGTTGATCTGACACAATCATTTGAAGCCTTGCATTTACAGATAAGCGGTTGGCTAAGGCCTTGGCCAAGGTATATGCATCAACTTTTTCTTCGTCACCTTCGTATGTTTCACAGACCTCCTTCAGCTGTTGCTCGAGCATGTACAACAATGGGATGGCTTGGCCCATAGTACAGTCCTCCCTGCTAACTGACCTCAAAAGGTTGTAGCATCTCTGTCAAGCATTTAATGATGTCCCACTGCCACATCTCAACGGTCAGGGTTTTAAGATTAACAGTAGGATCCCCTAATCTTCTTGACATGACATAAGCATTCAGTGGTATGTACTGCTCAAAGAGACACTCAAGCATGAAATAAGTGGAGTTCCAACGTGTTGGGACCTCCTGGATCAGTGCTTTGACTGGCAATCTATGCTCACGCGGAATGACGCGTAGCAGCTTCCGTGCTTTAAAAGAATGGTTAAAATGCGTGCATATTCTTCTGCAGATGGTCAGTATGTTGCTGACTTTGGCTTCAGTTTTCAGAAAGTCTTGCACGACTAAGTTAATGCAGTGTGCCAAACAGGGTACCCTGAAATAATGTCCTTCTCTGATTGCCTTCACTACATTACTGCCATTGTCGGTGGCAACAAAACCAATCTTAAGGCCTCTTGGTTGCAGCCATTCAAAGACCTTGCTGTTAAACTCAGACAAAATGTTTTCAGCAGTATGATTTTTCTCCATACCAAACATGGCTACAGTTGCATGTCTGCGAGCATCATTAAAAATCCCAGCAACGTCAAGGCCTGAAGTTAACTTGTCTTTAACACCTGCAAAAGAGATCCAGTGTGCGGTGATGAGCATGTAATCTGCTGTGGCTTCGCGACTGATCCACATGTCTGTTGTCAGGTGGATACAATGGACAACACTCTGTTGTAAGGCTTTCCCAATCAATTCCAGCACGTCGTGGTGTAGTGCTGGAATAGCAACTCTTGCAAAATAGTAGCGACTGGGAACGTCCCATTTTGGGGAGAGTGTTGCCACTAATTCCCGAAATCCCACTGCCTCAACAAATGAAAATGGGAGAAGGTCGAGTGCCAACATTTTTGCAAGTTTCGCATTGTACAAACGTGCTATTGGGTGGTTCCGCTCGTACTTTCCCTCCTGCCTAAACATGCTAGTAATGGTACGCTGCTTGGTATTTCTTTCTGTTATGCTAGACGGACCTCCTTTCAACGCAGACTTTGCACTCCTTGGTGTCTCCGGCTGACTCTGGTGCCACTGAGAAGTTGCTGATGCGGAGGATGTGGACTGCACCACTCCAGTGCTGGTGACAGGGCTCATTTGTATACCACTCCCAGATAGAAGGTCATCGTCTCCCTCTTCTTCCTCCTGGTCAACCATGAGTGGACCTTGTAGTACTGTATCCCCACCAACACCAGTGCTTACATTTTCTAAGCTTGCAAGGTGGTTTTCCCACTGGATTAAGTGTGTTTTTTTCAAATGGGTCGTTTGGCCTCCAGTACCATAGTTTGTACCAATCTTACCACGACTAACATTGATATGACAAATGGTGCATATAGCAATGTTCTCCTGATGTGGGTGAACCGTAAAAAAATCCCACACTGGGGAGGTAAACTTTTGTCTCCTGCCATAGGAAGAGGACCCACTTCCAATGCCAGATGAACTGGAGGATTTTTGTTTAATTTCTTTATGTGACAGCTCAGTACTAGTACTGCCACTACCTCCTTCTGTTGAGGTGGCGCTTGTGCTGGATGTCGGACGCTGCCGGGCCTTCGCTGATGAAAAAATGGGAGCTGGTGTTACTTTGGGTGCTGAGTGTGTAGGAGTTATACGTGCTACCTGCTCATCACTAATCGCAGCCCTTCTGGATAGGGTGAAAATGTTGGTCTCTACATCCTCTGCACCAGGAATAACGCTCGTGATGATAACAGTGTCAGACCCGTCTTTATCACCACCAGTATCCTGCTCACCTACATCGACCTCCATAATTTCAAGCCTTGGTGGATCCTTCCTTTTTCCTAGCCTGGTCTTGGGATGTCTCTCCTTTGAATGCTCAGATACTTTTGGAGGCCAATCCTTATCAAGGTCCTCTGAAGGGATGCTTGGCGAAGAGGTCGATGCACTGCCACCACTAACCCTCCTTTCCCTTGGTAAATTGAAAGACAATAGATCACCTCCAGAAGTGGCTTCCTCTTCTTCTTCCTCGGAATGAGGCTCTACTTCCTGAACTGCCCCGACTTCAGGAGGAACAACTACTACTATTGCGTGCGGAGATGGTGGTTGTTGTTCTTGAGGAAGTACTATAGCGGGCTGTGGTTCCTCAACAACTACTATTGTGGGATTTAGTTGTTGTTGTTGAACAACTATTGCGGGCGGTGCTTGTGGTTGTTCAACAACTATTGCGGGAAGTTGTTGTGGTTGTTGGACATCTACTGCTGGCGGTGGTTGTTGAGCACTTTCATCTTGCAAGGATTGTGTACTACTTTGAGACAGCGATAAGTTTAGTTCAGGCTCAGTATCACTGCTTTGTAACACTAGGCTGGCTACCTCTTCGACCCTCATGTGCTTGGCCCTGGGTTGGTGGCTTGCCCCCGTTAATGCGGATGTGCTGGCCCCAGCTTGCACCCCGGACACCGCTGCTGCAGGCGTACATTTTGGGGGCCCAAAAAAGGTTTTGGGGTCCATACCACACTTAAGTGACACTTCCTTCTTCTGTACCTTCTTCTCAGCAACTTTCTTGGTGGTGGAGGACCTGGTACCTGCTTTCTTAGGGCCCATCTTCTTCTGATGTCAGCACACAGCAGCACTCAGTAGCACAAATTGCAGAGATGTGTGGTCAGATGAGTCACACACCACACGTGGCGTACAACTGAAGGACGTCCGTCTGGCAGTAGAACGGGCGATGGATGAAAACAACCAGCACCTCCTCAGTCTTTTTTTGTGCACCTACAAGCAAAGAAGACAGAACAACATCAGTCAAACAAGCAGTAAGCCAACATGAACAATTGAAAGACACACAGGCCAATGTATAGAACACAAAACAGAAGACTAATACTACCAGCACCACAGCTCCCAGCCACATGAAGTCCAAAAAGAACCAATAAAGTCAAGCGGGCCTATATACCAATATGGACAGAAAAAGGAGGCTGCCTGCTACACATGACAGGTTAATGCAAGGAATAAAAATACCCCATCGCTAAGAGGTTGGAAACCTACACCGCAAAAACACATACAAGGCATAACATTATTACACACACAAAAAACAAAAGTTACCTACACCCCTGCCCAGACAACACATTTGGGAATGCAATGCCATACACACATGCACTAATGATGTTAATTGAATAGACCGAATAGAAACAGCTACATAAAGCAGCCCCGCTAACTACTACCTCTGGGACTCTGGCCTACTGTCAGATCAGACCAAAAGCAGGGAGGCCAATGATAAATGCACAAAGGAAGTACCTACAAAATGGCCACCACCACATGGCCTGTCCACCAACAACAACACGGCAGAATCATCACAAAGGAAGTACACACAAAATGGCCCCCACCACATGGCCTGGCCACCCACAACAACATGAAAAGAAAGAGAAGACAGACAATAAATGCCTATGGCAAAGGGACAATGTTTAGCTTCACAAAATGGACACACCACCGCCCAAATTGGTCACCCCACCCACAAACAAGAAATCATTACATAGAGGACAGAAAGAAACTGGAAGTGGTCCATGCTCCAATAAGACAAAACTACAACCAAATGACACATAAATGAGGACTTTTGTAGCACAAGAAACACATTAAACATTTTCGAGGAACTTTTATGCAACTCGGGACATATTGTTCGCGAGAATGCAAAATCGGCGTGTTCGGCAGCGCGAATTGAATGAAACGTCGTTATTGCGTTCCCGAGCCAGTACATTGAGCGCGCGAACAAGACAAAAAAAGTAATGTCGCGTGTCCACACTGTGCGACGTTACCAAAAGTACGCGAGCTGTATTCCTAAGGTTACCTACTGGCAGGGAGTGCCATGTTAGTTACACACAAGCAACCAAAAGCTGAAAGTACCAACATAAAAAAAATGTGAAGCAATCCAAAGCCATACACGATGTAATTAAAGATACAGCACAAAAAGAGTTGATTAACTTTAATGCACCTATGGCTGTGAGTAGTAGTACCTCTGCCCTACTGCCAGAATAGTCAAAAACCTTAGATGCCTATGGCAAAAGCACAAAGGAAGGACACACAAAATGGCCGCCACCATAGGGCCTGACCACCAACAACAACATGGAAAAATCACAAAGCATGTATACCCAAAATGGCCTCCACCACATGGCCTGGCCACCAACAACATGGCAAAATCAGTCACAAAGGAAACATACACAAAATGGCCGCCACCACATGGCCTGTCCACCAACAACAACATGGCAGAATCATCACAAAGGAAGTACACACAAAATGGCCCCCACCACATGGCCTGGCCACCCACAACAACATGAAAAGAAAGAGAAGACAGACAATAAATGCCTATGGCAAAGGGACAATGCTTAGCTTCACAATATGGACACACCACCGCCCAAATTGGTCACCCCACCCATAAACAAGAAATTATTACATAGAGGACAGAAAGAAACTGGAAGTGGCCCATGCTCCAATAAGACAAAACTACAACCAAATGACACATGAATGAGGACTTTTTGTAGCACAAGAAACACATTAAACATTTTCGAGGAACTTTTATGCAACTCGGGACATATTGTTCGCGGGAATGCAAAATTGGCGTGTTCGGCAGCGCGAATTGAATGAAACGTCGTTATCACGTTCCCGAGCCAGTACATTGAGCGCGCGAACAAGACAAAAAATGTAAGGTCACGTTCTCACACTGTGCGAAGTTACCAAAACTACCCAAGCTGTATTCCTAGGGTTACCTAATGGCAGAAATTGACAGATTAGTTAAACACACCCAAAACCTGACATACCCCACACATAAAAATAAGATTTTCTAAATCAAACCAAGCCATCCATGATTTTCTAATTAAGGGTACACCACAAAAACAGTTGATTAACTTTCATGACCCTATGACTAGTACCTCTGGCCTACTGGCAGAGTAAGCCACAAGGTTGGAGGCCTATGGCAAGAGCAAAGTGGCTGGGAAACATAAAATGGCCGCCAACACATGGCCAGGCCAACCACAGAAAGTTAATACAATGAACTCAAGCATGCCTACACACTAACTACATGGAGTACTAGGGTCAGCTATTGGCTTAAAAAAAATAAAAAACATTTAAATTACACAAACAGAAATTCCACAACAGACATTGGTATTGCATAATGACCATAATCCAATGCCAGCCATGATGTTTGTTTACAAACTTGAATAAAAATTTAAACACAGACCACAGAATTATGATTTTACCCATGGGTACCTCTTTATGTAGCCTGGATGAAATTTAAAAAGAAATACAAGTTGGGACCTCATAAAAGTACAGGCCCCCATCAATAATTTAAATCCAGGAATGAATACTGTAGTTAAAAAAATCTCAAATCAAACAAACACAAGTCTACAACATCATACTCACTCATACATTACTGAAACTTACTTGAAAAAGAGAATTTCAAATCCAAAAGTCCTCAATAAAATCCAAGAAAAAGCAGTAATGCAGCCAACACACACAGAAAGTGATCCTTCCTGCTCAAAATCCAAATGAAAGTGAGCACCTCATGGACAAAGCACTGGGAGGAGCCTGGTGGACAGGAACAGGAAGTTGTAAACTCAAGAGCCCTTCCTCCTTAATCTTCAAAAATAGAGTAGAAACAAAAAGAGGACTCCTTCCCCCCCAAAAAATACAGCCAAAGGTACAACTTTAAGGGGTTTCTCACTTTTTTGCTAACCAAAATGGTAATTTATTATTATGGTTTAACTTTTAACATGCTCGCGAGTTATTCTGTGCAAGATTGCAGGTTCTGCGTGTTCGGCAACTCGATCTTACCAACAAGCATCCTCGCGCGTCCTTATGACGCTATCGCGCATCCAAATGACGTTATCGCGTTCGCACAGTCGCACGGAATGGTGCGGGAGGGTTTACAAACATGGTGGCACACGCGACCGGGAAAAAGCGAACGCAGAACCAAGGTAAGCCATTGCTGCGCACGCGATAATGTTATTCAGTGCGCGAGAACTACGCTATGCACCGGATCGCGGAGTAATCGACAGCTACGCGTACTCCGCGGAACGCGGAGTTGACGAAACTCCGCAAACTCCGCGAACGGAGCGTAGTTCTTCGCCCAGGGTTAGTAAAAATCAGAACAGCCCAATAGGTGCGCCCACCTCTGCGAACCCCACCCCTCAGGTGAGGGAGGCACGGTGAAGTGCACTCTTCAGAGCCTGCCATCTTGCAGATGGCAGGCACTCTCCAATCAGGATTAGGGATTGTGTCTGCCACATGGGGTGAGCAAACCAAGGGTGTAGTCACACTGACATCAGTAGCCCATTCGTTACTAAACCTGAGAACCTGAGGCCCCTAAAACACCCCCAAAATACAGTATTTCTGGGACAGCCCTGAACCCAGAAGGCATATTCGAGGAAGAAAGAAGAATGAGCGAAGAGGTGTGCAGACCCAGGAAGGAAAAGAGGACACCATTTGCCTTCCCCCGAGCCCTA
Organism: Lissotriton vulgaris; assembly: GCF_964263255.1. NCBI lineage: Eukaryota > Metazoa > Chordata > Amphibia > Caudata > Salamandridae > Lissotriton > Lissotriton vulgaris. The sequence continues at coordinate 1,372,509,025 of NC_141694.1, read as the reverse complement.
CTGGCTTGTCCCGTCTACAACCTGCCTACATCACGGACCCTGGCACGTCCAGCAGCCAACAACTCCCAGAGCCAGTAGGACTTGCACTGCAACCTTCCTACAGACTCTGTCTCCCCTGAGCACTGGATTTGCTGAACTAAAGACCCTCCTCCAGAATCCAGATTCCGGTAACTCCTCGATTCTGCACCACTCTGCATCCGATGTCCATGGCCTGAGTTCGAGTGCACCAACACCCCAAAGAGGTCTGCCTCAGTGCTTGTGCATCTGGTGCAGTTTGTTGATGTCCCCCGTTCAATTCACTCTAGGCTGCTGGTGGGTCAGGTATGTATGATATAAACAATTTAATTGTGTGTGTCTCAGTCTGAAGTGTTTTGAGATAAGCTTCACAATTTGAAGGCTCCGCGTCCAGCTGCTGGGGGACAGCTTGTGGCCTATGTGCATTTTCCACCACTCCTTCAGACTCTCCAGCTACAACTCCTTCATCTATAACAGGGTGGCATAGAGACACGTGAACATGTGATTAGCGACGCCATGTTTGAGCATGACCTGCACAAGGTATCAGGGGCCTTCTGTCCGGCTGCCCAAATAGAATTTGCCTGTTGTAGAAGGGCATACAAGTAAAAAATGACCTGCTCCCAAACTGTTCTCTTTTCGCAGATCCTTAAACAATCTCCATCCCTCATCCAGCTACATCCTTCTGCTCCTCCCTGCAGGTTCTTCTGACGCCTTCTGATCCTCTGATCTCACCAACCACTACCTCAACTCTATGACCTCGATAATTAACGAGGAAGCTCCACTGCAACTAAAGAGAGTATCTACTAAAGACTCTAAGCCCTGGTACAATGGTCTACTTAAGGAGGAAAGACGGGCTCTCAGAACTCATGAACGCATTTGAAGATCTGTTCCATATTCTAATCACCTCAAACTACTGAGGAAAAAGAAAAATGCCTACTTTAGAAAGATCAAGCGCACAAAGGCTGACTTTTTCAGCCACCAGCTAGACCAAGCAAGAAATCGCCCCCAAAAACGTTTTGAGCTTATCAAAACCCTATCCAAGGACGCTCTGCAAAGCCTACAAGACATAGCCTGACCGCAAACCAACTATGAAGAATTTTCGGCCTTCTTTAATCAGAAGACTGACAACATCAAGAAGGATCTCCTAAATGATCTATCTCTACATTCCGGTCCTCTCACGAACACCCCCCTCCACTCACAACCGCGCCACACCAAATCCTCTCAAAGTTTGAATTAAAAAACGATGCAACCTGGTCATCCTTTGCCACTTACTCTGAAGAAGCTTTAGGCAAGATGCTCAATCTCCTGAAACCTGCCAATCACCTTACCGATCCTCTCCCAGCTAACACGGTTTAAGACCTATCCCCATGGCTTCTACCTCTCTGGACCAAAATCATTAACAGCTCTCTCCAACAAGTCTGCTTCCGGATTCCCTCAAAATCGGACAGGTATCACCTATCCTTAAGAAACCCACAGCCGACCCCACTGATCTAAACAACTACCGTCCCATCGCCAATAATTCCACCTTGGCCAAAATACTCTAAAAATGTGTACATCACCAATTGACTAAACATATTGATTACTTTGACCTCCTTAACAAACACCAATCAGGCTTCAGAGCAGGGCACAGCACTGAGTCAGCCATGACACACATTATTGACGATGCGCTACAAATACTCGATCAGAACGGATCGTGCCTACTCATCCTGCTAGATCTTTCCTCAGCCTTTGATAGGTCAAACACAAGAATCTGATAGATCTACTGAAACATGGAATGGGTGTATCTGGACCAGTGCTAAACTGTTTTTACTCTTTTCTCCATAACTGAAAGAAAATATTCAAGGTCAACAACACTCTCTCCAAACCCGTTCCAGTTCCGTTGGGGGTCCCGCAAGGTTCCTCACTATCTCCGACATTGATCAACCTGTTCCTGGAACCCCTCACCGAAATGCTACAGGCGGCTAACGTGCAATATCATATGTACGCTGACGACAATCAACTTTTCACACCCTAGAAGACATTAAAGTTCTTAACACAATGCTCAGGAAGACACAGACTTGGCTGGCAGAAAACCACCTCAAATTGAACGCTCTAAAAACTGAATTCCTCCTTATAGCTCCACTCGCCAAAGTCCCCTCTATGCAAGACTTGATCAAACACATTACTGCATTCAACTTTCAATCTAACATTGTAGACTCAGCAAAATCATTAGGTACAACTATTGATAGCAACATCACCACGCAGAAACATATTAGCAACGCAACAAGGGGAGCAAATTTCCAGATAAACACACTTAGGAAACTTAAACTCTTCCTGCCAACCAATGACTTCAAGCTGGCACTACAAGCGTTAGTTATCCCTCTGGTAGAGTACGGAAGTGTCTCTCTGTGTGGCCTACCAAAAGCAACAACAGCACCCCTAAGAGCCTCATTAAATGCAGCAGCAAGACTCGTCACTGGTTCGAAAAGAAGTTCCCATATCTCCCCAGAGCTAAAAGCCTTGAATTGGCTACCCCTTGAAGTCAGAATTCACCTAAAAATAGCATGCATGACACATGAAGCTATATATCACAAGACACCCCGCTACTTCACACAGAAATTAACGATCTCTAGTGGGACAAGATCCTCAAGAAGTGCAGCAAACTTGCTACTGAAACCTCAAAGATTCAAGAGGAAGAAAACATATACACAAACCTTCTCTGGGATGGCGCCCAGTATATGAAACACACATCCCCCAGAAACCAGACTGAATGCCTCTTCTGCATATTTCAAAAAGGAAGTAAAAACGATTCTCATGGCAAAATTCACCTGATCATTGTCTAAAGAAATTCTGAGATCAATCGTACCCTTATTAGTAATCATACTTCGACAAGGGTCCATCCAGACACTAGTCACTTTATCTGACCACGACCTGATTCACTGGATATGTTTTGATTTTTGCACCCTACTGCTTCCACTTTGCACGAATTGTTATGCATATGTGATTTACCTGCATTTATCCGTTTGTTTAATTATCCTGACCTAATGTAAAGCGCTCTGATATCCGCAAGGATCTTGTTCGCGCTCTATAGGACTTTCAAAATAAAAAATTAAAAATACAAGCACATCATCCCTTACGTGAATGTCTGCCTCACTCCATGGTTACATGCCTTTCACAAGAACATTACTTTTAGAAGAAGTGTACTACTTAGGCAGTGAAACAAGGGTAAAGCTTGCACATATGTGGCTGCTCTCCACTTTAAATCAAAAGCAAACGTTCAGCTAGAAATTGCTTGATGCTTTCAGCGGGCAAAATTATCTGATGAGTCTGCACCTGTGATTTCTACTTCTTGCCTGGACATGCAAATGACCTTTTAGCCAGTTTTACATACATGTGCACATTGAGTCCTGAAATGTGCAAAAAGTGATCTGTCACAGTCTCTATCTTTTTAATGCTTTGAGATTGGTCATGGGTTTTTCTATTCTGTTCTGCTTCTTAGACACCTCATTGGGAACTAAACATATCTGATTTAGTGTTCGGTAAACCTTATGTGTTCTGAATCTCAAAAACATAATATGTGACTCAAAAAAGGCTTTGAACTATTTTTTGCTTTGCAAATATTTTTTGATTAACCACCAATAGCAATGTATTTGTTTTGCAATTCACTGTTGGGGAATTGCTCTTTCTGGGGGGAATGTTGAAGTTTTGCTGCTAAAAAAATTTAACTTTTGAATAATTGTGGGAAAATCGCTTAAAAAATGTGCATTTTAATTTCTGGGGGCTAATCTCTGCTATTTTGAGTGGCACTACATTTGGGGGCTTAATTTTCGGAATTAAAACATCTTTTTCGGGACTTGCTTCGTCCCTGGCGACCATCTTTTATTGCCACACGCTGACGGAGGTCAGCGTTCCATTACTTGCACGCCAAACGATCATTGCTGTCCCTTAAGGGGCTTGGTCTGGTCGTGCACTGCTTTACGAGGCTCCGTTTTTCGAATCTGAATTGCTGAAACAAGCAGAATTGGGCAATCGCTCTTTCTGGGGGGAATGTTGAAGTTTTGCTGCTAAAAAATTGTAACTGCACCAATGGTTTTAACCTTTGAATAATTGTGGGAAAATCGTCCTAAAAATTTACATTTTAATTTGTGGGGGCTAACCTCTGCTATTTTGAGCGTCACTTCATTTGGGGGCTGAATTTTGGGAATTAAAACATCTTTTTCGGGACACGCTTCATCCCTGGCGGCCATCTTTTATTGCCACGCGCTGACGGAGGTCAGCGTTCCATTCCTTGCACGCCGACCGATCATTGCTGTCATTTAAGAGCCATGGTCTTGACGCACAGCAGTTACGCGCAGCAGTCGCGCCAATGTCCCGACGAAGGTGTGATAAAGGCAAGACAGTCTGCAACCGTCCGAGACCGACCGGGACCAGGGGCCACGACTTATGCCCAAAAACTTCCCTTCCTCAAGCCCTCTACACAACATTCGTCAGATCAGCTGTTTAGTTTGTGAGGTAAGGTGGGCACAAATTATAGCCTGCTTTGTCCTTTAGAGGCCAACTCCTTGTGTAGTGGTTGTAATTACGGCTTTAATAGTCGTAGTTCTAATACGGTTATTAGTCCTACGGTTGAAAATTTGAAGGAGCAGGGATTGTCACAAAATTCCCTAACTAATAATAAAATCTATACTTTTTGGAGTATTAATTGTCGCTCCCTCCCAAAACATAAGGAGGACATTTTCAATTTGTAAAACAGTGAAGAACCTGATGCTATTTTTTTGACAGAAACTTGGTTGAATTATAGCTCAGGTCCAGATGTGGCGCGTGCCCTCCCCGACAATTACACTATAATAAGGAGAGATAGAATCCTTAGGAAGGGTAGAGGGATTGTGATTATTTTTAAAAGAAGCTATTCATGTAAATTGGAAGACTTTCCTTTGGCAGATTGTGAGGCTGCCCTTTTTAAACTCATGCTTTTTTCCCAGTGTATTTTATCCGGGGCATTGATTTATCGGCCCTCAGGACCGGCTGGTTCTTGGGTGCCCCTACTTTCAGATTTGCTGGCTCCTTGGGTACTTAAACTGGCTAATTTGACAGTTTTTGGAGATTTAAATCTTCATTTTGAAAGTACGGAATGTTCAGCAAGTAAGCTCTGATTGCAGATTTATCTGCGCTGAACTTACCTCTTTGCAATAAAGGCCCCACTCACATAGCTGGTCATTTATTGGACCCTTTTTTTCTAATTTGTTTGATATTAATTGTCCTGCTGCACTGCCTTTATTTTGGTCCGATCCCTTTGCGGTTAAGTTTTAATACAGAAGTCCATTGAAACTGGCCCCATTGTTACCTGATATTTCAGGCCGGACCAGAAATTGGGGGAAATTGGATATAGAAAAATGCAACTATTTATTGTTAAATAATGTTCCTTGTTTGAATTCTATATCACTTGCTTCTTTGGACAGTATTTATAATTGGATTGCTTCCATATCTAATGCATGACTCCCACCTTCTGTGAAAAAATTTAACAATCATCGTCCTCCTGCCCCTTGGTTTACAGAGCAGTTAAAAGCTGAAAAAAGTAAGTGTAAAGCTATGGAAAGAAGTTGGAGAAGGGATTATTCGCCCAAATCCAAAAGTATTTACAAAGCTACACTGAAAAAATATCACGCTTTATGTAAAATAGCACGAGCCGATTATGTCTCTTCCACTATTCTGAGGGCAAAGAACTGTCCTCGTACCCTATTCTCTATGGTTAAGATGTTAGCAGGCTCAGGTACTCTACCCAGCCCGCCTGTTCTTGATGAACTACAATGCAACACTCTCGCTAACTTCTTCATAAATAAAGTAGAACAAATTTACCTGACATTAGGAGGAATTAGTGTGATGAGTCCGGCTCTGCCTTGTCCTGCTCAGGTACATACTGTGACAGAGGGCCCTCTGCTCCAATTAGACAAGTGGGCACCGTTGGATATTGGTTCTTTTACAAAAATCCTGGCAAGCATTAAATCGGGTTCTCCGTGCGACCCTCTTCCAGCTGCAGTGCTCCTACAAATGGAACAGCCTGCCTTAAGAGTTGTCATGGAGTTACTTAATGCTTCTTTTAGCGAGGAAAAGATGCCATCCGTCTGGAAACATGCGATGGCCTTGCCTTTGCTGAAAAAGCCAAATGCGGACCCTGCTATGCTGACTAATTTTAGGCCTATTTCCCTACTCTGATGTTTTCCAAAGTTTTGGAAAAACACGTGAATGCACAGTTATCTACGTTTGTGGAATCCTCCAATTTTCTGCACGCTTCCCAATCGGGTTTTAGAGCAGGGTTCTCAACTGAGACTACCCTGCTGGACGTCACGGAGATGTTACGCAAGCGTTTGGATGCAGATGATACAGTGACCCTTATACTACTAGATCTAAGCGCGCGTTTGATACGGTTTCTCATACCGTAATAATAAAGTCTCTACAGGCATTCGGCATCTCTGGATCAGCGCTTGATTTGCTGTCTTCCTTTTTATCTGAGCTAACATTCCAGGTCTTCTCCTCCAGGCCACCTCAAGGTCGTACACATCCGTGTATGGGGTGCCACAGGGCTCAATTTTGAGCCCACTTTTACATCTATGAGCAACCTCTGGCAGTGATTGCTGACGAAGCAGGGTTGGTGCTTTTTTATCATACGCCGATGATACTCAAATCATCTTTTCTTTATCGGCTGATAAAAGACTAGGTCCTTCTACCCTGCAATTGGGCTTGCGCAATATTGCATCGTGGATGCAATCTAACCTGCTCAAGCTCAATGGGGAAAAGACGGAAGTGCTCATTTTTGGTAAAAATACAGAACATTGGGGCCCTCAACAATAAATTGTCAATGAAACAACAGGCAGTACAAACTGCTGCCACCTGTTTTACCATCCTCAAATGGTTAAAGAGAATCATTTGGATGCTCCCTGCTGGTACCCAAAGGACGGTAGTCCAGGCACTTGTAACATCTCGCCTGGACTATGGAAACGTCCTTTATTTGGGTTTAAACAGGGATTTTTTGTGTAAGCTTCAGGTGGTGCAGAATTCTGCAGCCGGATTGCTGTATAGACTTCCTATAGAATGTCTAGCACGGCTAATGCCCTGAGAGAATTACACTGGCTCAGGGTGGAACATCGCACAAAATTTAAAGCCCGGTGCTATATGTTTAGAATCAAGAATGGCTCGGCTCCCAAATACTTACAAGATCTAGTACGCCCTTATCATCCCTCCCGCCTGCTTCGTTCCTCCACAGAAGAGAAATTTGAAATTCCAAGGATTAAATTGATGAGAGTGGGAGGCCGCTCCTTTTCTTTTGTTAGACCAACCCTGTGGAACTCTCTACCGGTAAACATCCTTTACAACAAAACTTTTTCCACGCAGTACCTTTACAACGCAGGAATTACAATGAAAGTCGTTACAACGACTTGCGCTGCAGGGCGCTGTAGGATAGGGAGTACTTTAATTTACTATCCAAAACCTTCCCTACTATCCACGGGGACTGGAGTTGGAATAGTAAATTGAACTATTCACTATCCAGCGCCCCCCAACGCAAGTCGTTGTAACGACTTGCGTTGTAAAACCTGCGTTGTGAAGGCATGCGTGGAAAAGGCATCGGTTGTAACGACATACATCCCTCTCTACCTGATGTGATGCGGAAAGAGAACTTGTATCCCAACTTTTTCAAGCAATTAAAAACTTGCCTTTTTAATCAATAATTCTAATTTAGGTTTTCAGAGTCTCTTTCAGGGCCTGTGCTGGGAAACCCTTGTTGGGTAGCTGTGCGCATTAGAAAAATAAATTAACATTACATAACTTCATGATTCTTAGACATTTACCACCAACAAATCATTTATCATGTTTATTGTGGAGGGGCGTCCATAAGTACTTCGGGCCCATTATCCAAAGTTTTCTTGGGCCATCAACATAAGCATAAGCGTTAAATACCTCTAGTTATGCCTGTCAGGAGTTCAAAGTAGACTCTTGGCAGGCTTAATTGAATTTACTACTGTTTCTCAAACTAATATGAAGTCGTAAACCCCTATCAATGGGTTGAAATGGGTATTCCAAGACATGGCTTTGATTTGAAAGTTTTGGGAACACCCAAAAACATGTGCATTTGTGGCCACTCTCAAACTATGATCCAACCTCTCTCCGAGACATGTTCAGAGAATTACAAAGACAGCAAGTGAAATCTTTATGAGTAATTCCACATATGAAGGGGCATATTTACAAGCGGATTGTGCCACAGGAACACCACTTTATATGGCATTCTGTTGGCACAATGCCCTGCAGCATATTTACAAAGCGACGTTAAGTTACTTTGCGTGACATAGTGCCATTTTGCAAATATGGTACCTTTTCACACAGGTATCTGCATGAAAGGGGCATGCAATTGCTTTTTGACACTGCCCCAGATTTACACAGATGTGTAAATCTAAGGCAGTGGCAAAAACTAACGACATGCAAAAGCAGGCATTAGATTGGAGCAAAAAGTTGTAATACTTGTATTTCTCCTCGTTTTTGCTTTTTCTATGTGTGCTGCATTTTGCAGCACACATAGAAAAAACAACACACCTTTAATGATCATTTTTGTGGAGGAAGGTGTCCCTTCCTGCACATAAAAAATAATTCAATCATTGCAATTTGCTACAGAATACAGCACCCATAGAAGTAACAAATCACAATTATTGACTGTTTATGTGCAAGAACAGGTCAACAGAACAGAAAGTATTAGACGTAGGAGGGGTGAGATTTACTATTTCCACTCCAGTCTCTGCAATAGTAAGGAAAACATTGAAATTTGGAGGGGTGAGCTTTACTATTCTCACTCCAGTCTGTGCAACAGTAGGGAAAGTGTTGGACTTTGGAGGGGTAAGATTTATTATTCCTGTTCCAGTCTGTGCAACAGTAGGGAACGCATTGGACATTTTGCAGCACACATAGAAAAAGCAACACACCTTTAATGATCATTTATGTGGAGGAAGGTGTCCCTTCCTGCACATAAAAAATAACTAAATAATTGCAATTTGCTACAGAATACAGCACCCATAGAAGTAACAAATCACAATTATTGACTGTTTATGTGCAAGAACAGGTCAACAGTACAGAAAGTAATGGACGTAGGAGGGGTAAGATTTACTATTTCCACTCCAGTCTCTGCAATAGTAAGGAAAACATTGAAATTTGGAGGGGTGAGCTTTACTATACTCACTCCAGTCTGTGCAACAGTAGGGAAAGTGTTGGACTTCGGAGGGGTAAGATTTATTATTCCTATTCCAGTCTGTGCAACAGTAGGGAACGCATTGGACTTCAGAGGGATTAAATTTACTATTGCACTCTTTGGGATTACTGAGTGTATATGTGTGTAGAATTTTAGGCAATACAGGGAACTCCAGGGGCTTTCAGTGAGGTGTAAAGCTTCCTTTGGTTCATCAGGGACCCAGTAACAGGAGGTCTTATCAATAAGCCTCACCAGGTGCCTTTGCTGTGGCAGTGAGTAGCACCTGGATTGCCTATTTCTGTGAAGGAGATCTCATCCCAAATGTTGTCATTTATTCAACAAGGGATTGTTTAGAAATGGTTGGCATCTCAAAACTTCTATTCCAATGCTTCTGAGATGAGGGAAACAGAGGTGGTTCTGCCATGTGGAATCAGAGAAAGAAAACTCTTGCAGGAGTTTTTCAACTAGCACTGTTACAGGCCTTCAAAAAACATTGCACAGTCTTGCAGAAGGAGCCCCTATTACATGGAGATACAGATCTCATAATCAGAAGGGTAACAACATCAAGAAGCTAAACTCTCTCCCAATTAAAATAATTCGGATTATACCCTTAATGCCTCAAAGACCCTTATTGGCTTTCAGTGATGCAGAGAATAACGTTCTGAGCACTATTTTTAGAGTATGGGTTGCATTTGGTCACAAATATCTCAAGGCACATTTCCTACAGTACAGGCCCATCTGTGACTTGAGTTCAGGAAAAGCGAACCTGATTGCCAGATGCAACTGCAATACATTTGAGCAGAGATTCATTAGGGTGCTGCTGGCACAGTACTGAAGCATGCAGTGCCCAGATTGCAGGAAGCCTCTTAATTTGAGTCCTGCTGAGATCCGGTTGTATTGGGTGCAGTAGCTGTGGATGGGAAGAGAGGGTCTTGGGTATCGAGGCTGTTGAAGCTGCCATAGATCTCCTTAATCTTTAAGCGTAAGAAGGTGCTGAGGTTATTGTATAGGTGTTGGGAGGGTGGGATGTCTGCTTTTACTGTGCTGGGTATGGCAAATTATTTGACCACAGTGAAAAGTTTGTTGCCATTGAGTGCATTGGCATTCATCCTTTTCTTGTAGGAACACTTGCTTTGATGTTCTGATGAGGTGGTGGTGTGCAGTGACTGCGGTTTAGAAGGTTGAGGGGGTCTTCCAGGGTCTCGAGCTGTTAACAGGTGTGTTTGGAATCATGAAGGGTGGGTGAGAATTAGGTGGCTTTTTTGGAGTGTTGCTTGCCTGGGGATTTCTTGAGGGGAGCAAGTGTGTCAGCGCAGTTGGAGATCCATCAATGTAGGTTGTGTACTGAGGTATTAGCATCCACAGATGTCGGTAATGGTGTTTTAATGAGGGCAGTGGGGAGCTGTTCTTCAGTGACCTTGTTCCAACTTCTGTGAGGGTAGCAGTGGGTATGGTTATGTGCAGTGGGTTTGGTGGATGCAGTGGTGGTCGGTCCAAAGGAGCTTAGATCTGTGGCTGAGGTGTAACTGGTGGAGAAGATAGGGTTGAGTATGTGTCCAGCTGAGTGGGTTGGGGAGGTGACCCATTGTGTGAGTCTGACTGTGGCGAGGTTCCACAGCATTGACACAGTGTTCATGTTGTTGGGGTTGTCCAGGTGAAAGTTGAGGCCACTGAGGAGGAGGTAGTCTGTGGAGGCAAGAACGTGGGGTGCGATGAAGTCGATGATGGAGTCGCTGAAGGGTGGACACTGTCCGGGTGGTCTGTAGATGAGGGTGCCGTGGACGGTGGTGTTCGGGTTGGTGTGGACATGGAAGTGAAGGTGCTCCATGTTGGTCGAGTGGTCCTCCGAGTGGGTGGTGAGGCATAGGATGCTTTTGAGCACGATGGCGATGCCTCTACTCAGTTTGTTGATGCAGTCTTGTGAATGATCTTGTAGCCATCCGGGATGGCGGTGGAGATGTCCGGGGCAGAGGTGGAGTTCATCCAAGTTTCTGTGAGTAAGGAGATGTCAGAGTATATGGAGTTGAGTAGTTCACAGATTAATAATAGCATGTTTGTGGAGGGAGCGTGTGTTGAGCTGGATACATCTCAGGTGGTCAGGTATGGTATTTGTTGGTCGTGCGGTGGGTGGGGCTTGTGTGCGGTGGCAGATGAAGGTGCAGCTACAGTTTCAACAGGAAAAAGGGCCCTGGGTGTCATGTGTTGACGCCCAGAGGCAGGCGGCTTGGCGTCCGGTGTTGATGGAGTGGAGGGTGCTTGTGTAGAAGTGATGGATGGTCCGAGGACCATCGTTCATTTTCTGTTTTGTCTTTTATTTGTTGTATTCTTGAGTACAAAATGTATATCTTGTTGTAACAGTTATGTGATTGCATTTCCAATTAATGTGTTTTTAACGACTGATAATCCTATTTATATGCATTAAAATTGAAGATATCAAAAGAGAATATTTTTAAATAAAGCAGTTTTTATAATTGTATATGTGTAGCTGCGTAGTGGCACACTATATTTAAAAATAAACAGTTGTAGTTGTTCTCACCTGCTGTAGAGGGATGTGGTGATTGAGTGAGAGCTGTGTGAGAATTAGGCAAATGTGACGCTAACATTACAGGTTAACTGTTCTGCCAAAGGGAACAATTATATTCTTGGTTGAATACAGAACCACATTCCTTTGGTGAATAAAGGGTCCCACTCAATTCTTTTTTCCTTTCTTTTTTTGCACAACATCAGTGGGCAAATCACAGATTTTAATAGATTTGTAAAAAAAAAACAACAAAAAAAAATACCTTCCATATGGGTGCAGTATTTGTATCAGTTTCTCTATAGTAGCCTCAGGTTACACAGCGTACATGCGCATATACTTAGCATACAATGAAAATCCTTTCATCCCACCCAGTGTCTCATTATACTCCTCTCACTAAAACATCTTCCAATGACAAACACCGTTAATGGCTCCAGCACCAAAGTGAAAACCTTGGTGGAAAGGGAACATCCCTACTCCCCTTCTCAGGGGAAAGAGCTCTGAATATGCCCCATTTACTCTAATGCCTGCAAGGGGTTTCTGGTATAGCACTCTAATCCATGGCACATAGTCAAGCCCTACGTTCATCCTTTATTATATTCCAACCAAATGGTTCCAGTCCAAGGAACCATATGCTTTGCAGGCACCTAGAGATACTACCCCTATTAGATCTGTGATTCAATCTGTGTTTGCCATAAAGCAAACAGAGGACTAAGATTCAGCCCTGTACTTTTTCACACGAAAAAACTTGATTGATCAGGGTGTGATAAATGACCAATTAGACACCCAATTGAGATGCTAGGATCTTCACAAGTATTTTTATTCCTGTGTTTCCCTGTTTAAGAGGGAATAATTTCATAAGTATCGAGGGATTTGAGAAAAACAATAATAATTGCCAATATCAATTCCAAAGCCAACCAATCATTATTCTCTGCATCTATCTACATATCTCAGAGATCTCATGATACATTTCTGGCTAGGCATTTATATAATTCAACCAGCAGGGAATTAGAACTTGAGTGTTCGCCCGACTGCACATTGTCACAATTGTTGACAATTTGGCCACTGTAATCAATGCATAGTTGTAATGACATCTATCCTGTATTTCTGTAAAGGGCTGCAATATCACCTCTCAAAATAATCAAAATGTAATTAATCAGTTCCCTCCAGTCTCTGCCCCATCTCCTCCTTCTATTTCATGAGAAAGATGATTGAAGCTTAAGTTTCTGTGCAAATACAGGCTGCATTAAGAGGCTACAAGAGTGGATATCTAAACTAGACTTAAGTGCTTATTTTAGGTTATCCATTTGGATGGCATTTTGGAGAGAAGGGTGATTGATGAACATGATGTAGCCCCGTTGGTGGGGTTGTAATTAATGTTTCAGAGTGAAAAGAAATTGATTTACAGGGACTTGTTCGTGTTTTTTTACCTTACAATAAAAGATGCCATAAATGAATCATAAAGGGTGTGAAGAGATTGCTTGTTGGAATCAATTTCTACGATGGTGGTTACTAGTTTAATGGCAGGGGTCGAAAAATGGACACTATGTGGTGTATAAATTGAGAAAACACTGAACTATCAATGTATGAAGTGGCTTTACATGTGAGGGTTTTTACAGAGCACCATTACTTCAGCATGCCTCGCTAGGTGATTAACGTAAGGTTGTCCAACTTAAGTAAAGGGAATTTGCTGCTATTTTTAATCTTGGATCAATCCATGTATCAGAAATAGCAATTAATTTTATGGGTGGAAAGTGTGAGCCAAAAAGTAACATAAGAGGTTTAGTTGTGTATGGCGCATTCATTCCACTGACATCACACAAGACCATTTGTGTGGTCACTGGTTGTTACCTGTATTGAGAGAAGTCCATATTGAGTTGGGATGAACCATAATTGTGACAAGAGTGGTTTTGCAGTGCTGCTTGTAGAATACCAGTTTTAGGCCATTGTAAAAATGTGAGAGAGTATATGAAGGTGGAAAGATAATGCACAGAATAATTTAAGTTCCAAAGGAAGATGATGAGAGTGTCTGTGGGGCATCATATTTGCTATGGTTTATATTTGTATGCCTCCATTTATTCCTCTAGGATAGTGGAATACTTGCAATGCTGACCCAGTGTATACAAAAACAACAGTTGATGGACAGAATGCAGAACAATGTCATACATTCACCCCAGTACAGAGATCTGGGCCTAAATCCATCATTTTGATGCACTCCACACCACCCCAGTGCTGACATGGCCATATGCAAATCAGCCTTGACCCTGTGCCTCATGGGAAAAGTCCAGCCCGAACTGCCAAGCCATGTCTTCCCTGGACCGGAATCAAGCATCCTAGGACCGATTTCTGGCTATCAGCCGTCATCAGCCAGGATAGCTTGACTCCAGTGGTGTGGAGAGCACAGGACTCACGTCTGAGCATACCCATCCCATCAACTGTTGTTTTTGCATTTGTCAACCCGCTGAGCAATTGTATTTAAAAATACTCTTTAATGGTAAAGTCAGATTTTAAGTTACAATTTTGAAATGGCACTTTTAAAAAGTTGGCATTTTTTGCCCAAGTTATTTACTACCTGCAACCTATTCCTGGGTCACGTGACTGTGTACAGTTGGCAGTTGGACTTTTTTTATTCCTCCCAGAGAGTCACACAATATAGGGATTAGGTGTGCCTGGATGGACTATCACTGGCAGGTAGTGGGACATATCCGGGCACAGCCACACTTGCAACTGTATAGACTGTGCTCTACCTTCACACAAATGTATCGTACATGCAGCCAGTCTGTAGCCAGGACAGGGGAGGTAGGAAACTCTGAGGACTTCAAAGGGAAATTTCTAGAAACTTTTCCTACTTCAAAGAAGGCACCCGATATAAAAATAGGACCCTCAGATGCTCTTTTCATTACACTGATATGCATACTACAGAAAAAGGACTGCTGTGCTCCTTTGCTTCCAGATTGACTGCCACTCTGCTTCCCTGCTACTCTGCTGCCTGCACCCTGTTTTCTGGGTAGGAATGACTGGACCTTCACCACTCATCCCAGGCTGAAGTGACTTCAAGGGTCAGGTAGCTGACCTCCTGTACTGTGCTACAGGGATATAACTGGCTCCAGAAGCTCCCTGCAACTGTTCACCTGACCTGCTGCAGAACCTGCAACTGGAACTCGCTGAGTTCTGCTGGCCTCTGCTGAAGTGAGTTTCTGACCCCCGAAGAGCTAATTAGGTCCTGGTGCCCAAGGGATGCCCCTCATGTCCTGGACAATTGGCGTGCTTCAGTTGAGCTCATCGCCATATAAAAGGAGAAACCCTGAAGTTTTGGGCTTTTCTCCAATGACCCACAGCAGTGCATGAATTTACTTTGCGCTAAAATATCGACAACTCACAATGACTGCCAATGCAAAGCTCCAGCAATAGCTGTACATGACGGCCGACAGAATCTCTGTGCTTGTGCTACAGCAGTGACCATCCCCGGTGGCCGGCCTGGTATTTAAGCTACATAAATGATCGTCTGCAATGCTCTCCCTGCTCCTCAAGGCCCCTTCCACCACAAATGGAACCCTTTGCCCTGGACTTTGAAGGTAACTCTGTCAGCAGGACTAATCTGGTCACTGTGTCCAGCCCACGTACCATTGTGGTCGGCCTGAACTTGTGACTTTCAACCAGTTTCACATGACCAGATAACTGTGAGAGGCTCTTTGATCTTTTTATTGGTATACTTACCAAAACATCTTTAAAATTGCATATCTCTAGTATTACTGATTGGATTTTTGTTGTTTTGGTGTCAAATAATGTATTACATTTTATTCTTTTGTCCTACATTGGTGTGGAATTTTTCTGTTGTATTTTCACTTTATTACTGTTTAAAGTGCTGCCTAAATGCTTTACAGATTGACTCTTAGTTAAGCGTAACGGCTTGTGCCAAGCTGCGACATGGTTAAGCACAGCTTAATTTGGGTTTCCTTGTGACTCGCCCTGATTTTGAACACAATCCTAACCTCGCTGTCCCAGAAACTAGATATGGCATCTCAACTTATGATGTCTCAAATGTGCAACGTTTTGAAAAATATGCACTAACTTCACAACAATATTCATGTGAAATTCATTTTACTGTTATCTTGAGTAACTTTTCTTTGCAATGATATACCCCATAGAAAAAGTTTAGTCACAGGCTGCAGGAGACAGGTTTGAAGAGAAAATGGTTCATTAAAGGAGAAAATGCCTTTTGGCAAGAAATATTCTACTCAAACCTATCTCTTACAAGTCAACTTCCGGTAGAATTTCACACTGTGTGAAATGGCGAAACTGTGCACATTTCAGGTAATGCAAAATGAGGGAATTAAATGGGGTTAAGCCTGGGAAACAAGAATTTCACACAGGCCTAATCTTGAAAATGACAAAATCAGGATACCTGACCTGCTTTGATCCAAATCTCTTGCCTCACATCACTATCTTGAGGAGTGCAAAGATTACAGGTTTTTTTCTGACAAACTTCAGATATTGGTCATCAAAGAGGAGGGAGAGTGATCAATCGATCAGACGGGCACCAATTACCACCCAAGGAGGGGGAAGGTCCAGTGTCAGCTTGTGCCCGTGTGAATCACACGTTGAACAAAGGAGAGTGCTGAACTGTTCCTAAAGAAAATGAAACAGACTGGCGTGACCATAGGTGTGTGTGTTACACCTTTGGGCATCCATTTTGTTGGACGTGTTTGCCTCACACACCCGAAAGGGTGTCATGCTTCATCATAGGCGTTGCTCCTCGTCGGAGAGGCGGTGCAATCCCCGACGGGCTCACCTCAGAGAGGGGCTCTTTGGCGGAGATCTTTTGGTCCAACAGCCTATTGGTGAAGTGCGGGTATGTGGGTTAGGGCAGTAAGTATCCTGGAGAAAAGTGATTAAAATGTAGCAGGGGGTTCTGGAAAACACTTTATTCTGGGGGTCCCCCTACTGCAGTTAAAGGATACTTACTGCCCTAACCCACATACCCGCACTTCACCAATAGGCTGTTGGACAAAAAGATCTCCGCCAAAGAGCCCCTCTCTGAGGTGAGACCGTCGGGGATTGCACCACCTCCCCGACGAGGAGCAACGCCTATGATGAAGCATGACACCCTTTCGGGTGTGTGAGGCAAACACGTCCAACAAAATGGATGCCCAAAGGTGTAACACACACACCTATGGTCACGCCAGTCTGTTTCATTTTCTTTAGGAACAGTTCAGCACTCTCCTTTGTTCAAACTTCAGATATTGCATGCAAAACCAAATATAAATAGGTAAAGTAACACAAGAAGTGGGCTTATGCATGAAAATTGTGACTTCATTGTATATTTTGAAGTTTAGGTTACTGCTGAAGTAGGGCTGGGCAAGGAATGCATTCCTACAGAAAATACTTATGAGCTCCCAGTGGCAATTAAAACTCATGAGAAGAAAAACACTATGTGACTGAATAAATATAAGAGAAGCAGCAAAAGGTGAGCTGTGGGTAGGTCTTTAAACATGAGCATGCAGGACTGGGCTAATGTCATAAAATCATTGGATGCCACAATCAAATTTTAGCCATTATTAGTGGGGCATAATTGTATCTTCTGAGGTAATCCCACGTCAAATTTAAAAGAGTAATAATGCTATTGTTTACGGAGTATAATTATGCAGTGGCGCCCAAGAAAGGGATAAAGAAATTGTACAGGGCTTAAAACAAAGCAGAAAGATTATGCCTAAATCTAAAGAAGCCAGATCACATCACTCAGGCTCTTTAAGAGCTCCCCTGGCTCAAAGTGGAATAAGGAACAAACTTCAAATTACTACTAGTATGAAGTCTTTTGAGAAGAGGAAACAGAATAGTTTTGGCAACTACTTCAGCATTACATCCCAAGCCATATGCTCATTGATATAGCAACTTTAGGCTAGTCATCCAAACCAAACCTAATTACAAGAAAAACGGTGAAAAGACTGATAAGGTGTTTGGCCCTTGACTCTTGAGTGTGCAGTGTACTCATATCTAAGAGAGTTGTGACGCCTGTAGTCATTCATAAAGGCATTAAAGTAACATCTCTTTAGTTAGTCTTTATATACTTAATTTGTTATGGGCAAGTCATATCTGGTTTATCCTTTTCATTGCTTTCTAAGAGAACATTTGCTACCTTGCTTCTGAATAATTGTGGTGGCAATGGGAAAATTGTAATTTGCCAATATGCCATGGTATTCAATTCGGTCTACTTCACTTCTGATAACCTTTTGTATTATTTTGTTTTTGAGCCCACATACATTTTTATGTTCAAATTATTTTTATTCATTTCTTAGTCACACCAATTTTTGCCTGCATCTTTCAAGCCACGAGAATGCAGTGATTTCCAAATAAGGAAGAACAAATAACACCCTAACATCGTCACCCTCTAATGTACTGCTCTCTTTTCCCTCCCCAGGGCTTACAGCAATATACTCTAAGAATAGAGTCAAGTATGTGCTTATTTACGAGAATGTGACATCATAAGGGTCCTGTGTATTTGTAAACCATTAAATGCATGTAAATTACATATATACTCTTAAAATGAGTTTCAGGAATGGTGACCAGTCAATCTAAAATATGTTTAGCCTGTGAACTAAAAAATATGTGTTTTTACCCCAAAGTCATAATATCCTATAACTGGGCTTACCAAGCCTGCAGTGATGATTCTCTGTGTTAGATGGCTGCAGTCATAGTTATATTGAACCTGTTTCCTACTTTGAAACCCTTGAATGAAATGAAAATGGCTCTTACAAAGCGCATGGCTACCATAAGGCCTCCCAGCGCTAAGAACCTAGCCTACGAGTGCGCGCCTTAACTGGCTGGGAATAAGAGCGTCTTCAACTGCCTGCGAAAAGCCAGATGGTCTTCTTCCAACCAAATATAGTCAGGGAGAGTGTTCCACCTTCTGAAGGCAACATAAGAGAATTGTTGGTTGGTTTCCACTTCTGGTCTTGTAAATTATCTGGACAGTAGCCAAGCGTTTGTTTCCAGAGCGCAGAGCTCTATTGGGATGATATGGGACAATGATTGAATTTAAAATTGGTGGGCTTTTGGCAGCCATAATCTTGTGGGTGACACAGAGGGCATTAAACTGAATCCTCTCTGCAACAAGCAGCCAGTGCAGTGAAGCTATAGCTGCTCGAGCTGATTCTCTGCGGGGAATATGCAGAAGCAGTCTGGCTGCAAAATTCTGCACTGCCTGGAGTCTCATTATTGTGGATCGTGGTGATCCGACATAAAGGGCATTCACGCAGTCCAAATGGGAGAGAATTAAAGCTTGGACTACTAGTTTCTTAGCCTCCAAGAACAATATCGGAAAAACTTTCCTCATCATCCTTAGTAACCCAAAGCAGCATCCTGCAACCTTCTGAGCTTGGACCTTCATGTTTAGTTTCTTGTCCAGCCAAACTCCCAGACTTTTTATATGGTCTTTGGGCATTGGTGTGCTGCCCAAACAATTAGGCAATAGGGGAGTGGACCCCCCCTGGGAGAGGTTTACCCAGAAACATCAATTCTGGTTTTGATCCATTAAGTTGAAGGTAGGAGCGCTCCATCCAGGATGAGATTGTTTTGAGACAATTAGCTAGATTGTTTGGACTGTTTCCTGGTTGGTTGTATTCTAATGGACATTAACAAGTTCCTTGGATAAAACTAATTCATAAAACCACAGGCGTCAACGAGTTTTGGTGATATGATTTTGATGAAAACCACCTTCAAGACTAAAACTATATGACAGTCTCTCTTGTAAAAAACAGTAACCTCCTAAAATAATTCCCAGAATGGACCAGAAACTTTTGTCCTCCGATCAATATGGGTGGGGCTCCTTAGGGCTCTGCATGCCAGTTATGTGTCCTCTTCATAAAAGCTAGTGCCTGAACGAAGCACTACTTCCAGCTTTGTTTGAGTGTTCCCTACAGTCTTGATCCTGTGTACGAATCCAAAATGCTTGCAAGTGTGCACCACTGCAAGATTGCTAAGACGTTTCGTTTGTTTTAATTCATATAGACTACGCGAGTCAAAGGAGGACCAGAGCTGCTATATACGCTTCCAAGCCAGGTCTGAATGTCAGTGAAGGCACCTTGGGACTGCATCTATATAAATTAAAACAAACCAAACGTCCTAGCAATCTTGCAAGCAAGTAAGCATTGCACCTGATCTTTAGGTCTGTCATTTTACGGAATTTACGGAATTTAGTATTGTGTTTTCAATGTGGTTTTTTTTATGTATTGTAACTTTTAAAGAATATCGGAAAATTCTGATATAGAGATTTTGGAGTAAATAAAGAACCTTTTAAATGCATTTCTTTGTTACATTATATGTATTGTAATTGACTAGTGGGGTCTGGAGTTTGCTGAGTGAAAGTGCATGATTCTGACACTGTGTGGTAGAAGAATAGGTATTAGAGCTATACATTTTTTCCCAAGAGAGTTCTTCATTTGATTTGTCTAAAAAAAAGACTCCAGCCACCTCAGTGCAGCTCCCAATATCCCTGCCTCTCTAATCCTAGAGATCAGCAGATGATGGTTAACAGTATCGAAGGCTGCCCTCAGGTCCAGGAGGATAATAGCTGCCGAGCTTCCAGAGTCCATAATTTTTCTTGTTTCCTCAGTGACAGCAATCAAGGCTGTCTCTGTGCCCTGCTGGGGTCTAAATCCTGTTGCGTAGAGTGATAGCAGCCATTCTCTTCCAAATACGTGGACAGGATGGAATTTACATGTTTCTCTGTGATTTTCACAATCCCTGGAAGCAATGAGATGGGCCGATAATTCAAGAACACTTCTGGGTCGGCTCTGCTTTTTTTAAGCAGTGCTCTAACCATAGCTTGCTTCCATGAGGTTGGAAACTTCCCTGTGCTCAAGGATAAATTAATAAGTTCTAATATAGTAGGGGCGACTGTATGGGAGACTTGATTCAGAACAGTAGGTGGGGCCATGTCTCTCGGGGAGACTGATTTTAATTTATTCAAGAAGACTTTAGGAGATTCCAGATTCAAGGGTGGAAAGACCTCCAGTTCTGTTGCTAACTGGCTCCCTCTTTTATCCATCTGAGGGGGATTTTGGGGGGTGGTTGCCGATGGAAATGTTAGGTAAATGGATTGAATCTTGGTGTGAAAGAATTATGCTATATCATTGCAGCGTTTTAGTGTGTCAGCTAAAGGTGGTGATGGTGATACAGGGGTAGTGAACATTTCTCGCTGCGCATTAGAGGCTGAAGAGATTTTAGTTTGGCTTGAGCTTTGCAGATTTCCGATTTCTACAATTTTACAGCTTCTCTATAAATTTGCTTTTTTCCTCTGAGAAATTTTTCCTCCACTGTCTCTCTGTTTGTTTACACTTTAGTTTCAGTTCTCTAAGGCCAGGAGTATACCACGCTATCTTATTCAGGCCCTTTTTATTGTTCCTAAGCTTCTTGGGGGCCACCAAGTCTAAGGAGGCTTCAAGCCATCCATTAAGTTCAAGGTTCTCTGATTCTGGGTACCCTTTTAGAGTTGGTCGAGTTTTCACCTTAAGACCTCATCCCTGGAAAAGCCAACCCCAACAAAACCAATATGGGTTATCTTGACAAAGTACTGTGAATGCCTAATTTATCTCCTGTAGGATTTACCCCCTAAATTAGGGACAGCAGCATGAAAGATGTGTAAATGTGCCTCTCACTGCACAGCCCCTCTGGAAGGAATTTGCCCTTATTTTGTCCAAAGCCTTTATCTTGTCTGGAGGATGCTGCCTGTGTGTGAGGAGTTCATAGTATGTTTCTCTGCCTTTTCCTGTTCCTTCTCACATGTACGCATCGTTGAAGAGGTCTCCCAATCCTTATGTCTGAGGTCACTCCCTATCTCCTTCTCCCAGTACTTGTGAAACACAAGTTTATCCTTTTGAATCAGCACTTCTGAAATTTCATGGAGCAATGAATGTCACAAGCGAGTTGTGATTCCTATCATTCAGGCTTTTTTCAAAGCCTGTGAGTGAGGTTAAGGCTCTCCCTTGTAAGTAGTGACAATATTTGAAGTACTGGGTTTTTAAGAACCCAGCGGTTCCAGGGAACACACCCTAAGACTTCGAGTCCTTCCTGTTTCAGACTACAGAAACACAGAGTCTTCTTGGTGAAGTCAAAGATCGTATTTATTGGCTGCAGCCAGTAACAGGTATCCTAGAAGTACAACACGGTGTATATTCTCAGGAGACTGCTCAATCTTACAAAGCAAGCCTTCTCTTTTTATACAAAATATTATGCTTTAGGCAAACATTCCTCATTTTACAGTTGACCATTCACATATTTTCACTACAAAGAAAAAGCAGAGTCATGATGACAAGCCCATATTTCAGTTTGTCCAGCCCACAATCAATTACCCGGCAAGGCCCAGTATTTTCATCAGATATCGACGGACCCCCAATAAAAACGGGCACCTCCTCCTCGTAAAGCAAGTCATAAAGAAAGAAACAGGGACAGGTGTGTGTAAGATTAGGCATGGTTTGTGTGCGATGAAAGGTTTATGATATGTTGTGCCTTGATACTAATCTCATTCGGCCACTGGGAAAGGAACTGGCCGAACAGGTTTGGCTTCAGGCAGTGGAGTCAGCTTGCCCAGGTCACAGAGGAGTCAGCAAAGGTGTACGTGTCCTTTAGACTCGTTTTTGCCCTTAGTCATTTGGCCTATGTGAGGGCAATCACAAAATGGCTGCCGTTCACAAAATGGAACTCGAGGGTTCAGGACGGAAACTCTGATTTCAGGGTGATTTTGTCACCCGAATATGACGAAAATGCTTGTGCATAGTATTCTAATCATTCTCGGTCTGCTGATACCAAAATCGTCATGATACGACGATGTTTATAACACGGGTCCAGAATTTTCAGTACCACAGTCCCTCCTTTTGCCCATACATAGGCAATAACCTATACTCACGCTAATCTGAGTCCAGGTCTATATTCATAAAGTCATTGAGATGTTGCTGTAGCATCATCCTATCACTTAGCTTGTTTCTTGATACAGGTTTCCTTACACACGATGTAGCACAGAGGCCACATATTGCAGGAGCACAATGTACACACAGACAGAACAGGAAAAGAATGGCTAAGATCATGCCAATGACTATCAGAATCTTCCATCCCCAGGCCGATATCAGTTCCCAGAACCACCCCATCAATGACCAATCTCCTTTATCCACGTGAATAGATTCAGAGATCTTATGCAGTTAGGAAATGGCCTGGTAGACTGTTAGAGCGTTATCTGGGATGAAAACACAGCAACTTGATTGGATCACTTTACATACCCCACCTCGGTCTGCAAGTATGACGTCTAATGCGACCCTGTTCTGAAGAGTCATAAGGCGATCCGACTGGAGCTCAGCAGTCAAATTACTAAGGGCACCGGCGGTTTCAACTACAGTGAATTCAACCACCCTTGTCAATTGTCTTATGTTCCTGCTGTTAACCATAGGTCCCCAAAACGGCAGAAAACCCTTTACGAAATCTCCAAATTCTTGTCCTGCAGTGTCTTCTTTACTGATGACACCTCTAACTATCCTTGTCTTATGGTAATCTGCCACGGCCGTGTAGGTGGGAGGTAACAGGAATGAAACAAAACATGTGCCCGAGAAGTCAGGGGGCAACCATGTATAGGCTCTATCATGGCAGATGAAATAGGTACCCTTAGCAGCTAGAAACAAAGGGAAAATTTGAGACGCAAAAACATATGTTTCAGTGCAGACACTTTTCCCTAACTGAGCTCTGGGATTTTTGCCATTACCTTGCAGACATAGGTGACCCTGATGGGGTACAATCCAAATCGGGGAGGATCTCTTTGCTCGCTGGTTCTCTCTCAGAGTAACTCCATATCCTGTTACGTTCCATCTAGCGTAAGCTTGTAACTCATCTCTGGGAATTGTTCTATACGAGTCAATGTTTCTGCTCATATTTGTGATTCCCACTACCAATGCCTTGTGGCTCGAGTTACTTCTTGTGGAACGTGGGGGATATGGTTTGATGGCATATATGAACATCATCTGAAATGCCCACAAAGAACCATTGTAACTAAATGGTAAGACCAAGTATGGGATACCCTTATCTGTTGTATGTGGCATAAGACCACACACCCAACAATTAGTTGTGTTCACTACTAATTGGTGTTGGTGTAAAAGCTGAATGAAGGAGTTATTGATAAACTCTAATATTCTAGTGGACTCATGTTCAGGCAGAGGGTGAAAAGAATGCGAGGAAACAGTAGAAGGAGGTATGGGCTGTGTAGGGGGTACAAATGTCGCTTGAAAAGAGAATAAAACATATCCTATTAAAAACGTCATTACACTAAGCAACATGAAAATACATAATATCAAAAATCGTTTCTTTGTCATCAATATACACATTCTGGCTTTAAAGTCCATCTGTTTGGCAGGTCTCTCCATCTCAAAAAACTCCATCCTCTCTAATTGCTGCTGTTCTATGCTAAGGAATGCTTCTGTCAGTCCAGGGCAACTCTCTTAGACCGACCAGAACTGTCGACCTAACGTCTTCAGCTGCACTCCAAAGACTTGGGCAACCACGACCCTACAGCAGAACCCGGATGGCGGTTCGAAAAACTAAAATAAGAAAGTTTCTCAGATGAGAGAGCTGCACTTTCAAAAATAGAAAAAAAAGATTTTCTTTTAAATGTCCATAGTTCTCGGCCTCAAATTATAACAGCTTTTTCCAGGTACTGTCTGGTTCTGGAACAAGAGTTCAGGCTCTGTAGTGTTCAATCGAATTGACGGTGGCACAGCTTCTTGCAAAAGATTGTCACTTTCTCGTTCAGAAATTATTCCTTTTGCACGTGCTTCGCTAAAAGGCAGAAAACGAGGCACAGTCTCAGTCTCAGAGTCAGCGATCCCCTCCTGGACCCACCAATCGTACGGTAGAGGCAAAGGGACCCTCTTGCAGTGTACGCCGTGGATCCAGTTATTTTTCCCTTCCACTCGAACAGCTGATCTTGTTGAGAGAAGGACGAGGTGGGGGCCAGTCGAACGGGGCTGGTCATTCATTGTCCGCTGGAAGTTCTTGACCAGCACCCATGATCCAGGATCAATAGGATGTCCTGGAGCTTCAGAGACCTGAGGCAGAGTATCGTGAACCTGTTGGTGTAAAACACGCAATTTAGCCGTCAATTCATACAAAAAAATCAAGCAGTACAGGGTGTTCGATCTCACAAAATTTTGTCGGCCTTGGCACTCCTCATATGTTGGCCGGGCGCCCAAACACAATTTCATAGGGACTAAGTCCCACTCGTGAATGGACAGTCATTCTTGTTGATAGGAGTGCTAAAGGCAGAGCGTCAGGCCATTTAAGACCAGAACTTGCTTGGATCTTGGCCAATTTCAGTTTTAGTGTGCCATTATAGCACTCTACTAGTCCAGCTGATTGGGGGTGATTTGCAGCGTGGAATTTCTGTTGGATACCTAGCCCTTCACATACTTTCTTCATCACTCGACCCACAAATTCACTCCCATTATCACTCCAGACCATTCTCGGCATTCCAAACCTAGGGAAGAATTCTTTGACAAGGGCTTTAGCTGTGGATAAGGCAGTGTTGTCTTTCAGGGGATATGCTTCTACCCATCTCAAAAGGCACAAACAACAACAAGTACGTATTTCAAATTGTTGCACCTTTCCATGTGGATGAAATCTAGCTGCAAAACCTCGAACGGATACGTTGGAGGCACAAAATGACCAACTGGAGTTGGAGTTCCCCTACCAGGATTGTATTTCAGACACACCATGCAGTTCTTGACCACATTCTCTGCACACTTAGGAATTCCAGCATTTTGCCATACTGGAGCTAACAACTTACAAATCCCTTTCACACTGATGTTAGCCATTCCATGGGCCATTGTCACCACTGCAAGCACATACGCATCGGGTAACAACCATCGCTGATGTTCTGACAACTCAACCCAACAACCATTTGCATCCAATTTACCCATACTTTCTCTCCACACACTCAACTCTTTCTCTGAAGCTTCAGCTTGAATAGACTTCACACTCTCTATCGTATCTTCACACACTCCAACGTCACCAACCCATCTTGCAGGGCCTGCAACATACATTCGATTCATTACATCTTTTGCTGTTTCTTTTGCGATTTCGTGAGCAAATGCATTTCCACGACCAACATCATCAGTAACCTTTTTGTGTGCACTGCATTTGACAATCGCAACTTGTAACAGCAAGGTCAGTGACTCAAGAAGCTCATTCACCAACTGACCATGCTGTATCTTAGCTCCATGCGAAGTCAGGAACCCACGTTCTTTCCACAATCGTTCAAAACTATGAGCCACACCAAACGCATACTGGCTATCGGTATATATGGTCACTCTCATTCCTTTCGACAACACACACGCTCTTGTAAGAGCAATCAACTCTGCTGCTTGAGCTGAATTATGTGGTATACGTGCAGTTTCAACAATCGTAAGCAAAGTCGTGACAGCATATGCCGCGGTCGTATCACCGTTCGGAAGCTTGAAGCATGTACCATCCACCCATAAGGTTCCATCACACTTCACAAGAGGAGTATCTTTTAGATTCACTCTCCCTTTCGTTTCTTCTTCTGTCCTGAGAAAACAATCATGCTGTTCGACAACATTTGTCTCTACTGAAATCGGCAATAACGTGGCTTGATTCAACGTATTGCACCTCTTTATGTGCACATGACTCGCTAACAGTGTCAACTCGTAACCTGACAAACGAGCACTAGTTAAGTGCTGTGTCTTGGTTCTGTTTAACAAAGTGTCCACCGCATGTGGAAGCATCACAATCAACATATTATTCATCACTAATCCAGCAGACTGTCGAATAGAAACAGCTGCTACCGCTGTGGCTCTCAAGCAACTTGGCAACGCCTTAGCTACCGGATCCAAAGTCGATGAAAAATACGCGCATGGACGCTGTTTGTCTCCGAAAGACTGTGTCAGTACTGACAATGCACAACCTTCTTTCTCATGGACATACAGTGTAAAGGGCTTACTGTAGTCGGGGGTACCCAACACAGGAGCCGAACACAATGCATCACACAATTCGGAAAAACTTTTCTGACAATCTTCAGACCACGGAATGAGATTTGGTGTATCTTTACAAGTTAATGCCACCAAAGGTTTGGCCAACAAAGAAAAATTTGGTATCCATTGTCTGCAATATGATGTAATGCCCAAGAAAGCACGTTCTTCTCTCTGTGTCCTTGGCACACTCAATTTTGCAATTGCCTGAATTCTTTCCGGGGTCAGTTTCCTTCCCTCCTTCGATAAGAGGTGACCTAAGTAGGTTACTTCTTGTCGACAATATTGCAATTTCGAAAGAGACACTTTGTGATGCAAATCAGACAAATGACGCAATAACGACAAGGTGGCTTGTTTACAAATCTCCTCAGTATCTGCAGCGACTAGCAAATCGTCGACGTACTGAATAAGGGTAGCGCCATCAGGAAAAACAATCGTATCAAGCTGTGTTTTTAAAGCCTGACTGTATATCGATGGACTTTCACAGTAGCCTTGAGGAGCGCGTTTGAAGCGGAAGCTTCGGCCTCCTAAACTGAAGCCAAAAATATCCCTGCTCTCCTCGGCAATCGGGATGCTGAAGAAAGCATTCTTCAAGTCAATCACCAAGAACCAAGTGGCTGAAGCTGGGATCATAGTCAATCATAGTCAATAGGGCTCTAAGATCAATCACAAACCTGTAAACAGGTGGCTGGGAAGGGTCAGTATGCTTCAAAACAGGCAGAACAGGACTATTACAAACGTTGCCTCTTGTCTCTTCAATTACATCTTTTTCAATTGGATCATAAATGATCGCTAACAACGCCTTGTATTGGGGAATGCGCTGCATTCTAACATTGGCTTTCAATGTTACAATATATGGCGGTATTTCCAAAAGACCCACGTCGTTAGGACCAGTAGCCCAAAGAATATCCGGAAGAGAAGACAATTCTGTCGGAAGTGTATCCTTCAACAAATACATCGGGGAGACCACTCTCTTGCCCAGTGTAAGTTGTACTCCCGAAGGAGAACAATATAACGTCGCATATAGTCTATTCAACAGATCCAATCCTAAAAGGTTCTCCCCACAACATGTCGTCAGAATAAGAGGTGCTTCAAATTCATAAGGTCCAACAGAAAGAGACATAGGACTAGAAATCGGGTTCCTAACCGGGGCGCCAGAAAAACCTACTGAAACATTCATTTCGCCGGACAAAGGTGCACAGGGAGTTTAGAGTGCATAATAGAACTCTTTGTAGCACCAGTATCCAACAGAAAAGGGTCTGACACACCTGATGTAATCACCTCAACATAAGGTCCACTCTGATCTACTGGAACTGAAACAACTCCCTATCTTTGTCCATGGCTGTCCTATTAATCATTACCATTCATTTCCTCACCTTCATCATAGTAATCGTCCGTATAGTACTGAGCGGTCTTACCAAATGAACCCTGTTGCTGATCAAAACTATTCATTGAGTTCTGTGGGGGCAAAGAACGTGTGTTTTGCGGGAACGCACCACGTCCCCTACCTCTAGGCGTTTGTTGAACACCACGACCTCTCGCACCAAACCCATTTGTGCGCTGTAACAAAACCGGACAACTACTCTTAAAATGGCCCTCTTCTTTGCAATACGCACACTGATTGGGTCCATATGGAAAACGTTGTTGAGAAGACTCGCTATGCGAGTTTCTCGAATATTGCTGGTTCTGCTGATAATCACGTTGATTATTAGTACGGGGTGGGTAAGCTTGCTGTAGAAGAACTTTCGTTTTTAATTCCTTCGTCTTCTTATCCTCTTTTTCTACCTCATCTTTGTGCCTATTTTCATAGTACTGGGCAGTAGCCAAAATTTGTGCTGACGTGGAAACAGCCCAAGCACTTTCGGAATCCTTCAACTTATTGCACAATTCAGGAAGCAAATTATGTACAAATTTGTCAACAAACAATCTCTGACCGTCCTCTGTAGCCATATCCTGACCACTATGGTCGACGAAGGTCTCTTCGAACCTCGTGAAAAAGTCTGACACCGTTTCGTCTTTCTTCTGCTTACATGCAGACAACTTGTCCCAATTGACACGCAATTCGGGCATTAAAGTCTTCATAATATTAATAATAATAATAATAATAATAATAATAATAAAGGGGTTTGTAGAGCACATGGCGACGCCATCCTGGTGTGTCCCCGTGCTGTGGAAAAAGAGGAAGCCGTGATCGATGGACCTGAACTAGAGGGTGTACAGGTAGGTCTTTAATAGTTTTGTAAACTTAGTTTCAGTATCCGCTAGCCTGATGTTCACTGGAAGGGAGTTCCATTTGTTGGCCGCTAACACTCTAAAGGAGCGGCCTCCCATTCTGGCTTTTTTTACACAAGGGATTTTAAGTAGGCCAGTTCCCCTAGAGCGGAGTGTTCTGTTAGGCTCGTAGGTGAGGGCATATACGTAATAATCTTATCAGGAAGTTCAGTAATCAAATCCTCAGGCTTAGCACCGCCTACTTGCCTATTGTCGGCATCTCTAAGATTAACCCACGTATCACCCAATTCAACCGCATGATCCGTATGACGAATCTTACTCCAAATAGGTTGTGGAACAACATTGCCAAACAACATGTCGATGCCTGCCAAATTCATAATACACGAACCGACAGTCTGAGTCAACTCTTTATAGTACCCTGCTGGATTTTTGCATGGATCAGGCAAAGACTGCTTAATAGCTAAAACTTCAGCACGTTTCCAGGGAACATGCACCCAGACACTCTGAAAATGAGCCGGTACAGCTGGCGGATTATTACCAGCACCAGCAACCACTGCTTCTTTCCACACCGGAGGAAGCTCTCTCATTGGATATTGTCGTGCCTTTCTCCCAACTGAAGAATCAGGCCCGAACAATTGTCGAGAAGGAGACTCACTCCTAAATGACAACAACATTGCGACCGCTTTCCCAACATCAGATGGACTTACAATAGTTCCTTTTGCAAATTTGGAACGTATGCGGTACAACTCATCAGGAGCTTGCCCCACTTCCTCATCCCATTTTTCAACAAGAAAAGCACACATCGTATCGAAAACGTACCGTTGCTTCAGTGCTTCCCATTGAAGGAAAACATGCATAACACCCTCAAGATCATACTGTGTATCGTACATAATCCATTTACGCGCCATGTGGTCCAAAATCGTACGCTCATCCATATTCTGCAACTGACTACGTGACTGTCTACGCTCAGTAACAGGGGACATACCCAATTGTCCCAACAAAGGAGAAAAGACACCAGTAACTGCAGTAGTCATTCGTTGTCTAGCAGAAGGAGAAGGTGAAGACTGAACAATAGCAGAAGAATCCGAAATTGGAATGGAGGGAGAATTATAAATAGGCGTAGAAGTAGCAGATGAAGAAGGAGGCAAAGGTGGTGGCCCCTGAGGAGGCTGCACCAAAGGAATAGTAGCAAACGGAAAGGGAGCTGGCTGTGGTGGAATCACAGGTGGTACAACAACTGGGTGTTGTGCAGCGGAGCTAGAGCTGTCACGTGACCCTCCCTCTACCGGCTCCCATCGCCGTTCGCACAGGCCGCTGGCCACGCCCACTTGTAGGCCACGCCCCCTCCCGCCCTTCATAAGCGCTGAACGCGAGCGCTCTGTTGGTTCACATCTCCTGAGGCGGAAAGCCGGGAGAAGCAGCGTGTGACTTTTAACTTGTGTTTAAACTTACTTTTAACTTCTGTACTTTGCACTTGAGGGCGCCGTGCAGCGGAGCTAGCGCTGTCACGTGACCCCCCCTCTACCGGCTCCCATCGCCGTTCGCACAGGCCGCTGGCCACGCCCCCTCCTGCCCCTACGGATTCCTACTTCAATGTGCAACTCCAGAACGCGCAGCGGACGTGCGCAGCGGGCGTGCCGTCTGCGCGCCGAAGGCGCGCCTAAGGCAAGCCCGTCTGCGCCCGTCCGCGGCCGGACGGGGCTAGGGGCACGTCTCCATGCCAAATTGACATCGTACTCTACTGAGGAGCTCACTACTCTCCAGGGCCATTGGCCACTTTCAGAGTCAGTCCGCAGCCACATTGCCTTATTAGGGCTCGCCCCTCCATCTATGCCAACATCGGCCTCCCCGCCGGCTTTGTCGCCGCTGTCCTCTACTTTGCCTGACCCCCCTCCTCCCACTCCTTTATTATCTATTCTTTTGCTCAACACCAGGTCAGCGGTCAAACACCACCATGAGCTGTTTGTCCTGCTTGATTCCGAGAAGCCCGACTTACTGCTCCTGACCGAAACCTGGTTTTGTGATTCTTCCCTACCCGCACTTTTGGCTGCCCTCCCCCCTTCCTACGTTGCTCTATGCGCCGACCGCCCAGCGGGTAGGATAGGTGGTGGTGTGGCTTTAATTGCTCGGTCCGAAATTAATTTTCAACTTCTCCCCCCCCCCATTCCCCCAACTGAATTCCTTGTAGTTCACTCCCTTTCCTTTTCCCCTCCAATTACGTGCCTTTTGATGTATCGTCCACCCCAGCCTTCGTCTTTGTTCTTGCCAGCATTTCAAGACCTATTGGCCACCCTGGCGGTCAACTATGCCTCTGTCTTGGTGCTAGGCGACTTTAATTACTGGCCCTTGGACCCTTTAGAGTGCACCTCATCTAAACAATTCACTGAATCTCTCCTTTCCCTGAACTTTGTCCCTCACATATCCGTCCCCACACATTCTCATGGTCATATACTCAACCAGGTTTGGTCCCTCAATCTTTCTGTTTCCCCGGTGTCTGTATCTCCCTGTCCCTGGTCTGACCATGCCCTTATCTCTTTTTCCATCCTTCTCAACTCTGTTTCTAAGGTCCCGCATGCCAAAAACACCTGGGCGCGGAATTGGAATCGAGTTGATCTTCCTTCCCTGACATCCCTGCTTCAGAACTCCTCTCCGACCCTCACTGGTCTATCATCCAATTCACAAGCCATCGCTATCAATACCTGGCTGGCTGGAGGTTGCGACTCGGTTGCTCCATTACGTCGTATTTCTACTCGATGACCCAAGGACTCCAACAGGTGGTTCAATGACGACCTAAAGGAACAAAAACTGACAGTACGGCAAGCGGAGAGGCAGTGGAGAAGAAATTACTGCCCCTTATTAAAAATTCATTACTTAACATTATTAACTGAGTATAAAAAAGCCATCCTAGCTGCCAAAACCATCTATTTCTCCACAAAAATTCTGACAGCAGAAAACAAATCCAGGGAGATTTTTGGTATAGTCAACGACCTAGCCTATTCTGATAGAGCCTCACCCCAAATCCCTCCAACCCAGCCCCTCTGTGACCAATTAAACTCCTACTTTCTTTCTGGACAAGATTTCAACCATCAAGGCTAACATCCCCCCCCTCTTCTATTTTTGTTGATCCTTCCCCCCCCACTGTTCAGTGCCATCTTACCTCAATTCCCCCCCTCACTGAGGAAGTATTCTTGGAGATACTTCCTAAGGTCAAATCGGGTTCTCCGGCAGACATCTGTCCGGCACGAATCCTACAACAGATCAACTCTACTTGTCCCCAGCCCCCAATTACTTTCCTTAATAGTTCCCTTACTCAGGGAGTGGTGATCCCCGCTCTTAAATCAGCCACAATAGTGCCCATTTTAAAGAAATCCGGCACTGACCCGTCCATCTCAGCCAACTACTGCCCCATTTCCCTGCTGCCCTACTTGGGCAAGGTGCTTGAGCGCCATGTCACCTCGGTACTCAGCGCCCACGTAGAAGCAAATGGGGGCCTGGCATCCCGTCAGGCCGGCTTCCGCCCCAGGCACTCTACCGAATCCGTTGTGGTGTTGGTCCTGGACAACCTCAGGGAGGGCATGGATTACAACAAACATCAGGCTCTGGTGCTCCTCGACCTCTCCGCCGCCTTTGACACGGTGGACCATACCATCTTGCTTTCACGTGTCAAGGCGGCGGAAATTGAGGGCTCAGCCCTGGTCTGGCTATCCTCCTTCCTGAGGGACCGCACCCAGGCGGTCCGGCTGGGGGATTTCACGACTACCCCACTCCAAGTCACCTGCGGTGTTCCCCAGGGTTCCTCCCTTTCTCCCTTACTGTTCAATCTTTACATCTTTCCTCTAATCTTTGCACTTCAGCAGCTGGAGGTCACCGTATACAATTATGCGGATGACCTCCAGCTCATCTTTAACCTCTCTTCCTCTCCCCTCTCTGTCTCAAATTTCCAGTCTACTATGATTGTCATCAGGGACTGGATGAACCACAACCATCTCAAGCTGAACCCGGACAAAACCGAGTTGGTTCTCACAGGTGGTTCTTCCAGTCCCTGGAACTCTCTCTTCTGGCCCTCTTCTCTTGGTCCTTCCCCCACTCCTTCCTCCACAGTCAAAACCTTGGGTGTCAAAATGAACAGCCAACTCACTTTACACTCACAAATCAGTTCTGTTGTTTCTTCCTGTTTCCTCACTCTCCGAACCATTCGCACTGTTTCCCGTTTTTTTTCCCCCCAGGCACTCAAACTGATCATGTCCACGCTGGTGATTTCGCGGCTGGATTATGCCAATGCCCTGTACAACGGCATCCCTGCATACAGCCTGCGGAAGCTCCAGATGGTTCAGAACCAAGCGGCCCGATTGGTGTATGGTCTCCCACGTTTTCATCACTCTACACCCCTCCTTAAGGAGCTTCATTGGCTTCCTATCAAGGAACGCTCCCTTTTTAAAACCGGCTGTATGGTTTTTCAGGCTCGTCAGGGTACTGCCCCCGCCTTCATTTCCTCTCTGATCAACGAATATGTTCCTGCCAGAGAGCTTCGTTCTTCTTCTAAATCCCTCCTGCAAATCCCACGTTTCAAACGTAAAAAGTGGGGAGGAGCCAACTTTTCAACTTTGGCTCCTACCTTTTGGAACTCCCTCCCCGACCACCTACGATTTGCTACACACTATTCCTCCTTTCGTAAAGATTTAAAAACTTTTTTGTTTAAACAGGCCTTTTCCTTGTAACTTGTCCCTACTTTCTCTGCGCCAGGCTTTCTCTGCCCTGAGTTGCTGGACCTATCTCTATAGCGCCAAAAAACCGTAGGGTGAACGCTGCGCTTTACAAATGCTTTAAATTTAAATTTAAATTTAAATTTAACCACAGCTGGTGGCGGTGGTGCCGTAGCATTTTGTGCATAAGGGGGTGGTGAACTCATGATCTTCCATTGCTTCCTATTCATTACGCGGCAAAACTGGGTAGCATCTATCTACCGCTAACTTCTTCACCCTAAGCATCTGTTCGCTTGCTTGCTCTTCCTCATTATCCCTAAACGCAAAAGCAGCTTGTACCATTGACATACCTCGTTCTCGTTTATTTTTCTTCGCTAACTTAATTTCTCTCTGTTTGGCTTTTTTGCGCCATATGCGAAAAGAGTCAAACATTGCCGGCCGGGCTTTCTTCTTAAAAAGTTTAACCTCCAGATTATCCAAAATCTCCGTGTCAAAACTACCATATTGGGGCCATTTTAAAACACCATCTTTCCTGGTGTATCGGATCCATACTTCATTATATGCGATGGGGCCTACGCCATGTTTCACATAAAGTTCATAGGTTGGAGTTCCAATCGGAGGAACCGGACACGAGTCCTCCAATCGGGAATCCCTATTACAACTAAGACAAAACAATTTTCCAAGTCTGCTAAGACCAGGCATCTTCGCTCTCTAGTCCAGCTTCAAGCTTCAAAGGATTATCGAATACGATAGTCTCGTGAATACACGAGTCCCTTGGCTTTGGTACTTGCAAGTTCCAAATTAAAGCGAACCCAAGGGGATACCCAAAAACTAAGAACCAAACTAAGGACTGGGAGATGCTCCACTCATACTTAACTGAGGTATCGATGACGTCACCAGAAGACTTGTCTAACGTTTCGCTCTACCAATCATCAAGGGTCCAAAACAGGCCGATAGTCAGGGCAGCAGTCCTTCGTAGCTATCGGGAATTGGGGAACCTCGCAGCAAAGACTTTCGGACCACGTCGACATACAGGGGTCGATGAAGTGGCGGCCTTCCTCCAGAATTTTCACACAAAGCTCCTCACGAACCTCTGGCTTGGACCGGTACCGCTGAAATCGCCCCCCGTTGGTCGCTAACTGAAGTACTGGGTTTTTAAGAACCCAGCGGTGCCAGGGAACACACCCTAAGACTTCGACTCCTTCCTGTTTCAGACTACAGAAACACAGAGTCTTCTTGGTGAAGTCAAAGATCGTACTTATTGGCTGCAGCCAGTAACAGGTATCCTAGGAGTTCTACACGGTGTATATTCTCAGGAGACTGCTCAATCTTACAAAGCCAGCCTTCTCTTTTTATACAAAATATTATGCTTTAGGCAAACATTCCTCATTTTACAGTTGACCATTCACATATTTTCACTACAAAGAAAAACAAAGTCATGATGACAAGCCCATATTTCAGTTTGTCCAGCCCGCAATCAATTACCCGGCAAGGCCCAGTATTTTCATCAGATATCGACGGACCCCCAATAAAAACGGGCAACTCCTCCTCATAAAGCAAGTCATAAAGAAAGAAACAGGGACAGGTGTGTGTAAGATTAGGCATGGTTTGTGTGCGATAAAAGGTTTATGATATGTTGTGCCTTGGTACTAATCTCATTCGGCCACTGGGAAAGGAACTGGCCGAACAGGTTTGGCTTCAGGCAGTGGAGTCAGCTTGCCCAGGTCACAGAGGAGTCAGCAAAGGTGTATTTGTCCTTCAGACTCGTTTTTGGCCTTAGTCATTTGGCCTATGTGAGGGCAATCACAAAATGGCTGCCGTTCACAAAATGGAACTCAAGGGTTCAGGACGGAAACTCTGATTTCAGGGTGATTTTGTCAGCCAAATATGACGAAAATGCTTGTGCATAGTATTCTAATCATTCTCGGTCTGCTGATACCAAAATCGTCATGATACGACGATGTTTATAACACGGGTCCAGAATTTTCAGTACCACATATTCCCCCTCTTGCAACCCACATTGCATCTTATGTTTTAATGTATATGTCAGTGAATCATGAGCCCAACATGACACACTGAGTCTCCTTTCAGAATTTTAAACACATGCTTATTTAATGTCAGAGTAAACTCAGAGTTGAAGTATATGTGCATCAATGATGGGGGAAAGTTGATAAGGCAAAAATTCTTTATCCCAGATTGTGAGAGGAACTCTAGTGACTGTTGAGGACTATCACCCACAACTGCTTCTCGTTAGTCAGAGCCAAGGGAAATGCTTAAGAGGGACCATTGCAATACGGTGGTTGACAATCCGCCACTGCTTAGTTGTGTCTATCTTTTGCAAAGTGGATTTGTGCCACCAGGAAGTATGTCTGCATGTGTTAAAGGACAGCCCACTTGATGAGGTGGGCATGAAAGCATTTCAGTGGATGCTCTTTGTTGCTTGCCTTACCATATGTAATCCTTAACAAGGGTTTGGAATTGATTAAGAAATGATTGTCAGAGTGCCAAAGGGATTGCAATTCAGTGCATCTTAATTAACTTAATTATGGCCACTCACTCCAGCCGAGAGAAGTGTCTCAATTGCCATTTTTGGAGATCGTTGGAGGCAGTCTAAACATACTCATGGATGGAGCTGTCAATTGGTTACAACTGAGAATTTGCAACAAGGCTCCATTTTTGGGGGTTTGGGGAATGGCTAGCTGAGGTAGGTAATAGATGTCTGGAGAGATACCCTTAAGGAAGAAATACACTCCACCTTTTACCGCGCAGCCCATCAGTCACTTGATCACTTTCTCCTCCACTTATGTGAAAACCTCACACATAACATTTTAATGTGTGTCACGCATTTTATGGTCACATACCTACTACGATGTATTCTGTCCTACTCTATTTCTTTTTATGTTTGTGCAACTAAAAATGTGCTGCCAAAATGTTACTTTATGATAATATTTCAGTCCCTGAACTTCAGAGCTCTCGGTTGCCTCTTACTAGGAGATCATCTGTGGTGTACATTCCATTTTTTATTGATGTGTGCACTATGCTTGATTCTGCTGATAATTTCACTTAATATTCCTTAATGATTTCATGAGGACTTAAGCTGTGGCAAAGGAATGTTTTGATCCTCAACAATCTTGTGTTTTATAGAGTCATTTTTGGCCACTAAATTGAGCAATCAAGTACTAAGTACTTTGGCACAAACCTATCCTAAATTTGTAAACTCCTGTATAGGACCATATAAACAGTTTTATATCAGCAAAATGATAATTTGTCAGAAGTATTAGTCTATTCAAGTATATGGATATGCGTCATCAATATTGACATTTTTGCAGTAATATCAATGAGGAGTATTAGAATGTTACCAAAACAGATAGCTCCTGAGGCGGAAAGCCAGGAGTTTTGATCGATTTTAAAAACATTGAATCTTTAAAAACCTGTTATTTTACCTGTGTGTCACTCTGCCCTGAGCACTCCCCCTGATTTTGAGTCGCCATTCACGCCGCGCAGCCGATTTGAACGCTGATGCGGGTGCAACCAATCTCTTGCCCCCAATTGCGAGGAGAGTGAGGCCACGCCCACCGCCCTGAGGCCACACCCCTTTTTTCAGGTACATAAGCCGGGCTAATCTCCAGACGCGCCATTACCAAAACAGATAGCTCCTGAGGCAAAAAGCCGGGAGTTTTGATCGATTTTAAAAACATTGAATCTTTAAAAACCTATTATTTTACCTGTGTGTCACTCCGCCCTGAGCACTCCCCCCTGACTTTGAGTCGCCAATCACGCCGTGCAGCCGATTTGAACGCTGACGCGGGTGCAACCAATCTCTTGCCGCCAATTGCGAGGACAGTGAGGCCACGCCCACCGCCCTGAGGCCACGCCCCTTTTCCCCGGTACATAAGCCGCGCTAATCTCCAGACGCGCCATTACCAAAACAGATAGCTCCTGAGGCGGAAAGCCGGGAGTTTTGATCGATTTTAAAAACATTGAATCTTTAAAAACCTGTTATTTTACCTGTGTGTCACTCCGCCCTGAGCACTCCCCCCTGACTTTGAGTCGCCATTCATGCCGCTCAGCCGATTTGAACGCTTACGCGGGTGCAACCAATCTCTTACCGCCAATTGCGAGGACAGTGAGGCCACGCCCAAAGCCCTGAGGCCCCGCCCCTTCCTTTCACTCATGAAAAATATGTGCCTGGGCAGGACGTGCAGCGGACGCGCGCAGGCACATAGGCCAAAGGCAAGCCCATCTGCGCCCGTCCGCGACCGGCCGGGACTAGGGGCTATACCCCCTGCCGATTTTACCCGAAACTCGTCCATGCCCATCCGCTACTCTCGTAGTGAGTTGTTAACCTTTCAGGATGATTACAAGGGTATAAAAACAAATCTATGTACCCAAATGGGGCGAGGATTATCCTATGGACCAATCTCCTGCCTCGCTTGTCGCTGGTCTAGTATGGGTCAATCCCCATTAGACCATCACACAATCCATGCTAAAAATCACCTGACTCTGAATTGCCTATATCTTAACACTAGATCCTTACCTAGACATGCTCTGGATATATGGGATTTACTCATATCTAAGACCCCGGAACTGGCTTTCATTACTGAAACCTGGCTATCCGATACCAATGCCCCGGATTTAGCAAACGCCCTCCCCTCTAACTACAAAATCATCACACAAGATAGATCTGGTAAAAGAGGAGGATGGGTCGCCATGATATTCAGGGAAAATTTAACATGCTTTGTGGAACCAACAACTGCCCACATCGAACATCAGACCTTACCTTTTAAAGTACTCCATGAGGGTCTTACCATCTTAGCTGGTGCAGTTATATACAACCTCCCGGGACAACAAACCAGTCTTGGCGCCAAACTACTGAATCAACTTCTGCCACTTTGCCTAAAACATAAAAACTATCTAATTGTTGGCGACTTTAACATTCATTATGAGAAAATGGATGCTCTGGGCACCTCCCAGCTGGAATATGACATGGGGATTCTCAATCTTAAGCAGTGGGTAGTGGGCCCCACTCACACAGCCGGCCATACATTAGACCTACTATTTACCAACATCGAATCGACCAACATAATAGAGGTTCATCCCCTATCCTGGTCGGACCACTCCCTTATATCCTTCTCACTTGACCTTCCCGGCAAACCTCTGAAATCTAAGGTAGGCCCCCAGATCTCTAGTCGAGCTTGGAAGCTAATCAATGAATCCAATTTTGAGAAACAGTTTCAGGAGGCTAATGTCAAACTATCGGAGGACTCCTCTGTCTGTAATGACGTTACCCTATTAGATGCTGGAATTTCGCAAACATTGGATAAACTAGCCCCGATGCGGGAATCCAGAAAAAAATCTATAACAGAGGAATGGTACACCACTCTTCTAAAAATTCTTAAAAAGGAATTTAAAAAAACTGAACATCTATGGAGACAGTCCAAAGACACCGAAGCGAGACTAAACTATGTCCATAAACGGAAGCGGTATATTCGTGCTATTAATAACGCAAAGAAGGATTATTTTACTCAGCGCATTCAAGACAATAGTAATTCAGCGAAAGAACTGTTCAAAATAGTGAAGGAGCTTAGCAAACCATGTAGCACTTCACAAACACTCACCCCTTCCGCTGAGGCCTGTGAGCGTATCAGCACCTTCTTTTCTGAAAAAACCAAGAAAATATACTCTACTTTCACTCCCCAACACACTTACAGCAACTCAGATAACCCATCCAAGACTGCGACGCTTTCGGAAGTACTCGCAGCCTTACCAGACTTAGGAAATGTACCCCGCTTAACCTGTTTTGAACCACACTCTGTAGACGAGGTCCTAGCAGCCTTGAACACAGTTAAATCTGGATCCCCCTCGGACCCCTGTCCCCACTTCGTGTTCTCAAGAATTGTGTCCACACTCTGCCCCCTGATCACAAAACTTTTTAACAAATCATTAAGCACTGCCATCTTCCCTGATGCTTGGAAGCACGCCTCTGTGACCCCCCTTCTGAAGAAAGCAGGATCTGACATTCTCAACCCAGAGAACTACAGACCCATTTCCCAGCTTCCTTACCTGTCTAAAGTTCTGGAGAAACTGGTCAATGTACAGCTGACTAGATACCTAGAAAGTAACTCCCTTCTGGATCCTTCCCAGACCAGCTTTAGAGCCAATAACAGTACCGAGGCAACGCTGCTGGCAGTGTCAGACAGTATCAGATCCTCCACCGATCAAGGTGGAGCGGTGGCACTGATACTGCTTGACCTGTCAGCGGCATTTGACATGGTATCCCACGACTGTCTGCTGAACATACTTCGTGGCAAAGGAGTCCAATCCACGGCATTGAACTGGTTACACTCTTTCCTGAGCAACCGTACTCAGGCAGTACATATGGGTCAGTTCCACTCAAGACCCAACTCCATCGGGCGCGGGGTCCCCCAGGGCACCTCATTGAGTCCCACTCTTTTCAATGTCTATATGTCATCTCTTGCCGACATTGGAAAGAAGTGGGGCATTGGCATCTGCTCTTATGCGGATGATACTCAGCTGATGGTGACCATGGATGAAGGGCCCGATGCAACCAAAAGCAAGTTACATGACTGCCTCTCCGAAATGGCCCAGTGGATGCATGATCACTGCCTAAAGCTAAATGCAGGTAAATCGGAGATCCTTCTGTTTGGTGGTGCCAAAATGGTGTGGGATGCCACATGGTGGCCACCTTCACTGGGCTTGGCCCCCACTCCAAAACAACATGCCAAAAACCTGGGAATCATCATGGTTGACGCCTTATCCATGAAGGATCACGTTCGATCCCTTTGTGGCAATGGTTTTACCATCTTAAAACTTCTCGCCAGGATATTTCCCTAGTTACCCCTGGATTGCAGACGCTCAGTCACACAGGCCCTACTGGTTAGTCGCCTGGACTATGGCAATGCGCTATTTGTAGGGATGAACGAACATTTGTTCTCCCGCCTACAGGTTCTGCAAAATCTGGCAGCCAAACTTATCTGCAACAAAGGTAAACTAGTCTCGGCATCGGAATGCTTAAGGAGACTTCATTGGCTCCCGATGCGCCAGAGGGCTGCCTTCAAACTGCTTAGCCATGCCCATAGATCTCTACATAATACTGGCCCCACAATTCTTCAAGGGTAGATCGAATTTTACGTCCCTACTAGGAACCTTCGCTCTTGCCAATTAGCTTTGGCTAAGACCAAACGTATTTACAAAGATAGAACAGGTGGTCGCTCCTTTTCCTATTTGGCAGCAAAGAGGTGGAATGAGCTCCCCACTGACCTGAGACATACTACGAACTACCTCCAGTTTCAGAAAAAGTTGAAAACCCACCTCTTCCCCAATCTTTAACATCTCAGCATCCGCCATCAGCAGTCCCTATTTTGGTATAAGCGCCGTAATATCCCTTGGGATGAGTGTTGCGCTCTATAAAAACCGTAAATAAATAAATTAGTGTGCAGTTTCTAATTTAAGCACCATTTTGCACCATATATGCACCTTTATTTTTGAAAGAACTATTTATTAAGTAATATTTTGCAGAAAAAAGATCAAATGCCGCTGACAGCTTTGAACACCAGAAAACTATAACACTACCCACAAATTCTGCTTTCATTAGCCTTCCAGTTGTATGAACAAACTCAACTAGTGCTTACAGTGAAGATTCCATATGACCTGGCTCAGACTTGTTTAGAGCTTCCAGGCAAAAACATATTTTGCAATGACATAAGGGTTATTTAGGTTTTTGATGGGCATGGCTCCTGTTCTATCAGATTTGCAGTTCCGCTGCCTCATTTGACTGTGGGAGAACAATGAGGCTTCTGCACTGGAGTCTCAGTAGGCATTTGTGTCAAAGTTCAAGGTGTTTATCAGAGATTTAGGGCCTGATTACCAGTTTGGCAGTCTTACCACCGGCCTACCGCTGCTGCGGTCCAGTCAATGCTGCAAAGCCAGCGGCATCCTGACTGCCATAATAAGATGTTTTGTTGTGCTGGCGGTCTCCTAGTCGCAGTCTTCTGAAAGAGGTGGATCGTCACACCAGCAACCTCACTATTTCTAGGCATTATTCCACCGTGCAAATATTTATGTGTGTCTGTACACAAAGCAAATCTTAAAACACACACATATGTATCACAACTATGGAAAACAAACCTTGTCAAACAGCAGAGGCCCACAGCCATTGTAAACAGTCAAGAAATGTACGATTGGCTTACCTTAGGAGTTAATGCCAATGGTGTACATTCTCTTGTGCACCAAAGGGAGGGCCAGGACGAGGGGCTTTGCGATGGGAAGAGGAGTGAAAACTGAATATATGGTGAATTCTCACCTTATATCTCGCATTCCTGCCAGGTCGTGTGTGGAGGTTTTCCCGCCACAGTTAGCTTAGTGGTGAGCCACATCACAATCTTGCCAGTGGGATCAGGGGCTGGACTCCAGCTGTCACCCTCTGCAGCCTGTGACCGCTGTTGATGCAGGAGGGAAAGACCAGTGGAGGAGGAGAGACTCAGTAGGGCTTTGGTCAATGGGACCCCCAACATCATTATTTGGTGGACGGACACCTAGTTGGCTGTCGGGGAATGACCCACCGCCGCAGCGGCAGTACCAAGACCACCAAAGTAGCAATCAGGCCCTTAGATCTGACAATGAGATCTACAATATATTAAAAATACATCAAATACAAAATGCATGAATTATCATCTGGATTGCAGCTTTATCAGTTGTAATTTCATATTTTTAAAAAATGGTTTAATAAAATCTCTGTTGTAGACCCTTAAAATTGGACAGACATATATAACATGTTTCATAGTCTGTACACCATTATAACATAAAGTGCAAATTTTTTCCTCCAAAACTACATTTTGCCATGCATCCATTACAGTTTTTAACTATAAACAGTTAAACCTGCAAAACATTATACACTTTCACACCTTGTTATCCAGGTCCCAGTTCAAAAACGCTTGAGGAACTGCTGCCTGACATGATTGAGTGACACATTGGAAGCAAGGTTTCACACTATATATGACCATACCATTCTTCATTTATGATTTTGCCATAGCATGCTTTAAAAACATATTGAGGTGGTCATAGCTCATACTCTGAATGTCTGACCTAGTCAGGGAAAAGTGCTGAAATGCAGATAAAATATTAGTTGAAAACAAAGGGGCCTTTAAAGTAGAAGAGAGGCATTCCATGGCTATAAGACTTTTCCTTTATGTGCATAATACAGTGATACCATCGTAGAATGGCGGCTAGTCCTCTTATGAATGTTCTCACCAATCCTACTTTTAGCCTTAACGCTTCATTGAGACCATGGAAATGAAAGCTCAAATAGCACGAAGAATCTTCCCCTCCACCATATGCATAAAGTGCCATTGCTTCATATTTATTGTCTCCAAAGCATATAGAAGGTTATATGATTAAAGTGCCTATTATCTATTGCTCCTTCAAGTGAATTTAGTGAGTTTCCATGAGCATATGCCTTACTTGGTATGTGTGCAATATGTTCAGTGTCAACCAAATTTGTGAATATAATTCTTCCAAGATAAGGGTAAGACCTTACTACTTCTATGGTAGAATTGTTCTGAAACCACTTATACTTTTTAATGGCCCAATTTCAATTTAGGTAAAACCTCATAATCTTGGTTTTGTTTGTATTAACCTTTAGAAAATGAGCATTAGACTAAGAAGACAGGATATTGAGACATTTTTCGAGGCTTTTACGAGTCAGGTCTAGCAGAACAATATCGTCCGCATAAAGGAAAGTCCCTAAAGTATAGAAGACTAATTTTGGGGCATCGCCAGCAACCTTGCTCAGCACATCGGGTTGGTCCGCCAAATAAAGAGAAAAAAGCAGGGGCACCAAGAGGCATCCATGCTTCATACCACTACTGGTTGGGATTTTTTTAGTCATATCCAGCCTGCCTCCTCTCATAACATGACACCAGGTAGCTGTGTGGAGAGCAATAATGAGTTTTATAAGAGCCCCTGGTATCCCAAGGCACTCAACTTTTTCCAAAGGGTTGGACTGTCCACGCGGTCAAAAGCAGCTGAAAAATCTATGAAGGTAGCGCAGACCGGCATCCCTATTTGTTTCACGCATTTTTCCAATATGAGATGGAATAGCTTTATGTTATCCAATGTCAAGTGCCCAGCTGTAAAACCTGCCCGCTTCAAAGGGTCAATATTATTTTCCTCCACCTAATCTCATAGATTAGATAAAACAGATTTGAAGAAAATCTTTATTGTGTCATCCAACCGGGCCTATAATTGCAAGGTAAGTTAGAAGGGCATTTTCTTTATGAAACAACAACATAATACTGTCCCTCCATGATCCAGGGACCACCCTAGCAAAGTAGCTATAGCAAAAGAGTGCCACTAAATAAGTGGCCCATAAGTCCAGTTCTAATTTTATGATACAAATGGGTAGTTGGTCTAGACCTCTCATCCCGTA
Source organism: Lissotriton vulgaris (assembly GCF_964263255.1). Taxonomy (NCBI): domain Eukaryota; kingdom Metazoa; phylum Chordata; class Amphibia; order Caudata; family Salamandridae; genus Lissotriton; species Lissotriton vulgaris. Next base: position 1,372,464,882 of record NC_141694.1, on the reverse strand, counting down.
GTCCTAGCAGCATTTTAGTTAGTGCAACACTTCCTGTCTAGAGAGAAGAAGGGGTGGACTACCAGCTGATCCCTCATTTAAGGACTCTTTAATACTGTTACTAGGAGTCTGTGTATTCATAGCACAGAGAGACATAATATACTCTTGTCATTCTCTGCTAGTGATAATATTTATCTTAGGTTTGGCGAAAGAGAGAAAGAGAGAGAGAGACGCTATTTTCATCAACTATATTCACAAGACTTTTTGATTTTTACATTTTACTGCTTCCGTTATTCTAACCCAGATGTTATCAGCACTGATTTCCTTTTGGATTGTTACCCACCAAGTTCTTCTTCAAATCTTGTTTCACCTATTTTGTTCCTTAGAGTTAAAGGTGAATTGCCTTCTTTGCAGGTGATTAATGATCTTGTTAAAAACAAAAACGGCTTTCCTGTCATACATGCATACCCTGACAGCTCATGTCCACAGGACCACCAGGTCATACTGTTTAACGTGGGCTTTTCAACATAAATGTTTCCTGCCTAGGACAACTATACAAGGCATGACATTTCAAAGCAAGAAAAGGAATCAAAGGAACCTAACCCAAACACTGGAAGAAAACTTTCAGCTCATCAGGACAATGTATTGTCTCTCTTTTAGAAAGAAACACATTGTTGAATATACCATGTGGACTGCCACAACATGGTGACCTGCCTGTCAACGATTCTTCATTGCTTAGTAGGTGGAATTACTTGAGATAAAAAATGCTTTGCTACAATGGGAAAGCACTATCAATTGTTCTAGTGGTCCTTACTTGGACCAATAGAGTCTGAATCCCTCCAATATACTCCACAGTAAAGGCTGCCAATATCGCAACCTTGCATAACTACTTCCATTTCAAATATATGGAACTGTATTTAATTCCTAAATCCAGCAAAATTCATTTCCCACAGAGATTAGGACTTGGCAGTCTATGTCTTAGACACTTTGGGCCTCGTTATGATGTCGGTCGGAGGCATTCCAACCGACTCGTATTAGAATCGGTTCTGACCAACTCTGCTTCGGCAAGTCCGGCTGACCAATTATGATGTTTCCGAACACCGTTCGATCAGACTTCCAATGACTTTAATGGGATCCTGTGCTCTGACCGACAGCACAGGCTCCCATTGTAAAATGGGGTGGTTGCGGGAAATCTTGCACCCTGTCACAGGCACCCCTTGGTGCTTGCCTCACTGCACATGGTTGGAAAAAGTGAGGCCACAACCAGAGGATCTGGGTGAAGGAAGGCCTGCTTTTGATCCCCAAAGTCAGTTTCTGACAGCTGTTTCGTGTCGGACAGACCGATTTGGTAAAGGCTGTCTGAATCCAACACCATAATACGTTGGTCGGAAACTCCGTCCATAGACCTGTACTATTCGACTCCAACCGACTCGGAATCTCTGAATGCCGATCACAACCGAGTCTGAAAGATCGAATGGTTACCTTCTGTTGTAATCGTTCAGTCAGATATGTTTCCGGGTCGGTCGGAAACATGGGTTCCGACACAGGTTAGGAAAATCTGATGCCGGGGAAAAAATGGCGGTCGTAAGCTAAACGGTAGTGGCTCCTGCTCCCATGGGGTTACGTTTGGCCTCAAGCATGGACTCCCTCGGACTTCCCCGATTGTAACTAAATTAGTGCTACTTCTTACCTTCTCCTACTCCTACTTCGGAGGTGCTTGTTCTTTTTCCAGCTTATTTTGTTCCCTGCCTTTAACGCGTATGGCCTCGGAGCTCCGCTGGACTCTGCCGGCGCTTCAGGCGTCACGGTGGGAAGGTGTGGCTCGGGAGTGGAGGTGCAGTGGAGTTGCCTGCTTCCAGGTCCGTGTCACTGGTGGTAGAGTCAGCACTGGGGATTATTCCAGTTTGATTCCCAGTAATGGCGGTGGAGTCTACGGCGCTGTGTCAGGGGAATCAAGCAAATAGGTAGGATGTTTGGAGCCTGGACTTTGCAGAAAGTATTTGGTGGCTCACACCCAGCAAGAAAGTAAGAGCCCATTTGGACTTTTGCCGGACTTTAATCTTAACGGTTACTGTGAGGGCTATCAAGTGATTCCCCTTGTTCTGCCCAATCAAGTTTTCAGCAGAGTTGCAGAGATTTTTAACTGCATGGAAACAAGTGAAGAAAGTCAGCCTGTAAAATCCAGGGTAATATCGGTAGTTATGTGTGGGCTAATAAGAGGGCAAGATTGTCATGGAAAAAGCTAAGATGTAAGCTCACCAAGGGAGGGTTAGCCCTACCAGATATTAGTTGGTACACTTTTGCCTTTCAATTTAAAAATATCAGGATGTTACCTGTAAAACCGGAAGAGACATCTTGGAGGGGATTATTGGGGGAAATGGTGAAGTCAGTACAAATTTGGGGCACCTATGTTCTTTAAAAAGGTTTGGTTGAAAGTACTTAGGGAAGCCCTTATTCTTTGGCACAAGGTTAGATGTAGATGGGGTACAGGGTATTATTCAGACTTTGGCCTAATCTGGGACTCTGTTATGTTTGAGGAATAGCCTCGCAACCCCAATTAAAAGGGCTGGGATTACTATTTGATCTAAGCTTGTGTCGGCCGAAGGAGTGTACCCCTGGGAGGTCTTAAGAGACAAATTCAGTAGCGGCCTTTCCAGATTCAAATGTTTACAATTGGTCTCCTGGTATGCATCAGAAAAGTAGGATATACAAGGAAATTGGGAGATGGAGCAATCATTACAACAAGAATGTATTAAAAGAAAGGATGTTTCCTTGTGGTATAAGAAGTTCATGGAATTGGAAGATTTGGAACTTCCCCTGCAGTACACAGCATGGAATCAATTGGCTCTTGAGCCTGTGTCGGAAGATCTGTATGAACCCTCCTTGAAGCTCCATTATAAATTTGTTAAACCGGCTAGTCTAAAAAAATAACTATTTCTTTGTCCTTTATAGGCTTTACTATACCCCTGCAAAGATTGCTAAGTTGGCACCATTTTCTGCCCCCAAATGCCTGAGCTGAAAATTTCTCAACGCTAATGACATTCACATTTTTTATGAATGTCCTGATCTCAGATCCTACTGGAGGTGGTGGGGGATATTTTAAGCGGCATCTTTAAACTCATTATCAAGGTCAATCTCTCATTGGTAATATTTGGGGATGACGGAATGTATGTGAAGAATCTCAGGCAGGTATATAGAAGCCTTTTGTTATGTTTGATATTAATAGCCCGAAGAGAAATTTGTAAGAAGTGGAAAGATCTGCTGCCCCCATCGTGTGATGACTGGTTAAAAGCTGCGTTTGCCTCAGCACGCCTGGGCCAGGAGGGAGAGCCTGATATTAGTGTGAACATCTGGCAGGCCTTACTCTCTTGGGGTAGGGAGCTGCGTTTGGTATAGTACTGTCCCGGAACAATCTGGTCCAATGATTTCACCATGCCTCCAAGGAAGGGGGTGGGCCCGGAGCATATGCTGCAGCCGTAGGGTGTTTAGGTACGAATATCGGCTTCTCTTTGAGAATTGAAGATGTTTATTGGTGAGAAGAGGATCTAAAAAAAAAAAGGAAAATCTGAATGCCATTCGGAGCCTTTCCGATTGACATCATAAGGAGGTCCTTTGTTTTTAAATAAAGATGGGGTTGAAGTCTATTTTTTCCCATTTTAAACCCTTAAGAAGTAATCTAACCAGAAATTAGTGTGATTGAATTGGAAAAACAAGCTGGCAAGATTTAAGTTACACTACCCATGGCTCGACATACATGTATTATATGGATTCTCCCTTAGATTTACTATAGGCATCTGACATTTTGATGGCTCAATGCTCAGGAAACACATTTCAAAGGATTGTAAATAAGCAATGGCATGTTATCAATATTGGAGGACAAAAAAGTAATAGCTAAACAAGCCAACTCGTGATAAATCATCAACAGTTATTCCTTTTTTGGCCTACAATCATGTCTGACCATCTGTTACTCAGAGGATCTAACAACTAACTTTATGTGTTTACGTTTTGGTGCTCTGTCAACATGGTACAGCCTACCCCCATATATTAAGTCAATGGAGGCTATTCTGTGCAGGCTGTGGTAAAGCAGAAGTATCCATAATTGACGTAATATGTATTTGCCCGGAACTATTGTTTCAATGAAGACACTATATAAGGAAGTTATTCAACTATGTACAGGTTCATACCTGCAGACTCACAGTGATTGAATTTTTGAACCCAACAAGTACATCTTACACTGTTGGTTCAGCTATTATTTGAAAAACACTATAACATCTGTATGCTCTTGTTAGAACATCCAATAGTATCTTGATGAGTCAATGTTTTATAAATGGCCACTGGCCTTTTGGCTGTACTAGCGCCAATTGCACTTTAATTGTGTTGTATTATTACCCATAAGTAAGCTCGGGTGGGGGGTAGTGTGTCTAATTGATGACTGCCTATATGACTGTATATGCACAAATTACACTTTGTCTTGTTAATTATATTAATAATGTTTAAGTATGTGTCCCAGGGTCCAGTGTGTATTACAGATGAGGAGACCCATAGTGGCATATGTTTTAGAGCACCATCCTCTCAGTAGAAATGGGTGCTCGTTAGCTCTTTCGGTGGACTCTCTGTAACCCCCACAATTTGGATAGAGATATCTACTTTATATAGCAGTTCGCAGTCCCATTCTTTTTTATTGAGATTTGCTGCAAAGGGATCATTGGTGTCACATTGAATTTTTGATGATCTGTCCAAATCCATAAAATGGATTTTTTTAACTGTTTGCACAACACTAAAAGCACTAAGGGCCTTATTTATGAGGCCTAGCGACAGTTTTGCGCTTCCGTTGCGTCACTTTTTGTGATGCATCGGCGGTGTAAAACATGCCTCCTGTTGCACCCTATTTACAAATTTGACGCATCTAGGTTGATGCATCTCTCTGTAAATCCCTGCGCTACATTATACCTGCGTCAGGTATAATATATGCAGGGTGGGCGTTCCCACGTAAGTAAGCCTCGTAGAAGTGACACAGTGAAATCTACCAGATTTCACTGCGCCACTTGTAGGGTGCAAATGCGTCAATATCTTACGCCTGCCTCACAGCAGGCGTAGGACTGACGCAAGCCCTTTCACATGGGGCTTGCCCAATGAGAAAGGACATATTGCAGGAATTGCATCACTTTTGTGTCACACTCCAGCAATGCGTCACGTTTGCGCCATACAGATACGGCAGAAATATTGACGCATCTGTAACTCCTTGCAACATGATGCGCCATACAGTAAATATGATTTACAAAAGGGGGTGGTGATGAACAGAGTGTCTGAATTGAGCAGACCACTCTTACCCAGTCCAAAGATCAGGGCTTGATCCATCACCGTTATTTATCTCACTGCCCCATCCCAGCTCAGAACCTGGCTATATGCAAATCAGTCTGTCCCTGGCCCAGTGCATCATGGGAACAGGGCAGACTAAACTACCAAGCCAATTCTTTACCAGAAAGGAGACAAGCTACCGGGGACCGGTTTCTGGCATTTCAGCCTCTTCGGCCCGGCTTGCTTGAATCCTGATGGAGCAGTGAGAAAGGGACTCATGTCTGAGTATACCCTGCCACACCTATAGTGGCCAAAATTGATTTACAAAAGGGGGTGGTGATGAACAGAGTGTCTGAATTGAGCAGACCACTCTTACCCAGTCCAAAGATCAGGGCTTGATCCATCACCGTTATTTATCTCACTGCCCCATCCCAGCTCAGAACCTGGCTATATGCAAATCAGTCTGTCCCTGGCCCAGTGCATCATGGGAACAGGGCAGACTAAACTACCAAGCCAATTCTTTACCAGAAAGGAGACAAGCTACCGGGGACCGGTTTCTGGCATTTCAGCCTCTTCGGCCCGGCTTGCTTGAATCCTGATGGAGCAGTGAGAAAGGGACTCATGTCTGAGTATACCCTGCCACACCTATAGTGGCCAAAATTGATTTACAAAAGGGGGTGGTGATGAACAGAGTGTCTGAATTGAGCAGACCACTCTTACCCAGTCCAAAGATCAGGGCTTGATCCATCACCGTTATTTATCTCACTGCCCCATCCCAGCTCAGAACCTGGCTATATGCAAATCAGTCTGTCCCTGGCCCAGTGCATCATGGGAACAGGGCAGACTAAACTACCAAGCCAATTCTTTACCAGAAAGGAGACAAGCTACCGGGGACCGGTTTCTGGCATTTCAGCCTCTTCGGCCCGGCTTGCTTGAATCCTGATGGAGCAGTGAGAAAGGGACTCATGTCTGAGTATACCCTGCCACACCTATAGTGGCCAAAATTGATTTACAAAAGGGGGTGGTGATGAACAGAGTGTCTGAATTGAGCAGACCACTCTTACCCAGTCCAAAGATCAGGGCTTGATCCATCACCGTTATTTATCTCACTGCCCCATCCCAGCTCAGAACCTGGCTATATGCAAATCAGTCTGTCCCTGGCCCAGTGCATCATGGGAACAGGGCAGACTAAACTACCAAGCCAATTCTTTACCAGAAAGGAGACAAGCTACCGGGGACCGGTTTCTGGCATTTCAGCCTCTTCGGCCCGGCTTGCTTGAATCCTGATGGAGCAGTGAGAAAGGGACTCATGTCTGAGTATACCCTGCCACACCTATAGTGGCCAAAATTGATTTACAAAAGGGGGTGGTGATGAACAGAGTGTCTGAATTGAGCAGACCACTCTTACCCAGTCCAAAGATCAGGGCTTGATCCATCACCGTTATTTATCTCACTGCCCCATCCCAGCTCAGAACCTGGCTATATGCAAATCAGTCTGTCCCTGGCCCAGTGCATCATGGGAACAGGGCAGACTAAACTACCAAGCCAATTCTTTACCAGAAAGGAGACAAGCTACCGGGGACCGGTTTCTGGCATTTCAGCCTCTTCGGCCCGGCTTGCTTGAATCCTGATGGAGCAGTGAGAAAGGGACTCATGTCTGAGTATACCCTGCCACACCTATAGTGGCCAAAATTGATTTACAAAAGGGGGTGGTGATGAACAGAGTGTCTGAATTGAGCAGACCACTCTTACCCAGTCCAAAGATCAGGGCTTGATCCATCACCGTTATTTATCTCACTGCCCCATCCCAGCTCAGAACCTGGCTATATGCAAATCAGTCTGTCCCTGGCCCAGTGCATCATGGGAACAGGGCAGACTAAACTACCAAGCCAATTCTTTACCAGAAAGGAGACAAGCTACCGGGGACCGGTTTCTGGCATTTCAGCCTCTTCGGCCCGGCTTGCTTGAATCCTGATGGAGCAGTGAGAAAGGGACTCATGTCTGAGTATACCCTGCCACACCTATAGTGGCCAAAATTGATTTACAAAAGGGGGTGGTGATGAACCGGGCCGAAGACGGCTGTAATGCCAGAAACCGGTCCCCGGGAGCTTGTTTCCTTCCCAGTGTAAGAATTGGCTTTTGTAGTTTGGTTTGCCCTGTTCCCATCATGCACTGGGACAGGAACAGACTAATTTGCATACAGCCAGGTTCTGAAACTGGGATGGTGCAGTGAGCTAAAAAACGGTGTTGGATCTAGCCCTGATCTCTTGACTGGGTGAGAGCTTTCTGCTTAATTCAGAGACTCTGTCCCTCACCAACCCTTGTTGTAAATATTTTTGTCCACCCTAAGCGTGGAAGGGTATTCTCAGATGTGAGACCCTTGCTCATTGCACCATCAGGATTCAAGCAAACCGGGCCGAAGACGGCTGTAATGCCAGAAACCGGTCCCCGGGAGCTTGTTTCCTTCCCAGTGTAAGAATTGGCTTTTGTAGTTTGGTTTGCCCTGTTCCCATCATGCACTGGGACAGGAACAGACTAATTTGCATACAGCCAGGTTCTGAAACTGGGATGGTGCAGTGAGCTAAAAAACGGTGTTGGATCTAGCCCTGATCTCTTGACTGGGTGAGAGCTTTCTGCTTAATTCAGAGACTCTGTCCCTCACCAACCCTTGTTGTAAATATTTTTGTCCACCCTAAGCGTGGAAGGGTATTCTCAGATGTGAGACCCTTGCTCATTGCACCATCAGGATTCAAGCAAACCGGGCCGAAGACGGCTGTAATGCCAGAAACCGGTCCCCGGGAGCTTGTTTCCTTCCCAGTGTAAGAATTGGCTTTTGTAGTTTGGTTTGCCCTGTTCCCATCATGCACTGGGACAGGAACAGACTAATTTGCATACAGCCAGGTTCTGAAACTGGGATGGTGCAGTGAGCTAAAAAAAGGTGTTGGATCTAGCCCTGATCTCTTGACTGGGTGAGAGCTTTCTGCTTAATTCAGAGACTCTGTCCCTCACCAACCCTTGTTGTAAATATACAGTAAATATGACACATAAATCATGTCACAAGGAGGGCGTACTGAAAAGTGACGCATCGCTGCTTTCACGCAGCGATGCATCACTTCTCATAAATGAGGCCCTATGTTTTTGCTTGATCGCACTGGCATCAATTGCATTTGAACAGTGTTTAGGTTGTGGTTGTGGGCCGTGTGTATATCGATACTTTTTAAATCAAATCTGATTATATTTAGGAACATAAGTAATAGGATTCGTGACCACAGCATATTAAATTCCGGATTCCATATTTAGTAGGGGACACTTTTACTGTTCTTTTAATTAATGCAATGTTTTTTATCACTTGATGGTTTTAATTAACTATGCTTGTTAAATAAATAAAATTAGAATTTGAATAGAAAAAGTAAAAACCATAATGAAATTGCAGTCTTTAGAAAATCTAATATCTGGTCTCGAAATGTCTCACATCAAATGGAAGGCCATACGTTTAGTGCCAGGCTACAGCATTTTTTTCGACCACACCTTTTTTTTTAAATAATTGAGTACTCTCTACCAACAACAAAATATGTAAATGACAGAGCTATCCCAAAGCCACTTTAAATCAATGTACACCAACAGTCTCAATGAAGAAACAGAGATGGATGAAATAGGCTTGCATTTGTAGGTCAGGGTGAAGGTGAAGATAGAACTGGTTTAAACCGGACAACAAAGAGCGGGCTCGCATCCCTATTATGCACGGCTGTATATTAAAAGCAGCTGCACCTTGCATGTATGTATATTAATAACACACTTCACAGCTCTCGGTGGACACCTCCCCTCCGTCAAACAACTCATGCTCTGAAAGTCCCCTAGCAAACAAGATTAAAATGCACTCCTTTCAGCCATGCCAGGCTTTCTCCCCCTTCCAATGAGCTACATTTGTCTGATTTAACAAGATAAGATTTGAGTGCTGATGCAGCCAGTTGTTAATGCAGGAAGCGCGTCCACAATACCGTCGACACTCTGCATCAGACGGATGCATAAATCAGTATTCAGAAAAAAATTAGATATGCAGCGCACCAGTTTTATAGTCCCAGCCTCAGAAATTGAAATGGCCCAGATTAATGTATCATATCTTACACACTGTCCGAGTGAATCAACTTTAATATATTGAACAGATTCACAGAACAAGACTTTGTTATCTAAGGAGCACTCGGAAGCGAGAATTGACCTGCAGATGTGATTTGGTTCGGGTAGTTCACTTTGTGCCGCAGCATCTGAATACTTTCGCATAAAAAAGAAAATTTGTTTTGAAAATATTTTGCACGTCCTCCAGGGCTCGTTCGCGGCTTTCCAAGGGGGGCGAATTACAGGAAACAATGTTCGATAGCGATGGGGTTTTAACCTATCCGTCAGACGTGTCAGAAAAATGTAATACAATTTTAATGCAAACTGCTGTTCAACAGCGAGGGAGCTTGTGTCAACTGATGTTGAGTAGTTTAGGATTTACTGAAAATGAAATGCCCATCGCATTTCGCCATCATTCGGGCCGCCAGACACTGCACCATTCCGTTCACCGAGCGCGTGCATCAATTGTGGCGTGGTGGGGGGAGTGGTTTTCCATTGTACGTAAGTGGGCTAGAAAATGGCGGCGACAAGGCGCAAAGGGCAAAAGTCAAACAGGTTGTCGAGGTGGCACGCTTTAGATTAGACTCGATGTGAAAGGAGATTATTCATCATTTCATTTTCTAGTCCCCTTGGAAAATAAAATATTCTTTGATACTTTGCACCTTTTTGTGATTTGGTTGTGGAATATACTCTTATTAAAGTGAAAAGGCAGGTTACACAAAACATGATATATTGTATAGTAGCCTATCTTCTCTCATTTTGCAAATATGTTCCTTTATTTTTGATCTTTATATAAAATTATGTGTGTTTTTCTCAAGTCTTTGTGTAAATCCACAATTTTGCGGGCCTGCCTTCAATATAAGGATATGGCAAGTGCTGACTCCTACTAGAACTGTTAATCAGCCACTGTTAGAGACAGATTAACATTGAAGATACAGCTGAAGATTAAACAGCAATGCAGGGTTGTTTACTGTAATTAAACCTTGGATTGCTCTCCACTTACGTGTGCTGAATTCCTCATATAGAAAAATATTTAATTTACCAGACTTGGGACTGCTTCTGCCACTCTGGCCCCTTCTATTTGCTTCATCCAACATATAATGTGCAGTGCCTTCAGTGCAGCATGCAGCTTCACCACTTCTATCTCCACTACTTCGACAGTGTCTAGCTTTTAAGTTAAATTCAACCCCACCTTCCTTTTCATACAAAGCATTAAACAACACATTTGTTATTCTTAATGCCGACTACAGTAAGATAGTCGTTATATATGCGTCCCAACACTTGTTTTCTCCTCGACAAAGTCCAAAACATTGTATTTAAACCCTAGACAACCTGGCTAAGAACATACCAACCATCTAATCTGCTAAACACCAAACGCCTCTTTCTCTGGAGAGCAATCACACTGAAGTCAATAATTATGGCACTAGCCTAATAGATTCAATAAAGGCAATCTTGATATTCACCTACCTGGTCTGGAGCAATAGAGGTGATAATTTGCTTTCTCTCATAAAGAAGCCAAAGCGGCTAACGTGTTCCGCCCCATAGAGTAAATTGGGATGATGTTTTTTCAAGGCTGAAAATTGCATAACGTATATATTATTTATTGGCAGCAAAACTGTATAATCTAGTTGTTTGCACAAGCAATGTAACCAGTGCAATCAAAATTTATTTAAAAAAAAAACTAAAACATATTTGTAGAAAGTATAACACCTGAGCAGTCATAGTTCATTTGGTTTAGAACTCTGAATAGCAGAATTAACTAAAATGAATGGCTATTTGGAGGAAGTAAGGGAGACAATTTGTCTGTACATGTATAGACATGTACCTAGCTCTTGGCGGTGATCAAAGAATTGTGTCCCGCAGGGTAGAAGTACTTGACACATGTTTTTAGTACTTTTTGTATTTATACATGAATTAACAATGAATTTTTAAAATATTTAATTATTTATATATTTTTTGAATTGTTCAAATGTGTAAAACTGCATTTATGCCTTTTATACCATGATGTACAACACGATTGGAAAGTATTGTTTCTATGTTGTTGGCTGTATCTTGCAATTGCAGCGCACTAGCACTTTAAATAACCGCACCTGCCCTTAGCAACTTGCCATGCAATCAAGCTTTGTGGTAAAGCGAAACGCGTAATGGCGGCTGGCTTGCTGGAGGATATAAAGCACCTTGACTAAAAGCACAAATTCCTGGGTCTGCTTCTTCGTCTTTTGGATTGGGCTGGGGCCGCTGCCTCGAGTCGATTGGCGAATTTACTGGCATATTTTGTACCGAAAAGGCTTTCGCGGTACGAGCAGAATCCCTCCTTAACCTGGGCTACGCGGCAGGAAGCACTACCTTCTCTGGTCCACCGGAAGAGGATTAACTAACTCCTGCCAGGAGTACGCTGAAATCGCCCCCGGACACCGTGGAAGGGAGTTTGCTGTTGGGCTGACACCGGTGAAATACGGCGCCGGCTGGCGCGGGTGAACGGTGAGCAGGCGGAGGCAGACTACAAACGGAGTGTCCGGTAAGGAGTGTGCTAAACGCTTTGAGACGGGGAAGATCACTACCCGACTGCGGTGCGTCAAGGGCGAGCCATTTGGGCTCCCAGCTTAATTCGCCGTAATGTCCGCAAACAAGTTGCGTGAACGGGAGGAGGCGGCAGAATCAATGTTCCTGGATTCCCCGGCTGGGGGGTCCGGTTTAACTACGCAAACAACACAGGCAACCATGGGGAGCCCCACCACTCGGGATTTGTTCAAGAAGCTGGAAAAGCTAATGAGATCAGAACAATCCAAGTGGTGGGAACATCGGTCCCTTACTCGGTACCTACAAGTCAACTGAGTACCGAGGGGGCTTCGCATAACACTGGCTCCCAGCTACAAAAACCCTGACCCGGCAATGCTCAATGACTGGGCGGAGTCAAATTTGGAATCGTCAGCAAAACCTATGAAGATCCTGGTAAAGTATGCAGCCAGTGACCGCATTAAACTGCAGGCGGAAATAGACAAGTTGGAGGAAGAAATTTCTGCATTGGGTATAAATGAGCAAACAAAAAAGAGGAGGAGGTGATCAAAAAAAGAAAAACTTTTAAATTTGAGAGAGATCACCTGGACTACTTGAACAGCCACATTTTCACATTTGCCCGACGTTATGATGGAGTAAAGGCAAGGGTAAAAAACTTGCAGAATAAAAATCTGGCAGGCTCACGAGAATTGGCAGTATCGGGATCCGATCTTAGTTCCAATGCTGAAAGTGAACCAGAAGGCGAGAAATCCAACAACCCATCTCTGGGGTTTACCAAACTGTCCATGGCAGAGGAAGTAGATTGCCTTTGCCTGGACCGCAGGGATACTTAGCGCTCACAAACAATGCCGGCCAAACAAACGCAAGGCGCAACTACAAGCGGGGCCAGCGCCGCAAAAGGAGCAACAGGCTCAAGAGGCAAGCCAAAGGGACCCCCAAGGGGCAGTTGGAACCAGTATCAGAACCGGAATGCAGCCCAAGCGACAACTCCAACTCAGTAATCAACCTAACCAAAGCAGCACTAACGCGGCAGGAGGAAGCAGTGCTAGCATTGGGATTATCTTTCTGCCCGCCTTGTGATTTTAATAATGCGGATGCACATATGGACACGTTCAGATTTGTGCGGAAACTCAAACTTAGTAAATTCCATAGTCTTCAATCTAAAAGAAAACGAACTGTTGAGGCTTGGAGCCCTTCTTTATTGGTGGTGGGGGACCAAGGGGCTTTAGATGAAATCTAGTCCCTTCAAAAAGAAACAGATGGCAGCCAAGGATATGAAGTGAATACTGTTTGGGGGAGTACAAATGCTTGTCAAACTCCATTTAAACCTAAGTCCACTTTTCAGCCCATAATGCTACATGACAACATAGATGTCTACCATGATTTGGTGGTAAAAGATTTGAAAAAATTATATGTTGTGACTAACAGTAAATGTCAAAAAATGAGTAAGCAAAATTGGAGCTATGCACAATTGATTAAGAAGTTGGACTCAGATAACAATATTTTGGTGCGACAAGCAGACAAGGGCGGCAATGTGGTGCTTTGGCCCCGTGATCTATATCTAGCGGAGGCGGAAAAACAACTTGGAGATCCTTTGTGTTATAAAAAAAGCAACTTGCCAACCTTGAAAACAGCTTGGGGTGATCAAAATGCCAAACTCCAAGCTTGGAGAAGTGGGGGTATTATCACTGAAGATGAATTCCGATTCCTAAGAAAGGAGCATCCGGTAGTGCCCTCATTTTATTTAATCCCCAAGATCCACAAAAACTGTGACAATCCGCCAGGGCGTCCAATTATTTCAGCCATCGACAGTTCTTTGGAAATATTTCTAAATACATTGATTATTTCTTGCAAGACTGTGTAAAAGGATTGAGTTCCTACGTACACGATTCTGCTGACTTCATTCGGAAAATTGAAAATTTGCAGTGGTGTCCAGAGTTTTTACTTATGACCCTAGATATGTCCTCCCTTTATACATCAATCAGACATCAGGATGGACTCAAGGCAATGGAACATTTCCTGGATAAGCATCCCATCCACTGTGGGGTGCACAACAAGATGCTGTTAGCCATGACGAAAATGTGTTTAGAGCAAAATTTCTTTATGTTCAACAATCAGATTTATCAGCAAATAAGAGGAGTCGCCATGGGGGCCTGTTTCTCCCCCAGTTACGTGTGCTTGCACATGGGGCTGTGGGAGGAACAGGTCCTGGTAGGTGAACTCCAGGCAGTCATGGAGCAACATGTGGTCACCTACCTCAGATATATTGATGATTTATTTTTTGTATGGAGAGGGACGGAGGAGGCACCAAGGGAGTTTGTCTGTAGACTTAACAATAACAACTTAAATTTACAGTTTACTTCACACATTCATGCAGATTCTGTTAGCTTTTTGGACATGGAAATATATATTAAGAATAATTGTATAGAAACCAAATTGTTCAGAAAGCCCACAGCAGGTAACACCATCCTGCATGGTGAAAGTCACCATCCACGACATCTCATTCACAGTATCCCCTATGGGGAGATGCTGTGCATCAGGCAGATTTGCAGCAGTGATGAGGAGTGTAGAATCGCACAGGAAGCCAGCAAGTGCAGATTCTTAGCAAGGGGATATTCTAGTAATATCATTGAGGCTGCTTTGAGAAAAACACAGCTAATGAAACTGCTTTAACTCCTAAAACAGAGAACTCCCTTATAACTCCTTTGGGAGATGAGATTAAACCTTGCATGATTTTGTCGTACAGTAGACAACATCTGGCCATTAGAAAAATATTTTATCGTAATTGGAATCTCATACAGGGAGATCCAACGATTGGCCATAGAGTATCCGACAAACCCCTTTTAACATACAGGAAATCTAATTCCATGGCCAAAGCATTGGTTAAAAATACCTTTGAACCACAAATATCCAACACTTGGAAGGCACTGGGCAGAGGTTTTAAAAAATGTGCCCAATGTAAGGCATGTAAACATGGGATTAATAAAACTACATATGTTGACCCTTTTTCACAGGAACCACGGGAAATTACTAAGAGATTGACCTGCAAGACTGACTTTGCGGTCTATGTGCTGGAGTGCACCTGTGGGCTTAGGTATGTGGGGAGCACCCGTTTACCGGTCCACAAGCGTGTACTCCAGCACATTAGGGCAATCAACAACAAAGACCCGGCCTATCCTGTAGCTAGGCATTTTGAAACTGAACACAATTCAAATCCTTTGTTTTTATCATATTTTGTTATCGACTCTGTATGGCCCATGAAAAGAGGTGGGGATCGAGATGCGAGGCTTCGTCTTCTCGAAACCCGATACATTTTAGAGTTAGACAGCAAACAGCCAAATGGCTTGAACGCAATGGAGTATCTGTATACATGCCTTTAAAATTCTTCTCTATGTTCAGGGATAGTGGTCATCCTCTTTGGTAGTCAAACATGCCTTAAAATTTGCTCAGTGACCAACTTATATAGGGGCCCAATACAGTAAAATAGATTTAAATATGGGTCGATCTTTCAGGGTTTCATATGCATAAAATGGTTATTAAACAGCTTGTGTTGTACTTTAATAATGTAGTGAACCTAATTACTTGAGAATGTTTTTATGATATATAGAGGTCCGTACCTCCTCTTACTATGACTTAATATGCATATTGAGCTATTTTAAGAGGGTTGAATCAGGAGGAATCCTGGCGAAACCAATATTGGTTTTTTTTATATACTTTTTTGCACTTGCACCAGCACGTTTTTCTTATTATTATATTGCACATTATCTGACCTCTTGGATGTCGTTATCAGTGCAGAGCAATGGACAGCTTTTTATGGAGTTAACTTTCACCAATAGAAAGTACATGCCCACTGGGGCTCTATTTCTTTGTAAAATGTTGAGTACACATTTGAAATGGTGATTTCTTTATTTAACTACCCTAGATGCAACATGGTTTATTTTAGACATTTTAATATTTATTTATTTATTTATTTATTTATAGGTTTATATAGCGCTGTGAATAAACTCCCGGAGGAGTATCTCCGCGCTGATGACACCAGGTATAAAACAGGTATTAGGCTACAGTAGTGAAGAATATATCCGGGGATATATACAGGTCCAACAGCATGCATATTAAAATGAGCTGAACAGAAAGGTTTTCAGACATTTTCTGAACTTGAGATGATTCCTGCATTGTTTTAAGAAGAGCGGAAGAGAGTTCCAGAGACTAGGGCCTACCACAGACAGAGCCCTGCCTCCTAGCCTAGCTTTAGTTATTTTAGGAATGTTTAGCAGCAGCTGATCACTAGACCTGAGGCTACGAGTGGGAGCATATGGAACAAATTTAGTAGCCAGGTACTCTGGGCCCAATTCATTAAGGCCTTTGTGAATAATACAGCAGACCTTAAACTTTACTCGTTGCCGAATAGGCAACCAGTGCAGTTTGTGAAGAAGTGGTTTCGAAGGGGACATAGGAGGTGCATTAAGCACTAACCTAGCTGCTGTATTTTGTACCACCTGTAGGCGGTCCAGAACCTCTTCGTTTGCTCCCATCAGAAGTCCATTACAGTAATCAAGACGGCTGATAACAAGAGCCTGGACTAAGGTTTTCCTGTATGAGTCAGGGAGGAAAGGAAAGATCCTCCGGAGAAGACCTATTACGTGGAAACATGTTCCTACTGTAGTGGTGACTTGATGTTTCATGGTCAATTCTGGTTCTAATCTGACTCCTAAATTCTTGATTACTGTTTTGGGCTCGGGAACTGGGCCCAGATCAAGAGGCCACCAATCAGGAGACCAAAGGACCTTTACTTCCCCGAAAAGCATCACCTCCGTTTTTCCAACGTTGCATTGGAGGAAATTGGAGGACATCCACCTTGCAACTGCCTTCATCCCCTCGGAGAAGGATTGTATTATCTCCGGAGTAAGATGTTTAAATGGGAAAAGCAGCTGCGTGTCATCCGCGTATGACACTGGATGAAAACCAAAAGCTCTAGTTACATCTGCCAAGGGGGCCACATAGGTATTAAATAGGGTCGGGCTAAGGCATGAACCCTGAGGGACCCCCTTGGTGATGTCAACTTCCTCCGACCTAAAATCACCCATGGTGACAGATTGGGTGCGGTTGGAGAGAAAGCTCCTGATCCATTCCAGTGCTGTACCACCGATTCCACTCCCAGACAGGCGTTCGATAAGGATGTTATGAGAAATAGTGTCGAACGCTGCCGATAGATCTAGCAGCACCAGGATCTTGCTGAATAATGTACCTAGTTCTTGGCGGTGATCAAAGAATTGTGTCCCGCAGGGTAGAAGTACTTTACACATGTTTTAGTACTTTTTGTATTTATACATGAATTACCAATGAATTTTTAAAATATTTAATTATTTATATATTTTATGAATTGTTCAAATGTGTAAAACTGCATTAATGCCTTTCATACCATGATGTACAACACGATTGGAAAGTATTGTTTCTATGTTGTTGGCTGTATCTTGTAATTGCCGCGCACTAGCACTTTAAATAACGGCACCTGCTCTTAGCAACTTGCCATGTGATCAAGCTTTGTGGTAAAGCAAAACGCGTAATGGCGGCTGGCTTGCTGGAGGAAATAAAGCACCTTGACTAAAAGCACAAATTCCTGGGTCTGCTCCTTCGTCTTTTGGATTGGGCTGGGGCGGCTGCCTCGAGTCGATTGGCAAATTTATTGGCATGTATGGACATGTATAGATATCTACATTGCTTCAGACCGAAAAATTCTAGTTTGAAGAATTAAGACTCAGAATGAATGAAATTCAAGACTGTTGTTATGTATCTGTTATCCCTCTTGTATGTATATATGTATAGATTATTTGTTAAGCACAGCAATCACCCCAAGGGAGCATCACAGCGCTATGCGGAATCATATATATTGCTCAGGAGGAGCTGCAGCCTAGTGTGGGACAATCAGATGAGTGAGAGACACAGGGGGTCGAGGTTTTCAATGATTTCCTGAAGCCTAGTTCTGAGTGCATGAGAATGAGTGGCAAGGAAGTGCATTTCATGCTTTGGCCCCTAGAATAGCTACCGCCCCCCCCTTAGTTTACATCTGAAAGGTGGACGTTTTATCAAGTACACTGAGGAGGACCTAAGGAGGTGTGTAGTAAAATAAGGCAAAAACCTAGCTGTTGGATATCTTGAATAGCACCCTTTTATGAATGGATATCCAGTGCAGCGACTTTAGGGCTGCTGAGGCTGAGGAACGGTGTTGTAGTTAAACATTGTTTTAGAAAGTCGTTAGTTGGCTATTGACGAATTTCTCTGTAATTCTACTGAGGCAAGGTAATAGGGATATAGGTCAGAGGATGGGAGGAGTAGTGGGATTAGATAATTGTTTTTTCTGGAGGGGTCAAATTGCCGCCAGTCCGAGGGAACTTCTGCTATTAAGAGGGAAGAATGAATTATGTTGTCAATGAATGGGCTGACAATGTCAAGAATAGCGTGTAATACTTCTGTAGGGCAGGCATTAAAAGGGGATCCCGACTTGCAGAAAAGAATGGCTTGGCGAGCTTGTTCCAAACTGATGCTGTGATCAGATTGGAGATTTGGTCCCTTCTTTAAAATTCTGTAAATGTGATTATATTATTGACTTAGCTGCGACAGCACTTCATTATTTATCATACTTGTGTAATATCTGGGGACAATGGTTTACCCAGCCATTTAGAACATTTTGTTTCCAACAAAAATAGGTTGCTTATTTACTTTAGGCCAAATGGAACAGCACAGGGGATATTTCACACTGTAACCCTTTCAGAATACAGATACCTCTTTCTCTAATAGGTTGTTAGAGTGCTCCCCTAGGTTTATTGTTTCATATAGGTGCAGATGTATGACTGTTTGGAATTCACCATGCTACTTCTGGAACCCTGCACCAATCACAACTTTTCAGGTTTAATGCTGTAAGAGCAAACTCCCACATATGGAAACCTCTGCGTGACTCAATCCATTCATGAAAGCAGACCTGCCTTTTGAAAATTGAAAAGTGGTTTTCAAGTCGAAATTGACTATTCGAATGTGTCAGTTGAACTTACATGTGCAAATAAGCTTGTGATTGAGACCCAGCCCCATATGTAAAATACCTTCCCTGGTCTGTAAAGGCATCCACGGTAATGCCCCATTACCTCACACAATGTCTTTCTTACCTTATTTCCCGAATAAAAATGTCACATCAGCCAAATATAAGTTATTCACCACTTCCCAACCCAGCCAAGACATGCAGCATCTAGATTTCTGACCCTCTGCTCCCTAGTCTCATCAACTTTGACACACTATCAAAGGATCAAAAACGGACTATTTTTCCCCCTGCTTTCAAGGCTGCCGAAGAGTGCATGTGCTGTGACTCGAAAGTCAAGGAGACTTCCTTTGTTTTAAGTGTGTGCTTTCACCTACATTTTCACCATTATGTTTTTCTGTAACTGTGGCTGAAAATTATGTAAGCAAACTCCCTGTTTTATCTAAATTATCCTATAGTAGTGTCATATCCCAGCTATCAAATACACCCAAAACTGAAATCGTTCTTTTGCACTGCATGAATACACAGGCATCTAGTTTTGACAATTCTAGAGAGAATGGGAGTGACATCCTCCTCCATTGACTTCCAATGATAACAGAGGGTTGGCCCATTTGCCATCCTTAAATAATCTCAGCTGAGCCCCCGCTTACAAGTCTGGCGGTCCACGGACTGCTAGACTCGCAGGGGCACGGCGGTGGTGGTCGCCATACAGGAGGAAACTCTTAATCTGGTGGGCGGTCTGACTATGGCTTATGCAGTTTGGTGGAGGGAAGAACCTAGCGCCCCACCGCCAACGTCATAATCGGGCACTTAATGTTTGGTGCTCACAGACTATTTGTAGGTTAAGGAGTGGAAACAGCATAATCTAAGCAATGTTTTTAAAGACTCTGGGGCATATTATCAAGGGATTTATCTCCGCTTTTTTTGCTTTAAAAGCCAAGAAAGCGGAGATAAAATTATCTCCCTATCAGCAACGAGGTGCTAACATGCAAATATGCATGTTAGCACCCTTTTTCTCTACGCTTCCCCTTGTACCTCTAATGAGATGCAAAGGGGGTGTTCCAGAGAAAAATAATAGGAGAAATGTTGTTAAGCGACATTTCTCCTATTATCAAGGATTTCGCTAACCCTGATAGCGATAAAAAAAAGCAGCGCTAACCGCGGTTAGCACTGCTTTTTTTACACCTGGTATTTTCCTGACTTAGCCATGATATCCTATAGAAGGTGGATATCATGGCTAAGTTTGTGAGCCCCTATCATCAAGCTAACGCCAAACTTTGAGAGATTATCGTTGGTTTTCCAGCGATAATCTCTCAATTGGCAGTTAGCGTGAGGATTTTTATCACTTCTGAGATAAACCTTGCTAATAGCAAGTTATCTCTGCGATAATTTTCGGCGATGCTTAGCGTTACAAAAAATCATTGCTAAGCATTGTTAGCGTAAATATCGCTTAACATTGGTAATATGCCCCTGTGTGTTTTCTATTTGTGACTCTTCCTCATGACCCGTAAGGCCAAAGGTAGAAAACGAGTTGCACTGGTGTCGATAGGAAAGCACAGTGTAGCAGAGTTTCTATCTACACTGAATTGACACCCTTGCACATTCAGTGTGAACAGTATTTGTGTCATGAATGCTTATTTGATCTAGTATACAAAAACAATAAACAAAATACAATGTCGGAGTAAATATGCACCAGAAGAATGGTCATCACTTTGCAGAAATTTAAGTTGGAAAATTGAGGAGGAAACTTTGAAATGCATTTACTGCATTTAAAATTTACACATTATGTGAAAATTGGTAGGGCTGGTCATCATGTTATATAAACACAAAGTAATATATATATATATATATTATCTACAAGGTGGTCGCCAACAGTTAGTTATAGTTAGAACCTAGTTTCTGTTTTTTTGACTTGCCTATGTCTAAGTTTCCCTTGACAAATCTTCACATCATTTTCCCAAAAAAGAGTGCCCTTGATTTCTGTTGTGCATAAAAAGTTTTGGGCTGATCTGTCAAGCAGGGGCTGAGAAAAAGGAGGGGGTAAAAAAAGTGTTTTTCCCATGTTAATTCCCATAGGGATTTTAGACACGACTACAGCCTGAACCGTTGAATAAAAATACACCATATTTGGTAGAAAGATAGATCGTGGTCCTCAAACTAACCTTTTTATGTAAATCCATTCAGTGGTTTTTGAGAGATAAACTGAAATCCAAATTTGGATATCTAGGGAGGTGGATCCTTCTTGGAATCGTGAATCCACGTGTCAACGGCGATGACATGATTGGCTGGCCTCAACCTGTGAGGAAAGTTGCGGTCACCATTTTGTTCAACAAGACTTAGTTCCTTGAGGGAAAATAAAGTTAAAAAGTGATAGGCGGGCTCAGCGGATCGGTACCCTGGTCCCATGGGACTAATTGAGGGGTCTGTGAGGGACCCTTCATGGGCAAGAAATTGTCCCAAAACTTTTTTATTTACCACTCAATGATCCCCAAATCCTTCCTGATTCCAGTGGATACGAGTGGATCCACGGATTCAGACCTCAGTTAAAAAAATATGCACTCACTCATGGATTCACACACCAACTCACACACTCACTCACACATCTACTTGCAAACCCACACAACCACTAACAAACCCACTCACACACCCACTCACAGACCCACACAGCTTTCACACACCCACTAACACACCCTCTTACACACCCATAAAACTACCCACACCCCCATACAGCCATTCACACACCCACTCACAGACCACAAAACCACTCACACACCTACACAGCCACTCACACACCTACCTACGCCGCCATAGCCACTCCCACAACCACTCCCAGGCCCACACATCAAGTCACACATGCACTCACACACCATACAGTCACATACCCACTTATATACCCACACAACCACTTACACACTCATTCACACACACCCTGACACACCAATGCTGTAAGGATGTTATAGTTAGGTTAGGAAATACCATTAAAAAACAGCAAGTCACTGAAAAAAACAGAGGTTACAGAGACGTTATAGTTAGGTTAGGAAATACCATTAAAAAACAGCAAGTCACTGAAAAAAACAGAGGTTACAGAGACGTTATAGTTAGGTTCATATTTTACACACACAAAACCATAGAAATTAGGTAGTTATAGTTATAGTTATCTCAAGTAACTATAACTTGTGATATAAGGTAACTATAACTCACTTCCTCGCCATGCACTGCTGATTACTCAACATATTACATCACCCATGACATCTTCTATGACTTCATTGATGATAGCACTGCAACATTTGCAATGAAATTATTGATGATCAACTGTGCATGGTGGGGGCTTGAGCTATAGTGACCTTAGAGCACAACTTATATGTACTTGAGATAACTATAACTATAACTGCTGATGACTGTCCAGAGGAAAAGTCAGTCACAAACTGCTCTGATGATGTAAATCTGCATTTTCAACAGAAAATATGACATTTGAGCTGCATGGAATGTGTTCAAGTGACAATTTACAGTCATAAACTAATATTTACATCTGAAAATTGCTTCATGTAAACCTATCAGCTATCCATAAAAGGATAATGTAAATGGTTTGCTTTCTGCCTAATTGAGTGCCATGAATGATTGATTGATTGATTGATTTGTAAACTTATAAGGCGCAGGAATGCCCAGGGGCACCTTGGCGCTGTGTTACATGCAGAAAGTCTGGAGCTACAGGTGATATGAGGTTCTAGGATGTAAAGAGCTAAGTTTTTACGGCCTTCCTGATTAATAGCAGCGAGGTGCTATTTTTTATTGAGAGTGGTAGTTGATTCCAAGTTGTAGCTGTTTGCAGTAGAAAGCTTCTCCCCCCCATCATAATTCCTTGAATTTGGGAACCTTAATCAACTTTGCCTCGCTCGATCTTAGGTTCCTTGGAGGTTCGTACTGTTTCATTTGAGTTTTTAAGAAGTGGGAGCCTACCCCATGAAGGGCCTTGTATGCTAGGCAAACTGACTTGAACCTAATCCTTTTCTCCATAGGCAACTAGTGGAGGCTTTTTAATCCGTGGCAACCGGCTCGGATCTGGGGATGTCCAGAACCAGCCTTGCTGCTGCGTTTTGTAGACGTTGAAGTTTTGTCAGGTGTTGAGTTTGTATCCCAGCATACAGGGCGTTTCTGTAATCAAGCCTGGATAAGGCCAAAGCTGTTACCAGTGTTTTACATGATTCTTGGGGAATGAAAGGCAAGAGTCTTTTTATCATTTTCGGAATGTACCACACAGAAGAGGACAGTTTGTTAATCTGAGCGTTGAATGTTAATTTATTGTCCAATACAAAACCCAGGTTTCTGACTTTATCCATTGGAGAAGGGCAATTCCCTAAGCTATCAGGCCACTATTTAGGCGACCAGATGTTCAGATCTGTCCCAAGTAGCATGACTTCGGTTTTATCTCTGTTTAGTTTTAGACAGTTTGGCTGCATCCAGTGATTGACTTGTTTCATGCAGTTGCTAAATATGTCTGCTCTTTCGTCTACGTTATTTGAGATTGACACCACTATTTGGGTGTCATCTGCGTAGGAAACGGGTAGAAACCCACAATTTCTTATGATGGTTGCTAGTGGAGCAACATATATATTAAAAAGGGTAGGGCTCAGGGAAGATCCTTGAGGCACCCCCATGGTGACTTAAAAGGTTAAGTTGTGTAATCTCTTAATTTGACTGTGAAAGTTCTCTAGGTCAGGTATGAGGATAACAACAAGAGTGCTGTGTCAAGAGCTCCCAGTTCTGCTAGATGGGTCAGGAGTGTATCGTGATTAACAGTGTCGAAGGCTGCCGAGAGATCCAAAAAGATCGGGCAGCCTTCCAACCGTATCCAGTACACTCCTGAGTTCCTCTGCTGCCATGATCAAAGCTGTCTCTGTTCCGTGTTCCTCCCTGAACCCATACTGTGATTGATCTAATGCGTGAGCAGACAATAGAAAGTCTGTTTATTCAGTAGTTTTTCCAAAACTTTAGCTGGGAAAGGTATTCTTGAGATCGGTCTGTAGCTCGCAGGATCATGCGAATCCAGATAGGGCTTTTTCAGTAAAGGGAGGACTGATACAGTTTTCCAGGCATCTGGAAAACGGCTCGACTGTACTATTTTTGTGAAAAGCAGATATAATTGTTCGTTGAGTAGGTCTGGGAACAGATGCAGCACCTTGGGTGGACAAGGGTCCATTAGGCCTCCGGACATACCCCCAGATTCATCATGGTCATGTTTTGCGAGTCCTTAACACCTTGGCTGCTAGGTGTTTTCCCCCCCTGTGCTGGAAATTACTCTTCTCCTGTATTCATGACGAGCTCAGCTCGTCATCAGCACAGCTCAACTGTGCATCATGACGAGCTGAGCTCGTCATCAGCATCGAAAGGGTTAATAGCAAATTTTAAGGATTCGCTATTAAAGACTCGCAAATCGGGATACATGTGGAAATCGCAAATTGAGATTCCATAAATGCAATTAATCGCAATTTAGCGATTTCTAGAAATGCGATTTTTGCATTTGGGTTGATGAATCCCAAATGCAAAAATAGCGCTCTCAAAGGGCCAGAATCTGGCCCTTTGTGAGACGATTTTACTTTGATGAATCTGGCTGTTAGTTGTCATTATAGTCCGTCGTATCTGTTCCACTGACAGGTTGCGAAATCGGAACCCTATGTTAACATTTCCAGTGTACCTACTAAGGTTGGGGTGTACACGTGATTGGGAGGTATCAGGTTTGGTAATCGTCTTCACGGATTCGATCACTGATTTAACTTTATCAACGAAAAACTGGCCCAGTGTATTGCATAGTCCAGTGCTGCCTTCTATTTGTTTATTTGCAGTGAGATTTGTTAATCTTTTGACCATGGTAAAAAATTCTTTACTGGAGTTCTTATCTTCGTTTATTTTTCTTGTAAAATAGTTGCTTTTTCTTCTATTATTAGTTTTTTATATATTGCCAGAGTACCACAATATTCTTCTTTTGTCTGTGCCTCATAATTGGCCCTCCAGTTTCTCTCTGCCCTTCTACATGCCTGCTTTTGTAACCTCAGCATCTCTGAGAACCAAGGTTCTGATGTGTTTTTCCTCCTAGAGGTTGTCTTTTTTATGGGAGCTGCAATTGTAACCGCGGATTTGATCCAGCTGGATACTTGATCAGCGGCTATGTTGCTATCTAGGCCGAATTCTGGAATGGTCATGAGAAGCTGTTCCTGAAAACTAGGTGAGTCAATCTTAGCCCAGTCCTGGTAGGAAAAATTCCTGGGCTGGCTAGCCGTGGCTATTTTTGCCTGCTCCATCTTCATGGAGACTCTTATTACTTTATGGTCCGACCAGGGGACAGGTATTATTTCTCAGATTTCAATGTTAGTGTTTGAGGTAAAGATCCCATCCATTTTATGCCCGGCCGTATGTGTGTCCTGCTGGATGATCTGGGTCAGGGAGCAACTGATCATTGTCTAGGTTATTGCACACAATTATGCAGTATTAAAGCTGATTCACAGGGTAGGGAATGTGATGATCTAAGAGCAGTGTAAAGTGAGAGTTTGTGAACATGCACAAACATGTCAGATTTTTGGCATTCACAAAATGGACTCTGACCTTTCCCACCCTGGAAGTGTTCAGAGATTTGCTCGAGCAAAGGAATCGAGCCACTCCCCTTGCAGGTTGGGAAGAGTAACTTGGGGGCAGATTTAAAAAGGCTTCATGCAATGCACTGCATCAAGCAAAGTTGTTTTGCTGCACTGTGTGAAATAGACGGAGTAGAAATGTGTCCTATGTACTAAGATACGGCCTACCTACTTTTGCTCCCTCTTTGAACTGGGGCACTTGAGACTGATAACACCAACACAGGCACCTTTCACCTTGCTGCAAGGTTGCCATTGTTACAACAAGCAGGATTGTTTTTGTGCAGGAAAGGGTACCTTACTGCATAAAACAACCCCTAAAGGCATTTTCGTTTTTTAAAGTGTGACGGAATGCATCATAGATAGAAAAAGGAAGTAAGGAGAAAAAAAGATGTTTCTCCTCATTATGTCTGGGTCTGCGAGGCACTCCATTTTGGCCCAATCCTAGGTGTACCAAACTTAGTAGACCTGGGATTGCGTCAAAATCCATGGGTGGATGAATGGGAACGCCCATGCTCCACCTATGGATCACCTCCCTAACCCAAATCGGATTTGTGTGCGTCTTAAATCATAAATCACATTTTGCATTAAGGCTTTCCCAAAAAAAGTGGCGCACCCACCACTCAAATTGTTAGTAAACCTGCCCCTGAATGCCTACAATATTTGTAGCCATGAAGGGAAACAGGATTCACTATAGGGTACATTTTTACGTAGTGCATGAAAAAAGAAAGTTTGTGCATTTGCACAGTTGGCTACCTTTCTCCAATGCGGCGTGGCACCTTGCATTCAACTCCGAATGCGAGAAATAGCAGACGTCACATCACATTCCCAGTAGTACACCTATTAAGATGCACCTTGCGCAGCTTTCCATGTGCATTAATGGGAAGGTTTGTGAATTCCTAAAATTCATATATTTACATCCATTAGTAGGAATACACATAAGGATAAAAATGTCTGACTTTTTCTTTGTGAATCCGGTCTTGTTCTTTTAAGAAATGTGTTTCATATTGCTAATTTAAAATAAACAGAACCCTGTGTCCAGCCTGCCAGCGTAGCTACATAGTTCCAAATGGACGCTTCTTTTTTTCGCACACTTTAAAGCGCCATTAAAGGGAGGTGATTGACGACAAATCATTTTAATAGAGATTAGCAATACTCAGCTTTTAATGACAAAAGTGATGGGAATATAAAGTTTATGACTAGTGAGTGCCAGCGGATAGGACGCCTCTTCCTCCAACATGTAAAGTGTGTTATTAAACCTGTGAGGAAACTACAAAAGGACATTACCTCCTTAAAAGGGACAACTCGCTGTGCTCCTTGGAGGTTTGCTGCATTTGCAGAGCAGCTGAGAGACTTGATTTTCATTTTATGTTGCAAGGCATTAACATGATGTTCTAACGCTTGTAAATGAATATAGTGTTGCCTAATCTGTCATTTTAATGCCTTATAGATTTTATTTCACTTGGAGTTGTACCAGATTCTCAATAATAATAATCCACTGCTTTGTTGTTCTCTTGCAGAAATTAAATTCCTGTACTGAGTACCATACATAATAAAAGATGTTGCTTGAGGAAACAAAAAATAAATATGATGAATCATAAAAGTTAAAGGGAAATGGAAGCAGGCAAGATGGCTTCATGTATAAAAGTCAATTACAAAACCAGTGGCAAATCCACCCGGCTGTCATTGTGCCAGCAACATAATAAAACCAAATTTTTCTACAGGTGAAGTGCACAGGTATTGTGTCCAGTGGACCTGGTTCAGATGTTTCTGCAAGGATGTAAGCCCCTGTTCTTTTTAGATGTCACTAAGAACAAACTGGTTCAATGCAAACGGAGTTGGAGCATAAGAAGTAAGGTTCTGCTGATGATAGGAATGGGTGATTGCTGGTGATAGTGGTACACCATACCTCATAACAGAAAGGAACTTAGGGGTGTACATATTCATCTGGTCATCGTGCTCCTTAGTTGTCTGTGAAATTGTAGTGTAATGTGAGATATTCCTGTGACCATCACCAGTTTTAGGAAACACCTTCAGATAGCCATAAGTTTTCACAACAACAAACAAACAAAATGCAGGTGGGGTCGGGCAATATAACTCTGGATGGATAAGAGGATGTCACCATTTCCATGAAGAAATTTATTGTGGAGGCCACTACTCTACAGTAAGCAGAGTCCCATAATTATATCCCTCTCCCGATGTGAGGGAAGCCATCCCCACCAGAATGCAGGTGTGTTTACTCAGGAAGATACAATATAAAAGTAGCGCAGGTCTGATTCTTTCACAACCAGAAAGAGTATTGATTTTCCCCGCTCCACCACCTTCAGCAACTATTACGGTGATAAAACCTGCTCCGCCGTAGTGGAGTGATATTGTTTATAATGGTAGTCTCATTTCCCAGTTCTGTATGCAGAAGATCTCTAGGCCATGTAAGCAAACTGGAGTAAATTTGCTAGTTAGAACCATTATAATTGTGATGAACTTCAAAAATGTGTCAACAATTCCTTCCAAGGTACCCATACTCAGTTATGACACGGACATTATTAGCTCTGTCTATGAATACATTATAAATTATTCTCTAATTTGTTTACATTCTTACATAATGTGGGGCTTGCTACATTCAACTACAGGATTGTGTGCTACACATTTCCCCAACTACCTTGCTGTGTTGGTGTGCTATGACATGCAATCTGTTCACCTACAGTCAAACACTACTGTTGAGGCCACAGTTGATACTTTCATACTAGGTTTTAAACAAACTATTTTCCCGTTGTTTAGTGGGCTTAACCTACATGCTTAAGCAAGTCCATGTTGCTGCTTTTGTGCCCACTCAGAGGGCACCTGGCCTGGCAGTTCAATCTGGAATGTTCCTTTTGGAGCAGGAACAAGGTTTTTTTTTTGTTGCATATGGCTAGTTCCTGCTCGTGATGGCCTGGTGGGAAAAAATGAATTGCATTGCAGTCAAGAGTAAAATATCAGTGGTTCAGATTAATTCAAGCAATACACCCATCCCTTTTTTCGCTTTCCTCATTGTGATGCCCTATGTGTGATAGTCATGCCCAGATGTGATTCCAATACTTACCGTGCAATAGAATCAAGTTGTACCCTACTGATAAGGCCTAAAAGGGCCAAAACTGGTCTGAGGCTGATTGTGTTCCTGCTCAAGGGATCTGGCCTGCAATTTGTGCTGGGCAATTCCTATTTGAGCCCGAATAAGACTTATTTGCATGTGACTGGTTCCTGGTTGAGGTAGCATGTTGAGCAAAAAAATGTGAACTGGATTACAGCCCAGAGTGATTATTGGGGCTGAGAATAATTCACACAATCCACTCATCACTTTCTGCAAACCACATCAGGGTCAACGCACTATTAATTATCCCACGAAGTAATAACTCTGACAGTGAACTACAGGTGCATGATATATTCAGTGACTTCTTTTGTTTGTTTCACGTTCTTTCATTCAATCTCATTGCAAAGAAGTAGCAGATTTTTTCACAATTAAGTCCCAAAGCTCGCCATACATGCGCAAAAATAGCAATTATTACTAGATGTTAATA
Organism: Lissotriton vulgaris; assembly: GCF_964263255.1. Taxonomy (NCBI): domain Eukaryota; kingdom Metazoa; phylum Chordata; class Amphibia; order Caudata; family Salamandridae; genus Lissotriton; species Lissotriton vulgaris. The sequence continues at coordinate 1,372,435,768 of NC_141694.1, read as the reverse complement.
GTCTTGTGACCAGGGAGAAAAACTAGATGATTTGTTAAATCTACGGTATAATTTATAATGAAAAATAAGTAGTAAATGCAGACTGATTACTTTATTCTCTTTATCAATAACCATGCAAGCAATAGATCTGCGTATTAACTAATCGCACAACAATGCACGTAACATGTATGATTTTTTCTGCTGTTGCAATGACACAGGCGGTCTTTTAAACAGTAATTACAATGGGCACACTTCATTTACCATGACCAGAGAAACATTCACAAAGTTCTCTATTTTAGATCATTCTCTGCCAAAGAGCAGGCACACAATATATGTATGGATTCCAGAGAATTATCAGTTTAATATTTTTGGCAATTTTTCTCTCAGTGTTTGGACTTATAAATAAAACAGTCCCTCATGCATTGAAATACAGCACTCCATAGCTGGTGGACTAATTCAACACAGAGCCAGCAGCAGTACAACGAGAGAGCAGGACAGTGAGAGAGCAATTATTCCTATGTACTCATCTAAGATGGGGTTGGCAATGTCTCGAGTAAGCCATTGAAGGGGCTAATCCGAAACTCACATTATGCATATTGTAAGCAATACTGCTTGCAGACAGCTTTGCTGTGAACCCGGATGTAAAAGTCAGCATTAAAATAGCTTTAAAAAATGTCCAAGAGCAGACAGTAAACGATTATGAAAATGGACAATAGATGTGCAGTTTTCATAGAGGTAAATGGGGCGCAACTTCTCCAAGAGGATTGCTGTCTTACTCTGTTCCAGAATCTTTGAGTTTCAGGCATCTTTCAGCCCAGAAAAAAGACTCGTTATCAGGCTTCAGGCTGCCCACAAGAGGCCAGAGTGACATGCTCTATCGGACTATGTCCGGGTCACCGTCTTACACAGATCTGAAATGTACTCTTAATGCAGAAAATCTGGCTGGAGAATAAATAAAACTGGTATCTATGCCAACAGCCAAAGCAGGCAGGTTCCTATTTCTCTCCTTTTTTTAGGGTTAAACCAATCACAAATGGCCTCCACATGGATCCTTAAACACTTCAGGCTAACATATTAACGATAAGGACCAAAAATAATTCCCTATCTGGCACAGAGATGTTCCTTTTTCAGTAGTGTGATGTAATGTCAGCTTTTAGATATTTTTCTGAAGACATCAAGAGTGTATTTGTTAATATAGAAATCAATGCACTCATCGATAAAAATGAAATCTCTTCCTTATTAATAGAATCAGCCATTCTGAACTCTACATCAACCTCGACTCGCAAATATGTAGTCAAGCAGTCCCTGAGACCCAGGCCCGGGATTATTGATTGATAGGTCACAAGTAGGAGGGTGCGTAGCTTGCAGGCAAACACTCTGGCAGGAAGCTCTTGATCAATCCCACAAATAGGCACAGCGACTTTACAATGGCCAGGGGAGACTGCCCGCATAAAGCACTCATGGCCAGAGGGGGTGTGTGCACTCCTAAAAACACTCTTAAAAGTTAGATGCCATATGAGTTAGGTCCACATAGCCAATCAGGACCTAGCACATGCAGTGATCACACGCTCCCCATGCTGGACATCTAGACATGTTATCCACTGGCCACACTGTGTCCATGCAAGGTCGATGCCCACCTTAGTAACCATTAGACCATTAATTTATGACTCCAAAGGCAGCAACCAACATTCCTCGCCATATATGGTACTCCAAAACCTTTTATAACCTGTATTGTTTTGTATAATAGAAGGACATATACTGATATACTTGACAGTCCTCAGAACTCGTGCCTGTAACTGTTCTCCCAGCTGTAATGTTTAATAAATGAAACTGGTCCTGATTTGCCAAATGTCTCTTGTCTTCTGTTTTTTAAAGGATTTCTAACTCAAGCAGCGTATTCTGTAAATACATATGAGGTGAAGGAAATACCTCTGCGATAAAGTACCCTTTTTGCATGGTCACTGTAAAATATTGGGTTATTAGTTAAGGGGGTAGCTACCCACATTAAGTAACAACAACAATCCTTATCAGGATTAACCACTAAACTCACTAAATTAACCTGAACTCAATGCCCCTGGTAAGTGTGGCACAGAGACGACATGTGTAACTTAGAGGTGATGTGTAAAGTATTTATGCAGTAATAAAGTTAAAAAATAAAAAATAAATCCGAAACAAATTTAGAATCATAGAGTAAATTTTAAGAAATCAAATGATAAATATCCAGTAAGAGGAACTGGTGATATATATTTTTGAAGTTTCAGGTAAAAATAGAACCAAAAAGTGCTAAGAGCCAACCGAGGAAGAACCGAGCCCTAGGTGCAATTTGAGGCTGACTGCGTAGGAGCACGGATTAGATATAAGGACCAGGTTTGACTGGTTGGCGGATTAACCTTGGGACTTAGTCTAAACAATGAAAGTCCAAAGACTTCAGCGGGGCAAGGCAGAAGGCTCTAACCCAGGAGGGCCCCTTAGGTTGGATAGTCATTGGATGCGGTCCAACTGCAGATTTTAGTTTTTGGCAGGAAATGTCTGTGGATGAGAAATTGGTATTTTCTGGTCAGGAAACATTCTTCGCTGGCTGGCTAATTTTGGCGCCTTCGCTGGGCCAAAATGTGTTCGTTCACATGTAATCACTTTTTGGGAGCAGTAGGACAAGGCTGCAGGCTGTGGCTGAAGAGGGCTCCATTGGGCCAAATACCAACTCAGCGAGGTCCCTTAGAAGAGGATTGTTTGTCATGAACATGCTCTGTGCAGGGGAAATCTGAATCATCAGCTCAGCAGCAATGCACTTGGTCAGATTGGAGAGCCCCAATACTCAGAAGGTCTTTGGAGCCAAAAATATTTTAAGTTTGAGGTTTTCAGGGATGGTATGAGAAGTCCAGTTAGACACGCAAGGTTTCCAGGACCTGTAGGTACAGCACTTGGGGGTCAAGATTAACACCAACAGAGGCAACGGCAGGGTCAAGGAAGGCCTGATTGGAACTGCTCTGCTGGGAATCTTCACAATAAGCTTCTAGTAGCTTGTGTCCTTATAGCTTGAAACGGAGGCCAACCTTATGATCCATAGAGCACAAATCTTTGTACTGGTACAGATGGACGAGGTCCAAACCAGAGGGCTCCTCTAAGATTTCAGACAGGAGGTCGAGCCCTCCTCTGATCCCCCACTTCCAGTGATGGTCTCATGAGGGTATTAAAGATGCCACATTTTTGCCTGGTACTAGCTTGTGGGTAGAGGGGACTCCCTGCTCCTCCCTAATCATGGATTACCGTAACTACTGTTGCTTCATTTTCTGTGTGCACTACTGCAAGAACCACCCAGTGCCCCTCTCTGCCAAGATGGTAAAACCCTTTTCTCATTTCACAGACACTGTGTACCCACCCTAGAAGGGAGCCAGGGAAATGAGCAGCAGCTCCTGTGGGGTTACTTCAGACTAGTTCAGGGGGCAGTTCCTTACCCTCTGGGATTGGTGTCAATTTGAAGTAAATTAAGTTCCTGAGCACTGCCCAAATGGTCAGTCTGCCAGAGGAACAATAATACCTCCCTATATCCAGGCTTTGTCTCTGCTCAAAGAGCAGTTTTCACATCTCCTTTAGGGCTTGATCACTCAGAGGGCTGCAGCTGGTGGCTGATGCAAATTAGTCTCCAGAAATATTAAGCAGGGAAAGGTAACTTTTTCTTAATCTTTATTGAAATTATTGAATTGTGTTTTCATTTGTTTACTAGCCATTGAATAATACATCCCAGTGTTTACCTATTGAGCAGCCAGACTTGCTACAATGAAAATAGCTTTTAGGTGTTAGTCATTGAGAGGACATGTTTGACATTACATTTCTAAGTGCCCTACTTTTACATACCATGAATCTTGCCTTATGGGCTGTAAGAGCTACTTAGGGGTGACCTATTAATATTTCAAAGGAAGGTGTAGACCTGTCAAAAAGGTTTATGTTTGCACTGCCACTGTGGTGGATGGAACAATAGATGTCAATCATCTAGTTAAAGACATTGCCTAAAAGTGGCAAAAGGCTTTGTCATATTTCTAGCTCAGTGCTGACTGCATTTGAGCTTATCCTATGTTTCAATATACTGCAAAAAATCTGAAATTTGAGGTGACCAGATTTAGAGTCTGGGTGCTGTTGAGTGCTCCATGTAAAATACCTCCTGTTCACCTAACATTTGGGAATTAACTGGAGTTCTTTTACTTATTTTTTACATCATTTATGTGCCATACAAGGCTTATAGGGCACTGTTTCGACCTATATTGTATTCCTCTGTATATACTTCTATACTTGTATTAAAATTGATATTTAGACCGACAGTGTAACTGTTGTTGATATATTTGTTATTTACATAAATGCTGTTCAATACCAATGTTGTTGCATTTCATTTTTTGTCAACATTCAGTGATACAATCATTGAATTATTCCTCACCCTACTAGTACCCAAATGCTGTTACCAACTCCAAACTATACAAGCACCCGGGGATGGTTTCAAGCTTTGAGACACATTAATGGGGTATAGCTTGAGTCCAATGTCATAGTGAGTACAGAAACCTTGTCTTGGTATGGCTGTCATCAGAAAGGATCTCACCTAGAGAAACAAAAAGTGATAGTTACAGTTCTTGGATTAATCTCAGTTACTGCAATTAATTGAGTCACATTCTAGTCCACAATTATGTTGCTCTCATGAAACACAAAGACAACAGAGACCACCATGTACACATTAGACTTTTTCCTGCTCCTATAGGAATGTTTGAGCTCAAGTTGCCTGGAAAAGACCCCTCTACAAATAAAACGTTTTGTTAGGCATGAACAGGCTTTCAAACAATCTTCTTCTGCTCTGTTCTCTCTGTATTTTATCTCACCATATACCCCTTGGGCTCTATCTACAGTTAGTACTCACATAAGAGTGAGGAATCTATTTCATGCACAAGAGTGGTTGCTTGATAACCATATGGTGGGTATACTAGTAACACTGAGCTGCAGCTAGAAGATTGTGAGGAAAATTGGTTATTAGTTGGGGAGGGTGGAACTTGTTCCTAATAAAATTATCCAACATCTTGTCTGGTGCAACATACAAGTTCAATAAATAAACATGGGGTTAACACCTCATATTTATGGCACAGAACAGACAGGTTTAATTTAATCAAATGTGTTAAGCATTTAACATTACCAAAATACTTCAAAAGTTAAAAACATTAAAAAAATCACACAGTCAAATTCTGAAAATAGAGAAAAATTGAATAAGAAGAAATACACTAAAATGACTAAAATTCCATTATGGTAAACTTGAGATATGGATGTTTAAACTTTTTGTAGAAAAAATGAAGAAAAACTAATATGCTAATCAGAATCCACTGTTTATGGTTTAGGGAAACCAACGTGCAATTTCAGACTGGTCATGAAATAGCAGAGGTCGGATACACCAAGCTGCACATTTTTACTTTCTGACATAGTCTTTTTCGTGGAATCAAAATCTTTCAGTGGGGCAGGGTATATGGTTATGTCTGGTGAAGTTTTCGTGAAGTTGAATAGCATCAGGCGATGTCCCACTGAAGTCGTCGGATCTGGCAGGAAAAGCTCGGAGTCTCAAATATGCTCAGATGACTTTGGAGTGAGGTGCTACCTTTGCAGGATTCACTAACTAGTATGTGGTCTAATGGACGCTGCCTAAACCAAAGAGAGAAGGTTCCTGGGGTGAGTCTTCCGATTTTGGCAGGTCATCCTGTTTGCCTTACTGCACACTATCTCACAGTGCACAATTTTGGATTAGGTCCAACATGGCAGGAACCTTCTGCACTAGTGGCTGGAGCCCCAGCTATGGTCAGGCCTAGGAAAATAAACAGCCCCTTCCTCCACAACTACACCAAACAGGTTCTTCAATTAACTCCCCCCTCACTGTGCTGGTGCCAAGTTGGCTACACTGTACCCAGGGAACAAGGGATTCTCTACCCCATGGCTTTCTTTATACTTAACCATATGTGGGCAGGCCTCTCCCGTGTGCCTTTCAAGGTAATGCACTTTCTGAACCCTCTCCATCTGCTTTTCTTGAGCTGAGAGGAGTCACATACAGCACACCTAGAACTTCCTGTCAAAACGCCTAAGCTATTTGTATTGCTTTGGGAGCAGTTTTCCCACCCCATTAAGGGAAAAGCACTGATAGGGGCAGCTGCTGGCAATCTAATGCTAATTAGCCCACTCGATCTCCAAGCAGACAAAGTCTAACTTTTTAAAAGCTACTTTTCCTATATGTTTATCAAAAGTCCAACTTCACTATGGAAATAGATTTTTAATAAAATTTGAAAATAATGGCTGATTCATTTCTCATCCAAAACAGAGTTATCTAGCATAGTATGTCCCCTATGATTAGCTACAGCCCTGAATAGTAAAAATAACATCTTGGGTTACTAATCTTTTCCAAGTACTTAGCACCCTACCATGTGGGTAACAAGGCCGTAGGGATGACCTATATATTTAAAATTAGTGTTCATAAAGGGTTATTTTGACAGGTTTACCTGCAGTTTTAAAAGCTGCAGCAGTCAGGCATAACATATAGGCCTGAAGTCATTTTATTTTGTCATCCGGTGGATGTAGCAGCATGTTCTGCAATCCAGAGGTTACATTTAACTTTCCATGCCATTGGTGTATTTTTTCCTGCACCATGTACTATGGCCTTACTGGAAAGTTAAATATACCCATTCAGTATCAGCCAATTCTGGTATGTTTTTAGGGGTCAAAACACATACACGCAGGACAATACTGCAGTACCTTAGTGTACAGTGTTCAAAAACCAGCGGCATCAGTCTACAAAAATTGGGGTGACTGGAGGAACTGGCCATCTTCTGCATGATGGACACCCAAACAAACATCTGAGTGTACAGCATGCAAAAGATGGTCATCTGTTTTTGGTGGCTGTAAAACTCTGAGTTCACTACTACTGCTGAACATTAGTACAGTGTCTGTACTCCCCCTTTTAACATGCTTGATTTGGGACGACCCAGATTCAAATATTTGGCATTTGGTATATTTAACTTACCTATCAGTCGCTAGTATATTGTAAAAATAGTATACAAGGCCTACATGATGAAAGCCACTAGTAGCCGAAACCAGTTTTGGGTGCTTGTAGCATTTGGAGTTGTTAAGAGCCCACGTCGAGCAATGCTATTTCAGGCATAGAGTGCCACATAAATTATGCAAAAAAGAAATAGGGAACCCTGGGTAGTTCTCAAGTTTTAGGCAAAGGGCAGGGTCTTTACATGGTGCACTCTACAACACCAAAGACACTGTAAATCTCCTCATCTCAATATAATAATTTTAACAGAACATACAATAAGCTCAAAAGTCATCCACACTGAGCTAGAAAAATGATAAAATCTTTTGCCAATTTTAAGCAATGTCTTTAAGCACAGAATTTGCAGCATCTATGTGTCCCATCCACTACAGTGGCAGTGGAAACATGGCTTCAAGTATACTATTGTAGCCTGACTGGAGCAGTTTAAAGCATGTCGTTTTGCTTGTCAAAATAAAACATCTACACAGAGTCAAACAAGGACGAAAACATTTTGCCATTCCAGACCAAGCATTACAATTTTGAATGGACAAAGTGCCACCTAAACCAACCTGCAATAAGGAATAGCGGCTCGGTAGCTCATTGTTTCATTTTCATAATGTTAACACGTGCTAATTCCTACAAAATATGTTTTCATTCTATTTGATTACTGAAATAATGAGAAAAAGAATAATCATTTTTGCGACACCATAAACCTATTAACTCTAACTCAATGACCCATCTGGTTCTTCGAAGGAACATTTAAACCCTGCCCACCTCAGAATATCAATTGGATAACATACATGAACAAACCCAAGGCAATATTATACACCTGATTTTCACACAACTACCAAACAAGCAAAGCAGTGCTTACAGTGAACCCTTAAACACAATTAACAAGAAAGCAACCAACTACTCACACAAGTTAGACCCACATTTCTTTTAACTTTGCAGTCTAATGATCACAATCTTTTGCAACATGTAGGTCATGAAGCATATCTGTGAAATCACCCACATTAAGTTGATGTTATACATTTTTTTTTTACGGCTAGTGAGGTGCATAAGAAATGGAATGTGTCTATAGAAATTAATGCAATCAGCAATTTATTAAACCTTTGAATATTGTTCAAAATGGGTTTTGATCATTATTTACCTAAATGATATGTACTGTTAAATATCTCATTTGACACAATATTTTAGGATAACAGTTTCATATCTATGCATTAGCCTCTGATAACGCATGTACAACCAGACCCATTGGGCAATCCTATGTAGTTTATAAAAATACAGTACAAATTTCCCTGAAATGACCAGAAGGATGTACACCATTAGTACAAGGGTTACAGTTATACAACACAACTTAAATAGATTGTAAGTGAGACTGTCCCGAATTGCTCCACAGGATACGATCGATGCTTACAATGTTCCACCTCCAAACGTCACAACGCCTCTTGTAGAAAAATACAGAGGGGTTGAGCCATTAGGTGAGGGATAAATAGAACCAGGAAGGAAAAGGGAAGGGTCAGCTGGGAAGGGATTCCTGTAACGACAAAAACAAACCACTTAGAATACGTTCTTAAACACATGGCTACACTCATTATATCTCGCTAAAAGAACTCAGTATACCTTGTGATAAACTGGTCGCTGCTTTTGTGATAATACGTCTCCTCTATCGCCTTCTGACACCTCACTGGCCTATTGGACACAAAAGATACGTCAGGCACAACACACTCCCCAAAACACATCAAGCACCTAACAGCTACACCCATGTAAGCGGCATACCAGGACAACAGGCGAGAGACGTTATAACTGGATACCGAATCAGATGCAGCACTCTACTGTAGAAGTTAAAGTAAATAGGTTCACAAGGATAAGGCAAATAAAGATTCCTCTTCTGTCAGAAACGGCGGTGTGTGGGAAGCAAGAACCACAACACTCCGCTCTGCACAAGAACACAAAAGAACTGATATTCAAAATGACCCTTTCCTGCAGGGTTAGATAAGTTCAAAGCAACAAAGTCAATAGTTATCGATTCAGAGTTTTACTCAGAGTTCCGATGTCCAAGCACAATCTGAGCTTAGCACGGTGACGCGTAGTTTCGACCACCACCGTGCCCCGCACGTAAAAATACCCCTCGTGTCTTCCCTCAGCTGGTCAAATGTGCGCTAAGGACTTTCCCTTTTAAAAGTTCTCCTCCGTAGTTAACTTCACTCGGGGGAGGCTTTAGAACGGTAACGCGTGGCGATATACCACCGCGCTCCACTCTATCAATTAACTGAAAGAACGCGCGGCGAAGCAAGACGCTACCGCCCGCGAACGAGGATTCCAAACTACAGATCCTACCTGGATCCGTTTCACGCTGGTACAAAACACCGGCTTCTTTTCCTCCGGTCTCTCCTCCGATCATCCGCGGCATGCAGCGGCTCCCGACCTCTATAGACGACAATACGAATTACACGCAACAGGAAGCGTGTGAAAGCAGCATAAGTACTTCCCCTACCGGGGAGTCTGGGAGTTGTAGTCCCACTCCGAATATAGTTTCACTTGTTCTGCTTCTATGCACAGACAATGCAGGCGCAAGGACCTGAGAACCTGACAGAGACACCCATACATCATTCATTCTTCAAAAATGTATAGTGTCTCAAATGTTTCACTTAACGTTTAAACATAAATATTTGAACCTTATAAATCTCCAGTTTATTTAGAAATTGTCGATAGTACTACATGGCAACTCTTTAACATTAGCATGTACACAAAACTCCACAGGCGAATAATGCATTGTAAGGTGAAGCTTTAGTTTTCTCCCATATTTCTGGTAACAGACTTTTAGTTTAAGTCACCACCTATTTTGAACATATGTATGCAGCTCACACTAGATGCCCTTCATCTCTATCTTCTTTAAGTAAAGTAGCGTTTACAGTTAAAATTTTACTGATTTCTAAAGAGTGTAACAGAGAAATGTTACCACACTGAATCAGACTTGTCTTCATGGCTACACTGTTTTTACTTCATATATACACACTTGGACATACAGTGAATTTATGCTTTATAGGCTTGTTGGACCTTTGCTGCTTCTTTTTTTTTGTAAACTGACCCCTTGGTTCATAGAGTAATTTACAGAGCAGTAGCTTAGATGATGCCACCAGTTATGCTCTCAGTGATGCCACGAAATATGTCATTTCAGATGCCATCAGAGATTTCACCATTGATGTCATTCAACATGTCATACAATATATGAGGTCATAAGGATAAGTATTGTAGAAATGCTGAAAAGAGACCTTTTATCGTTGAGCTTGATAATCCCTTAGGCTATGTTGAAAATGATGTGGTCTATGCAGAGAAAAATATTTTTCTGTTTTTATATATATGTACATATATATATATATATACATATATATATATATATATATTCACTGAAAAAACCATAGGTTTCACACCAGTTATAGTTAGGAATTAGCATTTAAAAAACCTATTAAATTCACTAAAAAAACCATAGGTTTCACATCAGTTACAGTTAGCTGGAAATTTTATTGACATAAAACCAATGAAATTCCACGTTATAGTTAGTTGGACTCACTATAACTTGCACGCCTGCAATGCACTGCTGATGACGTCACATATTACATCACTCATGACATGGTCAGTGACATCACTCATGACATCACTGATAACACCATCCACTGAATGTGTGTCTTTATGAAAAATAAATATGTTTTATATATGTATTTGTAAAGGACGATGGAAGAATAAATGGTTAAATAAGTGTGTAAATGGATGTTTTTTTTTAAAAGAATTAATTTTTTAACTGCCTTATTAAGTGTATCTTAGTGAATACATATATTAACGAGTAATTTTTAAATATTTAAATATATGTATCAGTGTTTCACTTTGTGTATGAGTGGCTGCATGGGTTGGTGACTGACTCACTGTTTGTATGTGTTTTGAAGACAGCATATGTGCAGGACTGTATGGGTGGATGAGTGTGTATATGTGTGTGTTAGTGAGTGAATGCCTGTCTCACTAGTGTCTTTATGAGTAACTACATATGTTTTAATCTTGTATATATGAGCATTGATGTATATAAGTAAGTATATGTTAGAGTGAGAGATTGAAAGAGTTCCTGTTTAAATAAGTATGTGTTTCTATAAGTGATTGTTTAAGAGAGTAAGTATGTGTAAGTTTCCTTAGAAGTAAGGTGGTAGTGTGTGTATAGCTGTATATGCAAATAAATGGATGTTCAATAGTTTATTTGCATGTGTGAGTATGTGTGTGAGTAACTTTTGTAAGACTGTCGGTGTGTAACAGGATGTATATGTGTATCACTATATATGATGAGTGAGAATATGTATGAGTGACTATATAGAACTGTTGGTGTATGAGTGGATGTGTATATAGATGGTGGAATTACTGAATTGGTTATTGTAACTGGTATGGGTATCTCCATTTTTTTGAAAATGTTAGTTTCTATTGTTTGAATATGTGTTTCAAGGGTTACATTACACTGAAAGGAGGTCTGTCAGTCTGTCACAAGGATGGTGTTATCAGTGATGTCATGAGTGATGTCACTGACCATGTCATGAGTGATGTAATATGTGACGTCATCAGCAGTGCATTGCAGGCGCGCAAGTTATAGTGAGTCCAACTAACTATAACGTGGAATTTCATTGGTTTTATGTCAGTAAAATTTCCAGCTAACTATAACTGATGTGAAACCTATGGTTTTTTTAGTGAATTTAATAGGTTTTTTAAATGCTAATTCCTAACTTTAACTGGTGTGAAACCTATGGTTTTTTCAGTGAATTTCATTGGTTTTTTAAATGCTAATTCCTAACTATATCTGGTGTGAAACCAATGGTTTTTTCAGTGAATTTCATTGTTTTTTTAAATGCTAATTCCTAACTATACCTGGTCTGAAACCTATGGTTTTTTCAGTGAATTTCAAAGGTTTTTTTAAATGCTAATTCCTAACTATAAGTCTCACTTTATAAATAAGACTGTTAGCGCTCTAGTTGTTCTTTAGAACACTCTGGTACATTCTGTCATTGGGCTACAGTTGGGCTACATCTAGCTGATATTTGGGCTACATTTGTATTTTTTTGTCTCTGGTGGCCATCTTTTGGCTACATTGGGCTACATTTGGGCTACATTTTGGCTCTAACATATATAAAGCCCAATGTAGCACAATACATATTTTTCCAAAGTTAATTTTCGTAAAAACCACTTCAGAATAGGGCTACCTGTCCCTACAACTGTCCCATTTTTTTTTTTTGTATTTTTGGAGCGCTCCCGGTGCGCGCCCCGGGGAGCGCCCCGGAAAGCGTACCTCTATAAAGCGCCCCGGGGAGCGTCCCGTGAGCGCCAATATCGCGAACGAAAACATGATCGTGACGTATTGCGTAGCCGCGTCCGCGTGATACGCACGGCGTAAGCGCACCCGGAAGTACTCGAGCGAATACGATTGCGCAACATAAACATCCGACGCGCTTACGCTACGTGACCCGGAGCGCGCCCCGGGGCGCGTAGCATAAGCGCGTCGGGTCATGTGACCTGAAAATAACACTTTTCATTGGTTCATAACAGTTTTGGTTTCATAATGATGAAGACCCTGGTCTTGTGACCTGAAAATAACACTTCTCATTGGTTCTGGACAGTTTTTTTTCCAAATGATGAAAGACCCCACCTTTTCTCCTTATTCGGAATTTGTCCTTTGACTGAGGAAGACTTGTTTGTACATCCCTGTACCTTTTTGATCTTTATAATGGCTTCAGTAGCAGCAGCAGCTGGTGCATCTGCCCCACCACCACCACCACCAACAGGACCAGCTCAAGATTATATTGGTGGTCAAGAAGAGGAGGAGGAGGAAGAGGAAGAAGAGGAGGAGGAGGAGGAAGAGGAAGAGGAGGAGGGGAGGAGAAGATGGCTACCTGAAGAAAATACCCCATACAAGCCCAGGCCACACATTGTATGGGAGTTTTTTTCACTCCCAGAGGGCAAGAAAAAAGTGAATGCGGCCAAGGTAACTTGCCCAATCTGCAATGAAGAACTCTCAAGGGGCAACCCAAACAAAAAATATTCCTTTGGTAACTATACCATGATTCGACATATGACCCGTAAGCACCCTAACAACTAATCTCGTGCAGAGCTCAGGGAACTGGCCAGTAACCTCCCCCAGTCTTCAAGGACCACCTCCCAAAGAAACGAACCCACTTCATCGGGACCAGAAACATCAGAGATGATGCCTTGTATTCAGCCAAGATTTGCTGATTTCAAAATCACTTGTACTGCATGTGGCAAGCTTATCGCCTATGGGGAACAGAGCATAAAGCTCATCGTCCTTGCAGGTGACAATCACAAGTGCCCCAAAAAGAACTAATTTTTTGGGTTTTTTGTTTTTTTGCTCCAGTTGAGCCAGTTTCCATTCCCTTTTTTTTGTTTCTCCCCCTAGAAAAATACAAACAAAATATAAAACTGTTTTGAAAAGCCCAAAAAAGTACAAAATGTTTAAAAAACACAAAAAAATATAAAACAACAAAAAGAAGAAAAAAAAAAAGTTCTTTTTAGAACTACCTCCAATTTCTAAAAAAGTCTTCCTTTTTTAAAAACTCTGTCATTCTTTTTTCCTCATAGTACGCTCCCCGGTATGCGCACCGGGGAGCGCACCGGGTAGCGCACCGAGCGCTCCCCCCGCGCAAAACGAAAAAAATATATATTTTAATTGCCCCGCTGGTCCCTTTTATTGCCCCCACATCAAACCTAGGGGGTCAGAGGGGGTCTATCCCTGACGCCTTATGGTCATTTCCCCCTTTGTTTTAGCCACCTCTTGTGTCTCGATTTTACCGAGACACAAGATGGCGGCCGCTCCCGACTATTTCAAATGTTTACAGACACCCGAGAACCAATCAGCTTTCCGTGCACACCTCGCGTGACGCGCCCGGAGCGCTCCCCGGGGCGCGTACCGGGGTGCGCCTATAGATATATATATTTTTTTGAACCTAAATTACTCAAAATCTACTGGAGCACATATCTCGAGACATAGCAAAGGCACATCGGGCTACCAGTCCCTACAATTTTGCCAAATTTGGTGAAAATCCATTCAGCCGTTCGGGCTAAAAGTGAAATCGACCGCCCTATGGAAATTAACATGGAGAAAACTCGTTTTGGGACCCCCCTTTTATCTCGGCCCCCGCTTGACGAATCCCCCCCAAACTTTCAGGGAAGGACCGGGGCGCCGCGAGGCCATTTTGAGGAAATTTTCAGGCAGATTCGTCAACTGAAGCCAAAGTTATTCCAAATAGAATTTTGAGATTTAACATTGAAAAAAACCCTAACTATAACTACCTACTGGCGACCGCCAGTAGGTAATATATATATATATATATATATATATATATATATATATATATATATATATATATATATATATATATATATATATATATATGTAGCACAAATCCTCGAACCTCCGCGCTGGCAGCGCGGCAAAAGAAGAAGGCAGACCCCACGTTTTACAGGCAGGATGATATTTTTATTAAAGACCCTTCAAGTGACGCGTTTCGAGTACGTGGTACTCTTGTTCACACACCTTTGAAACAGTCCGCCTTCTCATTTATATGCTTTTTTTCCCTGACCCTTCCTAAGGGCCACACCTCCTGTTTGTGTATCACATGACTGAGTGCAAAGAAATAGAAATGGGTGCAACCATAGAAATAGGGAATACAGACGACTGAAAATGTAATGTAATCACAAATTACAATAGTGTCATACAAAAGATAATAAATATGAGCATTTAGTGTAAACTACATTATATACAAAAGTACATATTATAAACACATGTGAAATCAGTCGTAATGTTAAAAACCAAAAATGTATATATATCATTTTTGAACATTGTCCTTTTCCCAATTGACGTTATTGCACAAATCTCTATACAGGCCTTCAAGAATATCATAACTGCTTGAATGCAGAAATGCCCGACCTGCGGGCTATAAAAGTAACTGGTACTGAAAAAATCTCTGCCTGAATGCAGTAGTCCGAAAGACAGATATAAAGTGCTCAGTGCAAATAGTACAAATTCGCAATCCAGTATCAAAAATTTGAATGTTAAAGCCTTAAATCATGAGATGATACATAAAGGTGACAGTTAAATTGTGTAATACCCACGAGCTAATGTCTACAATATTTATTTAAAATTCATAATTCATGAATTTACACGTCATAAATATTAAGACCTATATACAAATATTTACAAAAACTATAAGTGCCTAAATATGTACACTTGATGTGACTTAATCACCTCTAACTAAGTGCTCATATGAGTTTGTGCCCGTGTAGGTGACAAAAAATGATGAAAATAGCAAAATAGGAAAATTGGAATAATGAGATATTATGTACAGTCCCAGCAAAAAGACTAGGAAAAATAAGTATTAGCGGTATAGATAAAACACACATATTGTTAGTGTATATAAAATATATACAAATTAACGTTGTTTGATGTGTGCGTTTGATGCAAAAGCTCAATGGGCTATCAAAAAGTCAGAGTTATCGATACATTTTGAAATTAATATATATAGACAAAGTTAATTAGTGATTCAGTAGGCAGGAAGGCCTCGCCCTTCTAGATGTAGCTGGGGGAGACATATATACAGATGGAAATGTATATTGTCCTAGAAAGACCCTTAATTATAGGAAGTTATGTATGTCCTCAGTCGCGTTAAGTCCATTTGGTTGCTTGCTGTCTAACGCCACAATGTACTGAGTCTCCAATCTTCTAAGGATTTTGTCCCTATCTCCCCCTCGTCTCAGGATAGGTACTGCGTCTATGACAAAGTATTTTAAGCATGCCAGATCCCTGGCGTGGACCATGTCAAAATGACGTGCCACGGGGTAGGTGGAGTCAGATTGACTATTGCTCGGAGATGCTGCAATATCCTCACATGCACCTGCGACCTGGTACTACCTACATAGTTCAGGCCACAGGTGCATGCTAAGACATACATAGCAAACTCCGTACGGCAATATATATATATATATATATATATATATATATATATATATATATATATATATATATATATATATATATATATATATATATATATATATATATATATGCGTCCGTTGTAGTCTCTCCCACCACCTCGCCAGCGATAGAAAAAGACCACGCGACTCCAGTGTTTATATTAGGCAAACTGATTTATTTTCGTCAAGCCACCAGATCCGACGCGGTTCGGGTGTCCGCCCTTGCTCACAGATCGTCAGATAAGTATTTTTTCACACTTTATATATATTTTTTTCCCGTTTTTTTTCAAACCCATTACATCAACACCCCTTGTGACTATAGATGTGAAAGACATACTACAAACATTAGGCTAAGTAGTCTGTTTTCTAATGATGTTCTCTACATATATTTTAAAATTTGCAATTCGTTTAAAAATACATAAGTGTTTGAATTTAAAACATATGTTGCTATATACAAGATTTAAAAAGGGAGTATAACTGCATAAATGCTGTACAGCCAACATGTAAAGTAGCAGAACAAAAGAAAACCAAATTAATGGTTTAAAATCCAAGTGTGCAAATTACGCAAAATATTTTTTGGTGCAACATAGAGCATATAAAGTGCTATGTGCAAGGTGCAAATTCCGCAAGCAATCAATAACTGTGCAAAATAACGCATTGTAAACAAGAATCTGTAAACAATCGAACACTGTGCAAAATCACGCATTGTAAATAGTTCTTGGAACCCATATATAGATTCACTACATAATGGGAATGGTTCTGTTACATACATATGTTCCTTGTTATTACTGCATAAATGCTCATTTCTGTGGTTGGCTCATGTACATAAAATCTTGCATTGTGCAACTCTATAATGTCAAAACAAAATTGCAAAGAAATATATATGAAGTAGAAGAGATCTAGCCTAAGGACTACTTATCATCATGCCCCTTTGTCTATGTCTTATAATATGTAGTGCCCCCTACTATGTGGCTATCTATCATCCAAAGAGGAGGAAGATAGAAATAACAAATTGGAAAAAATATATCAAGAAAATTAATTCATAATTGGTGCTGTTAAGATAATGTGAAAAGGTAGAAATAAAATATTTCTTTCAGAAACTCATAGGTAAGAAAGACGGTTGAGGCAGGAAGCTCCAAAACCAATCTAGCCAATATTTGGTGCTCTCTATATAAGAGGAATACATGAAGGTCCTCAGTGGTATTCAGACCATTAGGGAAACGACTATCTAGTTCCAGAATAAACTGGGATTCAAGTCTTCTCAACATTTTGTCACGATCACCTCCCCTGCGGGGTCTGGACACTGCGGCAATCACAAAGTATGTAAGACATTGTAAACTATTATTGTGGACCGCCTTAAAGTGTCTTGCCACAGGGTAGGAGCTATCATTGTTAACTATTGCTCTGAGGTGTTGTAGTATCCTGACATGCACCTGTAGTCGGGCACTACCCACATATCTAAGACCACAGGTGCATGTCAGGATATAGACCGCAAATTCGGTTTTGCAATTGAAGGATCCCATGATTTGGATTGGGGTGGGATTAAATGGTGTACAATACTCTTTGGTATTAATCCCGAACTTGCAGGCCCTGCAATTAGGACAGCGAGTAAACCCTGGTCGAAGCATCCAATTGTCTTTTATGGTTAGTTCAGGGAATTCTCTGCTAATTTGGGTCCTAAGGCAAGGGCCTCTTCTATATGTTATATATATATTTAATACATAGTGCATTTTATGGCAAATGACAATAATATCTCAGATGACACAGAAGCAGTTACCCAGCTGATTTATGCTTCCCCATCACTGTAATTAACAGCAATTTCAGATTAAGTATTATGCAATTTAACTTCAGCTACATTCACTAGAACACAGTAACCTCCACGCCAGATCGTAATCTACTTACACCTAGCACAATGGGAAACACAGTAACCCATACACAGTAAATACACACTAAATGAGAAAAAAGTAAGGAGGAACTTTGGAGTTGGTCATAATTGCAAGAAGACCTAATTTCCCTGAAAACTCCAATGTATCCTGCATGATGTTGATTACAAAGGCAGACACTATGTTGTAGTCCACACAAGAACATAACACAAGCACCAAGCAGATCAAAGCATTCAAGCACTGCATGAATCCCACTTCTAAACCCCTTTGGTACAGCCTTCAACAACTTCTTCAAAGAGAAGACTCACAAATTCAGACATTACGCTGACAGCAGAGATGATCCAGCTGGCCTCCTGTCAGTGCCACTTCCTAGCACACCAAGGTGCCCCTTTTCCCCCCTCACAATTGCAAATCTAACATAATTCCAGCCATAATGGTCTTCCCTGGCAAGCACTTAGTGAATTACCTGACTTTATACACATACCTCTTAGCCAAAGCACATTCCCCAACATTCTAAATAAAGGTCAATTCCTAGCAATTTAAATGTAATAATGATTATTATGAGTGAAATTGCCAATCCAAAGCAAATCAATTTCTCATGCATGGTTTGGAGACAACCTGCTCAAAAACCTTATGGGATAATAATCTGTCATTTGTTGTACTAAAACAGACCCTAAATAAAGTGGCCAAACTCCACTCGTTAATTTTGGACAAAGAAATTTTCTCCCATCGTTCGCACTCATGGGCTGTGATAAATGGATATAAGACATTGACAGCTGCACTATACCTGGAAACAACTCTCTATTTTTATTAAGAAAAAGCTGATGGCTTTGAGACTTGGCGACTTTCCGACACGAGCCAATGAACCTGCCTGGAAAATGCTTGATGATGTTTCTTGTCGACTGTGTTGCAGCCCTAAAGAGGATCTAATACACATAATTTGTCACTGTAAGATGCTATCCAAGGAACGGTCATACCTAAAGGAAAGTATCGGTCCATGAAACTACAAAAATGTAGATCAGCCATTTTTGGAAGTCTGGACACTACCGCTCCAAGAATACATTGCAAGCTGGTGAAGTTCTTGTAGGCATTTGAGAAACGTATAAAAACAACATGAACAATTAATGATTTGAATTTCTTATCATTAAGTCTTTTTATCAATCATTTTAGTGATACATTTATACATTTTATATCTGTTGTGTGACATCCATCAAATTGTTATGGTTTTAATTAACTAAACAATAAAGTTTAAATTTAAAAAAACAAACAAAAAAAATATATTATGAGTGAAATTGCCACTCAGTTTCATGAAAGATATGGAAGAATATACTCCTCCAGGGCTACCAATCTGCTTTCAAAACCAAGTATAGCATTGCGATAACCACCATCCAAGTTCTAAAAGGTACTCTTTAGATCAATCGAAATTGGAAATTCTGCCCCTTGCTCCTATTGGCTGTATCTGTAACCTTGGACACCATCATCAATCAAATCATATTCCACATCCTCTACTTAACAAAGTACTCCTATCCTAAAAATTCATCACCCATGAACCAGTCTTTGGATGACACTAAGTACTACCTAAAATCATTTCCCAAAATGGAGATGACTAGGATGAGAGACTGCCTGGGTGTTGGGTGACTGAGTGTCAAAGACAGAGTAATTATGTGTTGTAATGGCTCTTTTTAGAATAGTTGGTATGTTTGTTATGTTCTATGTGCTTGATTCTGAGCTGCGGCATTCTGAGTTTTTCAGTAGACTTCTGGCCTACTGGGAATTGCCATGCTTGAGTTGTGTGGTCTTCAATAAACTACTACTTAGATCAACCAAGTTGTGTTGAAAGTGTCTTATAATACACATTGTTATGAGGGGTCAGATGTCTCACAATTACATGAAGAAGTAATTGAATCTGACATGCCATGTGCAACTCCTTTTGGAACCACTTATTTTGACAAGCGGGACCCTGATCATGATATGATTAGGAGCAACGACATACATTTCGGTTCCTAGTTACTCAACAAAAGGTACCTTATTCACCTTTCACGTTCTGGCAACAGCCCATGTGCAAGGCTCAGTGGGTGAACTGGAATTTGAGTAAATGGAGAAGGCATAAACATGAAACCAGCAGTCCGTTTAAGTCAGAAGTGAAAGTGATGTAATGAGAGGCAACCCCAATGCTTAGGGGCGGGGTGCCTTTAGTGGCATTCCCGTGCATGAGGCAAGTTGGATTGTATTACAGATGGTGAAGGGGATAGTGGGAGTGGTCGTTAGGTAGCGCGTCATTAAGGAGCGCAGGCTACCCCTCCAGGGAAAAAAGGGATAAAAACTCTGGACACGAGGGGGAAGCCCTCTTTGTCCTCTCACCTCGGGTGCACAGCGGGTGCAGCCAGAAACGAGTTGCTGGTCGTCTTGCTGTTGCCCAGGTGAGGGGGCCTCACGGTGTAGTCTAAATTGTCGGAATGTGGTGTAGAGCGGCGATGGCGGCCGGAAACATTGGGTCGCTAAGAAAGAGGGGATTTCTCAGGAGAGGGGGAAGCGTTGAAGGTGAGGCGGAGTGTGGACAGTGGAACATGAAGCCTCTTGAACAAATATCCCTTAGAGGCTGACTGACGGACGTACTGTCGCTGTTCATGATGGTGTGCTCGAGGGTGCCTTGTACCGCTGTTTGTGAGGAATGGGAGATTGCACTGGTTGGTGCCCCTGCATGACTGTAGGTTGCTTCGCTGCTCTCTACTTGTGCTTTCTGCATTTGCGAGTGGCACTGTGCACCTCTGTGTTTACGAGGAGTGATGTTTTGCTCTGGGTGGTACCTGTGCACGACGGAATCTTGTAGCCTGGGCCACAGCAGGGAGCGGTGTTTGTTTGGGCGAGTCCTAGGTGGTTTGGGTATGTGCATTGAGATAGCATAGTCGGGGCTGCGGCGGGAGGCGGAAGGGTTCTGGAGACTGAGGCGATGGTGGTGGGCGTACCTATCTGTGCATGTCTTTTTGAGAATGCAGGGGAAGATGGTGTTGGGCTGCAAAGGGTTTTTGTGATGGGCCAAAACAGAAGCAGTTGTACTTTGTTTATCGCAAGGTTTGAGTATGTGTGAGAACAATGAGCGAGGTGTACTGCCTTGTCCCTGTGTGTGTGAGGGCACTGCTTCAGAGGCACCATGGAGTCAGGCAGTGGCAAACCAAATGCAAACTGAGTTTCATGAGTTTCTCCCGCTTGGGTGTATTTTGTTGAATTTTCGCAGTAGAGGTTATTGCTAGATTGGAATTTTGGCTGAGAATTCAGTAGGCGTTTCATCTTCTTGGGAGGTTCTCCTCGAAAAAGATCAGGCTTTAGCAGACAAGTAATCAATCCTTGTGGGGGGTGACTAAACCAGTATTACTAGCTCTTTGTGCCTCTGTCAGGGAATTCCCTGTTTTGTTGTCTAGCCCCTTTTCATGATCTAGTATTTACAGATTCTTCTTAACAGGAATAGAAAAATTTACAGTGTTGTCTATGGTAAAGAGTAACTGTTAAAACCTCTAAACCTACATTTATTAATTGATGTTGCTTGTGTCTACTGCAAGTGAGGGCCAGACAGGTCACCAGGGTTATGTACAAATGTATGTATGTATTTTATTGGGTACCAGGCGCATATTAGGTACAGTTGTTTTTTGCTTCCCTTTGATATTGTTGTGTGCCACACTTTCAGAGGAATTAAACCATGGTGGCTGTTGCATGTGGTTCACAGATGACAGTTTTCCGTCTCACTTTAGTTCTGGAATTATTGAGGTCAGGGGATGGGGCTGCAAGGTGCAGAGTGTGCCAGTGAGCAAGGGCGGAAAGACATTCTTCAAAAAAGTTAAGGAATTTTACTGGTACGTTATCAGTTAGGGCGCAGCAAAGAAACCTCTCCCGGGTGTGGGGGAGGGGTGTAGTCGGCTCCCAGCACGGGTATGGTTCCGTCGATTTTCATTTAAGGAATGCACAGGCAGAAATTAGACAATTCGTCTGGCTTGCATTCAACATGAGGTTAAAGCGCCAAGGGGTTCGGAAGGGTGGGTCAACGAACTTGGCTCTGACTAGAGTAAGTGTGGCGCTTACCACAGAATGCCTTGTTTTGGTGGGGAGAGTCCGGTAAATGTGTGCAAACGCTAGTGGTACCTACTTCAATACGAGGGTAAGCATGGCTCATGGGATGTCGCTGCAAGGAGGGATTTGGGAGGCTGTGGATGCAACACACGAGGGCTTGAGCGAGGCATGAGCAACTTTAAGTGATAAGCAGAGTGAAAGGGACACTTTCAGCTTACACCAATAAGGTCAATTGGATGGTAATTTAAAGCTGAGTCGGTTCAAATTTATAACTTAATATTGGTGCTACATTGTTGTATTCAGATTCACCTTCCTTCTTTATGGTTTTGGTTGTGAGGCCTACATATCAGTTTCGGTCTGGCCACAATAATACATGGGAAGTAGTTAGCTTTATTGAATTCTTGTTTTGGGCACATGTAACTGCCTGGGTTACCTGTCTGTAATTTTATATCATTCTATGTCGCGTATTACATTTTTGCATTATGTTTAGCAACCTCGGCACAACAGCGCACCATTTCTGTGACCTCATGTGCCATCACTGTGGAGTAACGCGGCATTAATCATGGAGGGTGTGGTGTTACGGCCTGCAATGCCAATTCAGCTCGGAGGGATCTATGTTGAAGTCTTGGCGGAGTGTTTATGGGTTAATCAATTAACCTCCTTGTCACACTTATAAATTGAGATTTATTGACATAACTGATACTCAGCATTTTGGCTTTGGGTTGGCTGATCTTCATAAAGTATGATGCAATAGTTGTTACCGCGAGGAAAGAGTAGCGGCCAGTTGTATATTTCGTGACACTATGAATTAAGCCGCAGGAACGGTGAACTGGCAAGTCTGCATCTTTTAGGCGAAAGTATTATACCTTAGTTTTGTGAGCAGTCTTCCACATAAATATTAAATTCCGGGTTAAGGACAGGAGGTGCAGACAATATAGGCAGATCCACATCAGTGGGTGGGGCTGGAGCGCGTACATTTAGGTGAGATCGGGTCCCATTTAAGGTCGATACACGCTGGTCAGGAATGTTGGCGCAGGGGTGTTTAAAACATTCCAGACTGCACCATTTGGCATACAAGCTCTGGTGTTACTTGCTTGGTGCAGCCAATTCTTATTAGGCTATGGTGAAACCCTGTTATAATAACGTGGATTGCAGTTAAATTAGTAGATTCCAGTCTGTCTTGCAGCGTCCCACAGGGATTCACAGGCCTTGTTATGCCTGAAGGGTGAACTGTCAGGGAGCTGGGGCAAAGCATTGTTCCTTTGTGCAGAGAAAGGCTGCTGCTAAAGCCCTGAAGGTATATGTTGAATCAACCTCTGGGAGGTACATTCGGATCAGTAGCTGTTACTACCGGTAGCAGTTGTCACCAAAAAGCGGTATCACTTAATAAAACCTTCCGTATTCCACAGATCCACCCAGGGGTGCAGCTGCATAAAGTAGGAACGTCGTGTTCAGGTAGACTGAGCACAACGGTTGGTGGTTACTAAATTCTAGGTAAGCAATGAATATATCTTGAAGGCTCAAAAGGGTACGTTCAGTTGTGGGGCCACTGGACGGGCAAGAGGAAGGCCGTCCTGTTTGTGGTCCTGGACCTTTTGCTCTACCGTAGAACACCTGGAAATGAACATTCAGGATGAAATAATGGCAGGTGTGAGCAAGATGCCTGGAGAAACTAACACAACAATCTAGGGGGGTCTTTGAGGGGAGACCGGTTCCCCGGGCAGGGACGGAGTGCAATGCGGTACCCTGGTTGGTAAGTTTGTTGGTATTGACCATCCCCCTGAGAGACGAGGGGATAAGTGGGAGGGGCCAGTAACTAAGGGATGTTGGCCAAATCATCTTCGGAATGTTATACTAAACTTTCCCCTTAGTAGGGAGTTGGTTATTGTGGGTACTTTGAACATTTAAATGTGATTTGCCCAGTTAAAGGTACCCCGGCAGGGGCAAAGTGCGAGGTCCTGGTGTTCATGTAAACGGAAAGGGGGTGTTTTGCCCATCCCTCATAGTGGGGAAGGGGAAGTTCATAATTATGGTATAGCCTTGGTTAAGGGCTTTGGCTATGGATGAGGGAAAAGGGTCCTGTTGGTACTTTTGCATTCTGTAATTTGCTGCCAGAAGGGAAACTGGAGATAACGGTGGTGTTGCTGGCACAATTTCAGAGCAGTGCTTCTGCCTTATATCCTGCTCTCTCACAACAATAGCTTATAATTTAAGGACACTTACCAAATATTCGTGAGGACACTTACAGAGGTGGTGATAATGTACCACAAGCTTCTACTTGGGTGCAGAGTAATTTACACATCATACCGTATGTTATCATAAGTAAATGTGTACTTTATACCCTTGTATTTACATCTTGCCATGGGTCTTAACTATTTTGGGGCAAGCACCAAACACTACATAGGGAGCATCAGGAGTCAGTGGGGGGAGTTGTATATCAAGGGAAATGGTGGCTCCCAAAAGGTTTCGGTAAAGTGCACATGGGGGTCACCAGCCTGCAATTAAGCTTATAGGGCTCCCGGCAGGTGGGAGGGGGGCTAAACAGCTGGTGGTTCTGGAATGTTGAGCCACACCGAGAGGCTCAACGGATGTTCTTTGGGTGTGCACAGGGCTCCGGCACCCTGGCTAAGACGGTGCATTATTGGGGGCTCTGGGATGGGTTGTTTCCTCCATGATGGAGGGTACTGGGACTACAGAGGGGGTCATTCGGTGGCTAATTAGTTTCTGGTTCTGGGTCATTTACTCCAAGATGGAGAGTACTGGTAATACAGAAGGTGGTCTTACGGTTGCTGCCTTGTCTCTGGTTCAGGTCATATTTGCATAGATTGATTATAGATGGGGATGGAGAGCATCAGAGTGGGGCAGTCATAACAGCAGCCACATTGGGCTGTCATCAGAAACCATTAAAATGGTGTGCGGAAGGAGGTCTTCGTGTTTTGAACGCTATGTGAGAACACAGCTAGTTTAAGTGACAGCCCAGGGATAGAGGTGACCTAGCAGTGCCTTGTTTTTGATTCTTTCTATTCTTTTGACTCTCATACAGTGGTCATAAGGTAGCAGATGCAGTTATGCTGGTGTGGAGATTTTTATTTATCAAGAGCAAGGAAAAAAAATAATAATAGTAATAATTTCAGCAAAGTCCTGGGAGGAAAGAGCTCTGAGGGAGAAGGGAATCAACCACCATTATATAGGGAGTGGGGAGCACCACTTGGTGGATCTCGCAGCCATTTGCAGGGAGCGTTTGATAAGGACACGTCCATTACGGGTGGGCTGGTGATTCACACAGACGGCAATAGCATGATTCCAGCGGGAAGGAGGGGGGTGAAGGAAGCCATCTTCTCTGCACTTTCAAGGGTAAGGAGCTCCCTGTCAGGTACCACCACTTGGTGGTCAGAGGGGAGCATGTAAAGAGTTTGGGGGAATAATGCGCCACCAAGTGTGGTGCACAGGGCTGTGAGGAGATTGAATAGGGAGGTAGCTAAGCTGTTGGTGGGTTATTCCATACGCTCTTTTAGGCATACCTTGACCCAGGCATCCAAATTGTAATTGTACATCTGGTGGATGGGGTGCATCTGTCCAATGCAGGGTTGGAATTGGGGGCAATGGCTTTTGATCTGGTAAGTGAAGCAGTTTCTTGGGGGAGGGCGAGAGCGCCAGAGGGCTCCTCACCCTGTGGCAGGGTCCCGGGAAGAACAATGGCGGGGACTCCTTATGGTGGGGACTGTCTGAGCCTGAAACAGGGAGGGCAGTCAATAGGGCTCCGGGCTGGCGGGAGAGGGGGCCAGCCTGCTGGTGGTCCTAGACTCTCCGGCCCTACCCGAGATGCCGGTGCTTGGTAAGAAGCAACTTTGTGAGAACTGGTGCGCTGAGAATGTGGAAAGCAGTGTCCTGGTGGCCGCGTCTAGAGGTAGACGTTGGGTGGTTACTAAACATTGGAACCAATGGAGACGGGTTGTGGCCTGCTGGTACAACCAGCAGCAAGTGTGGCGTTGTTCCTGCTGGTACAACCCGCATCAAGTGTGGCTCTCAAGATCCTGATCTGTAAATACAATGGTAACCTGTGACTGAATGAATACTGTGCAACCTTGTGTTTACCAATGTGTGTTGGTTTGTTAATAAAGTTGGATTAATGATGGCAGTCATCATCGACTGGAGTCTAAAATGTGCATTGCAATTAACAAAGACTGCAGAGATAGTGGCCACAGGGGTCATTTTGCATGCATGTGCACATCTGTATCACAAACTAATGTGGCAGTCACAAACTAATGTGGCAGGCGTGTAGGTAGAGGAATTAAGTGAAGTAGCTCCAGATAAAGTGTTGTGTGTGGGGAATGATTTGAAAGAGAATGGAAAGAAGTATAGGCCTAAGACAAGTTTTGTTATGAATGGCCTACTAATTGAACTAATGGAAGACACTGGCTCAATGGACATATTTTACCTATGAAAATGTTTCATGAGAAATGACAATTGGAGATGCTATCACCCAAAGACATATGTCCTGGAGGGTATCAAGAGAAAATAATTGATATTCTTGGTTTATGTTGGTCGATATCAGTTCTGAAGGAAAGGAAAAAAAGAGCAACATCTATATAGAGGGTGAGGGACCACTTATTCTGAGATTGGTGCAGCAAAATGATTTGCACATTATTATAAATCCAAGGGCTGCCACTCAAGTAAAGATGTTGGAGGATATTACATTATCAGACATTTTAAAATAAATACAATGTGTTTTTTAGAGAAAATGTGGGGTCTTTGAAAGCATGTGTTCATAAAATATTCTCAATCCAGATGCTTTTCCTGTACAGCATACAATAAGATGTATTCCTCTTGCAGCTGAAACTGACGTTAAGACAATGCTGGATGAAATGATATGTGGGGTGATAATAGAGCCAATGAAAATCACAAGTTGGATTTCTCTTGTTGTCATTACAGAAATAAATGATGGTTGTCTAAGGCCTTGAATCAATCTCCTATCAATTAATCAGACTAAAGTGGCTGACACTTTTCCTTTGCTTATATCAACAAGTTAATACTATTGTTACTTGATTTGAAAAATGTTATCCTCAGATTAAGCTACATGAAGGATCAAACCACTCATGGGATTAATTACTATGGAAGGCAACATTCAATTAATTCACATGCCCTTTGGTGTGTTCTCGGGAGAGAGTGTTCCAGGGTACGATAACCAAGATGTTTAAAGGTGTCCACAACCTCTTTTTCTTCCAAGAATATATTCTGATTTTTGGGAATACCATTGAATAACATATTATAGTACTTAAGGAGGCCTTGCATGGGTTGTTAGAAGTGGGTCTCACAATGAGGAAAGATAAGTAAACATTTTTGGTTGAACAAGTGGAGTATTTGGAGTATGCTATATCAGCTGACAAAGTCAAATTGAAAGCTGATGTGTTGCACGCCATTAAATCAGAACTCGTGCCCATAAAAAAGAGCAGATATGGTCTTTCATAGGTCTTATAGAGTATTATTCCAAATTTGCTGATAAGTCTGAATTCCTCAGGATTCTGTTGAGAATTGGTTTAGTTTTGTGTGGGGTGATGAGCAACAAAAGTGCTTTGATTTTCTCAAGAATGAGATCTGTTCTATGGGTATTCTGTACCTTTTGATACCAAGTTGAAACCTTTTCTTATAGCAGACTCCAGTTGTGCTGAAGTAGGGGAGGTTCTATCTTAAATTCATCAAAATAATGAACAATTGTTATGTTAGCCTGTAGACTAGTTCAGAAAGAAATTATTCTGTAATTGAAAGAGAGACTTTGGCAGCTGCTTGGAGTGAAGTATATTTTTGTTGTTATTCTAGGAAGTTGGTTGATTGGTGTACAGTGCATGGCCCTGCTGTGATTTTTAAGAAGTGTTAAGGGGTGTAGCTTTTTTTCAGGATGCAGTTGCATGGAGTGCTGGTGCCATTATTGTGGGGGAATGAGGACGTGAAATGAATTTAGATTCTATGTTAAAGGAAGTGAAACATCTTTTTCTTCGATGCAAAAGGAAAGAGAGTGCAGTTTCATCTTCCTTTTGGCTTTTTGTATTGGTTTTGGATAAACTGGCGATGTGTGGAGAGAATATGTTGATGAGAGGTGAATGTTTTGTGCTGCCTGTTGGTCTACGTTGCAAATTCATTGGTCTAGCCCATGAAGAGTGTTTAGAGTAAACGCTGACAAAGAATCGTTTTAAATCTGAGCTGTGGTGGCTGGGAATAGATGACCAAACACATCTTGGGTCAACAATTGCAGGGTTTGTAAAGAGGGAGAAAAGCGATTGAAGGTGGGTGCACAATGTTGTATGGGTCATATTAATGATCCTGGCAAGCTGTGGCATACGTTGTGTTAGGACTTTATTGAACCTATGTGTAAATTAAAAGCAGACTTACAGTTTGCTATTGCGGTAGTCGAAGTTCATTCCAAATGTTTAATAGTGATGTTTATGAGAGAAGGTACTTCCATGGCTACAATCCATATTTTGTGGTTGATTTTTGCAGAAGAAGGTCTTCCATCTGTGAATATTTTGGACAATGGGAACCAACCTACTTTGACTGAGATGCACGCTTTTCTTCAGTCATATGTTGTTCAGCACAATCACACTTCTTTTTGCAGTCTGCAAGTCAATAGTGTCGTGGAAAGAGAGTATACATTGGATCAGAGGATGATTCAATTAGCTTTTTTTGAGGGCAAGATGTAGAATGCATGGTGTCTGACATGATTTGGCCTTATCATACAACCCTACATGAAAAATCTCAAAGTTCACCATTTTGTTTTATGGGGAAGGGTACATGGGACCAAAAGGATTCCTGCATGGTTAAAAAAAGTGGGTGATAAATGGGGGTGAAAATCAATACTCGAATGGTGAAGAATGACAAGTTGCATGTTGGCGATTGTGTCAAAACCAAGACATGTTGCGTTTAAGGAGGGTTGAGTAAGTCCAGGAGACTGTTCAAGGTCAAAGAGGTTTCATGATTTTCTGTATTGTTAGAAAATGTCAAAAGGTAGAATCTTAGATGGATAGTGTGTATCAAAGATGAGGAGTCTGTGATGTGTAAAGAGAGAAGAGTGAAGAGTGTAGTATTTTTATGCTGTCTGCTGTTGAATATATTCAACCAGCAATATGCATGAGAATCCCACTTAGAGAGGTGGTAGTGATATGCAAAATGTGCCTACTTTAGGTCAATACTTACAGGCAACATGAACACACCAGAATCACAGACCGCAAGCATTGTTATTTTATTATGTTAGTTGAGTGGTATAATTTTTTTGTTTTATATAGGTCTTCATTCTGATGCTCCCCCATAACATTGTTAATTATACATTATTTGTTCTTTGAAGTCTACTTCGATCTTTTTCAACTGTTCTCATTGTGCTAAGGGAAAATGATATGTAGTGAGGGCTCTTTCTAGTACAGCTGGAATGTGTGTTGTGTTCTATGTTCATAGTTCTGAGCTGTGGCATTCTGAGCTAGTGAGTTGATTTCTGGCTGACTGGGAATGACTACGCTGAAGTTGTGTGGTCAGTGCTGAGTTCAGAAAATAAAGAGTACTATTGTCCAAAGCACTGCTCAAAAGTCCGCAATGTTGGCACAGCAATCACAAGGCTGTGTAGACCTGAATCCACCCCAGGCCTCTTAAATCCACTGCCAATCCCTCCCTGCCCCTTTATTTCACTGTTGATGGTCCTTGCTTTCTCCCTTTGTGAATTTGCTTTTTTTCCCTCCTTCTTTCTCATGTGTGTGTGTTTTCCCCTTCCTTGCTCTGAGAAAAGTCTGATGAAGAAAAATACCACCAACCACCAACCACTGGCTCAATTTAAGCACTGTATGGTCTCAAATAAACGACTACTTTGAGATACCACGTCATGTAGATAGTGTCCTTTACTAAAAATCTCATGCCTTCAGGACTTGATTCTGATCATAATCATTAAAGGTAACAGATATAACTGAAAGAAAGGCTCTTATATGGCAATACTGATTGGGGATGTTTACGTCGTTTCATCTAGAAGCACCTATTCCAGAAGGCTTCTTACTACACATGGAATGTAGCACAATTTAAACTAGGACACAATCAAAGCTGTTCAGGACAACTGAAGGATTAATTTAGGGCACAGATCAAGTTTGATATAGGACATTTCGTTCAATATTTGGAAGAAAAAGCACTAACATTTTTTGAAATGTCATCATGTATGAGAACAATTTATGAGAAAATTAAATGCTTCATTAGTCGTTTGTAATCTTGGTGCTCAAATTGGGCAATTTCCCCATGGCTACAGAGGAGAAATATTGATATCTTTTTGGATGTAATCAGTCTGGGTGATTTTGTGGATCAATTTGCATGAGTTTCCTTCCTTTTACCAGACAATGACTCAGCATTAGATTATATTGATGGATCTTGGGGGAAAATTAACTTAAGGGACAATAGAAAGAAGTAACATGTTCATAGTATAGTTTAATCATGGCTACTGTGGTACTGTCGTACCCCATATGAAGCGAATTCGGGTAGTGGAAATTTAATGCCTAAAGTGGCAAAACTTTCAGGTAAGGATTTTGGAATATGCCACCTTCCAATATATGAGCACTGTGAGAAGATATACCAACATTTTATCAGAGGAAACTGGTGTTTGAATCATGATTTCTTTTAAAGAGAACTGATGGTAAATAAACATTTTTTTTAAGCTCTTCACAATAGTTTGCCATTCTGATTTGTATTCCTTTTTGAAACAATATTTGCTTAAGGATCACAGTATGCAATCTTCAGTATTAATGTTATGGTGCTCCTTAGGGACAGTGCATCACTAACCTGAGGATAATATAATTACAAATACTTGTGGGGTAAATTCACATAAGAATGTTTTGTTTCATGGGGTGGTAGAAAGTCTTGAACAGGGATAAGTCAATCAACATCAGAAGCTACTTCTTTAGGTTGTGACCAGGCAATGACATGCCCTAATAAATGTAATATTATTTTACATGAGCTGGTGGTGCTTACTTATGTATATTTTGTGGAATTCATTTGGTTCATTTGAGCACTATAATATATAACGATATGCCACTTCTTGAGCAATTTCATATCTTTAATGGCATAATTCTGAGATTAGTAAGGCAGCAATTCCCTGTTTTTTATGCAATATAATTTTACATGACAGAATAATTATCTGCCTCTGATATTACAAACCCATGTCTTATGTTGGATGATGTCTTTAGACTTGTAGTAGAAAAAAGAAATAATGTATTTGAAATCATTCACTGCTAATTCAACACTTTACATATATACATGGAATGATTCATTCATTGGAAAGAATACTAAAACAAGCTAACGGTTAGAAGAATACCTCAAGTTAGTATTAATGCATAAGGAAATGGCATAAAATGTATACAAAGGTGCTTCAAATTTGTGAAATATATATCATGTGTACATATATATTTTAAAGTAAAAAAAAATATATATATATAATAATTGTTTCATTATTTTGAAATGTAATAATCAACTTACTGTACAAAATAATTGAGATTATAAACAATTCAAAATAACTATAAAATTAAATTCATGCCTAAAAAAACACCATTCAGTTAATGTTAAATAAGAATAGAAGAGTGTTTTGGGGGTCGGATCTTTTCAAATTATTGTTATAAATTATTTCAATGAATTAATTAATTAATATAAATGAATTCCTTGTTTAATGCAGATTCAATTTGATTACTGTGCAATACCATTTTACTTTATTTATTATTTCATGGTTATAAACAAATATTTTTCATTATGTTACGTTTATGTTTTACAATATTATAAAAAAAATTAATTACAAAATTATGCACTTTATGAAGTTTCCTTATACTTTGCCAGAGCGAGATCTCATCCTCAAAGGCTGAGTCCTCCATGTATGTGTGTAAAGTTACTATTAGTAATGTTCCACCGATAATCCTGTTGTGGGTGCTCCATCCCATGATATGGGGGGGTGGAGGCGTGTTAGTCTACACCTAGGTGTAAATATACACATAGAGATGGTAAACAGCAAAAAATGTAGCCTTGAACATTTGTGAAAAAGCTTCCATGGGATATATGGGTGCTCATAAAGACCAAAGAAGTGCATGCTTTTAAACAATCTGCAGGAGGATTTTGATAAATGCTCCAGCACAGACAAGCATGTTGGACATTTTCGTGAGACCAGGGTCGTTAAATTGAAATGGGGCACTTCATATGAGGATACAGGTACATCCTGTAGGAAAAGATAACACTGCAGAACACCTGTTGGTACTATCCAGTGGAATTATCTATGTTAGCTTTCTCTTCAATAATAAAGACTATGGACAAGTTTTTAAAACTCTATAATATACATAAACAAGTTGCAGCATGAGAGTGAGGCTCATCACTTTAAAAGCAAAGGGCCAAGGAAAGAATGAGCCTTCAGCTCACCCTGCCCAATGAGCCTGGAGAAAGATTTTCTAAAACCTTGGCAATTATTGGTTCAAAGGAGGCCCCCAAGGACTGTAGGTCTCCCTTTGCTATTATCATATTGCCCTCTGCCAACTGAGATGAGAAAGGCAGACCTTGTCCAGGGTAGTTCGCATTCTGAGCCCTACTACGATTTTATCAATCATTTTAGAAGATTTGTAGGTCACCACATGTCTCTTTTCGGTTCGTCAAGAGTGGTAACATTGGAGAAAAGATACAGTTTAAATGAGGGAAGAAATTGTTGGGACTAGCCATGTTGAAGACCTTGACTGATATTCTTCCATCACATCGCTTTTCAATGTTATAATTAATTGCAAATAAGGGTGAATACAAGTTTGAAAGTCTGTAATAGGGATGAACCTTGCATGTGCGCATGTTCTGTAATAAAAACACAATAAAGTTGCAAGGAATCTCTCCATTTAATGCAGATGAAGGACCTCTGCCATTTCAATGTACCTGCAGTGGATCTGAATTGGTTTTAAGAGATCAGAAGATCTCTATTTCCAAAGTATGTGGTAATGTCATAGGTTCTAGAAACATTTAACAGGCCACCTATGCATTTAGGGCCATTAAAACATCAGCATTTTCAATTGTCTGATATTGTAAGCCTGTTGTAAGCAATGTTACAATAAACCATGACAACTTTAGTTTGTGGTTCAGTAACCTAATGCATATCTTACACTGTCAATAACAATAAAACGGTAGAGTAGGACCCAGGGGAATGTTTAAAGACCAAGCTCTGGGAACAGCCCCCAAAGATACAGAGCAATACAAGAGTACCAGATGGTCTAAAAAAGGAAAAGGGGGATCTGTAGTGTGCGAAACTCAAACAGACAACAAAGAGCCCCCCCAGTCG
Organism: Lissotriton vulgaris; assembly: GCF_964263255.1. NCBI lineage: Eukaryota > Metazoa > Chordata > Amphibia > Caudata > Salamandridae > Lissotriton > Lissotriton vulgaris. The sequence goes on along the minus strand of NC_141694.1, from coordinate 1,372,402,473 downwards.
GTTCAGATGCCAGCGTTGAAGCACCGACGGATAGAGCTGCGCTTCACTCTTCTCCTGAGCCGCTGCCAGGTGGTGTGAGGCCTTCACATCTTACAAGCTTTGTGAACGACATAGCTGTAAGAAACCAGACAGAACTTCTCACCTAGAAATTGCAGGTGACCTAAGTACTTGTCTGAGAAATGTATTTCTTAGCTTTCACTTATTATTAGTTCTTTTATATATGCAGTAGCATTTCTTTGTTGTAAGGTCCTGAAGAAAGCAAAGACGCCTATGTCCACATATTGCTGAAACATGTCGACCTGGTTCCACATGTAGACAGCGCATTTCTTAAACTGTCTGAACAAAAGATTTTTAATATTGGTGGAGTGAGTATCACCTGAATAAATCATGTTCTATACTCCCTCATCCAATTTTATACACCCTTTTTTCATCTTTTGGACTTTATTTTTCCTGCACTGCACTCCCTCAGTCACAACACACCCCACCACTTACTGGTCTTGAGAAGTGGCATACCATACCACTGCTCTATCAGCAAAAGAGATCTGTTCCACACCTTGGTCTTTTTCTGCTTGATAAGAATACATCTATGTGGATGGTTTTGGAAGACTCCCAAATGATGAAGGGCGGTTCCGAGTGGTGACTGATGGGTATCTCTGACCATCTACTAGGATGTCAATGAATACCGTTTCTATAGGTTAGTACAGGGGCCCTTTGTTGTCTGTTTGGGTTTCGCACACTACAGATCCCCCTTTTCCTTTTTTAGACCCTCTGGTACTCTTGTATTGTTCTGTATCTTACACTGTCTACAAAACTACACACAAAGGCTGTATTGTACACTGTGGCTGGTCAAATCTAGCTCTTTCAGGTACAGTTTTGCCTACCCTCTATGTCACAGTTTGGGCGTTCAGTTGTGTGCTCAGGAAGTATAATGAGCTACAAATCTGGATACTGCATTGTAATGTGATAAGATGTTTTTCTCCCGAACTTATCTAACATTGCAAAACTCCCCTTCCACATTTAAGTCGTCATCAAATGCTAAGGAGCGACAAGAAAACGTGATTCCTCACATTGTGCCCTCTATGTCGGATACACACTTACAAGTACATACCATTAATTACATTAAAAATTTGCCAAACAGTGTAAATGCTGAGTATGGTTAAATTAAAATCACTATATCATGTATGCTGACAATGCATTGTATAGTCACAAGTTTCATAATTCTTTTTTGTTTTCATGTATCCACAACGTCCTTTGTCTATATTCGCCAAAATGTTCTTCCGTGAACAGCAAGTGAATGCTCAAGAGCCTAATAACAAATTAATCTTAAAAAACGCTCGTCATTTTTTTTTTTATCATTCAGAATGTACAGGGTCCAGTAGTGCCATTGTGCTAATAAATTCCTGTTGTTCTATTCTACGGCTTGTATTTGTTTTTCAATCATCATTATTTGAGCTTTCTCGCGTAAACTATTTTAGGTCAGAGCGTTAAAATGTGTTAGCTGTATCGGCCAAAACAGCTGAAGAATTTTCTGTCAGAGGTGTTTGACTTTGTCATTCTTAAAAAATGGTAGTGGTGTTTTAATTAGTGTTGCAAAACGTTTTCTATTTAAATGCAGCTGGTAACAATGAAAAGTGCATTATGTGTCACAGTGTTGTGCTAGCATCAATCACTGCATCATTTCCTGATTACAATATACCGTCCGTGCGGCTGTTTTTACTGCTATATAACGCCAACACCAATCTTTCCACAGGATATTGTCAACAGTGCTTACAAAATCAAATACCACTAAGACAAAATCAAATCTTTCTTTGATACTACCCTAGAAGTTTATGGGAAGACATTATTTCACTCAAGAGTGTTATATATTTTATACCCCCCAGAACCTGCTACACAGTTAGGCATCAACTCTCCCATGTATATACCGAATGACGTCTGTAATCTTTAACAAAGCGTGATTTAATATTAATATTTGGCATAGTCTCTAATGCTCCTGTGTTCTCGTTGCTACAAAGTGCTGTGATTTATTGGACTATTATGAATGGAAAGTTTATTTGTGGAGAAGAACAATTTCTTTCAAAAAGGGCGCAAATCCTCGCCCACACTAGGTGGCATGCGTCATCAAAGGGACCGCCATCATAAGGTAATAAACTCCTCTTTTTTAGAGAGTAAAAATCTTTTTTTTTTTTTAGGTTTGTAGGCCCTATATCGAAGTGGTACTGGCTCTGTAAAAGTCTCTCTCTCCCTAGATTGTTTGTATCGCTTCTCTAAAAGCCACAACACTAAAACGTGTACCTAATAAACAATAAAGCACTTTGTAGCACAGCAAAGACGAGCCAAACACATAGGCACATCGAAATAACAGCACCACATCACTCACATAAAAATGTATTCAACTGAAAGGCTCCGGGTGTAATTTGACAACGTTACAGACAAAAGGCTGTGGTAGGCATGTTTTGAGTGGGAAATGCAGTGAGATGAAGCGACACATATTTATTCCTGAGAGCCACAAGCAGGATTAAAGCACAAGGCCGGGGGACTTGTGTTTACTGCCCACAATCAACACATCCTGAAATTTCATATGTAGCAGGTGTCATGGGTTCTGTCCGTAATCCTGCATCGCAGTATTCAGCTCACTCACCCATACAATTACAGTGCGTTCTAGGATTGTCAGTGCCGCGGACCCAAACTGAATATAACCAAAACAACATGAAGTAATTCGGTGTCAGCACAAAGTTGACAGCAAATGATTATAACAGCCCCGAAGCTCGAAAAAGAGTGTAAATAACTAGGATCCCCTGTGGGCTCACTCAGACTGCATGCATAACAACTGTGATGGACAGCCACTGTGGTGAAGTACAAAAAAGGGGTCACTCTGCAAAGATGCAAACATTCTTCTTGAAACGCCTATTAACTGTCACCTTTGCGAATAAATCGGCGACTTTCGACGACACAAAAAGACCTGTCCAAAAGCTGCTCATTTGAGCTGCGAGTAGATTTTGTTCTAACAGCTTAATAGCAAGTGCTTTTCTGTTTCGTCCTGCTGCATCGATTCATTCTGGAATTACATCATTTTACAAGCTATATTATTTGTCTTTAGTCTCTCATCTTTTGTGTACATTTTCAAAAGTCAGGTAGTTCACAGCAAGTGACAGTCGTGTATCCAGGTTCTTATATGCTATTTTAAAGCAAATAGTAAAATAGGGGACGATTGAGAAAATGTTTTCCAAGCCTATCACTTATGCTGGGACTAGTATGTGAAGTATGTAGGTGTGACTCACAAACACACATAATGGGTGCAAAAAACCACAAAAACATTTTAGGGTATGTAATGTAGTACCCATGTGGTATTCTTTCATATGTTTGTATATACTTTTGGGAATTGGCCTTGATGGAGCAAGGATTCGCACGTAAAGCGACTTGTTAACATTCATGAACCTCGTTAACTTGTAATAGTACTAAACAAACCTGTTTGTTATTAATATTGCACTTTTGCAGTACACGCGGGTGTCCTAGAGATGCTTGCATATGTGTTTATTAATCCTAACTCCGCTTGCATACTACAGAATGGCCGTTTCGCAGAGAATAAGTCTGCGCATGCGTCGGTCATACCCATGTGATGTGACGCACTCGCAGATTTGGAGGGAGAGTTCGCTCATGCGCATTGTAGCTGACATGGCTGTTTATTTCTAACCACGGGTCCTGCTTGCATAAGCTGCTTTGCATTTCTATCCATTTCTGCTTAATCATTAATCGCTATAGTTATTATGAAGTAAGGGGTGCAGTGTAGATTATCATGGTGTACAGTGTATTCTATTTTTCTGTGTTCTTAATTTGTTTTCGCTTACTTTTCATGTACCACGCATCCATGGGCCTGGGAGAGGGGGTAACTCCATATTTGAAGCCTGTTCCGACCCTGTCACGTGATGAGGGAAAACCCACATGGCGCAGAAGCAGAACCAAGCCAGCTGGCTTCTGAAGCAAGATGTGCCTGGGAACTCACCTCTATCCTGGGAGAAGATGCTGAATTTCACCTAAAATTGTTACATTTGTTTCTTTCCACTGTGTACACCATTGTCTTCTTCTACACGTATGCCTGGGAACAGGAATGTAAGGGGCGGGTATGAAATTTTAATATTCATCATGGGAACGTAGAATTTTAGGAGGTAATAATGACCTAATCGCCTCTCCTGACCAATCGTAAGTTGGGACCCTGTCACTTGAAACATTTGTGGGTGGTCTGGGGACCCAAAAAGGGTATATCTAGCCTAGTTTAGTTAGGGAAAATTGTCCGACTTGTCCGAATAGCTGACCTGTCACCGACCCCACGACTCTATAGGTGATTGATACAGAGAGCTGCGGAGCGCTCTGTTTGAATTTTCCACAAACTCCAAGGGGTGGAAATAGTCCTAAGTGCTAGCGAAGCACTTTACTGGGAGATTCGAGAACCCAATCGGGGTTACTGGCGGATTCCGTGCGGTGAGGGGGTAGCGCAGGCGTTGCATCCAAAGCTGCAGGTGTTGGTCGTGCCCTTTGGTGAGCCCAGTCCTGACCCAAAATCCTGAGGGGTATCCTGTCCTGATTTTCCGTGAGCTGTACCTGCTCACCTACTGATGTCCTAAATCCTTGAGGGTCCTTGTCCTCGTCTTCTACTGAAGCTGCCCAGTGGCCAGGGTTAGTTCTCATTCCCGTCCTAGGTAAATATATCTGTGGGTGTCCGTCTACTACCCTTTTCTTCCTGCTCTTTAATAAAGCCTCTATGCCCATGATACTCTCTCTGTTCTCTCTATTAATGCATTTTCAATTTGTCTGTTAGCATGTTCCATTTTTCCCCTTTCCTGTAGGGCATATTGAAACTGTTTTTGCTTAAAATAAAGTGTGGTGAATATTTAGGATTTAAGTTAGACAGACTAAGATTAGGGTTTGAATCACTAATAGGCTATAGAAATTCATTGACTAATGTGTTTTACATTTACCGTTCCTAGTTTAAGCCCGAAACTGAATAGCATGTTCCCTGTTACCCTTACCCAATAGAATTCCAGTCGCCCTCAATGGTATTTTCCCTCATCCATAGTTACATAATTTGTGTGATTCTGCTTATTGATGTGTTTATCAGTATTTGCCTTATACTTCTGATACTTTAAATTTTACATTCTTACATAAAGACTTTAAAACGCCTCAGGTGTCTGTGGTTATTCGGATAATATATAAAAGTGATGTTAAATGAATAGACTAAGTGTTTAAGAATTATCTGGTTGCCTGTCCTCAAACAGCTCCTGATCCATCAGGAAGAGCAAGTGCCTGTGGTAAGTCAGGTGCTATGGTAATAGTGTTACAGGAAACACCCTTAGAATACTGATAGTGGCGTGTAAAATCACCCGACTTACAAAATTGTATTTTCAAATCACGTCATGGGCCCGAGTGCGTGAAAATCTGGTAAACTCTGAGCAGGGTGACCTGCGCGCTCTATCAGTATTTTCTGGTAGCAGAGGATGGTTAGGACTAGTTAGGATAGGTAGATAAGAGAGTTACCGTTGAACCGTGAAAATTAAAATGTGCTGCTGATTTTATATATATGCTGCTATAAAAAGGATTGTTGTTTCATTTAAATGTCATAGAATAAGTTTATTATACTTCATGAAATATTAAGTATATTACTAACCAATTTTAAGTAATTGTTTTATGTTGTGGGGATCCCCGGGGAAAAGAAATAGCAAGTGGTGAGTAGAATCTACTTGGCTGTGAGGTCACTGGCTAGGAGGGAGATTAGTGCATGATCAGGCAGAACTGGAAGCACTAATTAGGACTTTTCAAAAATTCATTGAAGTGTAAATGTTAGCTACCAAAACCGTGGTGAAACTCTCGTTGTGATATCACCTAGTAAGGGTCACAGACGGCAGGAGTAATAGGTTCTTGGATCTTGAGTGGCAGCAAGGGAGGACATTGGTGAAAATTGACTTAGTATATATCCCGGAAAGAAGTGGATTAGTCAAAGGAGTAGCAGGTTCTCTATTGCTTGTGTGAAAAGGATAGGCGGAAGGGATCTATCCGTAGTGAATGAAAAGTAGACAAAAGTGGTTTACTTGCAGTGAAAGACAAACTCTCTTTCTTTCTAAAACCCTCAAGCACAGTAGCAAACGTTTTACATTGTTAACTAAAATCTGCACTCGCACTTTAAGAAAAATTCAAAGTTTCCGTTACCTTGTAAAGGAGGGAGTCGGTCGCAAAGCTACGCTGACGTCACTCCGTGCCGCGCTGGTATTGGTTGAGCCAGCGGGTGTGTAGCGAAGTCAGAATTGTAAGGGAGGGGTGAGTGCCGCAGAGTGAGAACGCGTCTCACGAAGGGGCCGCGCACCCATTGGTCAACAGATTTTGCAACCTCGGCGCTGATTGGTTGCTGTGAATTGAAAGAAGCAGTAGTATTGGAAGCTGATACGCAAACAAAATTGAGCGAACCAAGCTTGTAAACTGTTACGAGAGGTGTATGTGGTATCCTGAATTTTTACCTGACCCAAGGAATCTAGGTTGTCATAAGGAATTGATGAGCAGAGGTAGACCTCACAATATGTACGGAGTTAAGAGAAAAATGTCCTTTGCCGAGAAAATAAAGAATTATTTCAAGAAAGACAAGCCCATTCGAACGAGAGAGGGTGTGATCATTCCCCCTCCTAATACTCCCGCATCATTCATGATGTTTGATAAAGGGTACCATACTTGTGTGTGGTTAGAAAATTGGGTAAAATCACTGAAGATGACGGAGTCCTAGCTTTTCCCCTAGATGGTACTTTTAATGGTAGAATCCTGTTTAATTTGAGGACCCGAATGAATGAATTACACCCCCGACCCAGATTAACGCAGTATGAAGCTTTAGAGGAATGGGAGATTGAGGCTCTAGAGCGAGACAGACCCCGAATGGATAAGGGGGTGAGTAAATGGTATCCAAAATTACAGCGAGAGACAAAAGAGCAAAAGATGAAGCAGTGGAGACAGAATATGATGGTTGAGGGACTATTTCCGATGTTTTGGGTAACCGAACAAGCAGGTGGAAAAAAGACAGAGAAAACTCGACATCTAATGGCCATGGGGGATTCAGAAGATGAGTATCTGGAGGATTTGCTAATGAAAAATCCACCTCCCTATGCTGAAGCTTCAGGAACTCTAAGTTTGAAAAATCCTTTTCTCCACCATTCCAGAAGTAGAAGGGCAAGCAAGACAGATGTAGCTGGCATTAGTAGCAAACCAAGTAATAGTGATGACTTTTGCAGACCTAGTACAGCAGTCCCAAATTACCGACCTTTTGGGGAGGATAGACCAGGGTCAGCCATCCCCACTGCCCCGAATATATACCCTCCTTTGGTGCCTCAAATAATGCACGATAACTCGTCAGAAAGAGTTTTACGAGAACGAGAAAGAGATGCCCTGATTAAGCAATGAAATGATCTAATTCAGACTATAGCTCAGATACATCCCAGCCCTGACGCCCTGACAATCCCTGTAACCATCGGTCCAGCTATACCCCTTTATGGGGATAGGCAGGCTAGTCCTAAAACTCCAGTCATTACTCCCATTCCAGCACCCCCCAGAAAAGAGCCTCCCATAGTTGATGACCAGGCAAGCGAATGTGAGTCTGTAATCTCCCTAATGGATCTGCCCATAAGAGAGCCTGGTACTAGTGAATCTCGGTCCGGGAGTCAGGCTAAGGCCAGGGAAGTCCTAATCGAAACAACATCGGGGATCCGGAGAGCCACAGTGGTGACTCCAGAGGAACTAGATAGATGGACTAAAGAAATGGACCGAGAAACCTCCCCGCCCAAACCATTGGACATTTACCGGCTAAGGGTAGAAATGGAGGAATTAATGGCCGGAAATGTAGGATTAGACAGATTAAATACACTTAACGAAGAAGAGTTGCTGTTTATCAGCAAAAGCCTTACCCGGAATACTAGAGTGCTCCATGAAAAACTAATGGACGCTGCTGCGGACATGGGGATTGATGTGAGTCGATCCAAAGTCCTACAGAAACCTTATAGGGCAGAATTCTCAGATAAGGATTTAGAAAACATGAATGTGTCAGGAAAGAAAACTCAGATAAAGGAATTGCTGAACATACTGCAGAAATGGGGAGATCTGGATAAGTGGAAAGCCAGGTGGGCAAAGAAAAAGGAAGACAGTAGGGTAAAACCAAAAGCTTCTGAATTTGTGTTAAAAGAAGTAGGTCAAGCAGAAAAACTGTATCCCATGAGGGAAGGGCCAGGTGGGAAATATGTACATGTCCCGTGGTCCCGGCATGACATTGTGTCATTTACCAACGACTTCCCAAGATTGAGGGAGAAGCCAGTGGAGTGGTATAGACAGGGGGAGCGGTTTGTGAAAGTCCAAAAATGTCTCCTGAAGGACCTGGATGGGTTCTTTGACATTGTAGTTCCTGTAGATTTATGGACTGATTGCAAGATAGCCATTAATTGGCCCAGTGAAGAATTGCCAAGAGACTCCCAAACTGGAGCTCCTTCCCCAGATGTAATGAGAAAATATGACCAAGTCATACAATATCTAAAAGACAAGGTGCCAGCAAAGGAAACAGATTGGACTCGAATAGATAGAACTACCCAGGACCATAATGAAACAGTTCACTCTTATTATGAGAGGTTATTGCAGGTATTCAAGACCTACAGTGGCATCGATAATATTGAAATGAATGACATGACTCATTTCATTTATCGATTCGTGTTAGGGTTGAGACCGGAAATATCCCAGTGGATTAGAGATAATAAAATCTGTTGGCAGGGAAAGCCCATAGATGATGTCCTCAAGTACGCCAAGTACTGTGAGGATGAAATGGAAAACAAAAAGAAGGCCCTGAAGGAGAAAGTAATGTGGGCACAGGTGAAATTGGCTGAGCAGCAAGAGAAACAGTTAAATAAAATGATTTGCAATGTTCAAAACACTAACCCTGGGGGGGAGGGAAACCTCGAGTAAAAATGAGTAAAGAATAGGCTAAGAAGAAATTTCCCTGTCACGGGTGCGGGCAGATAGGGCACTGGAGAGACGAGTGTCCACATTTGCAGGCTGGTAATGCCCCCATAAATGGTTTAAATCCACAGGTGCAGAAAGAGGGGCCACGAAAGAATCAGCAACAGGTAAATCCACCTCCATTGCCTAGGGCTCCTAGACCTAATTATAAGAATCCGGCTCAACAGAATGATAGGGTTGAAGTGTCGGAAGGACAGAATGAGAGAAATCAGGCAACCTCACAGTTCCTGTTAAATGATACATTCCTCTGTGATGAACAATACTGACGGGGCCTGAGGGGGGAGGAAGGGGAGTGCGTGCTTGGCGCATCCCTACCGGTAGACCAGACAGGGCCATACATTGAAGGAAAGGTTGAAAGAAATGATGTCACCTTTCTGTTGGACACTGGTGCTACCCGTTCGACTGTGAGAACAGCGGACGTTCCTAACCTACCCCTCTCGGGAGAAGCAATCCAAGTTGTGGGCGTATCAAACCAGATAATCAGCAATCCTGTAACTGAACCCATGGAGATTTCTATAGGGAATTTCAAAGAAATGCACAGATTTGTGGTCTGCGATTGCAGTCCAGTGAATCTACTGGGATGTGATTTGTTGTGCAAAATGAATTGTACCATCTTTTGCATACCAAGGGGTGTTGAAATTCAGACCCCAGATGAAGATGGCCTGTACAAACTAATGTTGCTAAAGCCTGATACAGCAGTTAAAACTCTAACCATTCATGATTTACCTGAAGAACTCCAGCAAAGGGTGATACCAGAGGTGTGGGATTTCACCGGGAGAGATGTAGGATTAATGGCAAATGTGGATCCAGTTAGAATAGCCATTAAACCCAATGCCACCTACCCAAAAACTAGACAGTATAAGATGTGTGCAGAGGTGAAAGCTGGAGTCGCACTCGAAATAAACAGATTATTGGAGGCAAACGTAATACAGGAAGTAATGAGCAGTCCCTGTAATTCACCTATAATTGGAATTAAAAAGCCTAGCGGAAAGTACAGGGTAGTGCAGGACCTGCGAAAGGTAAACCAGATTGTTGTACCCTGCTGTCCCATCGTGCCAAACCCTGCAGTGATCCTGTATCAGATTCCTTGGAATGCGGAATGGTTCACTGTCATAGATCTGTGCCACGCATTCTTTTCCATCCCATTGCATCCAGACAGCAAATTTCTTTTCTCGTTTGAATTTGACAGTCATGTCTATGTTTGGAATCGTGTCCCCCAGGGGTACACAGAAAGCCCCTCAATCTTTAATCAGATCCTAAAAAGATGCCTTGAATCCTTAGTCCTACCAAAGGAGTCTGTCCTGGTTCAGTACATAGACGACCTTCTAGTGGCGTCTAAAAGTCAAAGCGACTGTATTACTGATACCATTGCCCTGCTGAATCATTTGGGCAAGGGAGGACATAAAGTATCACCTGCAAATTACAGTTTTGTAAGAATTCAGTAAAGTTTCTGGGACACCAAATAGAGAAAGGAATTAGAAGAGTTACATCAGAAAGAATTAGAATAATCCGAGATATGGAATTGCCCAGAACCCAGAAGGAAGTCAGAATGTTCCTAGGAGTTGTGGGGTACTGCAGACAGTGGATTGTGGGATTTGCTGTCCTAGCCAAACCTCTGATAAAAATGACCAAGAAAGGGGCAGATGATCCAGTTAGTTGGGATGATGAAAGCATGACAGCTTGGATAAAGTTGCGAAACTGTCTGTGCTCTGCTCCTGCACTGGGCATGCCTGATTACTCCAAGAACTTTGAGTTATTCTGTGATACAAGAGACAATTGTGCACTCTCAGTCCTGACGCAAGAACACGGTCTGACTAGACGTCCTGTGGCCTACTTTTCAGCCACTCTGGACCCAGTGGCTGCTGGGCTTCCCGGGTGTCTGAAGGCAGTAGCTGCCACATGCACGAGTCTGGAACAGAGTGAAAACATTGTCATGGGACATCCTGTAACGGTCTATGTTCCACATTCAGTTGTGATTCTGTTAACCCGAACCAAGACCCAGTATCTCACTCCTAGTCGGCTGACTAAGTATGAGAGAATTCTTATTGGTGCCGAGAATGTAATAATTTCCCGATGCAACATTTTAAACCCAGCCACACTGTTGCCCCTCACCCAAAATGCAGAAGTGGAGGGTGAGATTGAACATAATTGCATTGACCTAACTGAGTTTAGTACAAAACCTCGCCCTGATATAAAAGAAACCGCTCTTCCCATTGAGGACCTAGTGATGTTTGTGGATGGCTCCTGCTTGAGACATGAGGACGGTGGGTTGAGTGCTGCCTATGCTGTAGTCACACGGGAAACGACCCTGGAGGCATCATATCTAAGTGAAATTAAGTCTGGCCAAGTGGCCGAGCTGATCGCGTTGGCCAGAGCTTGCAAACAAGGGAAAAATAAACGAGTAACCGTATACACTGACAGTCAATATGGTTACGGGGTTGTTCATGACTTCGGCCAGCTATGGTTGCAAAGAGAATTCATGACTTCCTCAGGTACCCCTATCAGAAATGGAAAAGTGGTACAAACCCTATTGGAAGCAATCCAGTTGCCCAAAGAATTGGCAGTAGTTAAATGTGCTGCTCACAAATCTGGTAATGACGATGTGACAGCCGGAAACAGGTACGCTGACCAAATTGCCCAGTACTGCGCCCGATACAAAATGTCCCTGAAAATCAAATTATGGGGGGGCGGAAACAGCTGCCACCTTATGGTGTTTGAGAATGTATCTACCTGGAAGCAACTGAGAGAGTTGCAGCAAGCAGCAGAGGAGGATGAAAAACACAGATGGGAGACTGAGGAATGTCAGCTCAGGGAAAGGGATGGTATCATGGTTGATAAGACTGGTGTGCCTGTGTTGCCAGATAGTATGGCTGCCCCCATGGTCCGGATGATTCATGGAGATACCCATATTGGAAGGGATGCAATGTGCCGTGTGTTTGACAATGTGTTCTACAATTAAAAATTCAGAAATAATGCGGAGATGCTCTGCCAGAGGTGCCTGGTGTGTCAGCAGTTCAATGCAGGAAAGAGGACTGTGGTAGAGCAAAGTACAATTGGAAAGGCAGAAGGTCCCTTTGTCAGACTACAGGCAGACTTTATTCAGTTGCCCATGTGTAGAGGATACAAATATGTCTTGGTAATAGTTTGCCTATTTTCAAGGTGGGTGGAAGCATACCCAGCAAAGAAAAATGATGCCATTACTGTAGCCAAGTTGTTACTCAGGGAGCTAATACCTAGGTATGGTTTTCCAGAGACAATTGAAACAGACAGAGGTGGGCACTTTGCCAACGAAATCTTAAAAGAGCTCTATACAGCATTCAAGATTGAGCCTAAGTTACACTGTGCATATCGTCCAGAGGCTTCTGGAATAGTCGAACAAGTGAATGGCACTATAAAATCAAGATTGGCTAAAATGTGTAACTCCACAAAATTGAACTGGATAGAAGCTTTGCCTCTTGTCTTGATGGGATTGAGGAGCATCCCAAACCGAAAGACAGGCCTGAGCCCCCATGAAGTAATAATGGGAAGAGTGATGCGACAGGCATGGGTACCTGGAAACAAACTGCTGAGTATTTCTGATGATTTGGTGCTAGAATACTGCAGGCAGCTGGGTGACCAAGTGCGTTCTATCTCTCACCAGATTGGAGAGACTGCTGACGAATGGCCAACCACTCCAGCCCATAAACTGAAACCTGGAGATTGGGTGGTGCTGAAGAAACACACCCGGAAGAGTTGCCTTGGACCAAAGTGGGGAAAACCGAGGCAAGTGATCCTTGTAACTACCACTGCTGTAAAGTGTGCTGGCGTGCCGAAGTGGATCCATGCCAGCCATACCAAGAGGGTAACCGAAGAAGAGGCGGCTGAGGCTGAAGGTGGTTCAGCTGAGGAGACTCCAGACGAGGGTCCGGATCTAGCTGACGTAATACTACCGAGCACCAGTCAAGACGAATGGTTTCCAGCCGACGACCTGATTCTTGATCCAATAAGAACCAGAAATTATTCCTACCTAGATAGAGAGTGGGATAGTGAGGGTGAGACAGGACTAGAAGAGGAAGATCAGGTTAACGAGAATCACATCAGACCTGATCAGGAAATAGGCCAAGTAGGGACAGACCAAGTCATCGACACTCCTCCAGAAGCTCCAGAAACTGGAAAGGGACAGATAGTAATTAAAGCTGAAGTTCATGCGGAAGAAAATCAAGGGGTCGAAGTGCATGAACAGGAACAGATAGAAGTAGACGAACGTGTTCAGGAAGCAGAGCCCAAATTGGTTGAAAATCAAGATCAAATACAAAGTATACCTGAACAAGGCCAGCTTAGAAACCAGGCAGAAGAAACTAATGAAAGACCTGGAACTAGTCAGACAGGAAGGGAAAAGGACACTGCCAAAACAATAGTGCCACAACGGAGTGAAAACAAAAGAATTCACGAGGAAGGCCAAGTTTCCTCGACCACTAAAAGGCTCAAGAAAAAAAAATAAACCAAAATATATAAAGAGGCTGAAACTAAGACTGAAAACTGGAGAAGAGAAACTAGAAGACCGAAAAAGAGCTGCTAGTGAAAGACAAAGAGACGGAGCTCAGCAAACTAGACGCAGTACCAGAGCGAAGAAACTAAAAAAAACTATCGGAGTCCTGAATGGACCTTTTTGGTGTTGGAAGAGATTGACGACCCTGAAGAAAGTGACAGAAGTGATCAAGATTCGATCGAGGACCAGAGCTCTGAGGTAGAAGACCCACCCTGAAAAGTGAAACTGCTTGAGACTCTTGTAAGAGTAAACAAAGAGGGGTTGGAAAGCCACCTGTAAGCAAAAATGTCTGATTCAAATGTAAATGGAAGACCTAGAGGGAATTGTTGTAAAACCTGCTGTAAGATATGCTTATGCAGTGTAGCAATAGTTATAGTAGTATGGATAGGACTAACAGTCTTTATACCTTTTATGATAAGTAAAGACCCTAACCTGTACCCTACTAAACCAGTGACGCCAGACACAGAAGGTGTACATACTGAACAAACACCACGAAGTGTAGAAAGACGTGACAATTCAGTCAGCCTGAGACAAACACGACCTGACTTAGAAGCACCAGATGAGGAAGGACTACATTTTCACCACATGAGAAACCGATCACATTTAAATGTCTTTGCAAATCTTTTAGTGCATTACATAGAAGCTATGGAAATAGAAGATTGTTACGTGTGTATGAAGCTACCCACTTCTGTAACTGAAGGCGTGACCTACCATCATTTACCCCTGACCTATGGAATTTCCTGTAGTATATTAGCAAGCTTATTTTATAGAAGCACTCTACAGTACTACTATTCAAACACTGACGTGATTTTTTCTGAACTGCCTATTCGGGGAAACCTGAATGTTGTGCATGTCAGAAGTGAAGTGACTCGTTACATGGGAGAATACTTTCTGACTATAGGTGCCATAGACTTAAATGAAGCTCGCAGAGATAATTTGACTTGCTCATTACATGAGCAAGAGAAAATGTTCTTGAAAATGGCAGAAAAGAGAAGGGAGAATTTCCAAAGAGAGGCCAATGATAAGAGACAGAAAACTCCTAAATGGGCTGAAAACATGGAAGGCACCTCAAATGGCGAAGCAAATCCTGCGCTGTTGTTGGATTTTGAACGGAAAGGGAAACTCTGCCTTCATAGAGAGAAGACTTGTTATTATAACAATGTATTCATCGGTTCCAGTGAATGCGAACATAATTACAAGGTAATTGGAGGTTGGGGTTTCAAAAATGGGTCAGAACCTGTGTTTCCCGGGATTTATTATATATGTGGAAACAAGGCTTATTTCAAATTTCCGGGTCACTGGTATGGAAGCTGCTATTTTGGCATTGTCTTCCCAAAAATATACCATGTGAATTACGCCGCTGGAAGCAATGAAAACACTAATGGCTTAGTGCGTAGTAGACGTGAAAGTGTAGGAGAAATTATAGGGGATATATTTAGTGCACTGATACCTGGAATGGGGGTAGTTCTGAATACTCACCGTATCTGCAAACTGTCTACAGTAGTGGATCGGTTGTCAACTGACACTGCTGCTGGATTCCTGCTGGTCAATACTGAAATGGTTGTGATCAGATCAATGGTTTTACAGAATTGCCTTGCTCTTGATACCTTATTGGCAAAAGAGGGCGGAGTCTGCAGAATGCTGAAGGCGCAACATTGTTGCACTTACATTCCTGATAAAAGTGTAGAAATTAAGAAATACGTGCAAAACATAACTAATTTGGAAAAAGAACTTAAACCATTGGAGGTTGATAGTGCCTGGAAAAGACTGACTGATGGTCTCTCTTCTGTAGGTAGTTGGTTTACTAACATAGGCCGCAGTCTAGTGGGAAAAATACTGATGCCAATAGCTGGAATAAGTCTGATTGTATTCATTATAATGATTTGCTGCAAATGTCAAAAGTGTAGGAAGAGGTACACGGTGAATAAAAGAGGAGTCAAAAGAAATATTGATGAACTTGAATTAGAGGAATTAAGAAACCAGATCTATAAGAAGGTCAAAGGTTCGCATCCCAATAAGGATGCTGAAAAACGGCTTAACAACAAATTTGTTGAGATAGAAATGAGTGAGATGTGAGAAGTTTGAAGTTGGCATCTGTTTCCATTTATAGTGATGATAGTAAATATCATCAAAGAGGGGATTGATGGAGCAAGGATTCGCACGTAAATCGACTTGTTCATATTCATGAACCTCGTTAACTTGTAATTGTACTAAACAAACCTGTTTGTTATTAATATTGCACTTTTGCAGTACACGCGGGTGTCCTAGAGATGCTTGCATATGTGTTTATTAATCCTAACTCCGCTTGCATACTACAGAATGGCCGCTTCGCAGAGAATAAGTCTGCGCATGCGTCGGTCATACCCATGTGATGTGACGCACTTGCAGATTTGGAGGGAGAGTTCGCTCATGCGCATTGTAGCTGACATGGCCGCTTATTTCTAACCACGCGTCCTGCTTGCATAAGCCGCTTTGCATTTCTATCCATTTCTGCTTAATCATTAATCGCTATAGTTATTATGAAGTAAGGGGTGCAGTGTAGATTATCATGGTGTACAGTGTATTCTATTTTTCTGTGCTATTAATTTGTTTTCGCCTACTTTTCATGTACCACGCATCCATGGGCCTGGGAGAGGGGGTAACTCCATATTTGAAGCCTGTTCCGACCCTGTCACGTAATGAGGGAAAACCCACACGGCGCAGAAGCAGAACCAAGCCAGCTGGCTTCTGAAGCAAGATGTGCCTGGGAACTCACCTCTATCCTGGGAGAAGATGCTGAATTTCACCTAAAATTGTTACATTTGTTTCTTTCCACTGTGTACACCATTGTCTTCTTCTACACGTATGCCTGGGAACAGGAATTTAAGGGGCGGGTATGAAATTTTAATATTCATCATGGGAACGTAGAATTTTAGGAGGTAATAATGACCTAATCACCTCTCCTGACCAATCGTAAGTTGGGACCCTGTCACTTGCAACATTTGTGGGTGGTCTGGGGACCCAAAAAGGGTATATCTAGCCTAGTTTAGTTAGGGAAAATTGTCCGACTTGTCCGAATAGCTGACCTGTCACCGACCCCATGACTCTATAGGTGATTGATACAGAGAGCTGCGGAGCGTTCTGTCCAAATTTTCCACAAACTCCAAGGGGTGGAAATAGTCCTAATTGCTGGCGAAGCACTTTACTGGGAGATTCGAGAACCCAATCGGGGTTACTGGCGGATTCCGTGCCGTGAGGGGGTAGCGCAGGCGTTGCATCCAAAGCTGCAGGTATTGGTCGTGCCCTTTGGTGAGCCCAGTCCCGACCCAAAATCCTGAGGGGTATCCTGTCCTGATTTTCCGTGAGCTGTACCTGCTCACCTACTGATGTCCTAAATCCTTGAGGGTCCTTGTCCTCGTCTTCTACTGAAGCTGACCCGTGGCCAGGGTTAGTTCTCATTCCCGTCGTAGGTAAATATATCTGTGGGTGTCCGTCTACTACCCTTTTCTTCCTGCTCTTTAATAAAGCCTCTATGCCCATGATACTCTCTCTGTTCTCTCTATTAATGCATTTGCAATTTGTCTGTTAGCATGTTCCATTTTCCCCTTTCCTGTAGGGCATATTGAAACTGTTTTTGCTTAAAATAAAGTGTGGTGAATATTTAGGATTTAAGTTAGACAGACTAAGATTAGGGTTTGAATCACTAATAGGCTATAAAAATTCATTGACTAATGTGTTTTACATTTACCGTCCCTAGTTTAAGCCCGAAACTGAATAGCATGTTCCCGTTACCCTTACCCAATAGAATTCCAGTCGCCCTCAATGGTATTTTCCCTCATCCATAGTTACATAATTTGTGTGATTCTGCTTATTGATGTGTTTATCAGTATTTGCCTTGTACTTCTGATACTTTAAATTTTACATTCTTACATAAAGACTTTAAAACGCCTCAGGTGTCTGTGGTTATTCGGATAATATATAAAAGTGATGTTAAATGAATAGACTAAGTGTTTAAGAATTATCTGGTTGCCTGTCCTCAAACAGCTCCTGATCCATCAGGAAGAGCAAGTGCCTGTGGTAAGTCAGGTGCTATGGTAATAGTGTTACAGGAAACACCCTTAGAATACTGATAGTGGCGTGTAAAATCACCCGACTTACAAAATTGTATTTTCAAATCACGTCATGGGCCCGAGTGCGTGAAAATCTGGTAAACTCTATGCCGGGTGACCTGCGCGCTCTATCAGCCTCAAAACACCTAACAGGGAATACAATTGCAAAAAACTTGGAATATTCACATACACTTAGTAAATAGTAGGACTGTGTCATTGTTGCACTTTTATCATTAGGGAGTTGGACGTTTGAAGGCCCTTTCACAAAAGCATATAAGTATGCATACAGGAATAAGTGTGTAACACTACTTCCAGGACTCATAAATGACTTTGTCAATAAGCGCCAATGAGTGGATAGACATGGGTATACCTGAAGATCTGTCTAGGTGTGGCCTTTGAGACAGCATGAGGCTGATTTTCCTTGAGATTATTTCCAGAGGAGGAGCTGTGTTCTGAGAGTGGTGATTGTATTTTGTTGTGGAAGATGCACAGCTTAATTTAATGATAGGGTAGTCTTGAGTTTGAAAGTTATTGATATTTAGTGGTGCTCAGCCTGGAGACGTCGAGGGTCCGACGACGCCGGTGAAATGATGCAAAAACGTGTGGCTAGAGAATCTCTAGTTACATCCCATGGTTGGCACTCATCAATGTTTGTCATTCCCTATTGAAAGGAAACGACTTTCATACATGGTTATAAAGTTGCTTTCTTTATTTTGTAGTTTTGGTTCAAAGTTCATAAATGTAGAAATTAAATTCAATAAATCATGTTGGATTTCATTTGCAAATCATAGTATACTTTTTTTCATTCAGGCACTGTCTTTTTTGTAGGTCCAATGCATTTCGGGCATTTGCTTATATGCCCTTCGTCAGGGAATTGACACTAGAAAATGATAATAATGGCATAAATTAATCTAGGACCAAAATGTGCATATGTTTCCAAACATTAAAAAAATTCACAATGTATCAACAAAGTTGGGTAATTAACCAAAGTGGTTCATGGTGGATAACCTGTGTGAAATGGGTTGTGGGTTGTGCTCCATAAGAAATGAAACAAAAATATTGTGGGTGTAACAGTGCTTAGATTTTAAGGTGACTGTGCTCGTGTGGTCTCATTATTTTATCCGGTTTGTAGGCGGTGGTTCTAAAGTAACCCATTAAGTAGTTAAATAAGGGGTTAAAATCGAGTGTCACTTACATGCCTGTTCGTGCTGGTAATCGCGTAATCTGTAAGAAAGGTAAACAAAGAGCCGTCAGCGCCTCTGGGCGTGCGGTGCTCTGCAATGTTCGCGTGTTTAGAATGCGGAATTGCCGCCACTAACCTGAAACGGAATGAAGTTGTGCTTGATTTGGCCGGTCGATCGTCTGCTGCAAAACGCCGGTGAAAGCAAAAGGCTTCCCGCGTTAGTTAAGTTTAAAGATCTGTTGACACGTGATCAGTCACGTGTCATGGATAGGGTAAGCAGACTCGAGTGGCGCCGTTAAGTGATGAAGGTAAACAAAGGAAAGCCTTCGGTGCATATGGGGATACATTGGGTTAGTTGAAAGGCAAAATAGAGAAGGCTGAATAGGGTTAAAAAGGTCAAAGTGCCAGTGGAAAAAATAAAAATTCACTGTGCATTTATAAAGTTGAGTGTCCTATCGTTTGTGGGGCAACGGTGGGTGGGTACACAGAACATGTGAAGGTCTAAATGAAAATGGGGTACTGGATGGTGGTGTGTCAATGATATGTGGGAACATGCACAATAAACATCAATGCGACATCAAGGGCAAAATATTTTACAGGTAGCATGCAAATTCAATTCTTTCATTGAGTCCTGTGGGGTTCTGGGTTGATAGTTTTTGAATCCAGTAGTTCTCCCTACGTAATAGGAATTTATTATTGTCTCTGCCTTCTTGTTTCATTACGGTCTCAAGGACGATAAACTTTATTTGGGTCACGTTATGGGATTGCTCAACAAAATGGGCTGATAGTGCTGACTTTGTATTTCTCAGTCGGATGTTAGACTTGTGTTCCGTGAGACGGACTTTGATGCGTCGTTCGGTTTTCCCAATGTACATTTTGCCACAAGGGCATTTGATTCCATAGATAAGATTAGAGGTATCACAAGTTGCATTCACTTTGAGTTTAATGGCGTGACCTTTACTGGGGTGGTTAATGGTGTTCCCTTTGATTATATTATTGCAGTTACCGCAATTTAAACAAGGTTTCGTTCCAGTGAAGGTAATGTTGTCTTTGGATTTCCCCTGCAGGATCTCTCCCAAGTTGTTGGCCCTGGTATAAGCAAATATAGGTGGTTGAGTGAAAGAGTTCCTGAAGTCAGGTTCCAAATTAAGTATGGCCCAATGTCTCATGATGCTCTGTTTGTATTTTCTACTGCTCGTAGAATATCTTGAAACCACTACTGTACGAGTTTGTTCAGTTTTTAAAGTTGGTGTCAGCAGTTTGGATCGGTCCTGTTTCTCAATTCTTGATGTGGTTTCTTCAATTAAGGTTTTGGGGTAACCTCTGTTTGAAAATTTTAGTGACATCTCTGTGAGTCTTTGTTTGGAAGTTGTTGCATCAGACGTGATTCTTTTGACTCTCGCCATTTGAGAATATGGTAAGTTGCGTATTAAGTTGGGTTCATGGAAGCTGGAGTGTAGTAATAGATTGTTTCTGTCGGTGGGTTTTACATGAAGATCTGTGATAAATCCGTAAGGGGTTACTGCAACCTTCACATCTAAAAAGTTTACCGACGTTTCTGAAATGTCCCAAGTTAATTGAATCCTCTGATCCATGGAGTTAAATTTGGTAAGTTCCGTTCTCAATGACTCTTCTGTGTCTGACCATATAATGAAGTAGTCGTCAATGTAACGTATTATCATTTTGAGGTGGTTGGTCCAATTTGTATTGTTAAGAATATGTAGTCTTTCGTACCAATGCATGAACAAGTTCGCATATACGGGTGCGGCCGAATTGCCCATGGCCATCCCGGTGAGTTGTTGGTACCACTGGTCTTGCGTTTTGAAATAGCTGTGGTATAGGGTAAAGTGCATGAGTTCCATTAGGAATAGTTGAAAGTCCTGGTCTAGGTCAGTGTTTAGCAGGGCTGATTCCAAAGCTTCTATCCCCATGTTGTGGGGTATGCTGGTATATAGGCTGCACACATCCGCTGTGCATAAGATCACCTTTTCAGTGGGGTTTAGTTTGATTTGTTGCAGTTTGAGCAAAAATTGTGTTGTATCTTTAATGAATGTATCCATGGCTTGGACAGAAGGTTGTAGGTATCTGTCTATTAATTGACCGATCGGTTGATGTAAACTGCCACGGGTAGAGACTATGGGTCTCATTGGAGGGTTTGTGAGGTTTTTGTGGATCTTGGGTACCATCTTGAGTGTGGGACTCCTCGGGTTGGTGGTAATGAGAAAGTTCTTGGTTCTGTCCGTGATGATTCCTTGGTGGTATGCCTGATCAATGATGTTTTTCAAGGTGTTAGAATATTCTGTAGTGGGGTTGCAGTCCAATTTTTTGTAGGTTGTAATGTCCCTCACGTGTTCAGTGACTTTATTCTCGTACATTGTTGTATTCATAATGACAATTGCTCCCCCTTTATCGGCTTTAGTGAAGGTGACTCTGTTGTTCATAGCCATTCTGTTCAAGGTGTCCCAGTCCTTTTGGGTGATGTTCTTAGTCTTGGGTTTGGTATGTTTAATTTTCATGATGTCTTGTTTGACAAGATTTTCGAAAAGCTCAAGGGTTTTATGGCTAGTCGGAGCCTGGAATGAACTCTGTGGACGTAGTCCTAATAGTTGGTCTTTTTCTGACTGTGGACGTTCTGGTACAACATTATCAAAAAAATGTCGAAGTTTGAGTTTTCGCATGAATTTGAAAAAACTCACTTCTAGTTCGAGTTGGTCAGTGACGGTAGTTGGTACAAATGAAGTTCCTTTCTCTAGTAGCTTCATTTCGTGAGTATTGAATTTTTGATCGCTGATATTAATTACTAGGTGTTCTGGGGTTGATTTTTC
Source organism: Lissotriton vulgaris (assembly GCF_964263255.1). Classification (NCBI taxonomy): domain Eukaryota; kingdom Metazoa; phylum Chordata; class Amphibia; order Caudata; family Salamandridae; genus Lissotriton; species Lissotriton vulgaris. Next base: position 1,372,380,822 of record NC_141694.1, on the reverse strand, counting down.
TTTGATTTCCTCTCCTTCTCTTTGGTTGTGGTTGTCGTACTCCTGGTATTCGGAGGGTCCCGTTCTTTCTCTTTTTCTTTTTCTCTGCCCTCTCCTGGGTCTCCTTTTTGGGCTTGGCCCTGGTCTAAAAAAGGACTGCTATCATGTGCTTGACTGGTGGTTGGTTCCACTGTGGTTGTGAGGTCTTGTTGGGTACGCGTAGTTTGTGGTTTGCGTGGTCTTTGGCTTGCTTCACTGTCGGTAGATGACGTGTCCGTGTTGGAATTGTAAGGGCGATTTCGTCTTTTTTGGGCGTAAACGTCGGCCCAAGTGTAGACCTCTCCTAATCTGTAGTCCAAGGTGTCCCGCTTAAATTTTCTAATTTTGCTGTCTAAAGAAATAGAGGAAACATCTACTGAATTATCCAAAATGATGTCCGAAGAAGAACTCAAAACTACCTTAGAAGACATCAAAAACCAAATTGACCGTCACTCCAGAGAAATTAACGAACGCAAAATTAGAAAATTTAAGCGGGACACGTCATCTACCGACAGTGAAGCAAGCCAAAGACCACGTAAACCACAAACTACGCGTACCCAACAAGACCTCACAACCACAGTGGAACCAACCACCAGTCAAGCACATGATAGCAGTCCTTTTTTAGACCAGGGCCAAGCCCAAAAAGGAGACCCAGGAGAGGGCAGAGAAAAAGAAAAAGAGAAAGAACGGGACCCTCCGAATACCAGGAGTACGACAACCACAACCAAAGAGAAGGAGAGGAAATCAAAGAAAAATCAACCCCAGAACACCTAGTAATTAATATCAGCGATCAAAAATTCAATACTCACGAAATGAAGCTACTAGAGAAAGGAACTTCATTTGTACCAACTAGCGTCACTGACCAACTAGAACTAGAAGTGAGTTTTTTCAAATTCATGCGAAAACTCAAACTTCGACATTTTTTTGATAATGTTGTACCAGAACGTCCACAGTCAGAAAAAGACCAACTATTAGGACTACGTCCACAGAGTTCATTCCAGGCTCCGACTAGCCATAAAACCCTTGAGCTTTTCGAAAATCTTGTCAAACAAGACATCATGAAAATTAAACATACCAAACCCAAGACTAAGAACATCACCCAAAAGGACTGGGACACCTTGAACAGAATGGCTATGAACAACAGAGTCACCTTCACTAAAGCCGATAAAGGGGGAGCAATTGTCATTATGAATACAACAATGTACGAGAATAAAGTCACTGAACACGTGAGGGACATTACAACCTACAAAAAATTGGACTGCAACCCCACTACAGAATATTCTAACACCTTGAAAAACATCATTGATCAGGCATACCACCAAGGAATCATCACGGACAGAACCAAGAACTTTCTCATTACCACCAACCCGAGGAGTCCCACACTCAAGATGGTACCCAAGATCCACAAAAACCTCACAAACCCTCCAATGAGACCCATAGTCTCTACCCGTGGCAGTTTACATCAACCGATCGGTCAATTAATAGACAGATACCTACAACCTTCTGTCCAAGCCATGGATACATTCATTAAAGATACAACACAATTTTTGCTCAAACTGCAACAAATCAAACTAAACCCCACTGAAAAGGTGATCTTATGCACAGCGGATGTGTGCAGCCTATATACCAGCATACCCCACAACATGGGGATAGAAGCTTTGGAATCAGCCCTGCTAAACACTGACCTAGACCAGGACTTTCAACTATTCCTAATGGAACTCATGCACTTTACCCTATACCACAGCTATTTCAAAACGCAAGACCAGTGGTACCAACAACTCACCGGGATGGCCATGGGCAATTCGGCCGCACCCGTATATGCGAACTTGTTCATGCATTGGTACGAAAGACTACATATTCTTAACAATACAAATTGGACCAACCACCTCAAAATGATAATACGTTACATTGACGACTACTTCACTATATGGTCAGACACAGAAGAGTCATTAAGAACGGAACTTACCAAATTTAACTCCATGGATCAGAGGATTCAATTAACTTGGGACATTTCAGAAACGTCGGTAAACTTTTTAGATGTGAAGGTTGCAGTAACCCCTTACGGATTTATCACAGATCTTCATGTAAAACCCACCGACAGAAACAATCTATTACTACACTCCAGCTTCCATGAACCCAACTTAATACGCAACTCACCATATTCTCAAATGGCGAGAGTCAAAAGAATCACGTCTGATGCAACAACTTCCAAACAAAGACTCACAGAGATGTCACTAAAATTTTCAAACAGAGGTTACCCCAAAACCTTAATTGAAGAAACCACATCAAGAATTGAGAAACAGGACCGATCCAAACTGCTGACACCAACTTTAAAAACTGAACAAACTCGTACAGTAGTGGTTTCAAGATATTCTACGAGCAGTAGAAAATACAAACAGAGCATCATGAGACATTGGGCCATACTTAATTTGGAACCTGACTTCAGGAACTCTTTCACTCAACCACCTATATTTGCTTATACCAGGGCCAACAACTTGGGAGAGATCCTGCAGAGGAAATCCAAAGACAACATTACCTTCACTGGAACGAAACCTTGTTTAAATTGCGGTAACTGCAATAATATAATCAAAGGGAACACCATTAACCACCCCAGTAAAGGTCACGCCATTAAACTCAAAGTGAATGCAACTTGTGATACCTCTAATCTTATCTATGGAATCAAATGCCCTTGTGGCAAAATGTACATTGGGAAAACCGAACGACGCATCAAAGTCCGTCTCACGGAACACAAGTCTAAAATCCGACTGAGAAATACAAAGTCAGCACTATCAGCCCATTTTGTTGAGCAATCCCATAACGTGACCCAAATAAAGTTTATCGTCCTTGAGACCGTAATGAAACAAGAAGGCAGAGACAATAATAAATTCCTATTACGTAGGGAGAACTACTGGATTCAAAAACTATCAACCCAGAACCCCACAGGACTCAATGAAAGAATTGAATTTGCATGCTACCTGTAAAATATTTTGCCCTTGATGTCGCATTGATGTTTATTGTGCATGTTCCCACATATCATTGACACACCACCATCCAGTACCCCATTTTCATTTAGACCTTCACATGTTCTGTGTACCCACCCACCGTTGCCCCACAAACGATAGGACACTCAACTTTATAAATGCACAGTGAATTTTTATTTTTTCCACTGGCACTTTGACCTTTTTAACCCTATTCAGCCTTCTCTATTTTGCCTTTCAACTAACCCAATGTATCCCCATATGCACCGAAGGCTTTCCTTTGTTTACCTTCATCACTTAACGGCGCCACTCGAGTCTGCTTACCCTATCCATGACACGTGACTGATCACGTGTCAACAGATCTTTAAACTTAACTAACGCGGGAAGCCTTTTGCTTTCACCGGCGTTTTGCAGCAGACGATCGACCGGCCAAATCAAGCACAACTTCATTCCGTTTCAGGTTAGTGGCGGCAATTCCGCATTCTAAACACGCGAACATTGCAGAGCACCGCACGCCCAGAGGCGCTGACGGCTCTTTGTTTACCTTTCTTTCAGATTACGCGATTACCAGCACGAACAGGCATGTAAGTGACACTCGATTTTAACCCCTTATTTAACTACTTAATGGGTTACTTTAGAACCACCGCCTACAAACCGGATAAAATAATGAGACCACACGAGCACAGTCACCTTAAAATCTAAGCACTGTTACACCCACAATATTTTTGTTTCATTTCTTATGGAGCACAACCCACAACCCATTTCACACAGGTTATCCACCATGAACCACTTTGGTTAATTACCCAACTTTGTTGATACATTGTGAATTTTTTTAATGTTTGGAAACATATGCACATTTTGGTCCTAGATTAATTTATGCCATTATTATCATTTTCTAGTGTCAATTCCCTGACGAAGGGCATATAAGCAAATGCCCGAAATGCATTGGACCTACAAAAAAGACAGTGCCTGAATGAAAAAAAGTATACTATGATTTGCAAATGAAATCCAACATGATTTATTGAATTTAATTTCTACATTTATGAACTTTGAACCAAAACTACAAAATAAAGAAAGCAACTTTATAACCATGTATGAAAGTCGTTTCCTTTCAATAGGGAATGACAAACATTGATGAGTGCCAACCATGGGATGTAACTAGAGATTCTCTAGCCACACGTTTTTGCATTCTGAGAGTGGTGAGCCACTGAGAGCCGCTGAGAGCCCGTAGAGAGCACGCCACGCCGTGGAAAAATTCCCGAGGCCGCTGAGGGCCGCTGAGAGCTGCAGAGAGCCCGCAGAGAGCACGCCATGCCGTGAAAAAATTCCAGAGGCCGTTGCCATTTGCAGGTTGATGGTCTGCGAGAGTGCCGACTCCCAGCTGAGGCAGCCGGTCCTTGCGGGCGGCGGAGGGAGGAGGACGGTGAGCGGCGTGTGCGGCGAACAGCAGGCGGCCAAAGAAGTGAAGCTCCTAATTAACCGAGTAGCGTAGCGCGGTGATACAGAGTGATACAGAGCCACAGAAACGTATGGACCCACGTTGCAGAGAGCAGAGAGCCTGATAAGGACAAGGACTTTGCTGTAGGGAGCTGTGGGGTGCGGTGTGAACAGAGGTGTGCGAACCAACGAAGGCAACAAAGTCAATAGGCAGACAAAATAGAAGTTGAGCGGTGAGGTGGAGGGGGGTGAAGGGCTCGGGCATACACAGGGCATAGGAAGAATTGAGAAGGTCTTGTGGATCTCCCTCCCTCCCTCCTTGCTTCTTCATTGCAGTTCGGCTTCGCTCTGCACTGCCCTGCGTTAATTTATCAAATTACTTAGCCACTACGAAATCACCAAACCTCCAAAACAACCAAAACCATTAAGCTCCTGCCAAGTTCAGATCCTGTCTGGACCTGGGACCTGCGATCCTGTTTGTTCCTTGCCTAATCCCCTATCCCCAATACAACTTTGCTAAGATTCTGGATTTTGTAAAAAACCATAATTGCAAACCAACCTCAGAGAAAAGACCTGTTGGCCAGTTGGACCTGTTGGAAGTTTATTGGAAGTTTTTTGGAGTTTTTTGGAGATAGAAGGTGCCTGAGGAGCCTGAGTGGCCTGAGACAGAAGGTGCTGTGGTACATGCAGTGCCTTTAGAGTTTATTGGGGTCAAGCACAGCCGCCTTCCAGAGCCTCTAGAGCCTCGCTGAGGTGGTCAGTAATACATCTCTGTGAGCATTGGAAGCCCTGTTTGCTTGCACCCCTCATCACTCCTGCTTCAGCTCCTCTGCTACTACTTGCTCTAGTTTTTACTCTGATGATTTATTTCCCCTTGCCTATGATTGCCAGCACTAATTTTCTATAGCTGCCCAAGCTTGTGAGACGGCGAGTTTAGCCGTACGTTGGAGTGTGGAAACATGGCACTCGGTGTTCAGGGTTGCATGAGCGGAGCATCAGAGCACTGGCGCATTGGAGCTATACCTCCCTGGCTGTGCTGGCTGGTCTGGCCAAGGGTTCCTCTTTATAAGTACTAAGATATGACCGCAAGGAAATCGCGTTCCGGAAGATTGGGATATACAAGAGCTTACAAAAAACTAGAGCTAACCCTATAAGGAATACCTCACTCAAATTAACATCCTGAAGAGTCTCAATACCATCCCTTCCTTTTCCCCAGAAAAAGATATAAACCTAAATTTAGTAGGGATGTTGGATTCTACTCAAAAAGATCATAAAAAGGCTAAAGTAGAGACCGGAAAATTGTTACCAGTAGTACCCTCTAATTTATCTCCCAAAACAGAGGGAACTCAGTTTAGAACCACCCAATTTTCAGAATATAGAGAGGCTGATTTTTTAATGGCAAATGTAACCATCCACTCTCTTGTAAATGGAGTATCCAAACTTTAAGGGGTATCTCAACTCATGCCAAAAGTGGCAGAACCCATATTGGAAGATTTTACATTCCCCGATATTAATCTAAATCAGTTTCTTAAAATGTCTCGCACACATAATCTAGAGTCGTCCAGGATACAAATCCCTTCTACTTCACCTTCCTCTAAGGACTGTCCTGTTAAAATGCAACTGTTCAGTAGTACACCCAGTGGAACAAGCCTATTAGATTCACGGGGCTCTTCTACTCTAGATATATCCCTGAATTTTCTTCCTTCAATTATTAATCCAGAGCCAAAAATTTTGATTTCATAATCCTCACTTTGCTTGGAAAGAATGCTGTCTTCGATCTTAGCATTAATGGAGTAATCAGTAAGTAACTCCAGATTCTCTATTAACTCTGACAAAGTTTATAGCCTCAGAGAAAAAAATATCACCTAGAAAAGCCTGCCTAGCTCCCTTCCATAAGTCTACTCCTGAGAAAGGGACCTCTTCACCTCCCGGCTTGGAGGGAAAACTACAATCTGCTTTATCCCACTCCAACAGTCTCTCTCCCCCATGCTAAACGGCGGGACTTTGGTATTTAGGCGGGAAAGCCTTTTTCTAGTAGGAAAAATTAAATTAAATTGAGTGAAAATGTTGACATACTGGATAATCTACACTTCTCTACTTTACAGCAGCTTTTTGATCCTGAGACTTTTACTACTGTGGCTGAACCTTTGCCCCGCTTGCAAGCTAAGAAAGAAAATACAAATTCATGTACAATTCGAAAGGTCTTTACTATTTTTCTAAAAACAGGTGTAAAACCTTTTGAGCATCCTATTGAGGAAGGACTAAAAGCTGGTTGCTCACTCATTAAGGAAAAGGACACTAAGAATTAAATTAATAGCGCTTGTAAGAAAAAGAAGGAAAAATGGGAAAAAGTTGAAGGATAAATAAAAAAAGGATGTAACGGCTACACTTTGAACCTAACCTAACTTATATTATACCTTCACCTCCAGAATTAAACGTTTCGATGAAGGAAGATAGTCAAGCAGAGCTCAATTTATTGGGACCTTGTTCTCTGCTCTTGAGCCCAAGTGCACCAATTAAATCCACCCAAGCTGTATCTGTAATAAATACAAGTGTTCCCTCCATTGCACAGAGTATTCTGAACCCAAATGTTTCACTATTTGCTTCCTCTGTAGGTATTAATGTTATTTATAATCCTACTGAAAATTTTCTGAGGTCTCCTGACTAGCCAATCCCTGACATCTTCCCACTTTTGCCCTGGATTTTTCGTTTATTTTTGATCACAAACCATTTATGAATAGGACCTTTATGCTAGACTGCTTTGCTGAAATCTCAGGCCTTCAAATGATTGAAAGCAATAACATCGCCCTGGTTAAGGTCCAAAAATACAATGATTCTAGGGGTGGAAGAGTAACATTTACATCCAAAGCTATCTGCAACCTGATAATGTCACACAGTGATAAATTACGCTGTTGTGGAATAGATGTCTTAATACCTTACGGAATGGGTGATGGAGAAGCAGGTCCTTCCTATAGAAAAAGCAGGTTTTAGAAAAAAATCATTCTACCTTAAATAATATCTCCATGTTGAAACTAATTGAGGAGAAATACACAATTTATCAAAGGTCAAATGTATATATAGCTTTCATAGATTTCTCAACGGCCTTCAATAGGGTAGCTTGACCATAACTATGGAGAATATTGCAAAAAATGGGATTGCCTCCTCCCCTGCTATCCTTAATCATCGCACTACATTCACAAACTTGGTGTCAAATATTAATGGAAGGAAATCAAGGTCTATCAGATGTAATCCTTACAGAAAATGGCTTGAAACAAGGCTGCTCGTTAGCACTGTTGCTATTGTCTTATTATATAGCAGATTTACTTGAATGCTTCTCTCAGTTAGAGGGAGACGCACCAAAGATAAGTAGCCAGCTTTTGCATGTCTCCTATATGCAGATGATATAGTAGTGATGGATCTAATCCCTATCGGGTTGAACAGAAAGCTGAATTCATTTCAAAATTACAGTGGCCCATTTCTTGAAGGTAAACTTTTCAAAAAGTAAAATCTTGATCATGAAATGTAACAAAAGTAGAAAATCAAGTAATTTTAAATGACAAATTGGTCCTGATATTCTGGAGGTGGTGGATTCATACCTCTATTTAGGTAAACTAATAGCAGGTAATAGGAAGAACAAACTTTATATTGAACATAGTTCTTGTAAAGCAGCTTTCCACGCTAATAGTTTGTGTATCTTTTACAGCCCGGTGGGAAGAAGGCATTTTTTACATCTCCTGACGGTTTTAAAGCAAAAATCCCTCCAACCCTGCTCTATGCCATTGAATCAATTCCTATTAAGGACTTGAGCTTTTTAGATAAGACTGAAGGTCAGATTTTATGTAAACTTAATTTAAACACGTTTGTTCCGTCAGCTGCTATTGGCCTGGAACTTGGCCTGATAGGCTCTTATGTCCAAGGTTTATCCAGAATTTTAGTTGGGGGTTATCAGTTAAAAACAGCGAGTCTGATTCATGAGGAGGTTTCATGGGACAAGAAATCTTTGGCAAGAAGGCAGGGAGCTACTCTCTCTATCGTGATTTCTCTTTGGCACTAAAGATTTTTTGTGTACAAGAAGAATCGGTGATTATTCTCCAGCCATTTGAATTTAAATCTTTATTAAAAACCTTAAATGGGAATTTTAGCTATAATAGAGATATAACATTTTGTAAATCTAAAGAGAGACTAAACATACTAGTTAGGACAAATACACAGAGAATCTGACAGAAATATCTATTTTGGAAGTTAGAACATGGAACCCGACAACTGCTCACTTTATGTCGTATGAATCTCTTACCTTTAAACAACTTGACAGCAAACTGGTCCCAGAATCTGAAAAATGGAAAAATGTGTAATTTTTGCAAGTTGAACCTTCAGACCTCGGATCATATTTTATTTGTCTGCCCAGCATTGGTTCTGAATCATCGTCACTGGCTTCTGCCGATGTTTCTACAAAATTATGTTAAAAATGTAGCTTCTACCCTTGACTTTCTCTTTTGTCCAAAGAACAAAGCAGTCAGTGCAAAACTATTCAATTACTGTAAGAAGTTTATGTATATATTTTAAATCTTTTATATATTCTTTTAAATGGTCCATTAACCCACATGCCATTACCCCCTTTGAAGTATTAATATCTTTTCCTTTTTTAGATTGTACTTTACACATTTACTGGCTGCTATCTATTGCTCTTAGCACAGTTAGGATACGTAGTGCTTGTTTCTCATTTTCTTTCTTTCTCTTGTTACCAATCTCAAAATTCTATTGAAGAAGGACAATGGACTTTACTTTGCACAAGAACTGGCTTCTATTGAATTGCTTTTTGCACAGATTAGGATATGCCCGGCTATTACGTTTTAGTTGCTGCTAACCTCAAACTGAACTATTTGCCGAAGCTGGATTGTGGATTATATCTTGCACATGAACTGGCTGCTACTTATTGCTTTTTTCACACTTTGGGAAATGCTTGGTTACCTCAATATTTGTGTTGGAAATCCCAAATCCTATCCTCTGCCAAAGTGTTTATGTGTTGCTTCTTAAATGTTTGAAAAATCTTAACGAGCCCTGATGCGATGTGTTTTACTTTAAATTTACATGTAGCTGTTGTTTTTAATATCGTCTTAAATGTACGTCTCTTGCTTTAGTTGAGGTCTCTCGGGTCTCCTTTCTTGCCATTGAGCTAAATGATATTTCTGTTGAAAACCTTAGGTATTTCGCCTATTAGGGTAAACATCAACATCTACTAATGTTTTGTATGGGCAAATCTGGACCAGCAGAGTAGGCTCTTGGAAATTTATGTTGGTCCGAGAAATGTATTTTCCTTATGTTTTATTGAATGTATTTAATAATGGGTATGTACTGTACTGTGGACGTCATTGGAGTTCTAAATCTTTAATAAATATTGAATTGAATTGACAGCTTGAGCTTGCCTCCCCAGACTATTGTTTTTTTTTAGCTGGTGTCCTCAGACTATTGTTGTTAATTCTTGAGCTGTTCTTCCCAAACTAATGTTATTTTAAATTTGATTTTTTTTAATAAAAAAATCTATTATATACTTAAAATGGCGCTTTAAGGGAGCTTTCATCCTCTAGTGACCTGTATAGTTGTCATTCACATCGTTATCCCACCCACCACAATGTTCAGTATGGGCTAATTGGTCATGCTTCTTCACCCATTGGCTCACTTTTACTTGGAGTGACAACATTTCACCAGTAAATACGCATCAAGAATCGGTTCCGTCAGGTGGCAAAGAAGTCCCACTTCAACCACTGCAAAGTACAGTGAGTTATTTTGAAGAAGTAGTGTGTTGCAGGAGGTGATAACAGAGAATAGTGCAGCCCGGCACATGCAGAAAACTTACACCTTGATGCAAGCATCACCCACCAAAGAAATTTAGCGATTATCGATCTCAGCAGAACATCACTGGTCAAATTACATAGTTGTGGAATGTATTAAACTAAATGTAATCATACCTGTTTAAGCTCACGTTCTTGATACTTTGGTCCTCCATATTTTAAACATAATATTCTGCTACCATAATAATTTGCAATTAGTATTCGGTGTAATATCTGCAGGAGCAGTGGTTGGTGCAAGCTGCAGTGGCCTCCTTAGAAATACCTTGGACTTTACCAAAGTACCAAAGGTAGCTCAAATGATATCACACACCCTATGAACCCAAAGGTATCACCCACGTTTGACTCCCTGGTCCCTTTATTAGCTCTACAACAGTCTCAAATTTGCTTTTGAAATGCAGAAGAAGGGCATGGAATGGAATCTATAGAAAGCAATCAAGTCTCTCAAATCTGTTTAGTTTTTGAGCTACTGACAACTTGACTCCTGAGATCAAAGGCACCAGTGTCAGTAACAAGGGTACTACAGGGCACGTCTGAATTAGCACATGCTACTCCATTGAATCGTAAATAACACCCATATAGTTTAACAGTTTTTATGCTGGGAATATTTTCCCTGGCATGTGTTTGCTTGTCTTGAATGGCATTTTGCTAAACTAAATGTGTAAAGATCAGCCCAAACAGACATTTAAGTAGAAATTGTAAAGTCATTGGTTGAATCCAGATGCATTGTTTTGTGGAAATCTCCACCTTAATTTAGAACACTCCATAATCTTTGTATTCTCTCTTCTTTATGAACCAACAAATGAGATTTTCTGCTCCATGCGGGCAATCAGCAAATGTAAATAGGCAGAGACCTCCTCACACAGATCTGTGCCTATGCCTTGCCATTAATACCTGCACGGATACAATTCATAGCAAGCATACTTGTCTTAACCCCCATAAAATAGGGAATGGGGACAGGTATGACTCAACACAAATGAACCCCTTGCCTAAGGGGATCGGGGAATTGGACAAAAGAATAGACTGTCATCATTTGTGTTGGCCTGTGCCCTCTCTGCAGGGTCACCCCTAAACTTGTTGGTTTCATCCCTGCTGTTTTCTGAGCCAATGTTGGGGCTTTTAGGACCTTTTGCCAGGCCTAAATCTATCTTCCTTTGTAATACATACCGGTCACTCCTGGAGTAGGCCCTAAACAGCCCATAGGGCAGAGTGCATTGTATTTAAAAATCGGGACATGTACTTTTCAATTTTACATGTCCTTGAAGTGAAAAAAAATTACATTTGTTTTCCACTTCTGCTGTGTAAGAAAAATCATTACAGAGGACCAGACGTCACAAATTATTTTTAAGGTGTGGCCTCACCTGGGTGCCATGCTTCATCATTGTCCACACCGCACCACCAGAAAATCATCTAATGGTGGGCAGACTCCTGAATGACTTCTTACATACTGTACTTCAGCATAAATGAGCATTGTAGTAAAATCCGATGTAAAAGGAGCTACACCCGTATGACAAAGCACTGCATGGAGCACAATCACTCCGATGGGGATATTTCATGGGTGATCCTTAAAAAGATAGAATCTAAACCACTATTCAGACACTTTTAAATAGGGAACAACTATTGGTATTTCATTTTAAATCCCATGCTCATGGCATGTCAGAAACATAGAACTGGTACTGAATGTGTACATGCTTGTGACGTGAATGTAGCCAGGGACCTTATTTAGGGAGACTTATGGATCCTGGTCCTGATACAATCCCTGGACCCCTGAGCAGGGGGTGAGTAAAGTTGATCTTTTAAGTGCAAGAGCAATAATCTCTCCAGTGTTTCCCACTTGTTTTTAACAATCTCACTGCCATTCCACCATCAAATGAGAAAATTCCCAGGTTAAGACATTGAGATTTTTATCTGTTCTGTCTGGATCATTTTCCTCACTAGCTTGCAAAAGTACCCTCTGTTGATTTGGAGGGTTCGCCCACACTAGAGAATTGCCTGGCGAGCGTAGGCTGGCCATTGATGAAGCATGACACACTGAATCATTGCCTAGGAGAGAAGGGACCGCGTCTGATGGCTGCAGAATCTGACCCAGGGTGTGGCGAGGTATAGAACACAATCTTCTGGTGTTTAGCAGCCTATTGGAAGACTGAAATTCAGACCCTGAATGAGGCTTGAAACCCAGACTCTCATGTGTATCATTGTACCAAAGGCAGGCTGGGAGCCTGGGAGCGTAGATCACAGTGAGGTTTGAAACGCAGACTCTTGTAACAAGAGGCTGTGTTTCAAAAATCACTCTTGTAACAAGATTCTACATTTCAAACCTCACTCTGATCTGCCGCTCCCAGCCTGCCTTCAGTATAAAATTCAAAATGCAACAAGACTGCCGGTAAGTTAACAAATTCAAACCCATTCATGTATGGTCATCTCCTTTTTGGTTAATCCATCTCCTCTGTGAAGTCCAAAAGTTCTCTAACCCTCTGGTTCCTAACACCAGTTTTAGCCAATAAATCTAGTACTGGTCCCGCTATTCCTCTACAAAATCATTACGCTGGACCGATTAATATTTTTTCTGTGCCAGTAAACTCCACCACACTGAGTAGGTGAAGTTTTTTTTACCAAACTCCGCTCTCCAAGCAGAGCTCGGAGTAGGGAAAACTCTGTGACATCCGCCTGTGGAGCAGAGTTTACAGGCCAGGGCTAATTACGTGATATGTGACTCATCAAAACATGACTGCAACGTTTCTACTAGTAATGTTGCAGGTGTATTTTAGATGTAAATTAGCCAAATGTAGTTCTACATAGTCTAGGTAGAGGTCACTGTATTTGCCATGTAGAATTATAAATTGAAAATATGAGGGAAAGATTATTCATCTGAGGAAAATAATACACACCTAACAATCATTATACGTGAAGCACATACATGGGAACCCCACATCCAGGGCAACACTTTCTTCCACTTGTGCTGCAAGATTTTGTGGAGCCAGACATTAGCTACTGGTGTGTCTGTGTAGAGAGGTGTAAAGTAGCAATAAGCCATGGTTCCTTAATTTATCTATTAATAATTAACACATTTGTAATTTCTCTGTGTGCATCTGTTAGGTTTACATTGTTATAACATTATGTAAATAAGTGCCTTCGTTGTGTGAGTTTATTTGACAATTCTTTAAAGTAATGTTATTTTTTTAACAGTTTTAACATTATTAAAATATGGATTTTGTGAGTGTCTGCAAGTTTTAAAGGTATGTGGTTTCTTTATTTTAAGGGCTAGCCTTTGAGACAATTTTAGTTGCCTCGCTAGACTATTGTTTTTCCAAGAAGTTATAACTAATGTACATACAATTGTCTGCTAAATTTTTATGCACATTTGGCTTCCGCCCACTTGCAACATAATGAATGGGAAAGAGGTCAGCCCAAATTATCCATTGGCTTCCTTCACTTAGAGTGATTGCACAAATACTTATCACCTAAAATAGATTCTTTCTTTTAAATCACAAAGCCTGTTAAAGGTGTGCTTTTCTTTCTTTTTTATATTTAGCCAAAAACTGCTATTTATTTTCCCTGCACATTGAGTGCCCAGTTAGATTGTGATTTGTTTTCTTTTTTAAAGTTTTAGTAATATATTTTTAAGTTGCCTTTTTAAATTTGACTGTGGTGTGCTGCTAATTCATTTGTAAACTTGCTTTCTCCACCTTTTACTTTATGCTGCTTCTGCTTAACTGACTACAAGGAACCGTTTGTGTGGAGGGTGCTTAGGCGGTGCAATTTGCTCGTCGGCCGGCTGGTCGAGGGGTGGAGACTGGGGGGTTAGCGCTCTAGTGCGCACAAATTCTATATTAAGCACGTCACTCGGGCCGTGCTGCGGTGAGAAGCCGATTCAGAAAAGGGGGTGGTGATGAACAGAGTGTCTGAATTAAGCAGACCACTCTTACCCAGTCCAAAGATCAGGGCTTGATCCATCACCGTTTTTTAGCTCACTGCACCATCCCAGCTCAGAACCTGGCTATATGCAAATTAGTCTGTCCCTGGCCCAGTGCATCATGGGAACAGGGCAGACCAAACTACCAAGCCAATTCTTATACTGGGAAGGAAACAAGCTACCGGGGACCGGTTTCTGGCATTTCAGCCGTCTTCGGCCCGGCTTGCTTGAATCCTGATGGTGCAATGAGCAAGGGACTCACATCTGAGTATACCCTTCCACGCTTATGGTGGACAAAAACGATTCAGAAAAGGGGGTGGTGATGAACAGAGTGTCTGAATTAAGCAGACCACTCTTACCCAGTCCAAAGATCAGGGCTTGATCCATCACCGTTTTTTAGCTCACTGCACCATCCCAGCTCAGAAGCTGGCTATATGCAAATTAGTCTGTCCCTGGCCCAGTGCATCATGGGAACAGGGCAGACCAAACTACCAAGCCAATTCTTATACTGGGAAGGAAACAAGCTACCGGGGAACGGTTTCTGGCATTTCAGCCGTCTTCGGCCCGGCTTGCTTGAATCCTGATGGTGCAATGAGCAAGGGACTCACATCTGAGTATACCCTTCGACGCTTATGGTGGACAAAAACGATTCAGAAAAGGGGGTGGTGATGAACAGAGTGTCTGAATTAAGCAGACCACTCTTACCCAGTCCAAAGATCAGGGCTTGATCCATCACCGTTTTTTAGCTCACTGCACCATCCCAGCTCAGAACCTGGCTATATGCAAATTAGTCTGTCCCTGGCCCAGTGCATCATGGGAACAGGGCAGACCAAACTACCAAGCCAATTCTTATACTGGGAAGGAAACAAGCTACCGGGGACCGGTTTCTGGCATTTCAGCCGTCTTCGGCCCGGCTTGCTTGAATCCTGATGGTGCAATGAGCAAGGGACTCACATCTGAGTATACCCTTCCACGCTTATGGTGGACAAAAACGATTCAGAAAAGGGGGTGGTGATGAACAGAGTGTCTGAATTAAGCAGACCACTCTTACCCAGTCCAAAGATCAGGGCTTGATCCATCACCGTTTTTTAGCTCACTGCACCATCCCAGCTCAGAAGCTGGCTATATGCAAATTAGTCTGTCCCTGGCCCAGTGCATCATGGGAACAGGGCAGACCAAACTACCAAGCCAATTCTTATACTGGGAAGGAAACAAGCTACCGGGGACCGGTTTCTGGCATTTCAGCCGTCTTCGGCCCGGCTTGCTTGAATCCTGATGGTGCAATGAGCAAGGGACTCACATCTGAGTATACCCTTCGACGCTTATGGTGGACAAAAACGATTCAGAAAAGGGGGTGGTGATGAACAGAGTGTCTGAATTAAGCAGACCACTCTTACCCAGTCCAAAGATCAGGGCTTGATCCATCACCGTTTTTTAGCTCACTGCACCATCCCAGCTCAGAACCTGGCTATATGCAAATTAGTCTGTCCCTGGCCCAGTGCATCATGGGAACAGGGCAGGCCAAACTACCAAGCCAATTCTTATACTGGGAAGGAAACAAGCTACCGGGGACCGGTTTCTGGCATTTCAGCCGTCTTCGGCCCGGCTTGCTTGAATCCTGATGGTGCAATGAGCAAGGGACTCACATCTGAGTATACCCTTCCACGCTTATGGTGGACAAAAACGATTCAGAAAAGGGGGTGGTGATGAACAGAGTGTCTGAATTAAGCAGACCACTCTTACCCAGTCCAAAGATCAGGGCTTGATCCATCACCGTTTTTTAGCTCACTGCACCATCCCAGCTCAGAACCTGGCTATATGCAAATTAGTCTGTCCCTGGCCCAGTGCATCATGGGAACAGGGCAGACCAAACTACCAAGCCAATTCTTATACTGGGAAGGAAACAAGCTACCGGGGACCGGTTTCTGGCATTTCAGCCGTCTTCGGCCCGGCTTGCTTGAATCCTGATGGTGCAATGAGCAAGGGACTCACATCTGAGTATACCCTTCCACGCTTATGGTGTACAAAAACGATTCAGAAAAGGGGGTGGTGATGAACAGAGTGTCTGAATTAAGCAGACCACTCTTACCCAGTCCAAAGATCAGGGCTTGATCCATCACCATTTTTTAGCTCACTGCACCATCCCAGCTCAGAACCTGGCTATATGCAAATTAGTCTGTCCCTGGCCCAGTGCATCATGGGAACAGGGCAGACCAAACTACCAAGCCAATTCTTATACTGGGAAGGAAACAAGCTACCCGGGACCGGTTTCTGGCATTTCAGCCGTCTTCGGCCCGGCTTGCTTGAATCCTGATGGTGCAATGAGCAAGGGACTCACATCTGAGTATACCCTTCCACGCTTATGGTGGACAAAAACGATTCAGAAATGGGGGTGGTGATGAACAGAGTGTCTGAATTAGGCAGACCACTCTTACCCAGTGTAAAGATCAGGGCTTGATCCATCACCGTTTTTTAGCTCACTGCACCATCCCAGCGCAGAACCTGGCTATATGCAAATTAGTCTGTCCCTGGCCCAGTGCATCATGGGAACAGGGCAGGCCAAACTACCAAGCCAATTCTTATACTGGGAAGGAAACAAGCTACCGGGGACCGGTTTCTGGCATTTCAGCCGTCTTCGGCCCGGCTTGCTTGAATCCTGATGGTGCAATGAGCAAGGGACTCACATCTGAGTATACCCTTCCACGCCTATGGTGGACAAAAACGATTCAGAAAAGGGGGTGGTGATGAACAGAGTGTCTGAATTAAGCAGACCACTCTTACCCAGTCCAAAGATCAGGGCTTGATCCATCACCGTTTTTTAGCTCACTGCACCATCCCAGCTCAGAACCTGGCTATATGCAAATTAGTCTGTCCCTGGCCCAGTGCATCATGGGAACAGGGCAGACCAAACTACCAAGCCAATTCTTATACTGGGAAGGAAACAAGCTACCGGGGACCGGTTTCTGGCATTTCAGCCGTCTTCGGCCCGGCTTGCTTGAATCCTGATGGTGCAATGAGCAAGGGACTCACATCTGAGTATACCCTTCGACGCTTATGGTGGACAAAAACGATTCAGAAAAGGGGGTGGTGATGAACAGAGTGTCTGAATTAAGCAGACCACTCTTACCCAGTCCAAAGATCAGGGCTTGATCCATCACCGGTTTTTAGCTCACTGCACCATCCCAGCTCAGAACCTGGCTATATGCAAATTAGTCTGTCCCTGGCCCAGTGCATCATGGGAACAGGGCAGGCCAAACTACCAAGCCAATTCTTATACTGGGAAGGAAACAAGCTACCGGGGACCGGTTTCTGGCATTTCAGCCGTCTTCGGCCCGGCTTGCTTGAATCCTGATGGTGCAATGAGCAAGGGACTCACATCTGAGTATACCCTTCCACGCTTATGGTGGACAAAAACGATTCAGAAAAGGGGGTGGTGATGAACAGAGTGTCTGAATTAAGCAGACCACTCTTACCCAGTCCAAAGATCAGGGCTTGATCCATCACCGTTTTTTAGCTCACTGCACCATCCCAGCTCAGAACCTGGCTATATGCAAATTAGTCTGTCCCTGGCCCAGTGCATCATGGGAACAGGGCAGACCAAACTACCAAGCCAATTCTTATACTGGGAAGGAAACAAGCTACCGGGGACCGGTTTCTGGCATTTCAGCCGTCTTCGGCCCGGCTTGCTTGAATCCTGATGGTGCAATGAGCAAGGGACTCACATCTGAGTATACCCTTCCACGCTTATGGTGGACAAAAACGATTCAGAAAAGGGGGTGGTGATGAACAGAGTGTCTGAATTAAGCAGACCACTCTTACCCAGTCCAAAGATCAGGGCTTGATCCATCACCGTTTTTTAGCTCACTGCACCATTCCAGCTCAGAACCTGGCTATATGCAAATTAGTCTGTCCCTGGCCCAGTGCATCATGGGAACAGGGCAGACCAAACTACCAAGCCAATTCTTATACTGGGAAGGAAACAAGCTACCGGGGACCGGTTTCTGGCATTTCAGCCGTCTTCGGCCCGGCTTGCTTGAATCCTGATGGTGCAATGAGCAAGGGACTCACATCTGAGTATACCCTTCCACGCTTATGGTGGACAAAAATGATTCAGAAAAGGGGGTGGTGATGAACAGAGTGTCTGAATTAAGCAGACCACTCTTACCCAGTCCAAAGATCAGGGCTTGATCCATCACCGTTTTTTAGCTCACTGCACCATCCCAGCTCAGAACCTGGCTATATGCAAATTAGTCTGTCCCTGGCCCAGTGCATCATGGGAACAGGGCAGACCAAACTACCAAGCCAAT
Organism: Lissotriton vulgaris; assembly: GCF_964263255.1. Taxonomy (NCBI): domain Eukaryota; kingdom Metazoa; phylum Chordata; class Amphibia; order Caudata; family Salamandridae; genus Lissotriton; species Lissotriton vulgaris. The sequence continues at coordinate 1,372,362,323 of NC_141694.1, read as the reverse complement.
TCTTATACTGGGAAGGAAACAAGCTACCGGGGACCGGTTTCTGGCATTTCAGCCGTCTTCGGCCCGGCTTGCTTGAATCCTGATGGTGCAATGAGCAAGGGACTCACATCTGAGTATACCCTTCCATGCTTATGGTGGACAAAAACGATTCAGAAAAGGGGGTGTTGATGAACAGAGTGTCTGAATTAAGCAGACCACTCTTACCCAGTCCAAAGATCAGAGCTTGATCCATCACCGTTTTTTAGCTCACTGCACCATCCCAGCTCAGAACCTGGCTATATGCAAATTAGTCTGTCCCTGGCCCAGTGCATCATGGGAACAGGGCAGACCAAACTACCAAGCCAATTCTTATACTCGGAAGGATACAAGCTACCGGGGACCGGTTTCTGGCATTTCAGCCATCTTCGGCCTGGCTTGCTTGAATCCTGATGGTGCAATGAGCAAGGGACTCACATCTGAGTATACCCTTCCACGCTTATGGTGGACAAAAGCAATTCAGAAAAGGGGGTGGTGATGAACAGAGTGTCTGAATTAAGCAGACCACTCTTACCCAGTCCAAAGATAAGGGCTTGATCCATCACCGTTTTTTAGCTCACTGCACCATCCCAGCTCAGAACCTGGCTATATGCAAATTAAGAATTTTGTTAATTGGTTAATTGTCTTTAATATTTATCAGCTGTCTAAATTGGAACACAACAATGATCTTAATTGTTTAAAATATTATGTCGTTGGTTCAGTGCCACCTCTGAGAAGAGGGGAAAATAGGGAAAAATGCTTTGCCATTTGGAATCAAGGTTAATTTTAGAATTAAATAAAAAACCAGCAACAGCCTTAACAATCGTGAATATTTACACAATTTTTTATAAATTCTATCTATATAGAGTAACTAGTAGTGAAAATAATGATTTTCCATGAAGTCAATGTAGTAATACCAATATTTAGTTTGCAATATGAAATATGTTCTCAGGACTGAGGCTATACAAACAAATATGTTTTTATATATTCTCTGTAATACCCAGAATTGTCAATAGTCTACCCATAGGCCTAGTACTGTATTACACTCAGCACTTTTTTCAGCACTTTGCACTTTCTACGGTTAGCACTTTCACGGCTACGTTTAATTATATATATATATTTTAATAATATGTTGGTTGTAGGCACAAACTGCATTTTGTTGAAGCTGTTTGACATTTGTGCTTTATTTAAAGACTGGTATTTGTGATATAAAAATTAAAGATATATATTATAAGTAAGTGGGCGCTAATCTGAGATAGCTCTGTTTTGTTCACCAAAACAAAAACCTATGTGTAATCTTGAACCTAGAGAATATCTTTTCAATTAGTATTTTTTTGAAGCTAGAGCATTCAAGCTGTTAATATTTGTCATATGGTTTCAATGTAAATCTGGTTGTGAAAAACAGAACGTTATTGTACTGGGACATAAGCTTTAAAAGGAAACGTGAACAGGACTTCTAATGAACAACAACATATTTGATTGCAATCTGTCTACTTTGCCATTCACAACTTCAATATCTTGGGTTTTGGCTTTGTTCATTTATTTTCGTTCAAGCCGCAGTGCGTTAAATGGGGTCAAGGCCACTTGAAGTGGCCGAAACGCGTCATACAACATGTTTGGGGTACTAAATGAATGAAAGCACTATATTTTTGCCTGTTTTGTACAGGGAGCTGCATTTGGGATTGTTTTTCAATCGAATTCACGGAAGACAGCTTCTTCTGATACACAGACTCCCTCCCTGCCAGCAGGGTAAGCCGTGCACAGCTGAATTTGGTTTGAGAGTCTCTGGGATGAGCAAAGCTGCAGTTACCCCCTGTTGTTGCGATCATCACTTATTGAGCAGAGGTAGCGATGTGTCATGAGTCAGAGAACTTGTAAGGCAAAGCAAGGCCGGCTGTAAGTTCATTCTGCAATCGGACAGGTGGGGCAGTGTGCTCGCGATACATACGGATTGAGAACTGATATTCATTTTGATTATTGCAGTATCTGTAAATATATCAACATGTCAGACAACGAGCCGCGTGAAAGGGAAGGAGCAGGCTCAGGAGCTCTTTGATAATTTACCTGCATTCTCTGAGAACAAACAATCAAAGGGACCTCTAAATCCTTCTGATGACAATGATGTTAATTCACTATTAAAGGCTTAGAAAGGAATATGAAGAATGAAATTACCAAATGGTGGGTGCAAACGTCCCTTCAAAAACATCAAGAAGTGGATTGCATACCTCATGGTTTGCGCATAATGATAGCCCCAAGTTTTGAAAATCCAAACCTAATGATGCTCAAGGAATGGCTGAAAGTAATCTCGAAGCATCCATGAGATTGGTTGAAATCCATATGAAACATGCACAAATTGACAGTAAATCAATTTTAAAAGAAATTGACAACATCAACAAATAACTAGACAAATCTGAATGAAAGGACTTAGGGCCCTATGGGGCAATCCAGGTCGGTAACTGTGAAATTCGGTACATTTCACTGGTACCGACCAGTATTTAGGGATTTGAGATGTAGGAGGCAGGTTTCAAGGATTTAGTAATTTACCAAATCTGTATTTTAAGGAATTGGTAAATTACCGAATCCTAAAATCCTATGTAGGAGGCACTCAAGAGAGTGCATTTTTGCAGTCACGATTTGTTCTTTACCACCAACTATAAGTAGGTGGTAAATACCGAATACTCCTGAAAAAGCAATTTTTTGCTTTTTTATCAGTGCCATTTGGCAGAGATACATGCCCTTAGGGCATGTATGTGTGCTATATATGCACACATGCACGATTCAGGGGTGCAACAGGGTGTCAACGTGACACCCTGCCACCCATGAACATGTTCCCCCTATTACCGATTCGGTATTAGTGAATGACTTCTATTAAAGGCCCATAGGAATGAATGGGAATTACTCAACCAGTAAATACCGAATCGGTAATACCGAATATTACCGATTCTGTAAAATTTACTGAATTATTACCTACATATTATTTACCGATTCTTAAATACCGAATCGGTAAAATTCGGTATTTAAGTATCGTAAATAGGGATTACCTACATATGGCCCTTAATTTCCAAAAGTCTAAGTGAAATTAAGGATAGACTTAAAAAGCAAGAGAATGTTATTTAAACAAGGAAAGCGTTAAAATTCTCAAGGGACAAAATATACTGCAAAACAGGTCAAATATTCACCTTCTCTAGGAAATATGATTCCCTCTAGCGGCAACATCCTACTGATACCAGCATAGCGGGGCAAAATGAAGTTATTGTCTGCCTCTGCCTCTGACCTCAGTTCAATCCAAAGTGAAATGGATTCTGAGGATGGTAGAAGGATTCCTAACAATAAAGGGGGTGATTTAGGAAAACCCACCCTGGCAGAAGAACTTGATTTTTTACGGTGAGAACACCGTCAAATTCTAGGACCGTGGATTCCCAAACAATCACAAGACAAAGGAGAAACCAAAGACGATGGACTAGGAGGAAAGTCAGCAAATGTAAAAAATATGAAGCAACAAGGCAGCAGATGGAGGAGAAAGAAAAAGGGACGGACAATACTGTAATCAATTTGTCTGATATTGATCTTAATCAAGCAGAGATCAAACTTCAGTCATTAGGCTTAACGTTCTGTCCAGAGAGTACATTCAATTATGCCCAGATGAGAATAGATGTTTTTAAATTCATCAGGAAGCTCAAATTAACTAAATATTTTGTGATTAAAAAAACAATGTGCAATAACTCTCAAGGACCATTTCCTGGTGTTTCAAATTTGGACGATTTACAAGTGTCAGATGCAACAACACTACGAGCATGGGAAGACCTATTGAATGAAAATAGTAACAATGACATGGTAATCTCAACCCAGACAATACTGTACAATGCAGGCATCAATCTTTCCCCTCATATTACAAGTCTTTTTAACCTGCTTCAGCATTTATACCCATGATGCCACGGGACGCTGTGGACATTTTCCACAATTGCACAGTTGATGAACTTAAGAAGATAAACCACAAAATTCAACGAACGTTCAGAAAATTCAAATTTCATGGGAAACAATATGGAGACCTGTTGACAAAATTGCAAAATAACAATGAAGTAGTGATGAATAAATCGGATAAAGGAAGCAAAATAGTCCTTTGGTGTAAAAAAGAATTACTAAAAGAGGCATAGAAACATCTTAATGACATGCTGTGCTATAAGTGATCCAATGTGCAACAGATAAAGTCTATCACAGATGTGCTCAAACAAGACTTGATCAAATGGAAATGGGAGGGCATCATCTCTAAAGATTAATACCAGATTTTACAGAATGAATTCCCTGTTTTGCCTGTAATATACTTTGTTCAAAAAATCCACAAAGAAATGTCTCCAATTCTGGAAAGCCAATTTTATCAGCAAAGAACGACCTCCTTGAAAAGATTTCACAATATGTGGGTTATTTTCTTTAAGAATTTGTGAGATGCCTTCCTACAATAAAGATACCTGCGACTTTTTAAAGAAGTTAAACAGTGTGCCCTGGTCTAATGACTACATTCTTATAACTTTAGACATAAGTTTCCTGTACACTAGCATTGAACACAAAGATGGTTTTAAGGCAGTAGGGCACTATTTGCAAAATGTCTAATCACAACAAAATGCTTTTAGATATAATCAGCTGGTGTTTACATAATAACTATTTTCTATTTGAGAAGGAAGTGTTCCAGCATCTTATGGGTGTGGCTAAGGAAGTATGCTTCTCCCCCAGCTATGCATGTTTACACGTAGGCTGGTGGGGGGAGCACGTTCTCATGGCGACCCATCAAACAGATTGGGAGTCACATTTGATTAGCTGGATGCTATATATCGATAATGTTACTTATTGTTTGGAAAGGTCCTAAGGAGAGTGCAGTTGCTTTTGTAGACCACATTAATGTTAACAAACTCTATTTGGAATTCACTGCACAAATAGATGAACATGCAATTGATTTTTAAAGATGTGCATGTATATGTTGCTGATAACACATTGGGATGACCTTTGCACTGCAAAAGCACTGCAGGCAACTCCACATTACATAGGTCTAGCTTTTAATTCCAGACACTCGATCAAAAGTATCCCATACGGAGAATTTTCAAGACTGCGTAAGATCTGCAGCTCAGAGAAAGGCCTAATCCTATGTCAACAAGAAACCAAAGAGATTTTTGGAAGGGGTTACGATTTTAAGAGCATTGAAAGAGCTATGTTAAAAGCTAATGAAAAAACTAAAGAAAGTGTGCTTTCGGCAACTCTTAGTAATACTGACCCAAATCTGGACATTGTTATTCCAAGACAAGATAAGGAGATGGAGGTTAGACTAATTAAAATATACAGCCGGTAACAGAGGAAAATTAGATCCATTATCATCAACCAATGGCCTATAGTTTTTACTAATGCTATATTGGGCCAATGATCACCTGACGAGCCCACACTAACATTCAAGAAAGCGCCGTCTATGAAATGTGCGTTGGTTAAGAGCAGCCCTAAAGTTGATGTGAAAACAAATTGGCATGTGCCTAAAAATGGATTTTGCAAATGCAGTTCATGCAGTGTATGCCATGTTGCGGTCAACATGTCTAAGTATATGTCTGCATTCCGCCCCAAACCCATAGAGTTGAAGGGTTTCTACAATTGTAGAACAGAGTTTGCTGTATATGTCTTTGTGTGCACCTGTGGGCTGCATTATGTGGGGAGCACAAAGCTACAGGTGCATTTCAGGATTTTGCAGCACTTGTCAATTCTGATTGCACTTATCCAGTGGCACAGCATTTTAAATTGGAACATAACAATGACCTGAAATGTTTAAAATAGTATGTAGTTGGAGCAGTGCCACCTCTGAGAAGAGGGGGCAATATGGAAGAAATGCTTGCCTGTTTGGAATAAAGGTTCATTTTAGAATTCGATTTGAAAATCCCAAGTGGCCTTAACAATAGTGAGGATTTACACATTTTTTTATAAACTCTTTCTATATAAAGTAAACAGGAGTGAATATAATGTTTTTCAAGAAGTCAATGAAGTAATGACAATATTTAGTTTTCAATATGAAATGTGTTCTCAGGACTGAGGCTATATAAACACATATATGCTTTTATATATTCTATGAAATACACACAATTGTCAATAGTCTTCCCTCAGGTCTAGTAGTGTATAAGACCCATCGCTTTTTTCAGTACTTCGCACTTTCTACAGTTAGCACTTTAATAATATATGTAAGGATATTTGGCATTTGATGACTACGATTACATATATAAGTACATATATATATATTACCTACTGGCGGTCGCCAGTAGGTGTATATAGTTAGGACCTAGTTACCATAGGAAATTCCGAACATTCTATTGGCAATAACTTTGGTGCCGATTGAGGGATCTGCCTTTAATTTTCCTTAAATTTGCCTTCCCTGAACGTTTCGGGGGGATTCGTCAAGCGGGGGCCGAGAAAAAAGGGGGGTCCCAAAACGTGATTTCCCCATGTTAATTTCCATAGAGACATTCTGACAAGGCTACAGCTCGAACGGCTTAACGGAATTATACCAGATTTGGCAAAATGGTAGGGACTGGTATGCAGCAGTGCCTTTTGTATGTTTGGTGTAAATCCCTCCAGTAGTTCTTGAGAAACTTGAATTTGAATTTTTTCAAATGGCATTTTCTATGGGACCTTTAGACACGGCTACAGCCTCAACGGCTGAACGGAATTACACCAAACTTGAAAAAATGGTAGGGAGAGGTATGCAGTAGTGCCTTTTCTATATTTGGTGAAAATCCCTCCAGTAGTTGTTGAGAAAATGAATTTGAGCAAATTATATATCTATTTGCGCTCAACATTCTATTGAGAATAACTTTGGCGCCGATTGGGGAATCTGTGTGTAATTTTCCAGAATTTTGGCCAGCTCCGCTCCGCTCCTTCCCTGAAAGTTTCGGGGGGATTCGTCAAGCGGAGGCCAAAAGGGAGATCCCAAAATATGTTTTCCTCATGTTAATTTCCACAGGGACCTTTAGACACGGCTACAGCCCGAACGGCTGAATGGAATTACAGGAGAACTGAGGCACAAGAGAGCCCAAAACAAAAGTGGAAAACACAAAAATGGGCAGGGTAGAGACCCCCCAACCCTCTAGCCCTTCTCAGGGGGTCCCAAAAGAACCCCCAAGGGCAAAAAAAAAAAATCACGGGGTACGTACATCGTACGTGTAGGGTACGCGTACCGTGCGTGTACGTCGCTATTTAAATAAAAAAAGGGGTCAGGGGGTCTCAACCCTGCCCCCTTTTTGTGTTTTCCACTCTTGTTTTGTGCTCCCCAGTGCCTCACTTCTCCTGAGAAACAAGATGGCTGCTCAGGTGGTCCCACAAGGATAATAACATATATAAACGTTATACGCTAATAGAATTAGCATTTACAAAACCTTTGAAATTTATTGAAAAAAAATATAGGTTTCACGCCTGATATAGTTAGGAATTAGCATTTGAAAAACCTTGCAAATTCACTGAAAAAACCATAGGTTTCAAGCCTTATATAGTTAGGAATTAGCATTTAAAAAACCTTGCAAATTCACTTAAAAAACCATAGGTTTCAGGTCTTATATAGTTAGGAATTATCATTTTAAAAACCTTGCAAATTCACTTAAAAAAACATAGTTTTCAGGCCTTATATAGTTAGGAATTAGCATTTAAAAAACCATTGAAATTGCTCCTATATAGTTAGTTGTACTAACTATATTTCGCGCACCTGCAATCCTCTGCTGATGATGTCACATATTACATCATTCATGACATGGTCAGTGACATCACTGATGACATCACTGATGACATCTCAAATGACATCACTGATGACATCACTGATGACATCTCATTTGGCATCTTCCAGTGCACTTCCTTCTCTCTGTTTCTCACACCTCTTCCCTTTTGTGTTCACTTTTGTTTACACTTCTTTGTGTTGAAAACAGTGCCACAGGCCCTTAAATATTCATTAGTTACCACCGAATACTATTCGGTGGTAAATAATGAATTCCTGTGTACATGCACATCTGTGCATGTACAGTTGTGACATGTGGCACACATACATGCCCTAAGACCATGTATGTGTGTGACATGGCACACAAATCTGAATCAGGGGTGCAACAGGGTGTCAAAATGACAACCTGTCCCCCTTGACAATTCAGTAATTTTACCGAATCGGTATTTACTGATTCGGTAATTGACAGTGATTCAGTAAAATGACTGAATTATACAGATTCGGTAATTTCAAAAGAGAAATTACCTACATCTTATTAACTTACTCTTAAATATTGAAGTGGCATGATTTGGTATTTATGAGCATGTAAATCGAGATTACGTACATCTGGACCATTGAGTTGTAACATATTTATATACATATGTTACATTTCAGTGCTTTGGAAGTACTAAAGTATACTATAGGTAAACACCTTATAGGTTTATACTGTACCACATCCTTATAGTTTTGCACTTTGACATTCACTATGACAAACTTTTACATACAAACATAGAAATTTATTTCTTTCTTTAACCAGTAGAGGTAGTTCTAAAAAGAATTGGTTTTTTTTGTTTGTTTTTGTTTTGCTGGAAAAACGATGTAAAAAAATAAACTTTTTAAGGCAGATAATTGTTCAACCCAAACAAACTATGAAAAGTAAAGAAAAAAATGATGGGGTGCATCTTTGCTTCCTGTTTTTTTGCAGGATAAATTGAATGGACTCTTGTCCAAAGGCTATTAGTTTCTGGCAACGAATGCATTGCATCATCAAACTCTTAAGTTCAGATTGGATATTTGCAACCATTGATGCTTGCATTGGTGGTGCTGTTGCTTGAGAAGAAGTGCTGGGAGCAGAGCCCTGCTCCTCCTGATGATCTTTTCATTACAGCTTTACTCCAATTGTGTGGGTGTATATTCCGGACATGGCGTTCCATGCTATGAGTTCCAAAGCTGTACTTCTTCTGTGGATCTCCTCTGGAAAGAACTGTGTCACAGATTTTACATGTGACATAAGGCGAATTTACCTTTTCCTATCCTTCTGGGTATTTAAAACATTTCCAAACTATGGACTCTTTTGGTGATCTAGGGGTTTCAGGAACAAACTCTTCTGAAGATGAAGTAGAAGAATCCTCAAGTTCCTGGTGTTCAGAATGCTCAGGTTCCTGGTCTTCAGAATGCTCAGGTTCCTGCTGTTCAGCCATTTCAGTAGATTTTTCAAGAGCAAAGTGCTGATGAAAAAAGGTGTTGCTTCCTCGAAAGCCAAAGAAGAATGATGAAGATGGGAGGGGTCTTTCAAGAATTGGAGTAGGAAGTATTATAAACCAATAAAATCTTTTGTTATGAGGTCACATGGTTGGACGTAAGCTTACAGAGCGTTTACGGAGCGTTTACGGAGTGCTTACATAAGCTTACGTTGCATTTACGTTTTATTTACGGAGCGCTTACGTCAACTTACGATGCGCTTACGTGGTACGCACCATTGCGAGATTTATAATTGCTTAAATAAAGTTATATATGGCCTTAAAAAGTTTAAAATAAAGATGTTCTTTGTTATCCCAGATAATGTGTACCTTTACATTGTACAATGAATACGTAGATATAACGATTTAAAGTTTATAAAACTTTTGGGGGTAGGAGCTCGAAGCTTTTACGGTGCGCGGACGGAGCTCTTACGTTGCGTGCACGTGCGACGTACCCTTGCGAGATTTGTTACTACTTCAAAAAGTAATATACTGTTGTTAAAAGTTAAAAAAAAAAAAATCTACATTAAAGCAGATATTGTCTACCTTTAGAATCTACGTTAAAAACGTAGATATTATGTTTTAGAAATTTAAATAAATGTGTCGGGGTAAGAGCACAGAGCGTTTACGGTGTTCTTACGGAGCACACACGGTGTGCGGACCCTGTAATCATATAAAAAAAACTTGAAAATACAAATTATATATATATTATATTAAATATATATATTCACTGAAAAAAAAACATAGGTTTCAAGCCTTACATAGTTAGGAATTAGCATTTAAAAAACCTTGCAAATTCACTGAAAAAACCATAGGTTTCAGGTCATATATAGTTAGTAATTAGCATTTAAAAAACCTTTGAAATTGCACCTATATAGTTAGTTGGACTAACTATATTTTGCGCACCCGCAATCCACAGCTGATGATGTCACATATTACATCATTCATGACATGGTCAGTGACATCACTGATGACATCACTGTTGACATTGTCATCTTGAGAAAATTTAATTTGTATGCGGGTTTGCGAGCCGAGGTTTTGTTGTCGGTGGCGTCTCTCAGAAGCCAAGCCGAAAAACTGAAAGCAACATAGAGATGCCGTTAATAAATTGATGAGACAATGAGGTTACCTGAAGATCGTTAATGGATGATTTATGAGCTGTTGCCTCTTCATATAAGAAACTTACTCGTATCATAATTAACTTTTATACAACACAATTCGGACAGTGGACCACTCTCATAGTCTCAAAGCACCAACCCACATATCACCAACATGTGTATATAATTTTCAATAGAATTGCGTGCAATTTTCAAATACTCCCTGTTTTGAGAGTATATCCCGAAACCTTGGGAAAAAAGTCAAATTTTTTTTATCAAACTTGAAAAAGCACCGCTTCAGAGTTAAATCTCCACCAAACATGGGTGATAAATACGTCATCAAAGAATGTCCCAAATGAAAAGACGCTGAATCGTAATTGCAAAAAGTTCAAGGTTCTTTTAATAGTCCATTTTAGAAACCAGCCTGGTTTCTTAAATGGACTATTAAAAGAACCTTGAACTTTTTGCAATTACGAGTCAGCGTCTTTTTATTTGGGACATTCTTTGATGACGTACGTATCATAATTAACTAGCGAAACAAAGTAATGCAGGTGACTTCATTTTGAATGAATTATATCGATTGTCATTGGATAACTTTATGAGGGATCGCTTATCCGTAAAAAGATTGACAATCGAAGTTAAGATTCTTCGAACTCGTTCTATCAGGATATCCATACAGAGCCTATAATTTATTGGAAAGAGCGTCTGTTCTGCTAAAGGTCCTGAAGAAGGTGGTCCCATTCCACCGAAATGCATCGACCTTGCGTAATAGATCACATAACAACTTGTGACCCCTCAGACACGGAATAAAGAATGAATGTAGAGTGTATGAGAGTGTATGTATGAGATATTTGTGATAGTGTATTAGACTTGTTTTCTCTGTATGGTGTCTGTATTTTTATTACTCACTGATGAATTATATGTCCTTTTTGATAAAATAATTGTTATGAATTTAAGAAATACTGTGAAAAATATAATCTTGTTGAAAAGAACACATAAAAAATAAATAAAAAATAAAAATATAACAAAATTTAATGTAGTCACCTTGTGTTGACGGTCTTTGTTGAAAGCATAAGAATTGTCAAGTGTAAAATAATTTAGGTCATGAGGGACTTTTCTTCCCTGGTATGCAGATGTGCCTTTGCTACGTTTGGTGAAAATCCCTCCAGTAGTTCTTGAGAAAATTGAATTTGAAATTTTTCAAATGGCATTTTTCATGGGACCTTCAGACACGGCTACAGCCCGAACGGCTGAATGGAATTACACCAAACTTGGCAAAATGGTAGTGACAGGTATGCAGTAGTGCCTTTTCTATATTTGGTGAAAATCCCTACAGTAGTTGTTGAGAAAATTGAATTTGAGCAAATTATATATCTAAATGTGCTCACCGTACGCGCACTGATTGGCTGGCAGTCGACTGTCAACATTCCAAACTGTCCAAACCAGGAAGTGTTGGCCACCATCTTGTTTTTCAGAAGAACTGAGGCACAAGAGAGCCCAAAACAAGAGTGGAAAACACAAAAAGGGGGCAGGGTAGAGACCCTCTAGCCCTTCTCAGGGGATCCCAAAAGGACCCCCAAGGGGAAAAAAAAGAAAAATAGAAAAAAACGCGGGGTGCACTCACCATACACGTACGGTACGCCTACCGTGCGCGTACCCTGCGATTTTTTAGAATTATTTTGGTTTTTTTTGCCCATCAGTGATGTCGATGTCATTTGAGATGTCATCAGTGATGTCATCAGTGATGTCACTGACCATGTCATGAATTATATAATATGTGACATTATCAGCAGTGGATTGCGGGTGCGCGAAAAATAGTTAGTACAACTAACTATATAGGAGCAATTTCAATGGTTTTTTAAATGCTAATTCCTAACTATATAAGGCCTGAAACCTATGTTTTTTTTAGTGAATATATATATATATATACGGTACAAAAACGTCTTCTTGGTTGCTGGAAACAAGACGAGGCAAACCGAACTTTGGTGCAGAATTTCTTTATTGATGCCCGACACCAAACACCGCCACTAGGCGTTTCAGGCCGAAAAGGGCCTTGATCACATGACACTTCTGAGAAGTAAGAGTGCAAATTTAAAGCAAAAGTGCATGCCTGAACAAAGACCATTGATTGGTTAACTGACATAGAAGACATACTATCGTCATCTACTGTTACGGATCAAACAATGTCATTCAATTACAAAACAAAATAGAATCATTGTAAAATACGATAATGAGGCAATAAGTAAACATGACTGACAATGTCAACCTAGCAGCATTCTGAATTAAAAAGACCATAAATAAATAAATAAATATGCTTTTTAAAGTCAAAGTCAAAAGTTCTTATAAAGCGCACGATTCACCAGAAAGGTCTCAACGCGCTAAGCAGAAAGAGACAACAAACCTGAGTTAAAACAGTGACACCGTTAGTTAGGAAAGGGCCATGTTTTCAAGCACCTCCGAAAGGCCAAGTGATTGGAGAGGGAAGACAGATGGGGGAGGAGCTTGTTCCAGAGTAGGGGGGCAATATAAGAGAAAGCCCGGCAGCCATTTCTCACAGTCCTGGCCCTAGGCTGGACCAGGAGACATTTAGAACTAGATCTTAAAGCTCTGGAAGGGTTATACCAGACCAGTTTCTTAGCAAGAAAAGAGGGGCCAATTCCCAATAGAAGTTTATGGACGATACTAAGTATCTTAAAATGGCTTCTTTGGCGCACAGGGAGCCAGTGTAGTTCCCTGAGACTGGGCAATGATGGTGACCTAGGTGCCAAGTCAAGCACCAAACGGGCTGCGGTTTTCTGCACCGTTTGTAGCTTGGCCAACAGGCCCTCATTTATAGAGGCGAACAAAGCGTTACCATAGTCGAGACGACTAACAATAAGACCATGGATCAGGGGTTTCCTAGAATCAAGGGGGAGCCATTTAAATATTTTATGCAACCTGCGCAGAATGCCGTAGCAAGTGCGGGACACCGAGTTGACGTGAGACTTCATAGAAAGAGTGGGTTCAATCATGATTCCCAGGTCGCATACCACTTCTTTGGGCTCCGGGCAGAGTCCCATGTCTTGTGGCCACCAATCCTGTGTCCATATCTGCTTGGCCTTACCAAACAACATAATCTCTGTCTTACTACAATTCAGTTGGAGTTTGTTGGTACTCATCCAGTCCTTTATCGCCATCATACAGTTCTGGAATCTGGAACGAGTGTCAAGAAAGTCCAGAATGCAGGTGATCAACACCTGCGTGTCATCTGCATTTGACACAGTGGAGAAGCCAAAAGATTTTATTATGTTGGCCAGAGGGGTAAGATAGAGATTAAAACGCAGGGGGCTTAGAATTGATCCCTGAGGGACACCCACGGAGAGGGGGATCTTATTAGATTCCAGAGTATCGACCTTTATGTAGGTGTATCGGCCTGTCAGATAGAGGCAAAGCCCGTGCCTGGTTTGAGAGCTGACACAAATCTCCTGCAGTCGTTGATGAAGAATACTGTGGGAGACGGTGTCAAAGGCAGCCGACAAATCCAACAGGACAAGAACTGCAGATTCACCTCTATCGAGAGTGAGGCGGATATTATCCACTACCTCCAACACTGCAGTCTCGGTCCCGTGGGCGGCCAGGAACCCCGATTGCAAGGGATCAAGGAGGCCCTGTTCTTCAATAAAAGTTGAAACTCGCTTGTTGACGAGATGTTCCAGCACTTTACCAAAGTAAGGCAGAAGCGAGATTGGCCTATAATTAGATGGGATAGTGGGGTCACTGTTAGATTATTTCAAAATGGGCTTGATCTGAGCCACCTTCCAACAACTAGGGAACTGAGCCCGATCAAAAGAAGCATTAAAAATGTTGGTAAGAAATTTAATGAGTGACGGAAAGATCTCATTACACCTCCGCGGGATCAAAGAGTCTGTGGGAGAACCAGATTTCACCTTCGAGAGAGTTTCTAATACTTCCACTGTGTTAGTGGGCTCAAATTCAAAGAAGGAAGGGGACTGAGGGTAGCTTGGGGTGGAAGATGGGCAGGAGGGTGCCTCTCCAATTAGGTGAATCCCAGGTGAAGAAACGGCAAATGTCAAATAGATAGCCTTAATTTTATTATCAAAATAGGCTGCGAGTGAGTCAACCCACTGAGCAGTGGGCCGAAATGCCGATTGCTCTACATGCGGAGAGGTAAACTCATTAACTATTTTATACAATTCCTTACTCGAATGGGCGGCTTTGTTAATCCTGGCAGTGAGGTAGATGGATTTAGCAGTTTTTATTTTTTTCAGGTAGTTAGCATGAACCTGTTTATATTTCAACCGATTTGAAGGAGTTCCGGTCTTTCTCCACAGCCTTTCTGCCGATCTACTAGCGGATTTGTCCACTTTAAGTTTATCTGTAAACCAGGAAGATACTATTGATTTCACCTTGACTGTAGTTTCAGGTATAATAATGTCTAGTGCGGCCTTAATTGATGCTTCTAACTGGACTGCGGATAAGTTGATGTTTGTTCCCTGTAAGTTAGGAGGTATGAAAGCAGCTGAAAATGCCTCTGAGGTCAACTTACGCCAGGATCGTATTGATTTGGTATCAGAACGATAGAAGGTTAAATAAATAACTGCATTAGTACTAGTAAAAACCTTACTTTACATATGTACAATTGCTCTCCCATATTCCGTTTACTGCTAATTGTTATGGGAATGCCACTACACATATCCCTTCTCTTAAAAGCAGTGTATTGAAGACAATAAATTGAGCCCTAATGGGCTAAAATTATGTGATCACATAAATACATTAATATAAATATGTGCAATATCCCGCAAAACAATTCAATGATTTCATAGCATACTGTGCAAAAAAGAGTGTTAAGAATAATAAATATTCTAGTGAAAAAAGTATAAAAAGATTTTTTTGATAAAAGACCTAAACTAGGTCAGTAAAGCAGTTTGCTGACAGCATTCAATTACAGTAAAGATAAGTATAACAGTCGTCGCTGGCATTTAATCCATTTGGTACTTTGCAATCTAGTAGAATAATGTACCTAGTCTCTAATCTACGGAGGAGTGCCTCACGATCACCTCCTCTCCTGAGTGGAGGGACATAATCAATTACAAAGTATTTGAGGCCAGCAGGATTTTTGTTGTGTCTTTCCTCAAAGTGCCGAGCGACCGGGTACGCGGTGTCGCCGTTGGTAATGGCTCGCAGGTGCTGGAGTATCCTCTTGTGGGCCTGCAACTTGGTACTACCCACATACTGCAGGCCACACGGACACTCCAGCACATACACCGCGTACTCTGTCTTACACGTTAGTTTCTTTAGGATGTGGATAGGTCTATCTGTGAAGGGACTGTGGTACTCGGTTTTGCTGATTCCATTTTTTCACGCTTTGCATACCGAGCATTTCAGAAACCCTTTGCTAGTATTAAGCCACAACTTGGAAGACCTAATCTCTGGACTACTGGATACCAGCCAATTGCTCATTGATTTTGCTTTTTTGTAGGTAATACTGGGCGAGCATATCAGATCTTGACCCAGTATTGGATCGCTGGCAATCAGGGCCCACTTCTTTTTAATAATCTTGCGAATAGCTAAATGTTGGCTACTGTAAGTGAGGATCAGCCTAGACTCACTTAGATTGTTCTTGAGCTTAATTTGGCTGCCACTCAACAGTACTTGTCTACTCACGGAGTTAGCTCTGCTCATAGCTTTATCCAGAATATTCAATTGGTAGCCTCGTCTCAAAAACCTGGCCCTGCATTCCATCTGTGCTACTCTGCAGTCTTGTTCTGTGCTACAGATGCGTCTAATACGTAGCATTTCACCGTATGGAATGCTACGTATTAGGTGCGCAGGGTGGTGGCTGGAGGCGTGGAGCACAGCGTTGCCGGCCGTAGGCTTCCTGAACAATCTCGTTTCCAACTTCTCATTCGCAATAAAAATTTCCACATCCAAAAAGCAACCCATGCTTGTACTGATATGAGTAGTGAGACCCAAGTTCAAATAATTGTTGTTAAGTTCGCAAATTAAACTATTCGCCTCAGCCTCTGAACCATTCCATATAATTAAAAGGTTGTCAATATACCTTAGCCATTTGACTGCCTTAGTAGATATTGTTTCATGGTGGAGGGGCAAGAGGACCTGTTCCTCCCAGTAACCCATGTGAAGACAGGCGAAACTGGGAGAAAAACAGGCCCCCATAGCCACACCTCGCACCTGATGGAGTACCTGATTGGCAAATAGGAAAAAGTTGTTATGCAGGCAAAGATCAATCATTGACAACAACATCATATTATGATCAACCAGACAACTAGACCTGGAGCTTAAATAGTGTTGTACAGCTTTTTGACCGTCCTTATGGTGTATGGAGGTATACAGGGACGAGACATCCAAGGATATTAGAAGGTAACCAGGTTGCCATTCAATATCCGACAGTTTGTTCAACAAGTCACCTGTGTCAAGAACAAATGACGGTAATGCTTTCACAAAGTCCCGGAGAAAAAAATCCACATATTTACTAAAATTTTCTAAAATGCTATTGCGTGCCGAAATGATGTGACCGCCCGGTGGTTTACAGTCATTTTTGTGGATTTTAGGAATGAAATATGCTACGGGCATTACCGGATTATCTTGCTTAAGAAATTTAAATTTAAATTTGTCCATAGTAATAAGTCCCTCACTTCTCCATGCCATTAGTTTGGTGTAAATATAACTCCATGATTGTTTTACATTGTTCATTGTTGCTCTTTTATAGCACTCTCGGGTAGTTGAGCGCTTAACAAATCGCCTAAATAAATAAATAAATAAATTTAATTGGCCTAGAGCTTCCTCCATATATAAATGTTTGGGCCAAAGAACAAAATATATATACTTATTTTTTTTAAATATGTTGCTTTTAGGTACAATCTGCAATTTTTTTAAAGCTGTTTAACTTTTGTGCTTTATTTAATGGCTGTTACTTGTGATATAAAATTTAGGATATCTCATCCAAAAATTGGGCCTAATCTGTAGCTCTGTTGTGTACACCAAAACAATAACTTTTGTGGAATCTTGAACATAGAGAATACCTTTTCAATTGGTATTTATTTGAAGCTAGAGCAGTCAAGCTCTTAATATTTGTCATATGGTTTCAATGTAAATCTGGTCGTGAAAAACAGAACTTTATTGTACTTGGGACATAGGTTTAAAAAAGAAACATGAACAGTCTGTCTTCTAATGAACAACAGAATATTTGCCTGCAGTCAGTCTACTTTGCTGTTCACAATGTCAATCACATGGGTTTTGCTTTGTTCATTTATTGTCATTCACACTGAAGTGCGTTATATGTGATCAAGGCCGAAACCAGTCATGCAACATGTTTGGAGTAATAAATTATTGAAAGCACTATATTTTTGGAGTCCATGCCCGTTTTTGCGCAAGGAGTCGCATTTGGGATTGTTTATATATTGATTCTTAATCACAAGAAAGACAACCAGACGCGTTTCAGCGGACAAGTCCGCCTTGCTCACTTTATCTGGTTTCACCAAGTGCATATCATACATTTATAGTGACACAATGTAACCCATTGGTTCCTTGGAGAAACGACAAAACTGACATGTGACACAGTCATGAACATGGAAGGTGAAAAAATATATATATACATAAGGGAATACATGTATTACATTTTAAAACATTAATGCGTAAATAATTCTTTACACTTAATTATGCTTTACCCTCTCAATTACAAAACCTCCTGTTTTGCAGACCACTTATCAAATGTCTCAAACTTGGGGAAATTCTGGTGTATGTGAGGCTTTACAGATGCTAGTTGTGTGGCTGTGGACTTGGAAAAAAGATTGCGCTATCTATAAGACCTATCAGCGCATGTCCATTCTGTAACTTTCCAGCCGCAGCAATGTTCGAGCATCGAGTACATGGCAGCAAGAAAAAACGTGAGTAGGGGCTTGTCCTCATCGGAGGTATTAGTATGAGCATGGCATACTGAGATTGTCAAAAACATCCCTAGTCTCAGAGTTGGTGGAAGGCCAAAGTTTGCGGTACAGGTTTGTGGGAGAAAGGTATATGAGAGCGGGTGGGGTTAGCGCGCCAAAATACCCAAGTGAAAAACAAGGAGAAACTAATGCGGTTTCAAAAGTGCTGAACAACACAGTTGTATGTTAAGAATGTTGTAAATATTGCCCATATTATTAATTTATACTCAATGCAGTATGTGGCGGGCTAAAAATGCCGTTGAGCACTTATAAATAGAATGCACATGAAAAAACATGAATACACCGTGAGTAAAAAACGCGGGTTCTGCCCCAGTAGGCAAAGTAAGACCCAGGGAAAAAGTCCTAAGTTCCTCCTGTGTAGAAGTAAATATAGAGTTATATAATAACGGGTTTTGTGCTGGCCCCGCCTGGTTCGCATCAATAAAAATGAGTACAGATCTCCCTTCAGAAAACAATGTAAGTGAATAGCTAATCTGGTCAATTGAAGTGAGGAAGGAGGCTGTGTGCTGTATGTTAAAGAAACATGGCACAGTGGTCTATGGTGGGGAGGCCTGTGTCACAGTTTGGTCCTTTTGTCGTTATGTGATTAAAAAGACAAAAAATGTAACAAAAAATTATATGTGTATATATGTGGGTTAAAAACTATGGGCAAAAGATGGTGAAGCTAGGTGTTATGCAACTAAATGGGTATCATGTCTAAGCGCGAGGGGTTGCTATTGAACATTTGGATATATGTGTAGTGCACAGTTAAAGATGGACGCTGAGTGCTTCATCAGCGTTGTGGCCGTTAGGTATCTTAGAGTTTAACTGGATGATGTATTTGGACTCTAAACGTATCAGTGCTTGTAGTTTGTTTCCACCTCTTGGTTTTGGTGCCACATTATCGATTATGAAGTATGTGAGGTCTCCCTTGTTACCACTGTGGTGTGCATTTATATGTCTGGCAAAAGGGTAAGTGGGGTCATCATTGCTGATGGGGCGCAAGTGCTGCAAGATCCTAACATGGACTGGGTGGATTGTGCTCCCCACATATAACTTCTTACAGGTACAACTGAGCACATACACTGCGTGGTCAGTCTTGCAGGTGTAGTGTTCTCTAATTGTGTAAGGTGTTTTCCTGAAAGGGAATTCTACTGTTTTGGTGTTAACTCCATGTAGGCAGGCCTTACACTTACACATATTACCTACTGGCGGTCGTCAGTAGGTAGTTATAGTTAGGACTTAACTCCCATAGGAAATCCGTAACATTCTATTGGGAATAACTTTGGAGCCGGTTGAGGAATTACGTGTAATTTTCCAAAATTTGGGCCAGCTCCGCTCCGCTCCTTCCCTGAAAGTTTTGGGGGGATTCGTGAAGTGGGGGCTGAGAAAAAAGGGGGGTCCCAAAACTTGTTTTCTTCATGCAATTTTGCATAGGACGTTCTGACACGGCTACAGCCCGAACCGCTGAACAGAATTACGCCAAACTTTGCAAAATTGTAGGGACTGGTTCGCAGATCTGCCTTTGCTATATTTGGTGAAATTGGCTCTGGTGGTTTTTTTGAAAATTAACTTTAAAAACATATATATATCTATAGGCGCGCTCCAAGCGCTCACCCGTACGCTTACCGGGGAGCGCACCCGGCGTGCTACCGGAGCGCGCGAGCGGAAAGCTGAGTGGCTGTCGGATGTCTGTCAACATTCTAAACAGTCAGGAGAGTCCACCATCTTGTGTCTCGGTAGAATCAAGACACAAGAGGTAAAAATAATAATTGGGACATGTTTAAAAGGGGGCAGGGTACACACCCCCTCACCCCCTAAGTTTTCTGAGGGGGGCCTAGAAGGACCCTGAAGGACAAAAAAACTTTTTTTTTTATTTTTGCAATTTTCGCTGGGTAAGCGCTGGGTGCGTTCCCATGTACGCTCACCTGTATGCGTACCCTGAGCGCACCACAGGGTAAAGCAGTGAAAGAAAATAGTTTTAAATAATAATTTGGATTGCTTGGGTAGCTCGAAAAAGAGCTGTTGTGTTGTGTGGGTGATTTAAGTACCTACAAGTAGGTACCAATGCAGAGTCTAAAATTCAAGAGAAAGACTCTGTTCTCCTCATCTGAGAAATGTACATCGTCTCCTTACTCCACTTCACTAACTCCTTCTCTTACTCCCTCTGTCTTCTTACTTCTACACTCCCCTTCCCTCATTCTCTGTCTGTTAGCCTCATTCTCTCCGTCCTCTTAGTCTCTCACTCCTCTTCTCTTACGCTCACTCCCTATAACTCAGCCACACTCCCTCACTTATCTTTCTTTGCTCCCTCACTCAGTCCCTTTCTGTCACTCTTTCCTTCAGTACCTCTATCCCCTCACTTCCTCTCTCCCGTTGTCTTACCCTCACTCACTTTTACCCACCCTCTTTCATCCCTCTTTACTCATGCTCTCTGCCGTTCTTTCACTCCTGTTCTCTTAGTCTGGTTCCCTCACCATCCCTCATTCCATATCTTTCTCTTATTTTCCCTTTACTTTCATCCCCCACTCACTTTCTCTCAGTAGGTATGCTTCAATCCTCTTCCCCTCTCTTTCCTTCCTTCGCTCACTCACTCATTCCCCTTACCTTACTCACCTTACTCCACTTCACTCGATCTTTCCCTCAATACCTCTGTCCTATCATATCCTCATTCTCTTTCACTCACTCCCTCTGTTTAAGCTTCACTACCTCCGTCCCCTCACTCTCTCACTCCTCTTCCGTCACACTTACTCTGTATAACTCACCTACACTCCCTCACTTATCTTTCCTTGCTCCCTCACTCAGTCCTCTTCTCTCAGTCTTTCCTTTATTTCCTCTGTCTCCTCACTCCCTCACTCTCCTTGTCTCACGCTCAAGTGCCTTTATCCACTCTCTAACACCACTCTTTCCTCAACCTCACTGCTCTTCTCTTCCCCTTCCTCACCCCCGTTCCCTTCCTCCGCTTTCCTCACTTATCCTCATTTTCCATGTTCACTCCCCTTCCCCTCACTCACCTCCCACACTCACCTTCTTTCAGTCCCCCTACTTCACTTCCCTTCCCCCCTCGTCCCTTTCTTTGCTCCCTCACTCATTTTCCTTTCCTCTCTCACTGCACTCCACTTCACTCACTCCTTTTGAATTTGTAAAGAATATAGCTATTTTTGGAAAATTGGAGGTAGTTCTAAAAAGAACTGTTTTTTTTCTTCTTTTTTAGTTTTTTTTCTTTTACCGAACGTTTTTAATTTTTTTTGGTATTTTTATCAGAACAAAAACAAAAATAGGGAATGCCAAACTGCTCAACAGGAGCAAAAAAAGGGGAAAAATTAGGTCTGGGGAGGGCAGCGGTGTTCTTCCCTTTTGCGAACAATCAGGAGGATACTCTTCTCTCCAACACAAAGCAGTTCATTACACTGCTTTTTACAACGAATGTTGATGTCACTGAAAACAGGCTGAATGTTGGGAATCAGCTCCACTGATCTTCCTCTCCCCGATGATGTTTGTCCTCCGGTGGAAGTTAAGGCACCATCTCTCGGGGCATTCCGTGCCAGGTCTCTGACACTCTCCCGGGCATAGTTCTGGGGGTGCCTCCTTTGAACATGCCGAATCATCGTGGAGTTCCCAAAACTATATTTTTTGGTACGGTCACCACGAGAAAGAACAGTTTGGCAAATCTTGCACTCCACTTTAGGTGCATTTAGCTTTTTCTCCGCTTCTGGTATTGTAAATAATTTCTATATGAAGTGCTCCTTCACCTTTGGCTGAGGAGGGACCTCCTCAAGGAACTCATCAGACTCATCACTGCTGCTTGGTGATCTTGCAGCCATTCTTTGGAAAGATTTGAAGACAAGAAGAGAATAGGTCTTGCTCTCTCCAAAGTGAAAGTGGTAGTGAAGGAAATGGGGGGGGTTTTCATTAGTTGAAAAAAAAACTGTTAACATCCAATGAAAAGTGTTATTTTAAGGTCACATGACTTGACACGCTTACGCTGCGCGCACCGAAGCGCTTCCGGGGGCACTTACGTGGAACGTACGTAGGCGCTTTCGGGGGTGCTTACGCGGCACGTACGTAGACGCTTTCAGGGCGCTTACGCAGCGCGCCTAAATGACGTTTTGTTAGATTTTAGGAAATGCGTTTAAAGTTAAAATATGGTTATTTAAAATCAAAAATACTACTTTTATAAGTATGCCACTGAATGTCTTGCATTATTATTTACTTTAAATACATACTTTTTTTTCCGCACGCGGGAATAGCGCACTTGCTACGCTCCCGGGTGTGCTCACGGGTGCGCGCACCTTGAGCGCTCCGGGGTAAAATGATAAAAAAAAAAACCATGAAAAATACTTTGGAAAATTAATTTTAGAAAAAAAATATATAAAAAATATAATAATTAACAGTTATAGAAAAAACAACTAAGAAAACGTAATAATTCACTTTAAAAATCGTAGGTTACAAACTCGAAATTGCAAGGAATTAACTTTTAAAAAACCTTTGAAATTCACTGAAAAAACCATTATAGTATATACGTTATATTGGGAATTAGCATTTAAAAAACCTTTTAAATTCACTAAAAAAACATATGTTTCACACTCGTTATAGTGAGAAATTAGCATTTAAAAAACCTTTGAAATTCACTGAAAAAACCATAGGTTTCACACCAGTTACAGTTAGCTGAACATTTTACTCATACAAAACCATTGAAATTCCCACGTTATAGTTAGTTGGACTCACTATAACTCGCACGCCCGCAATCCACTGCTGATGATGTCACATATTACATCATTCATGACATGATCAGTAACATCACTGATGACATCACTGATGACATCTCAAATGACATCACTGATGACATCACTGATGACAACATTCCTGTGATAATACGATGCACCTCCTCACACTCTAATCTAACCTTTGATACACCCAGTGTTAAATACAAACTACCATTCCGGAAATTATTGACACCCCAATACCAGTTACTACATACGCAC
The DNA here is from genome assembly GCF_964263255.1 of Lissotriton vulgaris. Lineage (NCBI taxonomy): Eukaryota > Metazoa > Chordata > Amphibia > Caudata > Salamandridae > Lissotriton > Lissotriton vulgaris. The sequence continues at coordinate 1,372,339,055 of NC_141694.1, read as the reverse complement.
TCACTGATTCCTAGGTGTACACACACATCCACTCATTCACCCATACAATTACTCATACATGCAGTCACTCATCAATACAACACTATCATATGCACTCATACACCTATACAGACACTCACACATTACCACTAATCCATGGAGTTACTCACACACCTACTCTGTCATGCAAAGAATCAATCACATTCCCATCTCCTCATCTATACAGTTATACACACAAAACCTTACTTATTTAAACATAGACTAACACATACTTACTCTCTTTTACAATCACTGATACAAGTACACATTCATAGAAACTGTCACTTATGCAATCACAGGCTGTCATGTTTAGTCATTTATATATCCCAACTCTCACATGCAGTGTGTTTTGCATATGTACTTGGACATGTAGCACTGAGATATCCATTCACTCACCAACACACCCATGCACACAGTCAGCCACCCATACAGCTTTTTCCACATGCACTCTTGACCCAATACACCAAGTGAATCAACTGCTCACACATCTATGCACAGAGTCACACACCTCCCAGCCACCTCCACACACACTCACCCTCACATACAAATACTTGGGCAACCAATCAATAACAGATATAGCCACCCATATAGCTACTGATCAACACATGCAGCACCTTACACAACAACAACAGACATAATGATGCACACATTCAGACACTTTAGTCACTAACCCATGCATTCAGTAAGACACATTTAATCACTCACTCATACAGTCAGTCACGCACCTACAAAATCCTTCATTCAGACACTCATACATACACTCATTCTTCAATATGTAAAAAATATTTTAACCTTACAGAAACAGACATTCACTGGATTTGAGATGTCATCAGTGATGTCATCAGTGATGTCATTTGAGATGTCATCAGTGATGTCATCAGTGATGTTACTGACCATGTCAAGAATGATGTAATATGTGACATCATCAGCATTGGATTGCGGGCGCGCGAGTTATAGTGAGTCCAACTAACTATAACGTGGGAATTTCAATGGTTTTGTATGAGTAAAATGTTCAGCTAACTATAACTGGTGTGAAACCTATGGTTTTTTCAGTGAATATATATATATATATATATATATATATATATATATATATATATATATATATATATATATATATATATATATATATATATCTCTCCAACAGAACGCTGTCTTCAGTATATCAAAATGACAGCAAGCTGAGGCCCCATTGCTTCCTTGGTGAGTTTTATTTCAGCAGTAAGTGGCCTCAGCTTGTTGTCATTTTGATATACTGAAGACAGATTTGCTCTCCTTACTGCCTGAGGAATGATTTGATGTAACTTTGCTGGGATTTGCTGCTGTCTAGCTGCACTTCTGTCCCTTCCTCAGCTCATCATGAAATGGCGGCACCGCTCTACACTCCTTAATGGCCTACCTGTTCTGCTGTTAAGGTCCCGGTGTTGTTCTTGACGGATCTGCAGCTGTGGAGCGGGGTGTCTCCCGCTGTGCTGAGGGGCATGTGATCTTGCTGCTCCGTGACGCTGTTGACGGCCGGTGGCTGTGGCTCTGCTGAGTGGTGCTGGGATGGCACGGGGGCTGTGTCGGCTGTTGGAGGTCCTCATCTATTGCTCCTTAGTGGGAAGTTGTGCTGCTCCCCGCTGGCCGAAGCTTCTGCTCTGTTCTGCTTCAACTGGTGTTACGCTCCTGGCGGCTGAGCTGATTCCCGCCGGCCGCGGCTGCCGCATTGATTGATTGCGGCTGGTGCTGCACGGCCTGGCGGCTGGGCTGTTCTCCACCAGCCGCGGCTGCTGCTCCGGTGGCCATTTGCTTTCCACTTGGCCACCACTTATCGAACTCCCGGGCCTGCGGCTGGTAATATTGGCGCCTTCGGCCCTGTGCCTCGCAGTCTGTTTTACTTCTCCTGCCTGGTGCTGGTACTTCTTTCTGTCCTATAGCGGGCTCTGCGTCCATTTTACATATAGTTGTGCGTGCCTCCTAGTGCCCCTGCTGTGTGGCCTGCTCATCGGGACTCCACTCACTGGCGCTGAGTGCGCCTGATTACTTCTTGGCTGCCTTCAGTTTCTACCTGCACACTGTATGTAAAAGCGCATGATGGGCTTCACATTATACTGTTTCCTCTTGGGCAGAAACTCTTGCAGCAACAGGGCTGGGCTGTGCTCCGCTCAAACCTACAGGCTGGGCATCGCTCCGCCTATCCTCTCGGCCGGGCTTGGCTCCGCCGAGCCCCCTCCTTACCGGACTCCATTTCCCAGCTGCCCCATCTGCGGCAAGGACGTCGCCTCCATCTTTGCGTGGCACCAGGAGGCGCTTAAAGGATGGACCGGGGCCGAGGACCCGGTGTAACAACTTTCCTCTTGGGCAGAAACTCTTGCAGCAACAGGGCCGGGCTGTGCTCCACTCAAACCTACGGGCCGGGCATCGCTCCGCCTATCCTCTCGGCCGGGCTTGGCTCCGCCGAGCCCCCTCCTTACCGAACTCCATTTCCCAGCTGCCCCATCTGCGGCAAGGATGCCGCCTCCATCTTTGCGTGGCACCAGGAGGCGCTTAAACAACGGACCGGAACCTCGTCCCGCAGGACGCGCGCGGGAGCGTGCCGGGAAAAGCCCGGGACAAGGGTGGGCCATATGTGGCCGTTAGGGGCTGCAGGAGGCTGGGCTGGGCCCACTCCCTAACGCCTTTCCTCCGGTGTCTCCCTTCTAGCTGACAGTATATTGTAGTAAGCCAGGGTGGTGTGTTTTCCTACTTATAGTACATACTAATATCGCAACCGTAGTGTCCATTTTGTCTCTGTATAGGTATCTTATATGATAGATCATGATTTACGCTGTCATCTATCATTTTCTCTGAGCTGCTAGGATGTCTACAGGTGAACTGAATTCCCTACCTTCCACTGTTGGGGTATCTATACTTGGCCCCTTAGACAAATACTTTGCCAGGGCAACCAAAGAAATAGACAAAGAACTTATGTTGGCGGAGAAACATGCGGAGCACCTTTTCTCCATCGATCTGCTTAAGAAGAAACCACTAATTTCCCCCCACAAGGTATCTCTCCCTTCACAACATCATAATGAACGCTCGTTGGAAGCAGATGCTGAGTTATTCAGCACTGATAATATTCCACTCATTTTTCAAGATTACATCCCATCTCCTACTGCCATTGACATCACTAATGACAGTACCCCAAAGGCCCACCTGTCGTCTCCAACTGTCTAATCAATTTAAACTCCCCCATTGTTTTGGATCTCGTCTCTCAACACCAGTTAACTCCTTCCAACTCATCAGCTGAGACTATCGCTCCTATAGAGACACTACCACTGACTATAGCTAGTGTGAGTAAAGATAAATCCAAAAAGCCCCCGAGAGCACATCGCTCTCCACCAAAGCAAAGAAAGGAGAAAGGGAGGGGTTAAAAAAGAGGAAAATATTCCATCTACCCCCCCTCCTCTAGTTGACCCAACTAATAAACCACCTGGTCAACCACAGAAGGATGTATTAATATGCCCCCAATAACACCAACCTTAGGGGTAGAAGCGTTGTCGACCAAAGAGACAGTGGAGATGATTGAACGTCTCTTAAAATCTCTTTTGCTCCCACTCATAGAGAGAGTCAAAAGGCTAGGGGAAAAAATTGATTGCATTTTGGCAGCTTCCAACCTCAGTAAAAATCCTAATGCAGTTAAATCTAAGGAATCTTCCTTAACAAATAGGCAGCAAATACTGAAAACATCTAGACCAGAGAAAGAAAATCCCGTACTTAAAAATAAGCCTGCTCCCCCCAACTCAACTAAACCGACGGTTGCCCACGACATACACAAAGAAAAGGCTAAGTTAGGTCTCCAAAAACCTCCTCCTTCTACAAACCCCCCACCAATGAAGGCAACGACAACAAAAACTAATAGAGCAAAATTAAACCTTAGTAACACAGTGGATCTACCCCCAGAGTCAGCCAACTATGTGATCATTTTAACTGGAGTTCCAATTGTTCCTGTTGGAAATATTGAATACAATGCAAATCTTAAAAACAAAGTAATTTTCTGGTTGCGAAACAACAGACCCCTTCCTCCACATCTAAACGGAGATATAATCTCCGTCAGACGATGTAAATGGGTGGGCCCCAGACCAAAAGACATTGAGGGGGACGTTGTGATAGTAAATTTTAGGGACCATAGTGTGGTTACGTACATTAGTGATTGGTTCCCAGGGAGAAGCGAGGGGGGTGTTTCATCTCGTAACCTGAGTTATTTTTATCCTGAAGCACTATTAATGCCCCAAAATCATCGACCCCACAATGTCATGCCCACAAACTTTGATCACCGTATCTCACATTTTTCTTTGCCTAGAAAATATACTAATAACCTTCTTCCATATTTTCCATGCCAACGGTCCTTTGGATATTTACCTCCATCTATTAATAATTATCACCCTATAAATCCCAACGAGTATTGGAACATTCCGCTACACAACTTATTCGAACCCCTCTCAGGGCTAGACGCAAATGAATGACTCGACCTGCCATATTCTTATGTAGGGGTCACTCAGGATTGTATGAGAATCTCTAATATATTTGAACCAAATGAAAATGAATTTCTTTCTGCCACTCCTACATTCACGAGTAGTTCCCCTGAGACAGAAGATGATATGTGGGAGGAATGTTGTGTTGCTTTAACTGACCTGAATATGACCCACAATGTTACTGTTTGTTCTTCAAATTTGCAAGATATAGAGACTTCTTTCCTCCCTTCAGAAGTAAAGAATGAGTGGTCTGGGGGGGGCGGTTTGTTAGCCAATGGTATATCTGTTTTGTCTATCAGTACTAACCCAGATACAGGAAATTCTTTAAGTTCGCCTTTAAAACATCCGGAACTTAACTCGGAGCGTAATGGTGGGACTGTAGAATGTGTTGATATTGTATCTTTGTCTGCAGAGCGCGCTCCTAAGCGTCAGGAGGAAAGAGGGGCCTTGCCTAACAGTCTCACACCAACACCCGTTTACACTCCATATTCCATACTCACTTGGAACGTAGCCGGTCTTGCATCAAAAATTGTTTTACAACCGTGGCTAGAGCTGGTTAATAGTTACTTGATCCTTTGTTTTCAAGAAACCTGGGCATTAAACCCAGTGCACCTATTAGGGTATCAGACCTTCCACGCACCGGCCTTGGTGAGTAACCAGGGTAGAAACAAGGGCAGCTTATCCATATACATTAGTATTGCTTGCGGACTTACTGTGTTGACATACATACCCAAAGAATTCTACCAGATAGTGGTGATTGGGTGGGGAAATTCCTTTAATCTTACTATAGTAAATTTTTACAATAATCTAGCCCCAGAAGTTTTGAATCAAACCTTAAATGATTTAAGTCACACTATTCTTACATTAAAAGAATCCACTCCTAGGGAGTGTATGATCGCCTGGCTGGGTGACTTTAATTGTAACATCTGCCAGTATGGACCAAAAGAACTATGTGGTTTAGATTTCTCAATGGATGATACATTGAACCACTTTACCCACACAAAAATAGGGGATATTTTAAATAGTTTTCTTTTTTATTTTAACTTTTATTATGTAAATGATTTATGCTCGCCGCCCGTACCCTTTAACACTACTTTCCATGGAAGAGGCTCAAACACTCTGATTGATTTTACCTTATTTTCTAAATCACACTCCTCTTTGCTTTCTTTTTGGAAAACTTTGGATGGTGTTTATGGGGACCACTACGCTTTAAAGTTCAATATAAGCAAGCGCATAGAGAGGTCACAAAACAGGGAAAATAATACTAGTTATCAATCACATATCTCCATGGGACGGACAAATGGTTACACCCTTAAATGAGATAAAGTGGTCCCTGAAATACTTCTTAAAAATGTACTGTCTAAAAGAAGATCGGAGATCAACATGTGCCTGGCCCCATCAGAAGATCCTTTAAAAATACTAGGCTCTTTTACAAAAATTCAAGAGACATTAAAATCTTTATTGTCCCGTCAATTCAAAGCAGGGCTTAATAAAAACAGAGGCTGGTTCGATAAATATTGTACCTCTGCTTTAAAATCCCTGAAAAAGGCTCTACGCACAACCCCAAGATCCTTAGAGGCTATTAGACAAGCTAGACGCCAATATCGTGGGACTATTAAGAATAGAGAGAAAGCCCTGAAGTAAAAGGCCTGGGAAGCCTTAATTTCCTCCTCAAAAAATAAAGATGCAACAGCCTTTTGGAAGGCAGTAAATGCCCCCTTTGTACGGGGAAAACAATCGGAAATGCTAGATATTGCTATCAATGGGGACACCTGGGTTGCCCACTTTAAAAACTTGTATGATAGCTCAGAGCCAGAATGTACCTGTCCCGAGGGTTGTACTATATCATCTGATAATACCGGATCTTCCTTGAAAAATCCCCCGCTGGACATTGTTTTCTCATGCGAGGAGGTGAGCCTGGCCATCAGAGAAAGTCCGTCCGGGAAGGCACCGGGCCCGGACTCAATACCAATAGATGTTTTTAAAGCCAAATTCGATCTCTGGGCTCCCCTGTTAACCTTAGTGATGAATTGCGCTAATACCCACGGTTTAATACTAACATGGTCAGAAGCAATAGTGGTCCCCATTTTTAAAAAAGGGGACAGGCATGACCCGTCCTGCTACCGTCCAATTTCTCTTATTGATGCCTTAATGAAGGTAGTGGGATGTATAATTCTAAAACGTGCGCAAAACTGGATCGAGGAAGCTAACATTCTCTCGATCTTCCAATATGGTTTTCAACAAGGCATGGGGACGGTTGAGCAGAGTCTTAATCTACATCTTTTAATTTCAAAATACATCGTAGCAAAAAAAGGGAACCTTTTTATTACTTTTATAGACTTAAGATCAGCTTTCGATTGTGTTGAACACAAGCAGTTGTGGGCTACCCTAATAAGTCTTGGTCTGGACCCCCCAATTCTTAACTTTATTAGAGAGCTATATAGGGATGCTGGAGCGAGGGTGTGCTTTGGTCAAAGGGGAGAGTGTTCGCCAAGATTTTCTATCAGGAGGGGAGTAAGACAGGGGTGCATTTTAGCACCCCTACTCTTCTCCCTCTATATAAACGAAATTGGCGACCACTTGAATAGCTTTTGCTATGAATATCCTGTAGTACAGGGCCGCCCTGTTCCCATCCTTTTATATGCGGATGATGACGCAATTTTATCTCGGACCAGATTGGGCCTTCAAAGGGCTGTCTCTAAGTTCACACTTTTCATGAGGGAAAAGGGACTTAAGGTCAACATCACAAAAACTTTTTCTATGTCCTGCCATCAGGGAGCGAAGAAAATACCCTGTTCTATTTTTATAGAAGGCAGAAAAATAGAGACAACAGATCAATTTCCTTACCTTGGGATTTGTTTTCACAGGAAATGCGCCTGGAAAAACGCTATATTAGCCAGAAGACTAGCTTTCTCCAAAGCGATTGGAGCACTGCAGAATTTTGCTATTAAAATTGGGGGTAGACCTGTCAAGGAGCTGATTGTCATCTATAAGGCTAAATGTGTGACCACGGCCACTTATGGTTCAGGGGTATGGGGGATCGACTCTGCACTCTGCATACAACAAACTGAGAACCGCTTCCTCCGGTACCTCCTAGGGGTCCCAAAATCAACCCCTAACTATTTTATACACATAGAACTTGGTCTACCATATTTCTCGGATATTATTATGACCGAACCCATTCTGCTATGGCACAAGCTCTGGTCAACCCCTGAGACAGCCTTTAACCGCAACACCATATCTGACTGTTTACAACTAGACGGTGTAGAGCGAATCAAATGGATGTCTGTGGTAGAAAAAATGATGAATGACAATGGTCATCCGGAGTTTTTCAAAAATCCACCTAGCATGGAAACAATCTCAAAGAAAGGGCTGCGCAAAATGGTTATGGACCATCTAGAGAACATAAGATGGAATAGGGAGAAAACAAAAAAGTCTGTCCTAGCCTACCAAAATATTTCAACTGAACGGGGCCCCCAATTGTATTTTATAAGTGTTACTAATTGTTATGCTAGAATGCTTCTGTCTAGGTTCAGAATGGGTTCTTTTTTCCGATTAATCACATTCCCATCCTGCAACGATTGGTCGAGACATTTGTTGCCATGTCCCTGTGACGATGCAGCCCCTCAATCAAACTTGCACTGCACTTTATTCTGTAAATTTTATCATGTTCCCAGAAAAATTTTGCTTAAACCGATTCTTAAGGAGTGGGGTCTTCGATCTTGTAGAGACGCGTTCTGTAGACTACAGAGGATGGAAACCCGGGAAGTGATTTATACTCTAATCAAATTCTTGAAATTAGTGGTAAAATTTAGAAATTTGATGTAACAAATAAACTGATTGTATATATTTTATAAATTTTTATATTGTATAGGGCTCTGAGAACCGAATACGTTTTTAACATTATTGAACTTCTATGTATGAATGTGTCCAATATTTCCCCTATTTTTATTTAATTCGAAATGGCACTGGTTCCTTGTGACTTACATCTGTATGTGTATTGTGTTTTGTATGTATTTTAACAAATGTATGCTTTTATGATATGAAAATTTATATCGAAATAAAGCTTATTTTGAATTTGAATTTACTGTTTATACTAGATGCTTCTTCCTGCTGCCTTTATTATCCCTGTGCTGGTGTGCTACTGACAGGGTGCTGTACTACTGAAGGACCCTATCTGTAGGTCTCTGGCAGGGGTGTGCTGGGCCCTGTTTCTTGTTTTTCCTGGAATTGGCGTTAATACCTGGTTGGACACATCTGCTCAGGGAAATTGAGACCATTGGTTATATCCCTGCAATTACTGTCTGGCGGCACTTGTCTGTTCTGGTTATGCTGGATTGGACTCTGGTTTGGTCATGGGGCGTACGAACAAACAACAAGGCAAACTTAAAAACCCTAAGTCTCAGACTCTCAATGCCTCAGACACTGAACCTGATCTTAAACAGGGCTTAGGTGCTACGCTGGAGCGCTTGATGATGTCCATGCAGCAGAGTCTTCACACTATTGATGCGAAAATCGACAACCTGAATCTCCACATGGACACAATGGCTTCTAAACTAGATAAACATGGCGCACAGCTAGCTTAAGCTGAACAACGCATCTCCACTACTGAGGATCAGGTCTAGGCAGTCAGCCCTTCGTTTGCCAGTACGGAGAAGCTTTTAGAGGTTATTAGAGCTAAGAATGAGGATCTCGAGGCCCGGTCTCAGAGGAATAATCTTCATATTACGGAAATTTCGTAGACAACCAAAACCTGGCCCATGGAGCTGTACGTCGAGACGCTTTTTAGCTCTCTATTTGGGGTGGAGCATTTTTCGAAAGTCCTCATTGTTGAGTGAGCTCACTGCTCCTTGGCTGCCCGACCCGTCCCGGGCGCGCCAACCCGTCCTATTATAGCCCGACTGGTGAATTATTGTGATCGGGACACTGCGCTACGGCTAGCAAGGGAGAAGGGCAGTCTCAACTATCAGGGAATGAAGGTGGAGCTCTTTCCCGACTTTACAGTAGTGGTGCAGCAGGCACACAGGGAATTTCATGCTGTGAAGAAAAAACTGCACTCGCTTCATATCCAATATGCAATGCTTTAACCTGCCCGCCTGCGTATTCAGCACGATGGAAAAACATGCATATTTTCTACTCCAAAGGAGGCCCTGCATTATATTCGTCAGCTGGACTGGAATGGCTCTCACCGAGATGTCAAAAAGTGGGTGACTCTGACTCTGATGGCTGATATGACGAGCTTGGTACTCTTTTGTAGTGTTTGCTGTTTTTTTATTTTGCCACAGCTGTTCTGGACGTAAGCTGTCCCTACATATTAGCTTGGGACTCCTTCAGTGTTCTACTGTGCCACCTACGTATGTATTACTGTGTCTTATTCTGAATACCATGTTTTCCTTTTGAGTATTGCATTTGCAGAGTGAAATGTACTGTTTTGGGGGCCTTTGTTGGAGGCTGAAGGTCCTTCTTGCTTGATGTACTATACAGGGCCACATTGTTGCTCAAGAGATATGTTTTGATTATCCTAACATTTTGAACTGCAATCGCTTCATATCCAATATGCAATGCTTTACCCTGCCCGCCTGCGTATTCAGCACGATGGGAAAGTGCGCATATTTTCGACTCCCAAGGAGGCCCTGCAATACACTCTGCAGCTGGAACAACGCTTGCCGAGACGTGACAAAGTGGGAGCCTCTGACTCAGATGGCTGGTATGACGAGCTTGGTACCCTTTTGTATTGTTTACTGTTTTCGTTTTGCCACAGCTGTTTCTGATGTCAGCTGCCCCTACATATTGGCCTGGGACTCCTTCACTGTTCTACTGTGGTATTTATGCATGCATTGCTATGTCCTCTTTTGAACAACATGTTTTTCTTGTGAGCGTTGCATTTGCAGAATGAAATGTACTGATTGACGAGCCTTTGTTGGTGGTTGGAGGGCCTTCGTGCTTGTTCTAATGTACAGAGCCACAATGTTGCTCAGGAGTTATGTTATGATTATCCTAGCATTTCGAATCTTGGCCCACCCTGTTTATTGCAGGGTGCCAGTGGCGACTAGTGTTTCTCTACATGGGAAATCCTAACAAGGTTGTCTTTTCTGTTCTGGTACATTTCTGTGTCTTTGTTGCATTGTTTTTAGATTGGGGATCCTCCTTGAAGGCATTATTGACTCTGCAACATGTTTTGGGGTTCTTTTGCCTATGTTTTGCATGGGATTATCACAGAAGGATTATACTGCTGGAGTGGGTGGGATGGGTGGGATGGGTTGTTGGGGATCAATATGTTGTGGATTGTACATGGGCAATATGTGGAGGTAATGGCGTGGCAATGTTGGGGACACTTTCTAGACACTATGGTAGATATGTGTATTTCATGGATGGGACATGACTGATCCCAAGAACAAGACGTTATCCTGGCTTAGCTGGAATGTAAGGGGGCTCAACAATCTGAGAAAATCTAGATCTAGATCTACACCATGTTCAAATTGGTTTCCTACAGGATACACATCTTACTAAACAGGCAGTGACTGCAATAGCTACTAGATGGGCTGGAGTGAAACTAGCTGCTTCATATTCTTCTTACGCGTGGGGGTGATGATCCTGATTAAAAAGGGTACCCCTTTATGCCACTTTCTGTAGAAGAGAATGATGATGGGAGATATATAATAGTCCAGGGGACGTTGTATGGGAGGTCTATGGTGCTAGTTAATGTGTATGGTCCTAACATCGATGACCCCGTCTTTTACGACACTCTGTGGGCGAAACTTTATAAGCTGACCTCTACTGCTCTTATTTGTTGGGGGGATTTTAACGTGGCATTGGATCCTCATATGGACAGAGTGTCTATGACGGACTTACCTCCCAAGAGGGCGGCCATTGCACTGCAGTATGGTATGTTGACATTGGGGCTTGTTGATGCCTGGCGACTGCGTCATCCAAGTAAAAAAAAAGATACCTCCCTCTCCTATGACTGGCATGCCTAGTCCCACATAGATTTCTGGTTGATGACTCGTGATGCACATGATTGGACAGTGCGGATCGAGCACCTGCCAGAACCCTATTGGATCAATCCCCCGTGCATTTTTGCATGGCACTGCCATATTATATCACCCTCTTTCCTGTGGCGGCTCCAGCCGTCCTCCTTGTTGAACCTGGTGTTTTGCGAGGGTGTTCGGGAGGCCATTGCTGACTATTTCACACATAATACTGGCTCGGTTGACACTGTGAGGACATTATGGGAGGCCTTCAATGTGACTATTCATGGGGTATGTATTGGTCTCCAAGCGGGGGTTCTTCGGTCGCTCAGAGGCACCATGTCTGCGCTGGAGCGTGACCTGGGGTGTTAGAGCAGCTGAACGAGGACTCCCCAGACCCAGTTGTGCTTGCACTTATTAAAGAAAAAGTGGCGGAATATAATGAACTTGCTGACCAAGAGGTGCGTCATATGTCCCGGAGGGTTAGGGCCCGGTACTATGGGGAGGGTGGCAGACCTGAAAGGGCACTAGCTGCTCGTATTATGGAACCTAGGGGTGGATCTTACACTGTTAGCTCGATCACAGTTGATGAAGTCACTCATCATGACACCTCTAATATTTTACAAGCGTTTGTTAATTACTATGGAGACATGTATGCTGATCGCCCAGCTTCTGATGAAGCTGAATTGCAACAATACTTGGATGATATAGTACTAGTGTTGCTTTCTCGGGGGCAACAGGAGTTTTTAATGCATCCCATCACCCTAGGTGAAATTCAAGACGCTAATAAATCCCTTCCTAATGGTAAATCGGCTGGCACTGACGGGTTACCAGCAGAATTTTATAAAACGTATATCGAAATTCTTGCCCCCTGTTTACATCAGGTCTTTTAGGAGGCTTAAGAGTCTTAATGCCTACCTCCAACGCTATGTGAAGCGTTGATGGTCACGCTTCTCAAGCCTGGCAAACCATCAGACAGGTGTGAATCCTACCAGCTATTATCCTTAATCAATACAGATATTAAAATCTTGGCTAAGGTTTTGGCTGCTAGATTGCAGCTGCTCCATCCGGTTATGGTTTTGCTGGATCAGTCTTGTTTTGTGCCTACCCGCTCCACCTCCCATAATTTAGGGACGCTTTTTGCGGTTGTACACGTCCTGGAGCCCACTTTGCCGGCAGTGGTGGTACTCATTGACGCCGCCAAAGCATTTGATTTGATCTCCTTGTCCTACATGCTCGCCATTTTATGTCGTATGGGGGTGCCTTTCGCCTTTACCAATTGGATCAAACTGCTCTATAACTCCCCTACAGCGTGAGTGAGGGTTAATGGTGACTTATCTCACTTGTTCCATATTCATCGTGGTACGCGACTGGGCTGCCTGCTCTCCCCCTTATTATTTACTCTTATTCTCAAGCCTTTTGCTTGTATCTTGTGGCAGCGTTACTCCCAGGTGGCCTTGCGGTTCTTCCAATGCCCTTTGGCCGTCTCCATGTATGCTGATGACATGGTGCTGTATGTGCGTGAGCCTGCCCTTAATCTTGCTTCCCTCCTCTGAGAATACGTTTAGTTTGAATGGCTCTCTGGGCTAGCAATAAATTGGTCCAAATCCATGATTTTGCCACTTACGGATTGCACCTCTCCCAATGACCTAGATTTTCTCTTCGTTTGGTGTACTGATACCGTAAAATATTTGGACATATGGCTGCATCGCGACCCTCAGGTGGTAGTCTGAGCTAACTACGGAACAGCTATTACGCGTCTTGAGGAACAGGTCACCCGCTGGATTAAACTGCCTCTCTCCTCTGCTGACGGTATAGCGTTAATGAAAATGGTAATACTCCCTCGCTTTCTGTATCTATTTTTCAATTATCCGGTACATTTGACACGTCCCTTTTTTAACTTCCTTTGCTCCCTTTTAATTACTCTGGTGTGGGGGGGGGAGCCTCACCTTAAGTGGGAAACGCTTACGCTCCCTTATGAGAAGGGTGGTTTCACAGCTCCCGACTTCCACTTGTATTATCTGTGTGCCCAAGCCCATTTTGCGCATTATTGGCAGCATGACCCTGCTTACACTCCTCACTTGGCGGTAGAGGCTGGCGCAGTAGACCCCAGACTCCTTAAGGTCATTATTGTTAACACACATACAGTGTTTGAGAAAGGGGAGTTTGATACGGTTGAAACCACGGTTAAAGCATGGCATGAATTAGGCAGGCGGGCACGGAAATTGCCACTTTATGTGCGTAGTATGCCTCTTCTTCATCACACGGGTCTCTCAGTCACTACTGAGGTGGGTGCTCTGTGGACACTCAAACATATGAATATGGTGAATATCGGGGATGTGTATCCTGAGCGGCAATTTATCTCTTCGGCATCCCTGATTCCTGGAGGCCCTATCACCCCAATGCACCTGTTTGTTTACACCAGATTGAGGTCGGCCTTGTGCGCGCTGTATCCACAGTTTCCCGCTGAGCGCCTACATTAGAAGTGCTGCAATTTTTATACACTGTTCCCTCTAGGATGAAGCTGGTTACTAGACTCTATTGGGTGTCGAAAAGAGAGGTGGCTGCCTCTGCTGTAGCAGCTTTGCCTAATGGAATGTAGTATTACCCCACACCATAACTGAGGATGAATGGGCGGACTATTGCCTTTTGACAGGGCACTTGACAGCTAATGGAAACTTGCGCATGGTGCATTTTAAATATGTACATCAGTTATACTATACACCTGTCCACTTGCACAAGTATGGTTTGTGAGACTCAGCTGCTTGCAGACGCTGTGGGGCCCCTGATGCTGATTTTTATCACCTAGCATGGGTTTGTCCCAAGGTATTCTCGTACTGGGAATCTGTCATAAAGATTATTAGTCTGATGGTTGATCTTCCTCTGGATTGTACCCCTCAAATAGGTCTCCTCGGTCTTATCTCCTGTGTCAAGGCCTCCTGCAGAAGGTTTGTTACCATTGCATTATTGATGGCCAAGCAAAGGGTGTCTATGTGTTGGGAGAGCAGACTTACCCCCACCAAAACTATGGTTGCAAGATCTAACCTATTGTCGGGACCAGCTGGTCTGTTATGCTGAAGAGCTACCTGCATCTTCGAGACCACAGGACATTTGGTCACCCCTTACCACCTACTTATTATCTGTGCCCACTATTTAACCACCTATTGCTTCTGACAATGTGATGACTATGTTTACTATATGCCTGTATTGCACTGTACCCCCTTACCTTTGTCAAATGAAATACCTTTTATATAATTGTCTATGTAGTCCTGACTTGCCCCCAATGGATGCGTCATCTTTATGTAATGTTTAACTATTGATATGTATGCCATGTACTGTATTTCTTCTGTATTGTTTGTTTTTTCTTGTTGAAAATGATCAATAAAAAAAACTTGTAATGTTTCACCTCATTTAGTCACATCGATCTAATTTTAAACACTAATTTTCACTTTTGTTTTGCAGATTACCTACCGTACTTCTATTTTCCGTCCATATCACATGTTGTTTATTGCATTGTTTTGTTAATGTTATGGTTCTAGTTATTTATTGTATTGTTATCTTTTAGTTATGTTTCCAGTTATTTATTGTTTTAATAAAAGTTAATTAAAAAAAGTATATGCGTCTTTTTTTGTGACGGTAGCAGTCCACAATAGAAATGATATTTATAATTTTAAGTATAATTCTGAGGCAAACTCTTTACCAGATATTTACCAGAGTCTACTGCTACAACTAACGGTTCCTATGAAAAAGTTTGAAAACTACACCATTAGCAACATAGTGTGGTGAACTGGAGGCAAGATGGCGTCCACGCTGGGCGCATGAGCAAGCCGCTCTGTCGGACCTCTCAGAGTATGTGCTGACCGCAGTGAAAGACCGGAGCAGTTAGTCCGGAGAAACTAGACAGATATGGGCTGGTGGCTGATGTTAGTTTACCTCGGTTGAGCCATGTCGAGACGAGGGAGAGCCCAGGGAGAGAAGGAGCACGCTGAGGGCTTATCGCTGGAGGTAGTTTATTTGAAACACCTGGAGCGCGGTATTCCGCGCTGTGCCATATCAAGGGAGAGCCGAGGGAGAGAAGGAGTGAGGAAACGCTTGCAGCCGAAGGCGTTTCTTATCAGACCCGCATGACTGATCTACGAACGGCGGCGGTGCTGGGAGCTTGGAGCATGCTGAGGGTGTCCCGTTGGAAGCAGTTTTTCCGAAGCACCTGCAGCGCGATATTCCGCACTGTGTTGAATTGGAAGGGTGTGCGAGACGCTCTTTCGCGGCAGTGACAGGACACGGCTGCTTGGAGGATGGGGCCAAAGGGGCGAGGAGGCCGTGCTCATGGAGCTCAGGGAGCTGCTACAGAAACGCGGAAGAAGCAGATGGTATAAGAGAGGCACCCCAACAAGTAAGGTGACCGAGCGTGGGACAGTAATGGCTGCAGTACGAGCCAAGGAGGGGGAGGTTGCTAGCTCAAGAAAGAAAATACCTGAGATGTTTTCCGTTACCAAAATTAAGGACGTTGGAAAATTGCAGCATAGTAAAAAGACTGAGACTTTGTTAATGTTTTCTGAAGACCAGGGGGTGGTTGCAGAAGGTATACAGGAGATGCTTTTATTCAAGCTACCATTGTTGTGACACCCCCTGTATGTGCACTTGAAATTGGTATTGGTATTGTGGTATATTTGTATAGCGCAAACCTATCACCCCAAGGGCATCCTGGCGCTTTGAACGATGAACCAGCAAATTCAGCGACTTAACCTTTCCTGGGGAAAATGTAGGTTTTTAACGCCTTCCTGAAGGCTAAGAGATCCTCAAGACTCCTTAGGGATATCGGCAGGGAGTTCCAGAGTTTGGCCGCCGCTACTCTGAACGATCGGCCACCCATCCTCACTCTCTGGAAACGCGGTACTACAAGTAGCCTGGATAAAGAGGAGCGTAAAGCTCGGGTGGAAGGTACCAGGCGAACATTTTCCGCAAGGGGACCGGACCCAGGCCATGGATAGCCCTGAACACAATGCACGCTGCTTTGTAGCGAACGCGTAGATGGACCGGCAGCCAATGGAGTTCCTGTAGCGCTGCCGTAGATGTGCTGTGGTAGGGGCGGGAGAGGGCGAGTTTGTCAGCCATGTTTTGCACTCTTTGGAGCTTGCCCAGTAGTGTTACCGGGGCCTCCAAAAGTAGTGCGTTACAGTAGTCGAGTCGACTTAGGATGGTGCTCCGCACTACTTCGGGTCTGGCTTGCTCAGGGAGGAGGGGCAAAACTTTGCGCAGCATGCGGATCAGCATCATGCACGTTGAGGTGGTCTTATTTACGTGCAGATCTAGCTGTAAGTTGGGCCCAAAAATTCCACCCAAATTACGCGCCGATTGTGCAGCTGACACCCTCTCTGAGAATGACGAGGGCCAGAAGTCGTCTGGGAGATCTCGGGGAACTCGGTCGTTGGAACAATACAGGACCTCTGTCTTAGTTCCATTAAACTGCAACGAGTTCAATCTGAGCCATTCCGCTGTAGCCTGCATGCACCGGTGAAAGGTTTCCAATGGGACTGCATCCTGTCCCTCCAGTGAAAAGACCAGCTGGGTATCGTCCACATAATTAAATGCGGAGATCCCAAATGATTTAATAAGCTGGACCAGAGGGCGGAGGTAAATATTAAAGAGTATAGGGCTGAAGGCAGAGCCCTGGGGTACTCCTTGTCCTACTCTCCGCTCCTCTGAGCTGAAGGGAGGGAGCGATACCCGTTGCTGACGGTTGTCCAGATAAGAAATCAGCCAGTCCCTGGCCTTATCTTTGACCCCGCACTCTTCCAGCCTCATGATCAAGGTAGGATGGCTGACCGTGTCAAACGGGGCCGACATATCGAGCAGCACCAGAAAGGCTGCCTGACCACTGTCGACTCGTGCCCGCAGATTGTCTAACACGGTCACTAACGCGGATTCCGTCCCATGAGCTGGGCGAAAACCGAATTGCGTCTCATCCAACCAGGTGTTACCTTCTAAGAAGCCAGACAGAGTGCGGGTGACCAATTTTTCCATGATTTTAACTGGAAAAGGAAGCAGGGAAATTGGCCGGTAGTTGGAGAGGCAAGCGGGGTCAAGCGTAGATTTTTTTAGGAGCGGAGATACCACTGCCTTCTTCCAGCAGTCCGGTACAGTCCCTGTTTCAAACGACTGGCAGCAGATGGAATGCAAAGGCTGGAAGAGTTCCTCCTGAAACACCCTCCAAAGTTTTGGAGTGAGAGGATCAAGAGGCGAGCCAGATGAGATCGTAAGAGCCAGGCTGCCAAACTCCTCCAAGGAGGGGAGGGGAAAGCTGCTCAGCTGGGGTCGGCTGGACTCTATCGCCGGAGCTCCCAGGCTGAGGGCATGGTCCTCTGGTCGGGGTCGACTGGAAGCCATGGCCGGAGCTTCCAAACAGAGGTGAGAAACTTTCTGCAGGGGTCGACTGGCCATCGCCTCCGGAGCTCCCAAACCAGTGGTGGAATTGACTGGATCCTGCAGACCCTCCAGGATTTTGCAAATTTTCTCCTTGAAGGCATCAGCAAGTGAATCACAAAGAGCTTGCGATGTGGGGACGGTATTGGCCACACACGTAGGGTGGGCGAGGTCCCTGACGATCTTAAAGAGGGCCTGTGCCTTGTTTGGGGCCTGATTCAAGGTGGATTCGAGATAGGCCGCTTTAGCCATCTTGATCTGTGCCTTATATTTTTGTAAAGCGGTCCGGAACACAGTTTTTTCCGAGTCTAAATTAAATACTAAATTAACTGTGAAAGTGTGAATGCTGAGGAGAACTTGAGTATTTTGAGCAATGCCCCTTCCCAGGATGCTGCTGCTGTGGATGCTATGGAACCCTCTATGGCAGATTCCAATGTTTCATTGATAGCCACGGAGGGAAATGATGGCAATTTGGCCACTAAATTAAATTTACTAAACAGTGATGGCACAATGTCAGCTGTTGGCGTTGAAATGGACTCTGCTGATTTCTATTCCTTATCTGACCAATCTATGTCATCTTCGGAGGATTTAGCTGAACTGTACGCCACTCGCATGAGCATGGAGGATGGTAGATTGGATGAGGGTAGTGACCACAGCAGCATGAATGCTGACTTATTGGAAGGCCCAGAGCCAGGTACTGTACGCAAACTACAACTGGGCGCAAAAGACAGGGACAATGGTGCTCAAGAGGAAATTTAAGGCATTGAGGGTGCAGCGGCAGCAGTTGCTTCTGACTCCGAGTGGGAGGACATATCATTGGGTCTGATTTATCAGACGATGATGCAACACAGAGATGAGACCCGAGAGGATAGTTTGAGAGTACAGACCTTATGCAAATAGTTACATAACTCAGTAAGACGCTTGGTGAAGTCACATTCAGAGTTTTTGGCGAGGGCAACGGAAGCAGAAGCGCGGATCTCGTCTTTAGAAGATGAAGTTGCTCAACATAAGAAGACTATTGACATGCATATGGCCACTAAGGAGGATATTAATTGGAAACTTGTGGACATAGAGAATCGCTCTCGTAGAAACAATCTGAGTTTTTTGCAGATTCCTGAAGGGAAAGAGGGGTCTGATACTCGAGGGTTTATTGTCACGCTACTAAAAAAAGCAATGCCAGACGTTACTAAATGGGATTGGGATCGGGAGGTGGAGCGGGCCCACAGATTCCCATTTAAGGTTAATCAGCGTGATAAAAAACCAAGGGCCATACTAGTGGCTTTTAACAGCTTCCAGGCTCGGGAGGAGTTATTTTTGAAGGCCCGACCAGACAAAAAATGTTGTGCCTTAGATTGTGAATTTTTTGTAAGACCCGATCTGTGTAAACAATCTGTTGAAGCACGCTGGCAGCTATGGCAGTTAATAACAGAGTTTCAAGCTAAAGGGGTGCAGGCGATGTTAAATTAAAAGTTATACACAGGGAACGCACAAGATTTTTTACTGCCAGCGCTGCAAAATAATTTTTGGGGTCATTGTAAGCTTTGAGAAGTAAAAAACTATGACTGGTAATAGAAGGCGGAATGTAGTACAGGGTCAGTAGTATTTGTATATCTTATATACTTTTTCAGGTATTTGCTTTTGGTCATCACCGGGAGCGGTGGGATTGAGTATGGTGCAGAAATGATGAGTGGTACTTTGAGGGGGACGACAGAGGGATGGGGGCAAGCTCGCATCACAGGACCATAAGTCCTAAAGCCTCTACAAGGGGAGAAGGGAAGGGAGGGGGTGGTTGGGTGGGCATGGAGGGTGGGACAGGGAGGGAGTGGGGGGCACTCGGGGGTGTTCATGGGGTAAAAATATGTGGAAAAAGAGTTCACAGTAATCTACATGAGGAAAACTTGAAGGAAAAATACAATAAAAAGAATGTTGCAGCATCCTTAACATTAGTTTTGATTTTTTTGGATGAGCGGTACATAGACAGGGGGCAGGCCATGGATTGGGACAATGGTTATGGCAATGGCAATGGCAAGTAAAGGGGTAAGAATTTGTTCGATGAATGTGTCAGGGCTGAATAATTATATGAAAAGACAAAAATTAGCCGTGGAATTGAGACATATCCGACCTGACATACTGTGTATACAAGAAACTCACTTACCTTGGTCAAAAAGGGGAATGCTAAAGGAATTAGGTTTCACATTAGTTGCCTCATCTGGCCAGTCTAGCTTGATAAGGGGAGTAGCTATTCTGATTAAACCAAATTTTGCAAATATTGGTCGGAAACTAGCGGATAAAAATGGACGGTGGGCTATTGTAGAGTATAAAGTTGAAGGTAGACAGTTTACGCTCTGCACAGTTTATGGAGCTAATATGGACGGCCATGCTGCCTTGAATGAAATAAATCTAGAATTGGCTAATTTTTCACAACCAATAGTGCTTTGTGGGGATGTTAATATAAATTTATTGAACAGTGCAATACAGGATGGCTTTGGAAATTATAAAGGACGTAAACCAAAAGTGTATAAAGCTCTTGTGAACTTAGTAACAGATCAAGATCTAGTTGATGTATGGGGACTACTTAGGCTGACTGATAATGGGTTTACATTCTATTCACATCCACACAAGAAGCTGGTCAGGCTGGATTACTTTTTCGCACCAGTGAGCATATTGGAAAAGGCAACAATTGCAACCTACCCCAGGATCACATCTGATCATTCTCCCATTGTTATGGAAATACAGGGGAGTGCTAAGAACACTAAACGCTCCAACTTTTCATATGACCGAAAGCTGGGTCTTAATAAGGAATTCAAAGAATATATGGATAGTTAGATTACGTCCTTTTTTAGTTATAACAAGGGGACTGCTAGTGTAGGCACAGTTTGGGATACATTTAAAGCGGGATTCCGGGGTGAGTGTATTAGCTTTTCGATTTGGCAGCAAAAAACATTTAAAAAAAGAGTTTGATATACTGTATGATCAGTTAGCTCAGGCTGAGACTTTATTAACGAGGGATGTAGTTAGTGGTAAGAAAGAGTTATGGGAGGCTGAGAATAAGGTAGCAAAGGCCAGAGCTAACATTCTTGGATATTGGAGCGAAGAGATTGCAAGGAAATTTTTAACATCTAAAATGAAAAGCTATGAATTTGGGGAAAAAATTGGGAGAAGGCTTGCGGTCAGATTGCGGATGAAGGAATCAGCCAGGAATATTCATGCAATGAGGGACAGTCAGGGGGTCTCACATTCGGAGCCTCAACAGATTTTTAATATGTTTCAGAAGTTCAATTCTGATTTATATACTCAGGAAGGCGGATCTGTTGAGGCTAACGAATGGAGTGAAAGACTGGAAGTGGGCCTGAAAGTTCTAGACCCAATGATTGCTGGTCAATTGGACCTACCGATAACAATGTTTGAGTTAGAATTGGCAGTAAAGAGCCTGGAAATTGGTAAGGCGGCAGGGCCTGATAGAATTCCTGTTGAAGTTTACAAACAGTTTTTTAATAAAATCAAAGAAGAATTACTGGTTGTAATGCAGATGGCACAGCAGGGAAGCCCTCCTAGTACTTGGTCGGAAGCGACCATAGCGGTATTCTGTAAGAAAGGCAAAGCCCCGGATTTGGTGGGCTCTTATCGGCCTATATCTTTATTAAACGCCGATAATAACATTTATTCAAAGATTTTGGCTAATTGCTTGTCTGATGTCATAAGACCTTTAGTTTCTCGGCAACAACACAGCTTTATACCAAAAAGGGGCACGGTAGAACATATTTATAAAGTCATTACGCTATTTGACATCGCGGCTGTGAATAATAGGGAACTTGAGCTTTTTCTCTTGGACGCAGAAAAAGCATTTGATCGGGTGCATTGGGGTTATTTATGGAGGCTCATGGCTAAAATGGGATTTGGTCAGAAATTTATGATTTCAATTAAATCTCTTTATTTTACACCAAAGGCCAGGATATCAGCTATGGGCTTACTTTTAGATTCTTTAAACATTACTAGAGGGACCCGCCAAGGATGTCCATGCTCTCCGTTACTGTTTGCTTTGTATATTAACCCATTCATAGAACAATTAAATCAAAATATTCTTATCCCCCCTTTTTTGTTTCTGAATATGTGCTTTCTGTATTCGCATATGCGGATAATATTGCTGTTGTAACAGATAATCCAGGAACTGCCATTGTAGAAATTGAGAGGCTTGCAAGGGAGTTTGGAAGTGTAACGGGGTACAAACTTAACGAATCAAAGACTCAGATTCTTTGTTCAGAGGCTTTAAAATGGCAAGAGGAAAGAGTGGTTAAAGAAGTTATTTATCTGGGGATTTTGATTAAAGCCAATATGACGGAATTGGTTGACTCCAATTGGAATGATGTGTGTGCAAAAATTAAGGGTTCTTTGGAGAGGTGGGAACGATTATACTTCACTATCATTGGGCGCACTAATATCATAGAAATTAATGTCTTGCCTAAAGTCTTATATTTGTTTAGGTCAATACCTTTGGAATTCCCCAAACAAAGGATACAGGCTCTGCAATCCTTATGTGGAAAATGTATCTGGAGTCCTGGAAAGCCAAGGCGGGCTATGAAGCATATGATGTTACCTACTGAGGGGGGGGGGGGCTAGGGGTTCCGGACTTTTTACTGTATTATGTAGTTTGCTTTCTTTTGAAAATGAGGATATTAATAACAGGGGGGACAACTGAGCATATGTACAATTATCCATCTATTTTTGAAATCTTGTTAGGGCCCTGTGCGAAGCAGAGCCTGTTAATTGAAATTGATGGCAGTTATTATAAGCGCACTCGATTTATGGTGTTATTGGGTGCTTATAAAGTTTGGAGATGGTTTGGAAGAACAATGGGGCATATTATCAAGGGGGTTTATCTCCGCTTTTTTGGCTTTAAAAGGCAAGAAAGCGGAGATAAAATTATCTCCCTATTACCTAGCTGTCGCTAACACCAGTTAGCGACAGCTAGTAGGAGATAGCGACCATCTTGGGCCCCACTTTGCATGTCAGTGATATTTATCACTAATGACATGCAAAGTGGGCGTGCCAAGATGTTAGCGACTGGAAACAGTCGCTAATATCGCTATCTCCTATTACCAACTTTTGGAGATATTTGCGCTAAGCGCGAATATCTCCAAAAGCTAACACCTGCCCTGAGCAGTTCTTAGCCATGTTATCCAATGGGAGGTGGATAACATGGCTAAGAGCATTAGCTCGGTAATGCATGAATATCGCTGTCTTTTTAGCGATATTCATGGATTGCGGCGATTTTTATCGCATTTGCGACAAACCTTGGTAATACCAAGGTTTATTCGCGGTAAAAATCGCAGCAGCTCAGCGGTAAATTTTTGTCTCTAACTAAGCAATAGCGATAATTATCGCTATTGCTTGGTAATATGCCCCAATGGCTATTGAGAAGTTTTCATATTATACGCCTTTCAGAGCATTGAGGATACTGCCCCTGATATTTTCGGACGGAATATCACAAAACTGGCAGAAGAAAGGGGTGAGACGGCTGGGCGATATCTGCTCGGAAGATGGCTCATGAAAATCCTTTGAGGAGCTAAGAGAACCGTTTTTTCTCCCCAGATCTTATTTTTTTTAATTTTTTGCAAATACAGGATTTTCTTTTAAAGCAGAAGCTACGCTTACAAATGAATCAAGCTATGGAAGGGATTGATAAGCGGGTGAAAATAGGGACCTTGTATCAAATACTATTAGGGGGGAAAATAGATGATCTTGAGAAAGTAAGGGCAAAGTGGGCTGATAACTTAGGGGATTCGGAAATAGTGGTTGAGGATCTTCTTTTATTGTCAAAAGAGGCACTAATGTCTGCTAATTTAAAAGCCCAATTTTTTAAAAACTTTGTTTGATTTATATTACACTCCTGCACGTATGGCTAAATGGGATGAGGGATTTGATGGCAAATGCTTTTGGTGCAAAGCTGATCATGCTGATAGTACCCATATTTTTTTCTCTTGCCCTAGGTTATATGATTTTATAGCAGGAATCAAAAAATGTACTCTTTAGTTCTTAACATTCCAGTAACAATAACCCCCGCTATGTTGCTTTTGGGGAATATTCCTATAGATAGTCCTTCTGAGAGGCTATATCCTTATCGTCATTTAATTTTTTTTTCAATGACAGTGGCACGATTGTGTATTGCTACTGAGTGGCTTCAGGAAAAGCCGCCTCTATATCAACAATGGAGATCTAGGATGTATAATTTATATAAATTGAAGTGGGGGCTTTTCTCAATTAGTGGATCAAGGAGGAAAAAGAGAATGGGTTCAAAAATCGGGGGTGCTTTCTCTGATTATTATTAGGATTAAGAATGTGAATAAACATGAAATGTATTTTGTTATAACGGTTTTATATGGATTTCCTATGATTATTTATTAGAAATATGTACAGCTCGGATAACTCCTTCTTTTGATGAATTATGCATTATTGAAAATATTGCCTATATAAAGTCTTGTACTTTTTTTTTGTTGTACTCATGTATACCTGTGAACTTAATAAAAAATAAATAAAAAAAACATAGTGTGGGAACTTCTAACATCTGTGGTAATTTAGGTGCTCCATGAACTATTACTATGATAACAGGCAGGAAGCCGTTTGGGGGTAGGGTTGAAAGGTACAGAAACTGTTATATTTACCCAGGATCGTCAATATGACAGAAAGTAAAGCAAAGAAAAACAGAATACTGTGTACCAGATTTACAACCCCCTTGCACCACTTTCACGTCCAACCGCCCCTACAAAATTAGAAGTGTGTGGGCCTTAACGATGCCCCTCAAGCCCCTGGAACCACCACCCCCCGGGGATTTGTGTATTACGGGAGGCAGACTGTGTGGCCCTCCGCCTGGTGCCCTCGAGGGCCCTGGGTACCACCACGCCCGACGGCTGGCTCCTCCAGTGTCCCGGGGTGCCTATCCCCGGGACACTGCTATTTGCTTTGACAGGGCGGGACTCTCAAGACTCCCGCCCTCCCCAAGCAAACTTAGTTTTCATTTTGAAAGACAGAGCAGTGAAATCTGTTCTCACTTTCAAAATCCTAACCAGATTGCATTACCACATACAAATTAGCAAAAGTTAATCAGATAATGTTGCTAAATAAAACAGCAAGTGTGCTTGGCTTCTCAATATACCAGATTATCCTATGTAATGTTATTGACAATCACATTTTGCTAACTAATAAGAATCATGCTTTTAAAAAACAGAAACATGCACCCTAGTTTTCAGTGTAGAATGTTGTCAAACAACCAATCATTTATTTTCTGTTTTTCAACACTGCATCTTATCCACCATTTTAGAAAACTGCCATTTCATTTACAGAGACCATCTGAGTCCATCGAGAACTCCTTTCAAGATGCTTAGAGTGTGAATTGTGAGACACAACTATATTTTCTTGCGCCAAAAATACTATAGAATGGGGTCCATTTACCACAACAATCTGCATTTCAATATGCATGGCATCTATAGGAGTGATGCTGTACATTTTACAGATGAAGGGAACAGAGTCTTCCTCATGAAGTTTAGACTCTGCATCGGTAATTACTTGTAGGTACTAAAATCTCTCAATAAAGACAATGGCTCTTTTTAGAGGCACCCAAGATCTAAACACATAGGCGGTCATCAGTAGGTAGTTATAGTTAGGACCTAGTTTCCCTAGGAAATCCACAACATTCTATTTGGAATAACTTTGGCGTCGGTTGACGAATCTTGGTCAAATTCTCCAAGAAAATGGCATACTCTGCTCCGATCCTTCCCTGAAAGTTTCAGGGTGATTCGTCAAGTGGGGGCTGGGAAAATAGGGGGTCCCAAAACGTGTTTTCTCCATGCAATCTTCCATGGGTTCTTTAAGTGAGGCTACAACCCTAACTGCTGAACAGAATTACACCAAATTTGGCAAAAAGGTAGAGTTTGGTTTGAAGATTACGCTTTTTGTTAAATGGTGTAAATTAGTTCAGTAGTTTCTGACAAAATGTAAAGTAAAATCATAGATATATCTATAGACGAAGTACCGTATGAGTACTGTCCGAGGATAGTGTGCGTACCATTACGAGTACGAGCTGCATGCTAATTGGCTGTCGACTGTCTGTCAACACTCCAAACCAGGAAGTGTTGGCAGCCATCTTGTGCCTTGGTAGAACCGAGGCACAAGAAAGCAGCGAAAGAAATGCAAAAAACACGCAAAGGGGATATGGTAGAAACACCCTGATCCTGTAGGCCTGCCTAGGGGGTCCCACAAGGACCCCCTAGGAAAAAAACCTAAAAAGAAAAAAGTCGCGGTATACGCGTAAGGTACGCTAATGCTGTCAAAAAGAAGAAAAAACCCGAAGCTCGCTTTATTGTTAATTAGCCCCCAGGGGGGCAAATTTCGGGGGGAATGTTTTTATTTATAATGGGCGGCCCAGAGGGGGCCCACTCCTCTGACAAGGCCTTGGTAGAAATCCTCTTTATTGAGATAACCAGACAAGAGGCACACCCTTGTCGTACATCATGGCCAAGACCTGAAAAGAACTCCCCCTCAGCATCAGATGAACCCCCACACTTAAAGCATTCAGGAAGAGCCATAACACCTGCCTTTTCGAATGATGAAAGATGCACAAATCCCCCCACATAATCCCCCAGAACTTGGAAATCCGCACAGGTGAATAGTGAGGTCTATACATCTCTAATTGATTAATTAATACGCCACCACAGTTTGTGTTTGAGTGTAATGAACAGGCCCTGCCATTGGTTTGGCTGTCTGTAACTCTTAAGGGTAGTGAAATGAGCAGTACTACCTTCTTTAATATACACAGAATCTCTGAGATTGGTTTGGTTTGGCTTCACGTCTCGAGCTAGTAGTTGGAGACCCCTGGTATATATAGTGAGTGGGGAATTGTAGTCCTGAAACATAAATGTAAAGGTTATTACACCACAAAATGCATAATACATATAAGTTTGAATCAGTGCATTCACTAAAGCCTGCCTCACTTCACGAGTACATGCTTACTTGAGTGAATGATTACATTAGGAGAATTAAAAAAAGTTTTAAAAAAAGGGAAGATACTAGAATAATAAGTGGAAAAAAAGGGGAATGAATGTTAATACTCCTATTAAAAAAATAGTAACCTATAGAAATGCTTTAATAATAAAAACGAGTTTAAATAAAGCATTTTAGAAATTATACGAAAGTTAACAAGTATGGAAAGAGGCACATTTACATCAACATGTGACACACTAAAACAGTGGAAATGATAACATCTGTCAACTGAAAAACGTGACTTAATAGTGGGAGGAGCAATAAATTGATCCCAAAGACTGTTAAGTAACCAAAAAGTATATAAACCACACCCGTGGGATGATTAGTTTCATTTCAAAGAATCAATACGGGTGAAGAAACTACGAGCAAAGGAATGAGTTGGAACTGCGGAAACATCTTCACATTATCTTTCATTTCCTCAGAGAGTACATATTGTTAATGTATATTTAAAAATACATAAAACCATATGTACTTTCCAGAGGAGTTGGATGAATTTCTACGGAGGATGGAAACAATATCGAAGTGAGGTAAATTATATGAATGGAAATATAGGTTATTTAATGAATTAGTACGTGCAAAGCATCGATTAGGAGTGATGTCATAATCTTCAATTTATCTTTCATTTCCAGAGAGGGATCATACTGTTAATGTATATTTAAATTCATAATAAACTGTATGATCCTCCAATTGGAGTTGATTGATTTACAACCGACATTTTTTTTTATAGTATGCAAGTATTTCTTTATGATTGAAAAATGTACTAAAACCAAAACTCTTAATCTTCTAGAGTGAATTTGGGCTAAAAGTATTTATATTAAGTAGTGCTTTTTGCAAATTTCACTCGTGAAGAATAGAAGGATTATCTTCGGAAGCACTTTTTTGAAAAAAATAATATAATTGTGGTTTAAAATGTCATGATTGTTAAATGTAATAATGACATGAAATGTACATAAAAAAAGAAAGATGAAGTAGTGATGGAGTGTTTGTCGTAGCACTTCTATTCTACTTTATCTGAAAGTAAAAGAAGCCCAAACATTTATAAAAAGATGGTGGGGTAACGCTTATATAATGTAAACATAAGGAATGAGTGCTTATGATAAAATAAAATAAATGTGGTTGAATAGGTGATACTAATGAATGGAATTTTTTTTTTCATTTCACCCATATGATGAATATAAAAGACTCAATAAAAATATTTTAAAAACATGAGCATTTTTCTTTCAAGGATGGTTTGAAAGTTATCCATTTTATAAAACAACATAATACTGCATGCTAAAGGAGAAAAGTCAGCACAATTATGATAGAATAGAAAATAGAATAATGTTTTTAAATACTTTTACAGTCAACAAACTCGTAAGCAGAGTACACAGTTGAAAGCACCCTACCACAACTAGTTTTTGAAACGCATAGTAAAATAAAGTAACGTCACATAGAAAGCCAATCTAAATTAGCATGAGGAAGGTAGACGTAAGTACACAACAGCCAATCACATTTCAAAATCTGCGCAAGGAAAGGGATTGGTCGCTAATGCGTTTTCTTACAACCAATCAAAAAGTGGTGTTGAAAGTTTCTGTTTTTAACATATGAGTAAATGAGATATCTTTGCATGTACACGCAGCGAGAGGGAATTATTAAAGATGACTTGCTTTCGTAAGACCCCGAAAGGCTTCTTCCTGAATAAGTACGCACTTCACTGTCAGACCCCATCTAATGATTATCCAGACTCTCAAGCCTAAACACGTCAGAAATCATCTCTCATCACTTTCTCTTCTTTTTAGTGTATTGTTTCTGGCAGACTGTGTGACCCTATGCCCAGAGCCCTCGAAGGCCCTGGAGACTGCCACGACAAAGACCAGCTCCTGCAGTGTCTCAGAGCCAGGCGGCCCCCCCACCCAAAATTTAAAAGCCCCGGGGAGAGGTGTAAATTAATCAAGACTGAATAC
Organism: Lissotriton vulgaris; assembly: GCF_964263255.1. Classification (NCBI taxonomy): domain Eukaryota; kingdom Metazoa; phylum Chordata; class Amphibia; order Caudata; family Salamandridae; genus Lissotriton; species Lissotriton vulgaris. The sequence continues at coordinate 1,372,310,174 of NC_141694.1, read as the reverse complement.
GTTAGTACATCCCACTCCTCTTACGCTACCAGGAAAACACAACAACACTACATGGCCCAGATTTCCATTGTAGTGATTTGTTAGATCCAGGTCTAGTTGTCAGATCGACACACACACACTCCCTCATGGTTGGTATACACCCACACCACACCCATCCAGCGCATCCATCACTACACACGTGACCCTATCTATAAAAAAGACAGAGTGCACGTGTTGTACGCCATTTTAGAGTTGTTCCCAAACTACCGAACAAGGGGGCCCTCTACCACATGAGTGGCCTCTTTGGTCACTGAGTTAGTGGTACCCGAAGCACTGAGCGGGTAAAGAAACTATGATGATGATGATGGGAGCAGGAGTATGTCGTTAGCCATAGAGCTATCAAGACTCAGTGCCATATATGAGACTTCTTTGTTTCAGAACGGGACTACATGATGCAGAAGGTGTCTTTTCCACGAAAAGGTGAGCAGTGAGGCCTGGGTATGCATTGGCGGGAGTCAAAGGGTTGGAGCAGACTAGATATAAAAAGGCGACGCAGTGATTTAGACGAACGCACTCCTATATAGTGTATCAATTTACATTTATACATTTTTTTCCAAATAGCAGGAACGTTTTTATAATTGCTGAAACGTCCGGAATATTACCTATAGAAATAGTTCATATAAATGTGAGAAGGAACGTGTATGAAAGCGCGATGTTATCTAACTGCACATTAAGATGGTAACAATTACCAATCATAACATCTTCCTTTTACTATCTTTTAGATGTAGAGCATTATGTCCGGCACGTGGTGAAAAACACCGTTGACAGAAAGGTGAGCTGCAAATATTGTTTTTAGTCAGTCTCTTATTTCTTCTCTCCTTTCATAAAAAAATTACACACAATGTTAACTACCTTTTTATCTTACAGGTTGTGTTTTACAAATTGACGAAACCCCCACAAAAGAAACCTACAAAGCTCTACGTTTGTGTATTCTACAATGATGCGAGGACACTGTAACAATGACTAAGAAGTCTGCTTCTACACGTAGTGCATCCTCTTTGAATGATGCCAATGGTTCAAGGTGAGCAAAGAAGCTTGTTTCTAAGCATGGGCGTAAAATTCGTTCCGCTCGCGGAATTTGCGGATTTTCGGCAAATCCGCAATCCGCGAATTCTCGCGAATTTTCTGAAAATTCGCAAATTTGCACGCAGCGGAATTTTTTGCTTGGTGATACAATATTGCGGTGCGCGGCGTTCACTTACCGTCATTCAGCGTTTGCAGAGTTGTTTTTCTCCATGTTTTGCGTGTGCTGCGCCATTTTGGATCTTGCTGCGGGATCCCACCAGAGTTTGTCGACCGCGATTACATCATTGCGGCTTGCCACCTTGCACAGCGAGAGTTTGTCAACGCGAGTACGTCATAAAGGCCCGTGATCACGCCTCGGGGGAGTAAACAATTGCGAACACGTAGATGAGACGGGCAGCAACAATCTCGCACTCGCGAAATTGCAAAATTTGCAATTCTGCACAAGAAATCCGACAGCAAGCAGCATAAACCTTCTGAAAATGATGATTTTTATCAGAATAACTCCTACGGTTGACATTTGCCTGCACTTTTTTTTGCAAGGAGTCCATTTTGGGGGGGGGGTGGGGGTGGGAGGAAGGATGTGCCCCACAGTCTCCAACTTCCTCTTCCTGTACAGCAGGCTCCTCCCAGTGCTTTGTTCATGTCCTGGTCACTTTGATTTGGATCTTGACCTGGAAAGATTACTTTTTGTGGATGCTGCTGGATATTTGGATTTTTAGGCCTTTTTGACTTTCTTTGGATCACTTTTGGATTAGAAATTTCACAAGTAAGTTTGTTTGGGGCCTTACAGTTGCTGCAACTACAATTTTGGAATTTTCGATTTTTGGGCTGTTGTTGGGGCCTTTTGCCCAGGGGTACTCAGTGGTGCATGGACTGAGTTTTTCTGTGTGGTCTCTTAAATGTATCAATGCGTGTTTCTTGAACCACAAGATTCACATTCACATCCGCACTCACTTTGTTTTCATATAAAGGTGAACATAGTTAAAACGAGTTGTTCAATAAACTTCTTCACTCAATTGTTCATCTGTTCATTTCATTTAATTGTCATGAAATTTTCAGTTTTCATTTTTCTTATTCCTTAAGTAGTTCAATGATTATCATCAATTCATACATTGCCCGATGCATTTCGAGCTACACAGCTCTTCCTCAGGGGACTTTTTTATCTGAAACAAATACATTCCTTTACTAATGGTGTACCAGACTTGATTAAGACAAGCAATTCATATCAATAATCAATAATCAAACAATTCATTCAAGTGACCAAGTTGCAATAGAATCGGATTCCTCACGTTCCCAAACGTGCAATACCTTGAACTAGTGTGTCACCTTATGACCCAGTCATTAAAAAAATGGGTGCGCGCTTGTATAGACAAAACTTCCATATGACTGACCTGTACCCTTGTGGTTGTAAGCTGGTCTGTGAGCTGTAACGAAAATTACAGAGCTTGTAACCTTGACTAAGATAGACTATTTAAACTAAAATGCAGGCGTGTTTCTCCCACCCCCCGGGGGGTTCTATCCATCTCTTACCGTGTACGCGGTTCGTATGGTTTCCCAATGGCGTGCGTCGCTCTTTCCAAGCGATGTCTATGGTTTTTTATGCCGGTCACGTGGGACAGGTAAATTTACGTTGTTTACTTCCTGCCTTCTGTCGCGTATGACGTGAAACGTCATGTTGCGTCAGCGTACGTCGCTCTATCCGTGCAGTGTCTATAGTTTTGTATGCCGGTCACGTGGGACGGGTAAAAACATTGTTTACTTCCTATTTTCCGACGCGTGTGACGTGTTACGTCATGGTTTAGTCCCATTCTATCTAGCTGGATGGTATGTGTGTGTAGTGTAACCTACACTGATTCATGTGGATTCTAGTGGTGAACAAAAAGAAATAAAATATAATAAAAGCCTCCGATGTTGTGCATATATTTTTCTGGGGAACATGATGGAGAAATAATAAACATGGTGATTACCATAGCAACCTTAGTACATGCATGTTATACAAAACAATACATATTGCGTAAAAAAAGGTCTGTACATATCAAATTTGATCATGATGAGTGCTTGGCACCCTATGCAGTCATTTCACGGTGTGGTGCTACAAGAAGCAACTAAGTTCAATCCTTTCATTTAACCCTTTTGGGTGGAGAGTGCACAAAAAATTGATCCAAAATATTTCTCTCCGTAGCAGATAATTGTTGGTGTCTCTTCCTGGCAAATTCTGGAAGCTGCTGCTGAAAGAGCAGATAAACTACAGAGACAACATCTGTTATCCACACAAGTGAAACCAGAGGAACAAAGAACAGTATTTGTCTCGAAGTTCTCAACCAGGAGTTTTTCCATCAAAAAAACCATAATGAAACACTGGCCATTACTGGCCCTGGAGGAAGATTTCAAAGGATTATTCAGTAAACTTCCCATATTTGCATATGAGAGGACAAAAAACCTGAAGGAATTAATCAAAACTACACAACACAAAGAAACAGATACATACAAAGGAACTGTTCCTTGCCACAACTGTGGAAATTGTTCGGCAATAATCAAGGGGAACGTGATTAATCACCCCACCAAAGGCATACCAATCAAACTCAAAGTATCAGGCACATGTGATACCAGCAACGTGGTATATTTGTTGAGATGCCCGTGCGGCCTGTCATACGTGGGAAAAACCCAGAGAAAAATAAAAACTAGAGTGGTCGAACACAAAAGTAACATCAGGCTGAAAAACCAAAAATCCACAGTAGCGATGCATTTTAATGAAGCCAAACATAACCCATCACAACTCAAATTTTGCATCTTAGAAAAGGTTGAGAATTTGCCAGGAAGAGACACCAACAATTATCTGCTACGGAGAGAAATATTTTGGATCAATTTTTTGTGCACTCTCCACCCAAAAGGGTTAAATGAAAGGATTGAACTTAGTTGCTTCTTGTAGCACCACACCGTGAAATGACTGCATAGGGTGCCAAGCACTCATCATGATCAAATTTGATATGTACAGACCTTTTTTTACGCAATATGTATTGTTTTGTATAACATGCATGTACTAAGGTTGCTATGGTAATCACCATGTTTATTATTTCTCCATCATGTTCCCCAGAACAATATATGCACAACATCGGAGGCTTTTATTATATTTTATTTCTTTTTGTTCACCACTAGAATCCACATGAATCAGTGTAGGTTACACTACACACACATACCATCCAGCTAGATAGAATGGGACTACACCATGACGTAACACGTCACACGCGTCGGAAAATAGGAAGTAAACAATGTTTTTACCCGTCCCACGTGACGGCATACAAAACTATAGACACTGCACGGATAGAGCGACGTACGCTGACGCAACATGACGTTTCACGTCATACGCGACAGAAGGCAGGAAGTAAACAACGTAAATTTACCCGTCCCACGTGACCGGCATAAAAAACCATAGACATCGCTTGGAAAGAGCGACGCACGCCATTGGGAAACCATACGAACCGCGTACACGGTAAGAGATGGATAGAACCCCCCGGGGGGTGGGAGAAACACGCCTGCATTTTAGTTTAAATAGTCTATCTTAGTCAAGGTTACAAGCTCTGTAATTTTCGTTACAGCTCACAGACCAGCTTACAACCACAAGGGTACAGGTCAGTCATATGGAAGTTTTGTCTATACAAGCGCGCACCCATTTTTTTAATGACTGGGTCATAAGGTGACACACTAGTTCAAGGTATTGCATGTTTGGGAACGTGAGGAATCCGATTCTATTGCAACTTGGTCACTTGAATGAATTGTTTGATTATTGATTATTGATATGAATTGCTTGTCTTAATCAAGTCTGGTACACCATTAGTAAAGGAATGTATTTGTTTCAGATAAAAAAGTCCCCTGAGGAAGAGCTGTGTAGCTCGAAATGCATCGGGCAATGTATGAATTGATGATAATCATTGAACTACTTAAGGAATAAGAAAAATGAAAACTGAAAATTTCATGACAATTAAATGAAATGAACAGATGAACAATTGAGTGAAGAAGTTTATTGAACAACTCGTTTTAACTATGTTCACCTTTAGATGAAAACAAAGTGAGTGCGGATGTGAATGTGAATCTTATGGTTCAAGAAACACGCATTGACACTTATACTTGACCCTGTGACTCAGAAGGATACTCACATCAACGCACCAATTACACTCCAGAAATCTGGTTCAAACAAAGCACACAGTCAAAACCACTTGAGTGCGGAGTCAAAGTTCCATTTGGTTCTAACAGTCTCTTTAATGTAAACATCATGGAGGGCATGGATGGCATTGGATTGTGGTGATTTTTGTGTGTTTTTCGATTTTTGGGCTGTTGTTGGGGCCTTTTGCCCAGGGATACTCAGTGGTGCATGGATTAAGTCTTTCTGTGAGGTCTCTTTAATGTAAACATCATGGAGGGCATGGATGGCATTGGATTGTGGTTGGTTTTTGTGTGTTTTTCGATTTTTTGGGGTGTTGATGGGGGGCCATTTTGAGGACTGGTACAGGCAGGGCCTGGCCATGTGGTGGGGGTTTAGGGGCCATTTTGAAGCCAGGCAGTGTGCTTTGTTGTGCCATAGGCCTGCACCCAGTCTGCCATGCTTTCATCCATTATGCCCAGGGGTACTCAGTGGTGCATGGGCTTAGTCAAGTTTAAATACTTTATTCGACAACATTGTCATAAAAGCTTTCATCCCTATCTAAGCATAATAAATACTAATCTAATAGTAAAAAAAACATATTAAATGGCATGCCATATTGCATTGTTGGCGAATAAAAAATCTTTAAAATTTACACATTAAAAGTATCATCACAGTCCAAAGGAAATTAATGTAGTTCATGGGGGTTTTAAAGTGCGCGTGCGTATTATCCAAGCCCATCCCAGGAACTTGGCGACTGCAATTACAAGATGAGGGGCACAATTTGATTTCAGGACCCTGTAAGCATCGAGGCATCTCCTTGTGCCCAGGTTTTTGCATGCAGGTTTCAGCCATCTGCTCCTTGGGGCAGCATATAATGGACATACGAATAAAAAGTGCAAAATGTCTTCTGCAAGGGATTTACAATAAAAGCATGTGCTAACGTTATCAGGGGACCATTTAACAGTAAAAGCATTTAGGGGTAGGGTGCCGACTCTGAACTGAAAAAACAATTTCCTATCTAGAGGCTTGGAGATCAGATCCCAGTACAATTCAAACATTGGGAGTGTTTTTATCTCTAAAAACTGGGATGTCAAGGCAGGGGATTGGCTGGAGACCAATACAGCATTATTTATCATTTCCCAATATAGCTTTTTTAATACATTCTTGGAAGGAAAGTCATCTGGGTCGGTTTCAGACCACAAGTGTTCAAGGTGCAATTTTTGGAGTAGTTTCCTCACCTCTTTTAAACAAACTACTTTGTGAAAGGTGTCAGAATTGTCAACATCCAATAAGGCAGCAGCATAGTGGCTCAGTTCCGGGGTAGTTTTTATACGCCTCCAATATAGGAGGGGGCGAAGTCTAATCATGTCCTCGATCCTTTTCCTCCCCAGATCATAAAGGAGAGGAGTGGTGGGGGTACTCTGAGGAACTCCGATTAAGCCTCGCAGGAATTTATTTTCTGCCGCTGATAAAGCATTCAAATTGGTGAAGCCCCAAAGTTCTGACCCGTAAAGACATGCACCCAGCACTTTCATGCCGTAGATCTCCAATGTTGGCTGTATTGGTTTTGAGAACGAAGTTTTATGCTTCTTTGTTATTGCCCCTGCCAACTGATTATATTTTAACGTTACAAGGTCCATGTGAGATCTCCAATTCATACGAGCATTCATAGAGATGCCTAGATAGGTAAAGGCGTCAACTTCTTCTAAGAAAGCCCCATTGTAGACCATTTTCCCCTTGTATTTCTTGGAGGGATTCAGGTTCATAAATTTTGTTTTTGATGTATTTATTTCTAAGCCTCGGATCCGGCAGAATTCTCCAAAAGCGTTTAGTGTCTTTTGTAGACCGCTAGGGGTCCGCGAGACCAGCAAGGTATCGTCCGCGAACATAAGTACTGGAACTCGCTTCCCATCCAGTAATGGAGCATCCGTCGGAGTTTGCTTCAAAAAATCCACAATACCGTTTATGTAGAGGGAGAATAGTGTGGGAGCCAGGACACAGCCCTGCCTTACTCCTCTCTCCACAGGAAAGGTTTCCGTGACCTCCCCCTGGATTCCCCACCTAATCCGGGCGTAGTTGTTCTCGTGGAGTCTTACAAGCAAAGTTAGTAGTTCCGGGCTTATTCCTAGATCCCTTAGAACATCCCAAAGTTTTTGGCGGGGGACTAAATCAAATGCGGCCTTCAGGTCGACAAAAACAGCGAACAGGGGACCATTTAGCAGGGTGACGTTCTTCCAATATATAGTTAAAAAGTGAAACACTTGGTCAACAGAGCTGGTTAAAGGGCGAAATCCAGCTTGATAAGGCGAAAGAATGCCCTCGTCAACTATCCAGGCTTGTAACTTCTTTAGGACCAGCCTACCCATCAATTTTTGGGCACAGTCGATAAGGCTAATTGGCCTGTAGTTGCTTGCTAGAGCCTTATCTCCTTTTTTGTAAACTGGAATAATTTCTGCTCCTTTCCACGTTGGGGGAATCTTCGCCCCCTGTGCGATAGCATTCCCAAGCCATACGAAATATTTACACCAGCTATCTCTGTCTAATAAGAAAACGTCAGCCGGTATACCATCAATGCCTGGTGCCCTGCCTCTGGTCACTCCATCCATTGCCTCATGTGCATCTTTTAGTGTGAATGGTCCATTGACATAGAAGACCCTTTCTAGGGGAGGAACTGCCTGTTGTCCTATATTGTCAGCGTATTGGGGTTTGAAGAAATCAACCCAAGACTCTTTCGGGACGTGATTTTTTGGGCATTCCGCTACACCCCCTGAACCCCATTTTAGTATGGCCCAAAACTCTTTCTGATGTTTGTCAGCACAAGCCTTCTTCAGTTCTAACCAAAGATTCTCATCCCATTGCTTTTTTGCCTTTACCTGGGTTTTTCTATATTCATCTCTGGCTTTCAAAACTCCCGTTTTAGACCTAAGAGCATTACTAAGGTTATGCCTTGCTACTCTACATGATTGGTCGTACCAACCCTTTTTTATAGGTTGTCCATTTCCCTTCTTCTTCTTGCCAGCTTTCAAGAATAGTTTCTGGAGGTTGGCAAAAAACTTTGGCTGTGACTCTTCAATTATCATTTTAAAATTTCCATCATTCAATAAAACCTGCAATCTGGCGACTTCATCAATAACTAGCCCCTCGAGGACCTGCCTATCCTCTGCATTGGCCACTAGAGTTGCCCATCTAACATGACGAACGTCGTTTGTTAAAACAACGTCTGAGGTCATAAGGTTCCTAGCTAAATTTTCTGTCATGATTTTTTGCTCAAGATTAAAAGTTAAGGACAGAGGGTTGTGATCACTCTCCAACCTGGATATGACCTGCATATCGATCACTTTGTTCCAGACTCTAATATCTATCAGAATATAATCAATTCTGCTGCTTGATCTTAGGTTATCAAAGGTATGTCTGCCCTGAGGATCAGAAGGAGTACGACCATTTACTGCCCTCAATCCTCTGGATAGGCATAAACTTTTCACCTGAATAGCTACTTGTGACCATTTTTTAACCACTGGAATGTCCAACTGAGGAATTCCCCATTTAGTGTCTTCTTCGTGGGTCAGATCATTGTCCTCACAGCCCAGTGGTTCAAATGTTGTATTTAGGTCTCCTCCTACTAATATATTATACTGAGTAGATAACTTCTCTAGGTCCACATCTAGATCTGCTATTATATCTGAGGGTATACCCCCTAGAGTCCCCCTGGCATAGATGTTGTATATTGCCAGCTTGCAACCATCGTTGCAAGTAAGCAAGATAGAAAGTAGGTCACTGTTGGAAATATGATTTTGCTTAGTAGTACATTGCAGAGTTTGCCGTAACCAAATGGTTAAACCCCCTGAAGGGCGCCCCTTTAGATTCTTCTTCGCGGGCACATAAAAGTTCAAGAATCCCAAGCGAAATACTGGTGACACTGACCATGTCTCTTGTAACAGTACAATGTCATAAGAATCTATAAAGTCGCACCATTCCGGGGTCTCAGTTTTATGTTGGATACCTGCAATATTCCAAGAGATAATCTTGATGGAGCTTCCTCTTTCCGTACTCCTCTTATTTAAGGGAGTAGTCAGGTTAGGGGAAGGTTCATCAGATAGGGACCTTACTTCAATCATTGTAATACCTGGTTGAGCAGCTGATAAGCTGTTCTCCACTGATTCAGTGGTACAACCTCTAGGGTCGGGTGTCCTACGGCCTGTTTCTTCTACCACAGTGGGACTAGAATTCCCGTGGTGATCCTCTATAATCTTTAGATGCCCTGCACTCTTCGGACTATCCAGTCAATCACATTGGCTTAATCCTGATATGGCAGAGAACCTGTTTTCCAACGTAATTCCCCAATTGCTTTTGTTTGGTGGGTATTTGGATTTTCTAGTAATGGTGTTCCATTTGGTTTTTAGCAACGTTGGGTTTATGGCATTTCCCCTTTTTGTATAAAAGAAGTCCAGCGTTAGTGGCACAATTTCTGTTGATCTTCGCTGAGGGGGGTATATATTAGCTAGAATGTTTGGTAGGGCTTCGGGATCTGAGAGGTGCAACACCACGCAGTCCCCTCTAAACTTTTTACAGCCACCTCCGATCCATTCGACCCTTCTAGCTTTTACTATTTCTTGTGCCAGTTGGTCCCTGCCTCCTGGTTTGAAAGCCATATTCTTGGATAGCCAATGGAGTGATTTATTTATCAATGAAGGGATATTCTCCTCTTGTCCTGGTTCTAATTGAGGAACATTTGCTAGAACCAGAATTAATGGGGAAGCTTCTACTATTAGTTCTACAGGACCCCTATCCAAGTTCTCTATCCCGTTGGTAATTCTGGTAGCAGGCCCTGCTGAGTCCTCAACCCTCGGGGCTGGATTTATAATTCCTATCCCTTCTCCCCCTTGGCCAGATAGGTACGTGGTGTTTTGGGAAGTGCTTGCGGCACTATCTGGGCAGATTATGGCTTTAGTGTTTTTTGGGTCTACCATTGTCAAATTTGTTTGGGCAGGCCTAGGTGTTTCTGTTATAGTTTTTTGCAGAAGTGATCCCAATCTAGTGACCTCTGCTGTGAGTGAATCAATTTTGCTTAAAAGTGGTTTGGTGATCACTTTGATTTTGTTATCTATAGCATTCAGTAGCTTTTTGAATTGGTCTTCGTCTAGATGGATTCCACCTCCCCCTTTGTTCTCAATGTCGTCACCATGTTTATCCTCTGAGGGAGCCTCAAGGCATTTTTTTCCCGATCTAAGTCCGCCCCTTTTAGGTATATTTTTACCCTTGTTTTTCGTTATTCTGGGGGCTGGCATTGGTGTAGGGGCTTCCTCCTCTAGGGTATTACTTTCAATGTCTATAGTGCAGTCGGGGGTTGTTTCATTAATTTCAACTAGTAGTTGGGTCAATGAGTTAGTATCGGGTATTTGAAAGACCTCATTGCTGATGTCAAGAGTTGAGACTGGTGGAGGTGTATTGCCAATAAGCATGTCCGGAGAATAGCTAAGACCCAATGAAGACCTCCTATCCTGGTTGATTTTGGCAACTTTCTGTACCATATATTTTTCAATTGTGTTAATTGGAGCGGAGGATGCTTTAGGTTTAGTCATATTAGTGTCAGCAAAGGCAGTCCTTGGGGTGTCAAACAATAAGATGATCCCGCCAGATACAAAAGTAATAGGGTGGCAGCACTTACTTAGTTAAAATTGAACAGCGTTCGTGGCCCTGCTCCTGCCTCTTCGTGCCGATGAGGGCCGTAGAGGGCCCGCCCTTTGCCCGGGCTTAGCCCCGGGCGCTCCCGCGCGCGACTCGCGGGGGCGAGGGGCGTTCCGTTCTTTCAAGCGCCTCTGGGCGCTCGTGCGGCGTCACTTCCGCCGCCGGGGCACCTGGGTGTTGTAGTACTGATGGGCGCTGGAGCGCTGTGGATGTGAGCGCTGCTATCGCTTGCCGTTTCCCTCACGGCGTGGTTAGGGTGCTGGAGCGCTGGAGTGGCAAGCTGTCTGCTGTCCTAGCTGGCCGTTCACCTCACGGCTTTTGGAAATGTCCCGCAGGAGCTCCGGGCGCTCCGTTCTTTCAAGCGCCTCCGGGCGCTCGTGCGGCGTCACTTCCGCCGCCGGGGCACCTGGGTGTTGTAGTACTGATGGGCGCTGGAGCGCTGTGGATGTGAGCGCTGCTATCGCTGGCCGTTTCCCTCACGGCGTGGTTAGGGTGCTGGAGCGCTGGAGTGGCAAGCTGTCTGCTGTCCTAGCTGGCCGTTCACCTCACGGCTTTTGGAAATGTCCCTTGGCTTAGTCTTTCTGTGGGGTGTCTTGAATTTGAACATGATTGAGGGCATGGATGGCATTAGATTGTGGTGATTTTTGTGTGTTTTTTAATTTTGGGGGGTGGTGATAGGGCCTGTCCATGTGAGTGGGGGCCATTTTGAGGACTGGTATAGGCAGGGCCTGGCCATGTGGTGGGGGTCTAGGGGCCATTTTGAAGCCAGGCAGTGTACTTTGTGTTCCATAGGCCTGCACCCAGTCTGCCATGCTTTCATCCATTATGCCCAGGGGTACTCTGTCAGTGGTGCATTTTATTGGTCTTTCCATTTTGGGGGGTGGGTAAAATAAAAATGCTTACTTGCAAACTATTAATTGAAGCGCTACATATGCAACATGTATTTAACTGATGTTCCCTTAATTTGCTTTTAGGTGCAGAAAGACGAATCATCAGCCTCATCGTTTCTCATCAGTGCCAGGAACAAGTCCTGCTGCGGTGTGTGCAGCACAACGTCACGTGTGGCCACAGATAACTCTGCAACTTGTGCAACTGGGGCCTCCTGTTCTGACATCTGAAGATGGCCCCAAAAAAAGTTGCCCGTAGCTCCTCTAGCAAGAAAGTTGACACTAAGGAGCAGAAGAAGCAAGTGGCGCCACTTACCAAGGAGACTGGTGTGCCGACCGACACATTTTTTGGGAAAAGAAAGTACGCCTTCAGCAGCAGCGGGGTCTGCTGGGGACCAAGCTGGGGGCAGCACCCCCGCTCCATTTGGCTCAGTGCCACTACCACTACGCCAACTTAAGTCCAAGCCCTTGAGTGCTGCAGAGGCAGCCAGTCTAGTTGTTCAATCACCATCGACCAGTGATGTTGGCTCATCGCAAGAAAGTAGCAGCATCCCTCAATCAACACAGGTTGTCGTAACTCATCTGATGAGTGTTCAACAACCACAGCCGCAACAACAACCACATGTGCAAGTACAAGCCCAAGTACATGTGGAAGGAGAGGCGGCGCAAGGAGATGCGCAAGCTTGCATGGAGCGGCACAACCGCCCACAATAGTTGTTCCTCCCGAAGTAGGGGCACATCAGGAAATCGACATTCAAGCTGAGGTATCATTAGAGGAAGCCACTCCTCCTGCTCATTCATTGTCTTCCAGATCCCTAGCAAGGAAAAGATCAAGGATGGTGTCTACATCTTCTTCAAGCACCCTTCATTCTGATGATATGTATGAAAATTGGGAACCAGAACGGCCGTCTGAGAGTGAGGCACACCATGATCTGATAAAGGTAGCTAAGGGTAAAAGGAAGGTCTCCGAGTGTGATGATGACACTGAACAAGAAGTGGCGTATACTCCTGCTGATGAAGACTCTCACGACGGCGACGCAGTCATCATAAACGTCACTCCAGGCTCAGCGGGCATGCAGCAAACAGACATTTTTACCCTAGCCCGAAATGCTGCTGAGCGTGATGTTGGCGACGTGGGAATGGGACCACCACCAATGCAGTTAACTAGTACACCACCACCTACCGCTTCCATATTTTCTCGCCAGTAGGGACCTCCATCCACCTCGACCCCCATTTCCTCAATTAGTGGTGCTGCAAGTGCACAACGTAGTAAAGTTCAGCAACACACATCCTCCACTTCATCTGGCGTTAGCATTCCCAGTATCGCCTCCTCCGCCCCCCACAGACATTTGAAGTCCGCAGTTTGGGACTTCTTTAGTGTTAGCCCAACAAGGGAAAACATAGCCATTTGTACCATTTGTAAGCTTTGAGTTAGTCGTGGTAAGCTTGGTGCCAACTATGGTACCGGAGGCCAGAGAGGTCGTCTTGAGAGACAGCACACTGTCAAATGGCAAGCGCACCTAAAGGAGATCAAGGAAGCCCGAATTGCAATTCAACAAACTGTATCTGTTGATGTTTCATCTGATGATGACGAGGAGGAAGAAGCGTCAAACATTTCTTCACTTAAACCCAGTACCCCTGTCAGCAGCACACCCCCTGCAAGATATATGAGCCACACTAAGAGTGTGGGAGAGAGTGAGACACCAATGCGAAAAAGTTCATCATCACCGATCGTAACTGGGTTGAAGAAGTCATCATCATCCCCTAAAATGGTCCAGCCAACCATTAGAAGCCTGTTGTTTTCAGATGCGCCATTTGAACACAACCACCCAATGACGCGTCTGTATAACACTAAGCTGGCTAAAATACTAGCGCTGGACCTTCTCCCTTTTTCTTTTGTGGAAGGGGTTGGTTTTCTTGAATTAGTGGCAATGCTCTGCCCTAAATGGAAGGTTCCTAGCCGGTTCTATTTTGCCAGAGTTGCGGTTCCAGTACTACATGAAGATGTGCTGGAGGTGATTGGGTCAGCTTTGCAGAAGAGTGCTGTTCAAACTATACATCTGACAACAGACATGTGGACCAGTTGCCAAGCCGTTGATTACATGTGCATCACTGCACACTGGGTCTCTTTTTCAGGGGTTAATGCAAAGCTAACCGCAGGTGTTGACCCGGACAACGTTTTTAAAGCTGCTCGTAAACATGCAACACTAGGCATGATTGCCATGGAGAAAAGTCATACAGGAGAAAACATTTTGCATGAGTTTAACACAAAGGTCTTTCAATGGCTGTCCCCAAGAAAATGCATGATTGGTTATATTTCCATGGATAATGGCGCCAATGTAGTTAAGGCCATGGATAAGGGTAACTATTTCAGAGTGCCGTGTTTGGCGCACTGTATAAACCTGATTGTTAAAAAATTCTTGAGTGAAGAAAGTCCAGTGTGCGAGTTACTGACCACCTGCCGAAGAATGTGCACACATTTCAACCATTCTTTTAAGGCCCGGAAGCAGCTGAGGTGCCTGCAACATGAACGTAAACTGCCAGTAAAAGCACTCATCCAGGAGGTGGTAACACGTTGGAACTCAACCTTCTACATGCTTGAGCGTCTGTTTGAGCAGTATGCGGTAGTCAATCAGTATTTCTTTACACAGGGTTCAGCTATGAAGGACCTGAGGATACAGGTGGAGCAATGGAAGCTAGTTAAAAGCCTGACAGACATGCTTCATCCTTTTGAGGTCTTCACGCGTCCAGTCAGCAGGGAGGACTGTAATTTGGGAAAAGCTATCCCATTGTTGTGCATGCTAGAGCACCAACTGAAGGCGGTGTCTTCTACGTTTCAAAAAGAGGAAAAAAAGGAACAAGCATTTGAGTTGGCGGAGAAGTTATTAGAGCGCCTACTTTGCGATGAACGTCTTCAAAAGATCCACACAGAACAGCATTACATTTGTGCTACTATTCTGGATCCATGGTACAAAAAGGCATGGGCAGGCAGAATATTCTTTCCTTTTGATGACGCAGATGTTACAGAGTACAAACATTGGCTAGCTGTGGCAGCCAGTCGGTTTGAAAGAGAATGGCAGGAAACTGAAGGAAAAGGCAGTACATCTGCATCAGCAGGCCATCCGGAGTCCAAAAAATCCACTTCTGCATCTGTGGCAGAAGTGAGTGATTTTCCCTCTCAGCCGTTAAAGACACCAGCAACCGTATCATCTGCACCAGACACAACAGTAACATTGTGTGAAGAAGAGGATTGGCTAACTCAGCTTGGGTTTGCTTCTCAAAAGGTCCCAGCAAAAAGTAAGCAAAGTGGAGGAACCCTGGAGAACCTTGAGTCGTCGGTGCAGGACTATCTGAATGACTCAACAGAGGTCTATGTTCATGATGACCCATTGGCGTATTGGCATGGGAAAAGACAATTGTGGCCAGAGATCACCAACCTGGCTATAAATTACTTGTCTTGCCCACTCGCAAGTGTGTCTTCTGAACGTGTTTTCAGTGCTGCTGGTGGCATTGTAACTTGCAAAAGGACCTGCCTCTTGCCCAAAAATGTGGAGAGGTTAACAATGATCAAGAAGAATCAGCACCTCATACCACCAGATTACAAAATATGAGAATGCACGCAGGAAGAAGACGAGGAGGACACCAACTTAGATGAGGGAAGTTCTTGTCTGTTAGGTGACCTACTCCCGCCTGAATTCGCAGAGTTGGAGGACGAGCTCTTCTTCCCTGACACCGAGCCCTGAAAATGAGTCAATGAATCACTAACTTTCTTTTTCGTCCTTATTCACTTTTATTCCTTATTGCCTGTCTTTCTTTGTTTTGCAAAATCTATATAAATAAAAACTTTAATCACCTAATCACAAAAACAAGCCCAATCCGCAGAACTGTCTTCACTTATTTGCTTATTGATTTGAAGGTGCCGCAGTCTGCATTACTATGGTTCACAAGATCACAAGAACATGCTCCTCTATCCTCTTCCTCCAGACTCCTATTTCGCTCAAAGCAGATGGCTGGATTACGCCCAATGAAGAAAGACTCTGCACTTGTGGGGGTGTTCTACTTCTTTGCGGGTGAGTTGACGGGTCTGGGGCCGTTGCTGGATAAAAGTGGTTTGGACAAAATCGGAGGTGAAATTTTTTTGCGTTTTTGCTGACTTGCTTGTCTTTGGATGCTGTTTGGGGGGTGTTCCTGGTGTTTTTGGGTGGGTTTTGGGGTCTGGGAGCACTGCTTGCACAGTCTAATGTTGATTGCATTTGTTTTTCAGGAACTCCATGGTGGAAAAGGGGAGTTGGGGCCTAGCTGCACAGCGCCATTTGGACTGAATTCCAGGTAGTAGGCCCATTTTTGCTTTTTGCCAGTTTGGGGGTGTTCTGCTTTTTTCCGGGTGTTTGCGGGTGGGCTTTGGGGTCTGGGAGCAGTGCTGGCACAGTCTAATGTTGATTGCATTTGTTTTTCAGGAAATCCATGGTGGAAAAGGGGAGTTGGGGCCTAGCTGCACAGCGCATTTGGACTGAATTCCAGGTAGTAGGCCCATTTTTGCTTTTTGCAAGTTTGGGGGTGTTCTGCTTTTTTGCGGGTGGCTGCAGGGGTCTGGGGCCATTGCTGGGAATGTCTAATACCAAATAAAAGTGGTTTGGACAAATCGGAGGCGAATCTTTTTGCGTTTTTGCTGACTTGCTTGTCTTTGAGGTGCTGTTT
Source organism: Lissotriton vulgaris (assembly GCF_964263255.1). Classification (NCBI taxonomy): domain Eukaryota; kingdom Metazoa; phylum Chordata; class Amphibia; order Caudata; family Salamandridae; genus Lissotriton; species Lissotriton vulgaris. The sequence continues at coordinate 1,372,293,698 of NC_141694.1, read as the reverse complement.
GGGGGGGTTCTGGGTGTTTGAGGGTGGGTTTTAGGGTCTGGGAGCACTGCTGGGTATGGAAAATTTTGATTGCAAGAGGTTTGAAGCAAATCCATGGTGGCAAAGAGGAGTTAGGGCCTATCTGCAGAGCGCGCGTGGAGTGATTTTGGAAATTTGCCTGAAAATTTCTAAGTCCCCATTTTTGTAGTTTTGCGTTTTGGCTGTTTGGGGGTCTTCTACTTCTCTCTGCCTGCGTTGACGGGTCTAGGGCCATTGCTGGGAATGTCTAATACCGGATAAAAGTGGTTTGGACAAAATCGGAGGTGACTTTTTTTTGCATTTTTTCTGACTTGCCTGTCTTTGAGGTGCTGTTTGGGGGGGGTTCTGGGTGTTTGTGGGTGGGTTTTTGGGTCTGGGAGCACTGCTGCCACAGTCTAATGTTGATTGCATTTGTTTTTCAGGAAATCCATGGTGGAAAAGGGGAGTTTGGGCCTAGCTGCACAGCTCATTTGGACTGAATTCCAGGTAGGCCCAAAGTTTTCGAAGTGTGGCTTTTGTCGGGTTTTGCCTTTTGGCTTGTTGGGGGGGTTAAACTTGTTTTCTCCCGGGTTGACAGGTCTGGGGCCATTGCTGGGAAGGTCACATACCCGAAAGAAAGTGTTTTGGAGACAATCCCTGGGGAAAAAGTTGTTGCATTTTCTGAGATTTCGCTCACTCTACGGTTTTCGGGGGGCTGTTTGTGGGGGTCCCTGGTGTTTGTGGGGGGGTTTGCAAGTCTTGGAGCAATGCTGGGTATGGATACTTTTGCTTGCTTGCAAGTGGTTTGAATGCAATCCATGGTGGGTAAGGGGGGATTTGGGCGAACTTTACTTTCAAAGTACGTTTTGTCACCAATTTCAACTAGGCCTCGTTTTTGGAGATCTGATTGGGGGTCTTCTACATTTTTGCGACTGGGTTTAGTAAGGGCCAAATATCTCTGCCTCTACCTATAAGTGTTTGTTTGGCAGACTACCACTATTTTATCACAACATTGCTTGTGGTTTTAGGCCTCAGGGAGTTATACATGATTGTCTGCACATGATGTGAGTCTGAACACCACACTCACCTTTTTGTCACTGCGCTGATGGGGGTGTTACACCCCTTCACCCCTATGTCCTTGCCAACGCTGGCGGGTTTAAACCCACACTTATCTTCTGGTCACCTCACTGATGGGGGTAATATCCCATCTCCCCATATGCCTGACACTGCTGGATGTTTGACCCCCATCACCTAATCCTCACAACACTGATGGGGTGTATACCCCATGTCCCCTATGTGCTTGGCTAAGTTGGGGGTTTGAAGGCCATGCACATCATTTAGGCACCACACTGATGTTGGGGTGATACCCCATCTTCCCTATGTGCTTCTCAATGCTAGGGGTTTGTACCCCACAATCTGCGTGTGTTCACTGGAGTGATGAATGTAAGTGCATTTGTTTGCAGCATGTGACAATGATTCAGGATGTTAGCACACAATACACAAACTTGGCATGGGAGTAGCGGTAGAGTGTTTGCCCCACCACCTCTGGGGTGGACATGAATCCCCTTCTTGAGTGGACTGTGCTGGTGGGGTGAACATGGATCCCCTTCTGGGGTAGACTGTTCTGGGGGGTGGACATAGACACCCTTCTGGGGTGGACTGTACAGGGGGGTGGACATAGACCCCCATGTGGGGTGTACTGTGCTGGGGGGTGGACATAGACCCTTCTGGGGTGGACTGTACTGTGGTAGGGTATGCACCCTTCTGGGGTGGACAGTGCTGGGGGAAGGGCATCCACCCTTATGGGGGAAACTGTGCTGGGGGATGGGCCTCCACCCTTCTGGGGTAGACTGTGGACTGTGCTGGGGGATGTGCACCCTCCCTTTTGGGGTGGACTGTGCTTGGGGGATGTGCACCCTCCCTTTTGGGGTGGACTGTGCTGGTGGATGGGCATCCACCCTTCTGGGTTGGACTGTGCTGGGGGTGGGCATGCATCCCCTTCTGGGGTGTACTGTGCTGGGGAGGACATGGATGCCCTTGTGGGGTGGACTGTGCTGGGGGTGGACATAAACCCCCCTCTGGGGTAGACTGTGCTGGGGGCTCGACATAGACCCCCTTCTGGAATGGACTGTGCTGGTGTGATGGGCATCCACCCTTCTGAGGTGGACTGTGCTGGAGTGATGGGCATCCACCTTTCTGGGTTGGACTGTGCTGGAGGTGGACATGGATCCCCTTCAGGGGTAGATTGTGCTGGGGGTGGACATATACCCCATTCTTGGGTGGACTGTGCTGGGGTGGACATAGACCCCCTTCTGGGGTGGACTGTGCTGGGGTAGACATAGACCCCCTTCTGGGGTGGACTGTGCTGGGGTGATGGGCATCCACCCTTCTGGGGTGGACTGTGCTGGGGTGATGGGCATCCTCCCTTCTGGGGTGGAATGTGCTGGTGTGATGGTAATCTACCCTTCTGGGGTGGACGGTGCTGGGGGGTGGACATGGATCTTCTTCTGGGATAGACTGTGCCGGGAGGGTGGACATGGATCCCCTTCCTGGGTGAACTGTGCTGGGTGGTGGACATGGATACCCTTCTGGTGTGGACTGTGCTGGGGGTGGACATGGACCCCTTCTGGGCTGGACTGTGCTGGGGTGTACATGGATCCCCTTCTGGGTGTACTGTGCTGGGGGTCTACATAGACCCCCTTGTGGGGTGGACTGTGCTGGAGGGTGGGCATCAATCCCCTATGTGTGTTTTGGCTTTAACAGGTCGTGAAGTATTCATGGGTGGTAGGTGTCTGACTTACCGTATGCGATGTACGTGTCGGATCCACTTGTTGATTCAGTCAAAGGTGTACAGTACAGGGATAACATGCGTGATCATATACATGGCATCTTTGTCTCATACACGTGTTTGTGTTGTGGTGCGAATGGGACCTGATATACAGCTCTTTCAGATGCTGTGACGTACTGGAGGTGGCGACCTGTTCGGCGTGAAGGAAGTGCGCATCGTACTTGCCTGGCCGGAAACTGCTATGGTAATGGTTCTGGGCGGGTCAAATCTGTCTTTACGGAGAGGCCTTGTGCGGGAAATCTTTCTCGATTCGGAGCAAGCCGTTCTTGGACACATTTGCGCATTGTACTTCATCGTTCAGACGGACTGGCTCCCGGAATGAGAGGTAACGCTATGCACAGCTCTGGAAGGGCTGTCCGAGTGAGATCTGAATCGGCCCGTAGGCGTTTGACATCCACTGTTTCGTCTCTTGCTTGCTGCATTGCAGTCTCCACTTCATTCATAACTATAACTGCTTCATTTTGAATAACTGGTTCTCCAAGAGGATCTTGGCTTGGTGGTGCTGAACTTTGACTGCTGTGAACTCACCCTGGCTATGTCAGCAGCAATGGTTCTTCCTGTTGAATCTCATCTTTCAACATTTGCCAGGAGGTTGGAAAGACTGAACACTCAATAACATCTTTTACAGCATTGAAAGACTCTTCGTAGCAGTCACAGTGTTCAAGAAAAACTGATTCAGAATGCCACGTCTTGTGCAACAGCTAAAGTGCCAAGTAGAGAAACTATCTTCTCTCTGGAGTTTCACAACTAAGCTTTTGGTGGTTAACTAGATTTCCTTTGTTGTGTCTCACCAAACAACCATCACATCCAAGTACTGCATGTCTTCCTTCTTTTATGTTTTAAGTTAGATTACTTCTATATGTATAAGGCTGAAGTTCTTCACAGTGACATGTTTTGAAGATGGGGACTCCTTCATGGGTAGTATGTATCAAGCATGTTAGTTTTCGGAATGTCTTTATTAGGGATTTAATTCTGCAAGGTAGTGTATTTCTGGGAAAGACTTTAAATCTCTCTTAAGACTGATTGCCAGGCCTAGGCTTACCACACAATTCCTCTTGACTTAGAGAACAAACTAGCCGAGCTCAACCTGCCTGAGCATTCATAGGATCATATATCTCTATGGGAGACATTTTCAAGCTGAAACTGTATCATTTCTTGATAAGACTCCTTTCTGCAGAAATCTCCTCCCACATCTCTTTCATCTCTGTCTTCTCTGATTATGTTATATATGAAGTGGTGTACCGAGTAACAGCGATGGAGTTGTGTGCAACAATTTGTAGATCCATATTATCATTCCACATCTTTAATATCACAGGATTGCAGTCATTAATGTACTTGGAAGACACTGCTCTTCTTAAATGGTATGTATTTTTAGTGATTTCCATGTCAGTTTATGTCTGACTCCAGACAAATAGCTGTTCACTCTTACTCACTCTTACTTCAGAAATAACAGGACATGGGAATAAAAAATGACATCTTATATAAAATGTTCCTTTACATTTGTATTTTCAACGACAGTACTTCCCACACCTATGAGTTTGAAGCCATAGAACTTGTTGTCTCAAGCCCTTGTCGGCACCGGTACACAGTTGAAATATATATTCCTAATTGTCGACCTACACAAATATCATGTTGGAAATATCGAAGGTACAGAATTTTGATGTCAAGAATATCGTTGGACAGAATATCGAACTTAAGGTAAGTAATATCAAATTTATTTATATCGATGAAAGTAATCTCGAAGTTAGTAATATCGATAGCATATATATCGATGTAACTAATTTCGATGTTACTAATATCGATATTTGTATTATTTTTATGTTTTTAATTATGTATGTGTAATATGTTTTTGTTAAGTATTTTAATTTTTTTAATTAAATGTGTATTATTTTCATGTATTAATACCGTTATTTTTAAGTAAATTTTATGTTTTAGTACCGGAGCGGGTTGTGGGTTTATAGGGGAATAGGGTAGAAAGTAATTTAAATATACTAAAATAATTATTAATTTTTAGGAATTATAAATTCATTTTAATTAATTTATGTTTTTATTTCTGAAGCGGGTTGTGGGTTTATAGGGGAATTGGGTGGGAAGTAATTTAATTGTAATTAATTATTGATTTTATTTTTTTGTTATGGATAATTATTTTATTTTTAATTAATTATTAATTGGCAATTAATTATTTTAATTGGTAATTATTTCTTATTAATTGAAAAATATTTGTAATTAATTGGTAATCAATGTTTTATTAAAAAAAAGTATTATTTGGTATATTGTTTAATAATTTTTAATTGCGAATTAATTTTAAATAAAAAAAATGTGTAATGAAAAATATGTATTCTTTAATATTTATTATTTGGTGAGTAATATTTAATGATTACTATTTATTGGTATTTGTTGTTAATGCATTGTTAATCAATTATTCAAATGTAATTGCTTTTAATAATCATTAATTGTTTGTAAATTATGTAGATTTATTTAAAAATGTAAATATATATTATTTTAAATATAAAAATTATTTATAAGTATGTTAAATTTAAATTCTACGCTATCAAATGCTTTCCCTAATGTTGCACCCTCTGGAGTTGGAATAGTAATTTTTACCCCGGCACTATCCAACGTTTTCCCTACTGTTGCACCCTCTGGAGTTGGAATAGTAATTTTTACCCTTACGCTATCCAACGTTTTCCCAACTGTTGCACTCACTGGAGTGGGAATAGTAATTTTTACCCACCCGCTATTCAACGTTTTCCCTACTGTTGCACTCTCTGGAGTGGGAATAGTAATTTTTACCCCTGCGCTATCCAACGCTTTCCCTACTTTTGCACCCTCTGGAAATGGAATAGTAATTTTTACCTCTATGCTATCCAATGCTTTCCCTACTGTTACACCCTCTGGAGTTGGAATAGTAATTTTAACCCTAAGCTATCCAAAGCTTTCCCTACTGTTGCATCCCCTGGAGTTGGAATAGTAATTTTTAGCCCTACGCTATCCAACGCTTTCCCTAATGTTGCACCCTTTGGAGTTGGAATAGTAATTTTTACCCCTGCGCTATCCAACGCTTTCCCTACTGTTGCACCCTCTGGAGTTGAAATAGTAATTTTTACCTCTACGCTATCCAATGCTTTCCCTACTGTTACACCCTCTGGAGTTGGAATAGTAATTTTTAACCCTACGCTATCCAACGCTTTCCCTACTGTTGCCCCCCTGGAGTTGGAATAGTAATTTTTACCCATACGCTATCCAAAGCTTTCCCTACTGTTACACCCTCTGGAGTTGGAATAGTAATTTTTAGCCCTACCCTATCCAACGCTTTCCCTAATGTTGCACCCTTTGGAGTTGGAATAGTAATTTTTACCCTTACGCTATCCAACGCTTTCCCTACTGTTGCACCCTTTGGAGTTGGAATAGTACATTTTACCCTTACGCTATCCAAAGTTTTTTTACTCTTGCACCCTCTGGAGTTGGAATAGTAATTTTTACTATCAAGCTATCCAACGCTTTCCCTACTGTTGCTCTTACTGGAATGGGAATAGTAATTTTTACCCACCCGCTATCCAACGTTTTCTATACTGTTGCACTCTCTGGAGTTGGAGTAGTAATTTTTACCCCTACGCTATCCAACGCTTTCTCTACTGTTACACCCTCTGGAGTTGGAATAGTACTTTTTATCCCTACGCTATCCAGCGCTTTCCCTACTGTAGCACCCTTTGGAGTTGGAATAGGAAATGTTACCCACCCGCTATCCAACGCTTTCCCTACTGTTGCACTTACTGGAGTGGGAATAGTGATTTTTACCCACACGCTATCCAACGTTTTTCCTACTGTTGCACTCTCCGGAGTGGGAATAGTAATTTTTCCCCCTACGCCATCCAACGTTTTCCCTACTGTTGCACCTTCTGGAGTTGGAATAGTAATTTTTACCCTTACGCTATCCAATGCTTTACCTACTGTTGCACTCACTGGAGTGGGAATAGTAATTTTTACCCACCTGCTATCCAACGCTTTCCCTACTGTTGCACTCTCTGGAGTGGGAATAGTAATTTTTACTGCTACGCTATCCAACGCTTTCCCTACTGTTGCACTCTCTGGAGTGGGAATAGTAATTTTTACCCCTATGCTATTTAACGCTTTCCCTACTGTTTAATTTTCTTGAGGGGGAATAGTAATTTTACATTGTACGCTATCAAATGTTTTCATTAATGTAGTTTTTGGGGACTTTAAATGGTATTTTTATTTATTTATTTGTTTAATATTTTTTGTATTATTTTAGATAATGTTGTATTTAATTACCTTTTAAAATATCGAAAGTATATTTAATTTTTTAATGTAATAAATATAATTCATTATTTTTATTTATGTTAATATTTTGTGTGTAGATGTATTTGTAATTTATGGTATTTGTTAACAATTTATAATTAATTAAAATAAATAATAAATATTATTATTAATTAAGTATATATGATATATTGTATGTTTAATTTTCATTAAAGTTTTATTATTAAATATGTATTATTTATTAATATGTTTAAATATGTTGAATTTATATATAAGTATTATTTACTTTAAATTTACTTGTTTTATTTTTACAGAAAAAAAACGATATTTTTTATTACGATATTTTTAACATCGATATTTTAGTTTCGATATTTTTGTACTTACCATGTTGTAGATAGGGTGTCGATATACTTGCCTTCGATATTCCGCATCGATGTTGCTGTAGGTCGATATTGTCTGTCAATATTCTGTCAGAGATTCGTCAGCGCCATCTTTTGCTATGACGTATGTGACATACTGTTGTATTAAAGACAAGACAGAATCATCACGGGGAAAACATGGCGGCCGGCTAGGAAGCGGGTCGCGGACGTCCGTGGAGTGGTGATGTCGGGTCGCGTGTAATGGTCAGTTGTTGTTTAGCGGATTCCACACACTTGGGTAGAGCGGAGACGCTGCAGCATCACGGCGAGCTGCGGAGTGGTGATGTCGGCTCGTAAGCAGCAGTCAATTGTTGTTTAGCGGACTTTAAAAAAAAAACATACCTGAAAGCTGAGCGGAGACACTGCGGGCATCACGGCGAGCTACCGGTTAATCTTGGAAGCCGTTTGTCGGCTGGATTCAGGGAACCTACAGCGGATGGCGGAGAGTTCAGCTCTGCAATCCGCCGAGAGTGAGGGGGCGGAGTCACGCCATTTGCCGGCCGGGAGCTGGGAGAGAGCGGCGCTTGGAGTGAGCAGAGGGAGAAGAGTGCTGGCAAAAATTGGAACACCGACTAGTGGCGGCAGGGGTCGAGGAGTGGAGACCCTTACGTCCAGCCCTCCGCAGCATTGTGGTAGCATCCGGACTGAAGGAGCAGATTTTGGCGAGGAGCAAGTAAGCAAGGGGGTGAAAGAGGGCAGAAAAACAACCAGATACCAGCTGAGAAGTAATAGACCGGGGAGGCAGGGCTGTTTGTTGGAAGGGAACAATCCTGATAATTTACAAGGGGGTCCATCCTCTTTGTCAGTGGAGTGCAAGAAGGGTGATAAAAACGAGGGGGTAAAGAGAGAAACATTTTCTAAACCTACGTTTTCACCCTCAAAGAAAGAGAGAAAAAAGAGACAAAAAAAAGAAAAAGCTGGATTTAAGACCCCAATAACTCCTTCACTCAGTTCTTACTTCAAACCTGTCCCTAAAGTTTTGGTTTTGAAACCTGGTTCTACTTCCCAGCTCCAGCCCCATCTTAGGACTGAAGAGGTAGTAGAGACGGCCGAACAGGATTGGTCAACCCTCTTAACCCCTAACCCCTTTCAGGTTCTGAACACAGAAATGGAGGTAGAAAATGCTGTCAGCCTCGATACAGACCTAGCAGAGCCATTTACTAATCAGATAGTCCAATCTAATACATCAGAATCAGTAGCGGGAAGTCCAGCTGTGGTTCCTACTGAATTGCGAGAGAATGCAGGAATGGACATATTTACAAAGAGAGATGAGACATCAGTTAATGGGAAAAAAAATTCCTCCGAAGAAACTAGTCCTACACAGCATGAGAGATATGCTTCAGCAGATTCGTCCGTTATGGATTTTTTTAAGGAAACTGGAGCAAGACATTCATTTAGGTTTTGAAGCCTCTAAAAAGAATCAAGAGCGTATTAGCGCTACATGTACTCTGTTAGAGGACAAGATCGATAAATTAACTATACGTGTAGGCCAGATGGAATCTGAGATAAAAATGGTGCACGGAAGAGTCTTGGATAACCGCAAAGAGATAGAGACATTATACTCTCAGGATAGAGAACTTGATGAAAGGGTAAAAAGATTGGAAAACATGCAAAGGCGCAACAACCTCAAAATTCTCAAACTTCCAGAAGGGAAAGAGGGAACAGACATAAAGACTTTTATTGTGCAAATGTTAAAAAAAGAGCTGTCACTAGATGAAACTGAGGAGTTGTTGGCCAGAGACATTCAACGAGTACATCGCGACCCCTTTAGGCTAAATCCAGATCGGGTAAAGCCAAGAAAAATTCTGATTAATTTTGCAACATACTCACTGAAGGAAAAAATTTTGCAACTCGCTCTAAAGAAAAAGTCTATTTTGATAGATGGAGTATCAGTGGACATTAGGTCGGATCTGTCTCCAGCTACAGCTAATAGGCAATGGGAGATGGGAAAACGGTTGACACCCTTAAGGGAGTTAGGAGCCACGGCCCAGTTAAAATTTCCGCCTTCCTAAAAGTTATGTGGCATAACAAAATGTATACATTTCGTACAGTTGAGGAAGTAGATGCTTTTTTGGACGTTACCCAAGTAGCATAGAAAGTAGCATAGAAATAGAAACCTGACCAAGGTATATATAAAAAAAAAAAAAATTTAATGAGTGACATCACCACTGAGACGTCCACTGGCCTGGGCCATGGGAGTAATGGTTGGGTTTTCCGGGGAGGGAATTGAGAGTGAGGGGAGGGGAGGGAGTGGGTTCAGGGAGAAAAAAAAAATATTCCTCATGAGCTATCTTGCTGTGTCCTAATCAGAAGGGAAATCTGGGTACTATATGATAAATATTATGAGCAGGGCTAATAAAAAGGAGCTAAGGTTCCTCACTTGGAATGTTGACGGGCTCTGAGTTAAATCAAGAAGACTACTAATTTTGAAATATTTAGAAGATTCGCCAGCACAGGTTATTATTTTGCAAGAAACACACTTAAGACAAAGGGAATGTAAGGACATATTCACTACTCAAAAATGGATTGGAAATGCTATTTACACATCTCAAGACTTGGTTACAAAGGGAGTGGCTATTTTGATCAGAAGAAGATCTGATATAGTAGTTGAAAACAGTTTAGTAGATAGTAGAGGGAGATGGGCGATTTGCAAGTTACGATTGCCGGGAGAAACGTTAGTAGTAGTTGGTTACTACGGCCCTAATACTGATGATCCTACAATCCAAGAGAAAATTGAAGTGGAACTATTGGACTTCTCAGGTAAAATTGTTATGGCAGGAGATTTTAACACAGTATTAGATGGCAAGCTGGATAGAACTGGTAATCCTAGGGCAATAGTGAATAGTAAAATGACTGCTAAAGTAAAGTCAGTTATGGCTCAGCTAGGGCTGTGTGATATTTGGCAACTTAAAACAGCAAAGCAGCTAGGATACACGTTCTATAACAAAAAATATAAACATAATTCAAGGATTGATTTTTTTCTGATAGATATTAGGCTGAAAGAGCGAGTTATTAATGTAGACCATATAGGGGCACATTTATCAGATCACTCTGCCGTGTGTTTAAACTTAACTAGAAGAGACGACCCCGGTTTGGAGATTAGATCGCACAATTTTAGCTGATGCAGAAGTCTTAGAAAGTCTTAAAGAAGAGATACAAATTTTTTTGGAGATAAACCTGGGATCGGCTAGGGAAGACATAGTGTGGGAAACATGCAAAGCATTTATGAGAGGTAGCATGGGAGCTCTAGGTGCAAAAACACGTAGACTATATTATAGTCAAGTCTCTAATCTAGAAAAAGAGATCCGAGAGGCTGAATTTATTCAAATCTCTCAGGGAGTTACCATCTCAGATGGACCATGCGAGAAAAAACTCTTAGATTTAAAGGTTCAACTTACTGCAACACTTACCCAAAGAGTTAAAGAGAGATGGGAAGCCAGTCAGTTGGCACACTTTTCATACGGAGAGGGATGTGGTAAGCTACTAGCGTGGAAAGCCAAGAAAGATGCTACACGGAATCAAATTAAGGAGATTAAGAAACCAGGGACAGACCAAGTTATTACAGAAAATAAACAGATTGTAGAAGCGTTTCAGCAATACTTTGCAGATGTTTATACAGAGGATCTCTGTCCAGATAAGGTTGAGATTGAGTCCTGGCTGCCTCTAATACAACCGCTTGTAGATGAGGATATGTTGGAATTAAATAAGGAAATAACTCAGGAAGAGCTGATGAAAGTTATCAAGGAAGGCAAAAGAGGGAAAGCACCTGGACCAGACGGTCTACCTGTAGAAGTTTACAAAGCTTTAGGAAATACGGTGGTCCCCACTTTGTGTCAGTTGTATAACAACATTTTCAGAGGAGAAGTGGCAATCCCAAGCTCATGGAACGAAGCTGCTATTGTTTTAATACTTAAACCAGGGAAATCCCCAAAAAGTATGGATGCGTACAGGCCGATTTCACTTTTAAATTGTGACTACAAATTTTTTTCTAAAATCCTAGCGGATAGGCTTGGTAAAATCATTCATAAACTGATCCATGAAGATCAAAGAGGTTTTATCAAGAAGAGATACTTAAAAGATCTTACTTTTTCATTGATAGGTATGATAGACTTAGCCTCTAAATATGAATATCCCTTGGCAGTTATTGCGTTAGATGCTGCCAAGGCTTTTGATCGAGTCAATTTTGTATACTTAAAAACTCTTTTGCACCATCTTAATTTAGGGGATAAGTTCACACAATCTATTTTTTCTTTGTATTGTGCACCTACATCAAGAGTACTGGTAAACGGAACCCTTACGCTTCCTATCAGAGTAATGCGGGGCACGCAACAAGGATGCCCCTTGTCACCGCTGCTCTTCAATATATATATAGAGCCTCTTGCATGCAAAATTAGACCTTCAGTAGAGATACCCCCTTTTGCTGTGATGGATTGGTCCAAGAAACTTGGGTTATATGCGGATGATATTATTGTTTATTCTACTAATTTAGTTGGAACTTTGGAAAATTTAGTGAATACGACAAAGGAGTTTGGTAAGATTTCTGGATATCAGTTAAATCAAGACAAAACTGAAATAATGACTTGGAATCTTGACACTGAAGGTGTTAAAATCACAAAAGAAATGAGGTATTTGGGAGTTAGGATTACTCAGAAAATTGAAGATTTGGCAAAAACTAATTTTGATAGGGTGAAGAAAGAGGTTGGGGACACGTTAAAAGGTTGGATGAATTTACCCCTGTCAATATATGGAAGATCCAATCTTGTAAACATGGTGATTGTACCTAAGATTACCTTTTTGTTCGAGACTATTCCGCTGGGCTTCAAAAAGGAATGGCTGGCGAAGTTACAAAGCATGATAACATCGTTTATCTGGGCGTCAAAATCCTCTCGAATTTCTTGGAAGAAAATAAGGAGGAAAGTTGAAAAAGGAGGATTGGCGGCTTCAGACTTACGAATATATGCATGGGCTTTTTGTTTAAAAAATTGCAGGATGCTGTTGGGTACTCCTGTTAACTCTCAGATCGGAGGTCTTTTTGCGATAATGCTGAAGAGATCAGGTTATCATGAGTTTGGTTTTTTGTATAAGTTTGGAGACCCTAAGTTTTTCAAAAAAGTGAAACTCAAGAAGTTGAGAGACTTGGCGGAGATATGGTATAAGATCAGGAAATTATCTAAACTTCCGTATTTCAGCCACAGTGCCCAAATATGGGATTCTCCTGGAGCCCCCTCTTGGACAAGAGATGCGCTTGCTTTAAATTTGAAAAAGGAACCTGGTTTGCAAAGGTGGAAGGATTTGTTTCAAGACGGCAATTTAATTCCTTGGGGTAGTTGCCAACAAAAGTGGGGCTCAGTCTTCTCAAAATATAAATACTTACAGATTCAAAGCTGGGCAAGCCATTTGGAAGTAGAGATTGGAGTGGAAAATGAGCTTGAGTCAAAGTTGGAGACGGGGGCATTCGAGAAGGAAGTAGCTTTCTGGTATTGGCGAATACTAGATATGGAGGATGGAACATTTGATTTACCAGAGACCCTGTGGAAGGAAAGCTTGCCAAGGATCGCGACAGAAGACCAATGGCAAGTAACTATGTGCATGCTATATAGAATTGTTAAACCGGCAAATCTGAGGCGAAATCTTTTGTTTACTATCCACAGGGCATACTGGTCTCCATACAGGCTTTCTAAATTTAAAGATGGAGGGATTGTTGGATGTCCAAAATGCAAAGCTCCAAATGTTGATGACCTACACATGTTTGTGTCCTGCCCAATTATCAAGAAATTCTGGTTAGATGTGAGTATTTCTCTCTCCAAATCTTTGAACCAACCCATTGAGGTAAGCCCCGAATTAATTATTACTGGGAGAATTGATTTACAAAATAGATTTTTGAACAATAATTTCAGACTTATTTTTTATGCTATGTTGTTGGCACGTCGAGAGATATGTAAACTGTGGGTCTCACCACTTAGTCCCACTTTATTAGATTGGGTTTTAGCTATGAGGTACATGGCTAAGCTTGATATGTTAGACCGATCTAAAAGAAATAGAGGATTTTGGATACCCTTCCTGCTAAATTTTGGTTAAAGTTAACTTTATGTTAAAGTCCAATGATTAAGCCCGTGCCTGTCTCGCTGGTATTTGAACTACCCCAGTATGATAAAGAGAGTTGGTGGAAGACACACATCTTGGGTCAGGGTGGGAAGAAGGATAGTTTAGAGGAAGGCCAGGCCCAAAATATGTGTTGTCTATGCCCCATTACTCTAAATCCAGCATAAGAGATAACAACAGCCCAGTGGTGGATTAGAGAGAAGAAGGGGCGGCAAGACGGCAAATGAGGATAAAAAAAAAAAGAAAAAAAAAAGACAGAATCATCACTGTCTGTTCCAAATTTTGGAGCATCTATAACCCATAATAGCATATGAATATGTGGAACACCTCTAACTTGGTACTCTTTACACCAAAATATATCAGCTACTTCTCCAAGAAGAGGATTTGTTGTGTTGCATATTACAGACATCATGGCTTGAAATCTGTAGCTGAAACATCCTCAAACATATGCAGAGTCCAATGAGCAAAGTGTTCCTGCTGTCTTCAGATTGATAGATATCTTTTTTGCTTGAGTTCACTTCTCCTAAGAAATCAAGGAGGTTATCCCATGCATACCCAGCACAACTGAGTGTTGGATATCAAGTTGTATTCCAGGTTTTCATCTTTTCCTTGAACTTGTCAATTAATTTCCTTGCTGTGATACTTTGCAGATTCACTCCTATCTTGAGAATGTTGTTTAATGCATAAGACAGTCCTGACAAGCCACTCTCAAATAAAAGGTGAAATATAAAGGCAATACATTAGCGAAATCTAGGATCCTTCGAATATAGTCTAGTTGATCTGTATTAGGCTGCTGGTTTATGTACAGGTTAGTCATCATTCCTACCACCCACTTCTGTATGAATGAGATGCAGAAAACATTGACTCTAAACTTTGCTCTCATACACTCAAGGGAGCTCCTCTTGCTTCCTTAATTTGAGAGAGATCAGTAGCATCACCAATAATCTCTTTAGAAAGCATAGGGTGGATACTGTAGTGTCCATACATTTGTTCCGATCAGGATCAATCCACCTTTTAAGAATACTCAAAACCGACCCTACTCATAAAGCGGGTCATACGTTAGATATTGTATGCACCAACTTCCAGGACACGCATATCAATGAATTAATTCCTATTTTATGCTCAGACCATGTAATAATCAAATTCACCATTAAAACAAATGAGTCCCCACAGATTCACTCTAAAGAAAAAAAGCTGAGTCGCCCATGGAAAAAGATTAACTTAGAAATGTTTGCGAAAACGTTTGCCCCCCCCGAGAGTAACTGAGGACATAGAGCTTGACAGATTGGTCTTAGACTTTGATTCTGCAATCAGTAAGACCCTGGATTCTATAGCTCCTAAACGCCTAATAAACTGTCAGAAACTGAAATCGCCCTGGTTCACTGATGAATTGAAAACTATTAAACAACACACCAGGAAAGTCGAACGAAAATGGTGTAAATCAAAAAATATTGATGATAAATCACACTATAAAATTGCTCATAAAGAATATATGAACAAAATCGCCAATGCTAAGAAAAGCTATCTTGGGGAAAAAATTAAAGCAGCTGGTAATTCACAGAAAGAATTTTATGCAATTGTAAAAGACTTTTCAAACCCCATTGCCTGACAAAAGGTCATTCAGGAATCCCAGGACTGGGCCGACGAACTAGCCACCTACTTCAAAGACAAAATTAATACAATCCATGAATCATTTCCCAAAGAAACAGGCACAACTAGTGAGCCATGCCATGCTGATCCCTCCACTATAAATCCCATACAGCAAAATTTAGCCGACTTCGGAACAATCACGGAGGACAAGGTAGCCAACATACTAAAAAAGGATAAATCAGGTTACCCCAAAGACCCAGCGTCCGCACCGATTTTAGCCAAACTAGCACCTGCCCTGACTCCCACACTGACCTCTATTTTTAATATGTCCCTAACTCGTGCCTTGTTCCCCACCCCCTGGAAGGAAGCCATTGTGAGGCCAATTCTTAGGAAAAACAACACAGACCCCAAGCAACCGGTGAACTACAGCCCCATATCTTTACTACCACTCTTTGGTAAATCAACGGAATCTATCATCAATGCAAAACTGGTAAAATTCCTTGAAAGACACTCGCTATTAGATTGCTCACAGTCAGGATTCAGAGCTTCCCACAGCACTGAGACCACACTGATAGAGGTGGTTGATAATATCCGGTTGGCACTAGACTCCAAACAGTCGGCTATTCTCATCCTGCTAGACCTTTCGGCGGCCTTCGACACCATATCCCACAGAGTTTTATTAAAACGACTGGCGGAGATAGGTGTCGAAGGCCAAGCCCTGGGCTGGATCGAGAGCTATCTCACAGGCCATAGCTCTAGGGTCAAATCAGGACCTTTCTCATCAGATGCTATTGATAACGACAAGGGAGTGCCCCAGGGCTCAATTTTTAGCCCAACCTTATTCAACGTCTACGTATCACCATTGGCCAAAATAATTAGGGACATCGGCTTCGACACACTGTCGTACGCCGACGATACCCAAATTCTTATAACCCTTGGCTCTGATCCAGCAGAGACTAAAGTGAGATTCAGGAATTGTATGCTAGAAATAAAAAGCTGGATGACCAATAATTTCCTAATGCTTAATGCAGGCAAATCCGAAATAATGCTTTTCGGTGCGGCCAAATCCATCTGGTCCCAAGAATGGTGGCCACCGGAACTTGGACCCTGCCCATCTCCAAAAGACACTGTTCGGAACCTGGGCTTCATCCTTGATGACAAGCTGTCCATGGCTCCCCATACGAATAAATTAGTACATACCTGCATAGGTCTCATGAGGAGCCTAAGGAAAACATTCAAATGGCTGCCCTTGTTCTATCGTAAACCATTGATTCAAGGCTTAATTACCAGCCGCCTTGACTATGGTAAAGCTCTCCTTGCTGACGCAAACGAGGGCACACTAAATAAACTGCAGACACTATTTATTGTAATAAAACTGACATTACTCTTTAAAATTCATGCATGTGTATCCATGTCTATTTTGTGTTAGTGTATGCATTAGTCTCTCACTTGGTATACTACCATATCTAATACTGTGTTCCTCTGTATTGACCTATGTTTAAAGGATGACAAGTCTGGATTAGAAACTAGGTTGTGTCAGTACTTAGCTGCATATCAGAATGAGTCTGAAAGTACACCTGTAGGTTTGCCAGTGCATGTTTAAGTATACGTGCTGGTACGTAACTGTCTGTTTTCGTGCCTCAATGGCTCTCTAAATGTGTATGTAAATGGCTGAAAAAATGCCTTTCATATGCCTGCTCAGTCAGATAAGTACATTCTGAGAATTTGAGTGAATGTATAAGTCCCTCTGTCACTCTGTGACTGGATTAGAGGCTGTATGCTTTGGAAATACGTATGTCAGTTGCATAATGTATGGTATGCTCTATGTAGTATTTGGTGTAGGGGTCTACAAGTGAATTAATAAGTGAATAAAACTCAAAAAGACATCTCCCTATCTTGTAAGCACCATTCTTTATGTCATACCTACAGTTTATCTCAGAGGAGAGTTATGTGTAATAAAACATGGAAATAAACTTTACAAATGTCTTTTGTATGCTAAGTGAAGCTAGCCATGAGAGTGTACAGATAGGGTCTCCACTACTAAGCCTTGCCCTTATTTAAAGGACTATGTGTCTTGGTGAATGATGAGGTTGTGTCACTGCTTGCCTACATATCGGAGTGAGTGTAGGAGTCCAGCTATAGCAGTGCCATGAAATGTTTAAGTAAATGTGCTGTTAAATAACTGTGTGTTTTTTAGTACCTCAATGGCTCTCTAAATGTGTGTATAAATGGCTGAATACATGCCTTAGTGCTTGCGTTAGGGAATAGAGGGGTAGGTAAGTATGTCTGCAAATGCCTTTCATACACCTGCATAGACATTCAGAGTCTGAGTATATTAGTGAATGTATAAGTCCCTCTGTCAATCTGTGACTGGGTGAGAGAGAGGGTGTGTGCTTTAGAAGGATGTATTTCAGTTGCAATATCGATGGTATCCTGTACATAGTGCTCAGAATAGAGGCCGGCAAGTGAATGGGTAAAATCCTAAAACTCAAAAGGGCATCTCTTATTTTTTTAGGCACAAAGCACCATGCTTTATGGGATACCTACAGAATATCTCAAAAGAGATTAATCTGTACTAACATGTGAATATAAGACTTGCCAAATGGTTTTCACATGCCAAATGATGCTGGACTCCTGGATTAACAGTTTGACAAACAGCTTTCACATACCAAGTAAGGCTGGCATTGAGAGTGCACAGAAAGGGTCTGGAGTAGTAGGCCTGAACCTTGTTTAAACACTGCACATTTAACTATGCCTACTACTCTCATACTACACATGTGACATATTTTTTGTTTAAGATGCATGTCTTACAATTTAAGGGCAGACAAACCTGCTCTATTACCAATACATACCCTAAGGCTATCTAATACATAGCTCTGAAGTTTTTCATGTTCACATATTATGTACACCTACAGTGCAGAAATAGGACTGCAAGTCCCAGAGTTAAAAGAAAAATATTATTTCTGAGAACCACATCATGTATAGCCATGTAAAACTTTGCACATCGTCGCATACATTAGTAAGAATAACTTTAACACTTAGGAAGGGATTTTTGTTTCTAGCAATTACAGCATGAAGTAAAACAGCACATGTACAATGTTAAATTCCTGGGTATCACATTGCAAACTAACTTCTCCCTCAGCTACTCTGCACCTGACACAAACTGCAGCATACTCACACACTCAGAAAGTGTCTTACTCACCTACTGATAAATATATAAAAGCACTCACACTATCACTCATAGATCATTTGAAAAAGTTTAAAAACGTTTCTATATTTTTCATACTCAATTTTACCTACCAAAAATACACATATATCTTTTCAAAAGAAAAATCTCAAAGAACAATATACTTCACATAGAGTAACCATTAATGGCAACCTCTTCAACTTTGCACTCTCTGATAGTGTGGAAGGCAGCAACTAAAACCCCATCTTTAATTTTTTAGTTGTGTAACTCCACTTCTGAATTGTCAGTATGAGCTAACGCTTTCATACACTTTTAAATAGAAGGCCAATATAGTTGGGTATTTGCATATTCGCTGCTTGTTCATGATCATCACAAGAAACTCCTGAAAGCAACAGGAGTCCAAAAGAATTTTTAGCATGCTAGTTTTAGGATTTAGAAGCTACAGTACACTTTATTAACAAGCCCTGATTAGGAAATTAAACAATTATCAAGCAACACATTTCTAAAAACAGACAACTCTCTCTTTAACACCCTTCTCCCAATACACTCTTAGCACAGTCTCCATAGCAACCCACTAGAACCATTAGGTCACAAGTTTGCAGCACATTCTAGAAGGATCATACTACAGATCAAAATACTTTTATTTGATTTCATTAAGAATCATAAAAGGGTGGGCGTACCACCATGAGTCATAAAACCATGGATCAACATTTTAAAACTGGTCTCTAAAGGAAGAAGACAAATATTGTAGGGAAATGATAAGCAAGATGAGGCTTAATCATGTCAACGGGCAATAAATAGTTTAAGGTTTTAAAAAAGTTCTTCTGCCACGTTTTACCAAAAGTCTTTAACACAATAAAGCGATTTAGTTAGTAAGCATCTGGGGAGATTAGCAGTTGGTACATTAAAAAAGTTGTGATCTGTGCCACTGAAGAGATGTAAACAAATTGTGTTAAGGCTGCTTGCGTTCATTCGCTATATTGTCCAGTTCATTTGCAGCTGATTTCCATTAGTTTATGGCACTGCAGGACAGTTGAATGGAAGTCCCGCCATACTATTTTATGACTGCTGCTCAGCATGTCCTTATGTGTGCTTTCTTAGTTCATCCCGCAAGACTGTTTTCTGGGTTCTAATAATGCGGGGCAGATACATAGGAGGTGCAATAACGGCTCATCTCCCTGTCCGCATAGCCGACATTCTTTAGTTAACCATGTTTGTTTCCATTTTGGGGTCAAATCCTTCGTGGGGTATACCCCCAGCCTCAAGAGTGTCAAATAGCGTTTTTTATTATATGAAAAGTGTTCAAACAGGTAGTGTTGGGCTTTTAGGGCATGGTACAATTGTGTCACTACCCAAGCGTGCTTTTTTTTAGGTGTTATCGGTTAATAAAGATGTTTGTTTGATCGCGCTATTCACAACAATTTTAAAACCGGAAAATGTTGTTATGGTTAGCCATGCCTCCTGTAGTTGTAGTTCTAAGAGTAATTGTTTTAGCACTGTGGTAATCCAGTTTTTTAGCCTGGTTTGGGCTTCAATCTCCATCAAACAATGGTGGGCTAAGGTGTTCTCTTTGGCTGCTTTCATCCTCCAGTAGTATTTGACTAGTGCGTCTTGTCTGGCTGGTTTCTGTTTTTTTTCCCCAATATTCCAGTCGGATTTGGGCTTGCAAAATTTGATGAGGAATTAAAAACAAGCGCTTGAAGAGGGTGGATTGTGCTGTATTTAGTGCTGTAAGCATCATTGGTGTTCAATAAATCTGAACCATATGAGATGGAATTTCATTATGAAAAAATGGGGTAACCCAACAAGTCAACGGACCTGGGTGCAGTGCGGGAATACATTAAACAATACCTTGTTTATAATGCGTTCATAAACAAGGTATTGACTGCATATATGGAAGTGGTTGTTCTAGGTATTGAATACCAATTTTGTATTCCCATATGAGAAGGAAGGTAGAAATGTAACTGCGATTACTTTAAGCAGGTGCCCTGTTGAGCAACCTGAAAGATTTTGCTGTAAGCTTTTCAATGCGAAGACCACTTGTTTTCCTTTTGTAAGACCTTGTTTGAAGTTAAGATGGCAATCCAGTTGAAATCCTAAGTATTTATAAGAAACCACCCTGGTTAATGGTTTCTCATCTAATTTCCAGGTGAATTTGCTTGTTGAGCGATGTTTGGAGAAGGATATCACCTTTGTTTTGTGTGGTTAATTGTGAGTTGGACGGAGGTGATGTAGGCTCCTAGTTTGGAAATTAGTCGCTGCAGACCTATTGGAGTTTGTGCTAGTAGGACAATATTATCCGCGTATTGAAGACTTGGGGGCAGATTTATGTTAACTGGCGCATCCCCAGGGATGCGCCAGTTAACGTGCGCCACAGTGCGCCACAGCTACGCCACCCATGGTGCGCCGCATTTATAATGCGGCGCACCATGGTGCAAAAATGGCACAGATGCGTGACGCATCTGTGCCGGAAATGTGACGCATTGCTGGAGTTGCGTCGCAAGCGTGCCGCAGCTCCAGCAAGGCTCGGGGGTACACTATCTGCACAATGCTGCGTCAAGACCTACGCCTGCTTCAAGCAGGCGCAGGGTTTTGACGCAGCATTGCCCTCAAAGTGACTGAGTGAAATCTCATTGATTTCACTCAGCCACTTTCAGGAGGCGTTCCTGCGCAGGAACGCCCCAGCTGCGCAGGAACGCCTCCTTATGGCGCAGTGCTTTACAACGTAACGCATCTCCTAGATGCGTCACGTTGTAAATAGGGCGCATTGTTTGCGTCGCAGTTGCGTCAAATAAAGTGACGAAATTGCGGCGCAAAGAGGCGCAACGGCCTCATAAATCTGCCCCTTGGAGTGGGGATTTTGCCCAATTTTGGTGGGTCTGCTTGAACAAGGCAGCGGTACTTGTCTAGGTCAGTGGTGTAAATGTTAAATAAGCAGGGAGCCAATACGCACCCCTGTTTTAACCCATTGAATGTTGCAATTTTACTAGTTATGCTGCACCAGTCTCCTTTCCTTATTTGGACCCACGTATCAGTGTACAGGTTGGTGATAGCCGCCAAAAGTTTGGGTGGTGCCCCCCAACTTTGCATCTTATTCCATAGTTTGGCTCTTGATATCTTATCAAAGGCCGCTTTCAGGTCATACTAGTTACACAATCAGGTGCAGCAGGTGTGGTTTACTGTACACAATAAAAAGCATGTCCAAGTCTGAATTACACTTTTTTTTATCTTTACAGAGCCATTCATAGATATACTGGCACATGCATTAAGGTAGGCTTTTGTGATTCCTTAAGTGTGACTCACAAATTGTGAGTCGCAATTAAGGAATGGCTTCTCATTCATTCCCATGTGCCTACAGGCCCATTGGAATGAATGGAAATTGCATACACAATTTGCGAGTACACATTTGGTGCAATTTCAAGAGTGTCAAAAAGACACCCTGCTGCACCCTTGAAATTGTAATGTGCACCCATGTTGCGCACACACATGCCCCAAGGGCATGTGTGTGTGGAACATGTAACTTTGAAAAATGCACTTTAGTGCATTTTTTAAAGTTGTTGCAAATTACCGCCCTGTTTTATTTTTCAGTAATTTGCGACCACAGATAGCAAAATCACTATTTTAAATTGCTTCTAGCATTGCAATTAAGGAATTGCAATTTGTGATTCCTTAAATGCAATCGCAATTTAGGAAATCACAATAAATTGTGATTACCTAAATTGCCAGTCCCACAAACTGTCTTGAATTGCAAAAGGTCATTTTGCAATCACAAACGGCTGATTTTTGCGAATCGCACTGTTTGCGATCGCAAAATGGTTTGATGCATGTGCCCCACAGTTACTTATCCTTTCAAGACACTCCTTAATTTTAGTCACAAGCTTGTTCACAGCATCCACTCAATTTTAAACCAAGAGCACACCTCCATTTTAACTGCCTATCATTTTCCAAACTCTCTCATTCAGCTCCAGCCTTCTCATGTCTGCTACTGTTGCTTCATTTCAAAATGGTTAGTGTGTGGATTGTGGGCCACAGATATGTGTTTTGGGCAAGAGAGACTACTAGAAAGAGTGGTATTGACAGGGACTTGGGTTTGTATACTCTGGGCATTACTTGGATTGGCCAGACAGGGTTGAAGTGGCATCAATTGGTGCCTTTGACTAAAATATTTGTGGATTACCAACCCCCTGACCTCATGATTGTGCACTGTGGGGGCAATGACCTAGGCACCCTGATTGGTGAAGGACTGGAAATCCTAATGAAAGATAACTTTGCACAATTAATGACACTTTTCCCTCACACTGTCTTGGTGTACTCCAATATATGCCAAAGGCTGAAATGGAAGTGGTCTAATCAATTTGGTCCACAGTTTCAGAAAGCCAGGAAACATGTTAATAAATCTATTTCTCCAATCTCTTTGTGGCCATAACATGGGCTCTATCTACAGCAACCTGCGTTTTGACATGCATGGAATCTATAGAAGTGATGGAGTTCACTTCACAGACGAAGGCAACAAGGTGTTTCTCAGCAGCCTGAAACACTGCATCTGGTTTTATTTGTAGCTGCCACACAATGAACACAAACTGCACTTCTCAGTGCCACACAATTGCAGAAAATGATGTCTATTTTCTTTATAAACATATTTTTTTAAATGTTCATAACAAGGTCATTATATTCATGAATTCATCACGAATATGTGTAACAAAAGCTGATATTCAATAACCACAGCACATTCAACATTCAACATTCATAATAGTTCCTACATCACTTCTTAAGATACTATGCATGTCAAAACGCAGGTTGTTGTAGTATGTATAAGGGATTCTGTGCATCGCAATAACTCCATAACAATATGTATAAATCTCTGAGTGTTTCTCTGAGGGCATTTATGAGAGTTTGAGTGGATCTGTCAGTGGGTGTCTAACTGTCTCAGAAGCTCTGGCAGAGGGTGTGTGAAAGTTACACTGGTTTATGAGACCATATGTGAGTGTCTCAGTATGTCTCTGAGTGAGTGTACGAGTCTCTGAGTGGGTGCATAAGTATCTCAGTTGGTCTGTGAATGGGTGCACAAGTTTCTCATTAGGTTTGTGAATGGGTGCATGAGTCTTTCAGTGGGTCTGCAAGTCGGTACATCAATGACTAAGTTGATCCGTGATTGGGTGCATGAGACTCTGAGGCAGTCTGTGAGCAGATACATCATTGTCTGAGTGGGTCTCTGAGTGGGTGTATCATTGATTGAGTGTGACTGGGTTCATGAGTGTCTGAGTTGGTCTGTGAGTCAGTGCATCAGTCTCTGAGTAGATATGTCAGTGGGTGCATGAGTCTCTGAGTGAGTGAGTATGTGAGTGGGTGCATGAGTCTGTGAGTGGGTACATGAGTCTCTGAGTAGGTATGTGAGTGGGTGTATGAGTCTCTGATAGGGTCTGTAGGTTGGTTCATGAGCATCTAAGTGGGTCTCTGACAAGGTGCGTGAGGCTCTGAAAAGTCTGTTAGTGGGTGGATGCATGAGTTTGTGAGTCAGTCTGTGAGTGAGTGCGTGGGATATGAGTAGGTGCATGAGTGTCTGATTAGATTTGTGAGTGAGTGCATGAGTCTCTCAGTGAGTGTATGAGTGTCTCAGGTGGACTGTGAATGGATACACCTGTGTATTTGTGAGTGGGCACGTGAATTTCTGAGTAGTTCTTTCAGTGGCTGCATGAGTCTCTGAGTGGGTCTGTGAGTAGGTGCATGGGTGACTAAGTAGGACTGCGACTGGGTGCACAAGTCTCCTAGTGGGTCTGCAAGTGGGTGTGTCATTGTCGGTGTGGGTCTTTGATTGGATGTGTAATTGTCTGAATGGGTTTGTGAATGGATGCATGTTTGTCTAAGTGGATGTATCAGTCACTGAGTTGGTCTATGACTGGGTGCATGAGTATTTGAGTAGTTCTGCGATTGGGTGCATGAGTATTAGAATGGGTCTGTGAGTGAGTGCATGAGTCTATGAGTGAGCGGGTTTGTGAGTGGTGCAAAAGTCGGGGAGTTTGTGCATGAATCTGTGAGTATGTGCCTGAGTCTGTGAGTGGAGCTGTGACTGGGTGCATCATTGTCTGAGTGGGGCTGTGAAAGTACTTTTTCACTGATATTTAAGAATTTGCCATGATGTCATCCCGGAGGACCATGCTGATGTACGCAGCGAATATGGGGCTTAGAAAAAAAACAGTTTAGTGAAATGTTCTACACATCTGAGGTTCCCAAGGGATACCTACATTCCTCCCTTGGGATCAGGACACATCCAACCTCACCACTTATGCCAGGTTTTGCTATTTCCATTGAGGTCCAGAGACTGTTCCGATAAACTAAACTGGCAGCAGCAACTATCTGCTCAGGTTGTGGCCAGTCAATCAAGGCATCCATGTTTGCACACGCATTCACGATTTGTCGCGAATTTGTCATGAATTAGCCACAATTGTAGATATACAAATTTGAATTTTCTTTAATACATCACAAACTACTGAATGGATTTACACCAAATAACAAAAAGTGCAATCTTTGGACCTAAAGCTAGCTTTCTGCCAAATATGGTGTCATACTGTTCAGCGGTTCGGGTTGCAGGCATATCTAAAAAGTCAATGGTAATTAACATGGTAAACACACTTTTGTGTCCCTCCCTCCCCCTTTTTCATGGCCCCTGGCTATGGGATCACCCCGAAACTTTCCTTGCACAATAAGACCCAACTTGACATGTATTATTTTTTTAATTTCATGAAGATTCGTCAAAAGGCGCCAAAGATGTAGGCAAGTCAAAAAAAACGTGGTCCATATATGAAAACATGGTCCTCACTATAACTACCTACTTGTGACCACTTGGGGGGTTAGGAATCACAGCAGCAGAGTCCAGGTTCAAGGTTCAAGATGGTTGAAGCCTTTTCTGTCCCTGAGACTCTGAACAAGAGGCCAGTCAACTAGCCCTTGGAGTCACTCTTTTGATCCTGGGTTCATCATGTAAGTCCAGTCTCTCTCACTCAGCCAACAGGGTAGCAGAGTAGCATGGCAGTAGAGCAGTCATTCCTGTAGCAGATCAGCATAGTAGTACTTCTTCTTCTGAGTCTTCCACAGGTCCAGAAGCGTTATGAAGACTAGGGTTTGAGGGTCCATTAGTTATACATAGTGCCCACATTGGAAAGCAAGAAGCTTCTAGAGTCCTCTCCATGCAGAGGTGTTTGGAATTTCCTGCTGCCCTGGCCTCATGTTGTCTGGGGGCACAAAAGACTAGTGTCAAACCCTTTGTGAGTGTGCTGAGGCAGAGTCTTTGTGATGTGCAAGTATGGTAGGTGACAGGTCCTCTCCCTCATCAAGTCAGAGATTGTCCATCCTGCCAACAACTATTTCCTCTTTGTCTCACTGTCTGGGAGTATTGCACAAAAAACAACTGCCAGCCACACCTAGCCATATAACCTAGATACAGGCTGCAGACACCAAATGGTTAGGACAAGAAAGTGCTCACTTTCTAACAGTACAAAAAAAACAACACAAAAACAACAATGAAGTTGCCAATACTGTGCCCTATTGTATCTCTTTTCAAATGGGACACATCCCTGACTCAATGTGTTTCAACTTCACGTCTTTTTTTAAAATCAATTTTTTCAAAAACCTATTGTGCTTTATTGTATGTATCAAAATCATTCAACAATGTACATGTACCATATATACAGCCCACACCCACCTTTCACAATTTTACAAACAAAAACAATACATGTTTAGAAATTACCTAAATACAATAAGACAAAAAATAATAATACAAACAATTAAACACCTGCATGGAAAAATAACATAAAAAATGCATGAAAGAGTCACTTCATTTCAGTTTACTAAATAGTCATCATGAAACCAACAGTGCCTATAGTCAATGAACCCTCTGGTCGTACTACATAATCTCTTTGCTTAATATTTTTGTCACAATTAATTAATACGAAACCCAGGGTACTTTTCTTTTCACTGCACTTGTTGTAAAGAACTGCGTGGTCGACGCGTTTCAAACCCAATACTAGTCAATAGGGTTCTCATCAGGACCAAAAAGCTGCAAAAAACAAATAAAATGTAACCTATATTACCAACTTCCAATGTTGACCTTATCTGCACTACAGTGTTCACCTCAATTACCTTTTTCCTAAACGAGACCAGCCGATCTCCATATTTTTCCAAATACTCAATGTCTCCAAAACTACTATCAACGAAAAAGAGAGAGAGAGAGACAGGAAAGAAGAGAAAAAAAGAGAAAAAATCGTCAAAATCTTTTAACCCAATAATTGACATCTTTCAAACGCAGTACACAGCTGTGCACTTACTTGATTATTTATATTATAGGGCCTTCCCAGCCATCCTTGCCATGTTTTCAGCTTCTGTTGAGAACAGGACGGTGTGAGGGGAACTGTGTATATCATCCTTTGTATTGAATTCTCATAAATATGATTGACGCGTACCTTTTTAATGTTTGACCATCTATGACAGATACTTGGTGGATTGAAACCTAGGGAGAGACCAACTGTGGGTTTTAGAAAATCGTGTCCATTAAATTGGTTGATGCACGTTAACATTTTGGCAGGCTCCCGCTTCTATCAACACTTAGGCTTTTACCAAGGCGTCCTACGTTCTTAGCCTTCCATTTCTTTACATGTATTTTTACTGAGGCAAGGACAGTCTTGTCCATTTCAAAGACCCTGTCTGCATTTATTACCGGTATTTTTTGCTTAAAACAACAACGTTGTACCGCTGAAACCATTACGGCACGCCACAGACTTTACGTGAAATATTTT
Organism: Lissotriton vulgaris; assembly: GCF_964263255.1. Classification (NCBI taxonomy): domain Eukaryota; kingdom Metazoa; phylum Chordata; class Amphibia; order Caudata; family Salamandridae; genus Lissotriton; species Lissotriton vulgaris. Next base: position 1,372,266,488 of record NC_141694.1, on the reverse strand, counting down.
GGAATCGCATGCGCCTAATTGTTTCAATATTTTCCTAACCGCTTGCTGCGTCCCACAACACGGATGCTCCATCGCCCGTGTTTGCTATCTATTACTGTGCCCCCACGGAGTGCCTATTAGCATTATTCCCAGCGCTTCAGTACTCACTTGATGGTTTTGTTTATATCACGAGGGATGGCTGTCTTCTTCCTTCGTTTCAACCGCTGCAGTCTGTTTGAAACATTTTATCTACTCCGGACTTCCTGGTTACTTCAATCATGCCAGGAGTTATGGGAAATGTAGTTTTCTTCAATCGACTTTTGGAAAATGGAACCAGCATGAACCTGTTTACCAGAAATGCTATCCAGTGGTTAAAATGCTGGTTAAGGGGACCTCTTTTTAATCCTTAAATGTTGGCATCTCTGACTAATATTGCTTTTTGCGTAACGTGTTTAACCACTAAAGATTTCAAACTGTCAGATACTATTCAAAAATGGCCATATGGAATTCTTTTATTGAACCGCTGTTAAGCCCCATATATATGGCTAAAGTATTAATTCTAGAGAATATAAATCTCTGATAATTTGTTGAGGCCATCAATTGCAGTATCGTGAAGTGAAGTAGTGTGGCTCACTGGTTAGAGGCGGCAGACCCGAGAGCAGAGGACGGCCCGGGACCAGGGTTCGATTACCGGCGCGGCAGGTTTCTGGACCAGGGTCAGCGGACTCGATAATTCTCTCGCCTCGGTGCCCACTCTGATCAGCGATCACACTCGGCAACTCTGGGCATTAGCTTGCCTCATCTTCACTAACGGCCCCACCAGACCGCCGGGGATGCCTGGTCTCACCCTGGAGATACCCAATAGGGACCATCTCTCAGGGAAGCCAGGAAGGGTTTCGCAGCGGTCGAAGCGCCTTGGGACCCTACGGGTAAGTAGTGCGCTATATAAATGCCTATACATTTACATTTACATTTACAATTAATAACGCCTCCCTTGGTGTCAATTTCCTTTCCAAATCTCCTCCTCGTGGGTCTGGTTTGAGTTTGGAAATTACTGTCCAGCGTAAATCTTCTTCCTCATGGTTAAAGTTGATCCAATGGTTCACCAACGGTGCGGAGAGCACTTTTTTTCGAATTCTGATTTGTGTTGAGTTATCCTTTGTCGTATTTCCTGGTTTGTCTTGCCTACATAAAGTTTTTAACACTGGCACAAGATTCCATACACGACATTGCTAGACTTGCAATTTGTGAAGGTGTCATGTTTCCAGCTCACATTTTTGTGAGTAAAAACAGAGCCTTCTATTGTCTGGTTGCAACTTAGACATGTCCCACATTTGTGGTGACCCTTGACCGGAGGTAAACCAAGTTGTTCACGCAATGTTTGTCTTTGTCCCACTTTTGGAAGGGCGGCACGGACCATCTGATTTCCAATGCTGCTTTCTTTTTTCAGTGCAAATAATGGACATTGATTCAATGTGCTCTCTAACTTCTGTACCAGATGCCAATTCTGGCAAATCATTTTCGTTAGAAAATTAGTACTGGGGCAAAACGTGGTAACGCATACCAGACGATCCATTTTTGTTTTCTCTTTCCTTTGCAGTAACACCTCTCTGGGGGTCCACCACGCCCTCTTCATTGCATGTTTGATAATTACGTTCTTTTAGTCTATCAACTAATTGATTTGCATGAAAGATGTATTGGTCTTTGAAAGTGCAATTTCTTTTTATCCTTAAAAACTGTCCATAAGGCAGATTATCCCTTAAGGCCCTAGGGTGGTGGCTGTTATAATGTAGTGATTTTTTTCGGTCTGTTTCCTTCCTGTAAAGTGTAGTCACTAGTTTCCCCTCAGAGGCGTAGACTTCCACGTCCAAAAATGTCATCCTCTGTGATGCATGGCTAATGCTAAACTTGATGTCTGCCGCCCTGTTGTTTAGCCATTCAAAAATTTGAAGTAAAGTGTCTTCATTTCCAGTCCATATCATGAAGATGTTGTCTATAAATCGGACCCACTTTGAAATGTGTTCGAAAAATGGGTTATTGTTTACACACAAACCGTTCTTCAAATTTAACCATATGAAGGAATGCCAACTCAGGGGCAAAAGGACATCCCATGGCACAACCCTTTGTTTGAAAATAAAAGTTGGTTTCAAATTTTAAGTCTTTTTTTTTGTAAAGAAAAGTTGGCCAGCTTCATTATGAAATCAGTTGGTACTCTATTCGGTTGTTGTCTTGTTTCCAAAAAAGATTGTATCGCCTCCGAACAGTCCTCTTGAGGTATTTGGGTATAAAATGATACTATGTCGAGTGTAACCAAAATTTGGTGTTCAGGAATAAATTGCACCTTTTCAATTTTATTGATAAAATCTGTTGTATCTTGGATATAGGATGGTACTTTGTCCATAAAGGGTTTAAGAAAAAAGTCCATGTATTTTGAAATTGGTTCTAAGACCGATTCACACCTTGAGACTATCGGTTTCCGGGGTGGATGAGTTGCATTTTTGTGATCTTTGGGAAGAATATATAATATTGGAATTCTGGGATGTTTCTTATTCAAGAAATCAAATACTTTTTTTCCTACAAATCCTTGTTCGTGACCACTTTTCAAAATTGGAACTAACTCATTCTGAATGTCCGCTGTCGGATCTTTATCGATTTTCCTATAGCATTCTTTCACATCTAACTGTCTTTTTACCTCAGTAATGTAATCCTGGCTGTTCCAAACCACTATCGATCCGCCTTTATCGGCTTGTTTAATTACAATCGATGTGTCATTTTTTAAGGTTGAAATTGCCTCTTTTTCAGGTTTTGAAATATTATGTTTATCATATTTTCTCTTCTTTTCATGATTGGAAATAGCAGACAATACAGATATAAAATATATACACCCCCTTTGGTATTTTTGTTTTCTGGCGGGCAAAACATTGACTTATTCCTTAAGCCGGTGGCTTCTGAAGCTAGTGGTGTAGGATTTTCCAAAAAGAAGGTTTTTAAGTGAAGTTTTCTACAAAATTCGATAACTTCAGATCTCATCTTGACAAAATCTGCAAACTGAGTTGGTACATATTCTAACAGTGGCATTTTCAGAGTTTCGATTTAAAATCTAACTTAACCAGTAAAAGATGTATTAAACTACAATTCTCCAGAGTTCAAACATGACAGGTTATTCCCAAGTAAAAGTTATCCCTTATTAAATATAATAAGGTAACCCAATGTAACCCAATAAGGTAACCCAATGCCTCACCCTAAGGGAGAGGCATGGGGTGTAGTAGTGAAAAATATATTTAAGAGTTCTCCCCTTCCAGGATATGTAAAAGTTAATAGTACATGTCCAACTTTTAAAATATCCTGCACCCTGACCTATTGGCTGTTTAAGGCCTACCCTAGGGTGACTGATATGTATTAAAAAGGAAGTTTAGGCCTGGCAAAAGCTTTATTTTGCCAAGACAAAATGACAGTTTACAACTGTTCACCGGAGGCGGCTCCTCCGTTATAGTGAAAGAGCGTCGCCCCCCCTGCTGTGAGCGCAGCAGGTACACACTTTAATATTAAGATGGTAATAAGTACCACTTTATTATAATGAGTCCCAGGCTTGCGCTGTTACAGCACAACAGCGGGGCTGCTTAGTGTTATTACACTATTACTTTAGCTACCTGCCAGCGCGCCTCTCAGATTGGCCGGCTGCCTACATCCAGCCAATCTGACAAGCACACTTCAGAGCCTACAATCCCAGGGCTGAGAAACAGCTGCGGGATTGCAGCAGAAGGACCCCAGACTCAAAATGAGCACTTGGTAAGCCTGCAAATTGGTTTCCTTGTGGAAAAATGAAAGCTACCCATCAGAATGGTTGACTTCATGTTTCCACAAGAGAGGAAGTACTTTCCTTTTCCCCCGGACTGCCCCTAGTCACCGCCGAGGAGAGCAGAGGAGCAACAGGACCCTGCGTGCCAGCGCAACAAACATGGCAAGCTTATGGGGCATGGCGGCAAACCATATTATAATGTAGCCGGACGGTACCGCTATACATTCAGGCTGCAATGGTAGGCCTGAGACATGTTTTAAAAGGGCTCCTTAGGTGGATGGCACAAGAAGGTGTAAGCCAATTTAACTATGTTTAAAGGACAAAGCATAAACACATTACCACAGGTTAGCAGAGCTAAAGTGTGCAGAGTTATAAGGCCAACAAAAACAAATACAGCAAAAACAGGAGAAGTAAGCCAAAAGTTTGGCGGAAGTCCACACTAAGGGTGACAGGTCTAACAAGTGCTTAATTTGAGCTGGTGGTAGCCGATGGGGTCCAGCGGCATTCATTTTCAGGGGCCAGCACTTATTTTCCCTCAGCAGACATCTCCCTAAAGCAAGGGAGGGAAAAACACACACAGGAAAGAGAAAGGCGGAAAAACCACCACCATGGGAGAAAGCAGAACCCAGCAAGAGTGAAATGAATTGGTAGGGAGTGCCTGGTAGGGAAGGTCTAAGGTGATTCAGGACTGTGCACCCTTGGTTATCGACATGCCAAAATTTAATAGCAGTGGCCACGGGCTTCTGAATCAGAGCTTTGGGTAGCAGTACTCATCATTTTGCAAATTAAGCACTGCTAAGTATACAGGTACTACTGGAACAATTGGAAGATCAGGACAGAATGTTCACTCACACTGGCAGACAACCTTGTTGCATCAACATTTGACACAGAGGCTATTCTAGGTCTAACAAGTGTGGGTATGTCAGCATTACTACATGCATCATATTTGGCACTAGCCAGATGAGAGGGTGAATATCATTTAATAGAGCAGTTGGTGAGATTACTGCGGTCATCACCTAAACCATCATACTAATTTACCATTACTTAACAGTGACAGGACTGGTATCTCTTTAGTGCTTGATGCAAGTGGCAGACAGGAGACTGGGAACAAGAATGCTCAGTTTACATGTTCCTGTCCTAATCATCACACATAACAGGCAATAATGCTTGAATTACTTTCAGGTACAATCATGGCTCCCTTTGCATATGTTCATAATGAGCACAAATCTGTATATTTAATGTGTAGTCTTGATGTTTCATCATAGATTTCATGTCATATTGGACCACAGAGGTTATAATTCAATTCAAAAGAACCTATGACGAAAGAGGAATAAAATTACTCAGAGCTTCGAATCATTATGTACTACTTTTTTTTATTTCATGGGCATTACCTACCACATATATAATACTGAAACACTTCATTCCTTCAATTTTTGCCATCACCATATAACTCCTCAACATGTTCAGATAAAATGTCATTCTTATCTAAGGGCTTAATTTATGATTTAGTGGATGGACCATCATTCTACCAGGGGGATGGAGTACATTGCTCCATCCCGAAGGCAGAGGGACTGCCTGCCTAATTGCTAAATGACAACAAAGAAGGCGATCATTTACAATGCATTGACAAGAACCACTGTCACAGCAGTTCCTGCCAATGTATTTTGCTGTTTCATGCATGGCTGCAGCAGCATGAATCAGCCCTGCACCAAACAGTTTTCTTTTTTTTATTTTCAAAAAGAAAGTCCCAAAATGGGATTTTCGTTTTGAAAAAAAAAAAAAAGTAATGCTCTCCTTACCCTGGGAGTCATCTCCCATGGCAGGTGGGGGCATTATTTTTATTTTACTGCCCCACCCCACAGTAAAAAATGACTAATGTCCGTCATTTCTGATTGGGGGGCGGGCATATTGCTATTTTTCAGACCGTCTCCCCCCCCCCACACACACACACTCTATCGGTTGTCAGAGAGGTTTGGCTTTTGCGGTGACAGGGTAGTCACTGGCATAGCTAAACCTATGGTCCTCCCACATCTAAATTCGGCCAGTGGACAATTATGTTGGCGGTATGAATACTCTGTCATCCTTGCAAGGGAGTACACCTACCACCGCAATATGAATTGCTCCCTAAGTCTGAATTTTGTACGTGTACATGAAGTTGTTTACAAACAGTGATAATAAACAACAGTATGTCACACTTGTCTAACAGCAAGTCACTGGATCGTATTATAAGGTAGCACCTGATTGGTGGAGGCAGCTGAATTGAACTGTCGAGATGTCCATTGGGTGCCTTACCACAAACCTGCCATTCACCACGTTGCATTACTGTTCTCTTGCGTTAGGTGGCTGTGTGAAGTTAGTAAGCATCCAGGCACGGATTCTATATGCAATGCAAACTTTTTAGACTCAAACGATCGACCAGGTATGTATTCCGTTGTTATGGGGATTTATGACTTTGCAGTTAGTAACAGATACCTACCAAGGAATCAGCAATGACGTTGTTCCCAGGCAGGGCACAAGTCCTAAAAAAAAAAGTGGGGGGACTAACCTAGTTAATCAGTATGCAAGTCGCATTGCAGCGTGTGACATCAGGGCGCGTGACATTACAGCACGTGACATCACAGGAACTGGCATCACAATAAGTGATATCAGATCTTAAGCCCTCACGAATGTCTGACATAATATCGACAGACAGAATATCGAAATGCAAAAATATCGGAGCAAAAATATCGACAGCAAAAATATCGGAATCCTATCTTCATTAAGGTAAGTACAAAAATATTGAAAAAATAATATCGTAGTACAAAAATATTGGAATCAAAAATATCGTTTTTTTAAATGTATTAATAATAATGTAAAAATAATTTTAAAATACATATAATTTTACAAATATTAAATAAAAATATTAAAACAAAATTAAAACTAATACATATACATTTAAAATAAATAAAACACTTAATAATTTAATGTAATTTTAATTTTTATCATGTAATTTATTTGATTTAATGTAGTATTTTTTTGTTTTTACCCTGCACGCCTGTACCCCAAAAACCCAAAACTGACCCTGAACCCTAAAAATATCCCTGTACCCCAAAAGCCCAAAACTGACCCTGAAACCTAAAAATACCCCTTTACCCAAAAACTGAAAACTGAGCCTTATCCCTAAAAATACCCCTTTACCCAAAAACTGACAACTGACCCTGAACCCTAAAAATACCCCTTTACCCAAAAACTGAAAACTGACCCAGAACCCTAAAAATACCCCTTTACCCAAAAACTGGAAACTGACCCAGAACCCTAAAAATACCCCTTTACCCAAAAACTGAAAACTGACCCTGAACCCTAAAAATACCCCTTTACCCAAAAACTGAAAACTGACCCTGAACCCTAAAAATACCACTTTACCCAAAAACTGAAAAATGACCCAGAACCCTAAAAATACCCCTTTACCCAAAAACTGAAAACTGACCCTGAACCCTAAAAATACTCCTTTACCCAAAATTAATTAATATTATTTAATTACCAATTAATTCTTAATTAACAATAACAATAAAGTAAATATATTAGCACATTTGCTGTAATTAATTTAATAACTAATATTATTTTTCCCAATTAATTAATTATTAATAACAATAAATTATATATTTAAAAAATTACTATAATTAATGTATTTAAATAATTAATATTAATTAATTACCAACTAATTAATAATTATAAATATGTACAAAATTATATTAAATATGTAACTAATTAATAGAAATTAATTACCAATTAATTATTAATTAAAATATGTACAAACATATATCAATTAATTAATTATTATTAAATTACTTCCCACCCTATTCCCCTATAAACCCATAACCCGCTACAGAACATATTTATCAATTATTCAAAAATAATTACAAATTATTTCTCAATTAATTAATTAATAATTCCTACTAATTAAAAATTAATTTAACATAATTAAATTACTTCCCACCCTATTCCCCTATAAACCCACAACAGTAGTAAAAGACAATATTTAATTAAATTACATTAAAAATAAATAATAAAACATAATAAATACAATATAATATACACTAAATTTATTTAAAAATTGATATTAGTAACATCGAAGTTATTAATTTCGATATTATTGACATCGATATTTACAACTTCGATATTACTGATATCATACCAATATCGATATTAAGACTGTCGATATTACCTTCGATATTTTGTCCCATCGATATTTAAACTTCGATATTTTTGTATATCGATATTTAAAAATCGATATTTTGTCTGTGTACCAGCCCTCACATATATGTTTAGCAGGTGTATCATGAGTACATTTGAGCACATTTTGAGTATAGTTGCAAACCCTCCTGATTTACGCATAAGATTCAAACTTTCGTAAGCTACACATAAAACAATGTTACAGTTTGTCAGCGTTAAGATTTCTATAGCCATAGTGCTTTAAAAAAATAGTGATATTTAAATTATTACAACGCCTCTTCAAGGGTAGTAAGCGTATATAAATGGTATGTATTTTGTGGAAATACTGGGAAAGATCAACACATATGACGTTCTAACAGTGAATGTCTATTTCCTAAACAGAGCCTGAATAAAGTGAAAAGCTGCCTCTCTTAAGTATGTGTCAAGTGCTAACAAGGTGCTAGACTTTGTTTCCCTCTGCTGCATTTGCATCAGGTGGGAGGCTCGAAACTCAAGAAAGGAGGCCTGATGACCCCTGAGACTTGGTCTTTGTTAAGGGCCAGCAGGAGTCAGAAATAAAAAAGCCCTGTCCCCGCCTGCACGTTGTCATGATTGAAAGCATACAACAACGTGCAGGCGCTTCTGAATGTAGTCCCAGTGTTTGGAAATTACACCGGGACGAATTCAGCATCTTTTTTAGTGGGGCCCAACTTCTTGGCCGGGTGGTCGGCATCCACCCTGTGAAAGAAGTGGGGGGACGCCGTCCACCCGCATGGACCCCCGACTTGTGCCATGTTCCCAGGTGTAAATCTGTTTGTCATCGATGATTCATGTCTATTGTGAGTGTATGTAAGTGTATGTACAATTATATCAGCGATAATGTGACCGGCATCTGATAACACCCTTGTTGCCCCTTCTGTTTATGAAGATATACTGAATCAATGACAGTGGGCAGAGCAGGATCTATATTCCATTGATCACACCAATCACACTTCTGAAATTGGCCACCTGTGTAATTCCTCCTTGGTAAATGGATGAGTGCTCCAAACTGGTGAGCAAGATTCAGAAATGTGTCCCGAGACTGTGACAGTGCACTTCCTGAAACACTGCCTGCATTGGTCCAGAGAATTCCGGTATGCTAGAAAGTGCAAGGGCCAGAAAAGTATGCTTCATGAACAGGAAGGATTGAAATAGCTACAAATGAGAAGAATGTGCGCATGGCACTCTTCTTCAGCATCAATGTGAGTGCAATACTTCACAAATCATACAACGTGCGTGTCGTGTGCAAGAGAGGTGGTCGATGTGAAAACTGGAACTTTCTGAATGCTTTTCAACATGAGATCGCAGACTTGTGCACCATTCCTGTGTGACTGTCCATTGTCAGGTGGCATTCCTGCTGGACCCAAGTCTCCCTTGAGGAAAGCAACAAGGTCGCAGTAAGCATACAGAAGACAAAATATTAGAACATTGGAATGTTGGGAGCTCCATTGAAAACAATGGAGTTTTCTGGGCTTATAAAGGCTGGTATCAGCCTGGAGCTCCAACATTCCAATGTTTCTTTGTTCACAGCTCTGGCTGTGAACAAAGGCTTCAGGGAACCTGAGGGGATTCCTATCCCCTCACGCTCCCAAAAGGCTTTGTTTTTTTTGTTAGAACATTCTGTCCTCTAGTGACAGAATATTCTAATAGCCTTATAGCCCTTCGTAGATGGGCTATACCGCTATTAAAGTCCCTCTCCCTTGTTAAAGGCCCTCGCCTTCGGCTCGGGGCCTTTAACGCTGGAGAGGGCCTTTAATAGCCGGTATAGCCCTCTACGGCGGGCTATAAGGCTATATTATGGGCCTCATTTATGAGGCCGTGCGTCACTTTTACGCCGTCGGTGGGTCACTTTTACGCCGCCGGTGCGTCACTTTTTGTGACGAACCAGCAGCGTAAAAAATGTGCCTTGTTGCACCAAATTTACAAAGTGACACATCTAGGTAGATGCGTCACTTTGTAAACCCCTGGGCTACATTATACCTGCGCCAGGAGTAATGTATGCAGGGGGGAGGTCTGACGCAAGAAAAGGTCATAGAAGTGACGCAGTGAAATCTATAAGATTTCACTGCGCCATTTCTAGGACACAAATGCGTCAATTTCTTATGCCTGCCTCACAGCAGGCGTAAGACTGACGCATTCCCTTTCACATGGGGCTTGCCCCATGTGAAAGGACACATTGCTGGAGTTTCGTCACTTTTGTGACACACCCCAGCAATGCGTCACTTTTGCGCCATACAGATATGTCAGAAATACTGGCGTATCTGTAACTCCTTGCGCAATGATGAGTCATTCTGTAAATATGACGCATCATTGGTGTCGCAAGGAGGGCCAAATGAAAAGTAGCGTATCGCGGTTTTCACGCAGCGATGCGTCACTTTTCATAAATGAGGCCCTATGTGAGCTGCGGATTGCTTGCACTTTTATTTTGCATGCCTACTAAACATTAAGCAACGGCCTACCAGCACAACACTTAGCAGCCGCCAAAGTGGCTGTGCAATGCTTCAGAGGACTACTAATGAATACATACCGGTAAATCTTAATGCTTGTTGGCTGACATGCCGTACTACCACATATAGATGCTTCCAGGGGTGTAACTAGGGATCCTGCAGGCCCAGTGGTGTATAGGACCCCCCTTCCTTCAGAGGGCTCAGGATTGGGTACATCTGTGACGTGGAAGCCTCAGGGAACCCTCAACACGTTCTTCATGGGGCACCGTCATTTGCACTATACTGCTGGATGTTTCATGGGTGTTCAGATAGAACGTGGATAATATGTTGTCAGGTATCAATTACACACATGAATGAAATGGTGCTCACATTTCTTTTGACATGCGTGTGTGGGCCAATAGTGTGCAGGTTCTACTTATCCACATTAACTACTTCCAATATGTGAGCGGCCAAAGGCTGAGGATGGGAAGTGGATGTTTGAAGGTTTGGAAATACTAACACACTAGTATGCAATGGCCCGTTTAGTTTCCATGCGTGGATTAACTCACACTCTTAAAAAATGAAATTTTTGCTTTACATTTATCTCAGACATGTAGACTTTGCGAATTGAGCCCTATAATTCTGCCACATATTTCTGTACTAATTTCTACTGCACATGCTAATATGTACGATTTCCTACTATACTATGGTGCCACTGATTTTTTCACAGCGCTTTTTTGCTATATTGAAATGTACACATTTGAAATATGTCATATATTTCGGTGGTCAGAATTTACACGTATATATTACACGCATAGACACGCAGGTTGTGTCTATCTTTGCCTATCATAATTCAGAACTTCTTCTTTGTGAAACCCTACTATGATTTATATCAAAACATACAAGGATTGTTATGGATACTTTTCTTAAACATGCACTTGACACAACATTTATTTTGGAACATCATGGAAGCTTGACTTAATTTCCACACCATACCAACTACAGCTGACCCTATCAAGAAAAAATGAGAAAGGGTTAAGATATTTTTATAGGATCGTTATCTTATGGGCAACACTTTTAAACAAGTCTATGCAGACACTAACGTGGTAGATCTCATTAAAACATGTAATAATGACACGCCTAAGATGATCGCACAGTACAGACACCTATTGGTCTATCCATAATACGCCTTCTTTGAAATTGCTTCATCCCACAAATCTAGGACAGAATAGGAGATGCGGAAAAGATATTTATTTGTATAGAATTAGCATAATCCAGCAGAACCGAATATTAAATTTTAACAAGGATTTAAAACTGCCCCTGTGCCAACGGAACATTCATGTCAAGGGTGTTTTTATTGGCTCCGTAATATGGTAGTAATTGTATCAATATTTTAATGCCTGATGCATACTGTCTGTGATTCATTGCCAGCATAAATAACAAGCAACAATTTTCGGTTGTCAAAGTAATAATCACACATTCTAGATCTTTATTAAATCATGCATTATTGAATTATAATATTCAGAAACCCTTTGAAGGTAAAACATGATTACAAAGGTTTTGTTTTATTGGATCTATATATTTGATTTACATTTTATATGTTAGCTTTACATTAGAAATTTATAAGACATAAATTCTGTGAATGGTATCACAGAGGAGTTTATTTCTTTTATAATTAGTAAGGTAGCCTTAACCTACTCCGGCTGTGAGAGAAAATATTTCAAAATTGTAATGAGGTTTTTAAGTGCAATTGATGTAACAATTATTGAATGACACACTTATACCTGAAGAATAATGAAGGAAACACTTTAATGAGAACCGCTACAATTATTATCAAACGAGAGATTAAACTGACATTTTCTGACAAGTCAATGCTAAATGGCAGTCAAGGCTACATTTTTAACAATCATTATTGAAAGAACTGCACTTACGCTGCCTCCATCACGCTAATCCATGGTTTAAAGTTGCTAAACCTATAATATTAAATTATTTGCAAAACAAAGGTAAACGTGGTGAAACTCAACTGAATAAAATAAATACCAGTTATAAAAAGTTTAGCTAAGACTATTTCCGTCATGTGAGAGTACTGGAATGGTACCTAGGAATGAATGGACCAAGAAAGACAGGAAAACTGGCCGCTGGCCAAGGCTTAACCTCATAAGTGCTGCGCCAGTCCAACGTCTGACGGCACCACTACCTCGGGAGTGCTGCCGTCGGCCGTTGGACGTTTCAACTTCACCTGCGCAATGGAACGTTCAGCACTGGAGCTGGACGTTCCATAGCTGCTAAGTTGTTAAGTGGAGACAAAATAATTCTCTGCAAAAAATGCTCAAATTAGCCTAGCAATTCAGGAAGCTATGACTAGAATGGTGCTATGGGACCTATCACGGTTAAGTGATGGCAGCCCATTCAGTGCTAAAGCAGCTTCCGAGCCTGAAGCCAACCCGGAAAAAGCCATCCTGGTAAAATTGCCAGTCCACCCTGTCAGGGGCCAACTATTCTTTTATATTCTCAAGATCCAGTCTGATATAATTATTATTATTAATATTAGAATTTATATATCGCAACAAATCATCCCCAATGTGTTATCTTGGTGCCTTGGCGGCACATTCCCGGACACTCAAGCCACTAACGCCATTAAAACATCCTTGTTTTCAACCGTTTCTTAAACTGCCCCAAAGTAGTGGACGCTCGGATCTCCTCACGTAATCTATTCCAATGGAAGGGGGTGAGGTGAGAAACAGCACGCCCACCCATTTTAGATTTTCTGATCTTGCAAGGGCATAGCAATTTCTAATTGCTCGATCTGAGCTGGTGACCATGGACATAGGGAATTACCTTCTTCCTTAAGTATATAGTTCCCAACCCTTGAGTTGCCTTAAACACTAACATCAAGACCTTAAACACTGCTCTCTTTCTGATAGGTAGCCAATTCAATGATTGCAGTAGGGGTAAAGATGGGGTACAGCCTGGCTTGTTGAGGGCCAGCCTCGTTGCAGTGTTTTGCACCACCTGCAGCCTGGAAGATACGTCCTCTCTTACACCTACTAGTAGGGCATTGCCATAGTTTAATCTACTAACTAGTAGTGCCTGAAAAAAGTTTTTTTGGACGCAAGGGGGATCCATGGAAAAATCTTTCTTAACATTTGCATAATCCCAAAACATTTGTCTGAGAGTGTCTTCACCTGATCTTCCAGCGAACATTTAGTGTCGAGCAGGATTCCCAGGTTCCTTGCATGCTTTGTAGGAGTGGGTGCCTCCCCAGGTTCAGAGGGCCACCAGTCCGCCGTCCACAATTCCTCAGCCTTCCCAAACAGGAGGATCTCTGTTTTGTTGGAGTTTAGCTGAAGGAAATTGTAACCCATCCAAGAGGCTATGTTCAACGTACAGGTCTTAAACTTGGCTCTGGTTGCTGGGGGATACGACTCAAAAGGGATTATCAACTGCATGTCATCCACATACAAGATCATCTCAAAACCGCAAGATCTAATAATGGCAGCTAGAGGAGCTACATAGATGTTGAACAAGGTGAGACTTAAGATGGACCCCTGGGGGACCCCTTTATCCAGTGGCGTGGTCTGTGACACAAATGTGTCCAATTGGACACGTGTTCGTTTCGTTTCGTTTCATTAGCTTTATTCGATTTTGAAGTATAAAATCATAAAAGCACATTGCAATATATAATCAACATTACATTACATTTCATCTCATTTTACAACATGTAAAAGTCTTTAAAAGAAAACAGGTACCAATTAGATCATTGCAGAATATATTAGGTCAAGACTGAATGTTAGTGCCCCTCACCCTGGCATAATTTCGGCCCAACCAACAGTGTCTCTCTTCCTTAAAGTTGTATTGGGGAGAAAAGCTTCTCTGGGGTAGAAGTCAGATAGTCCCCAGGTGTGTATAGGCCCATCTCCTATCTGTGGTTGCCAGGTCCGGAGGTATGGGACGACATTACTGTTTCTGAACTTTATTAACACCAGGTCGCCAGGTCTCTTTTTTCGAAGCGGGCCCAGCCAACCCACCCTTCTAACACCCAGTATTCTACCGTCTATATCAGGAGGCAGGGGTCTATTCTTTGCTAACCAAAACAGTGTCTTGTTTGTTAGTTCTTGTTGACTTTCTGTTTTTCCATTAGTAAGTACTGGGACTCCAGAAAGAACGCACACAAACGGGGCAGCCTCCGGTGGTAGTTGTATGTGGTTAGATTTTTGTGGAATATTCACTGGATGGGGGAGTGATCTTTTGGGTGGTTTAGTTACTTTATTCAGCCCCATTTCACGTGAACAACTATGTGGTATTGTACGTTTTGCGGACACATTCTGGATAGTTGGAATTAACGAATGCGATGCTACTGGTCGGAGTTGGTTGAGGTTACTTTGGGGAGTTGTTTGAAGAGACTGTGAGTGATTAGAGCCGACCGTACTTTTTAAAAGTAGTGAATTTGTCTTAGTCATTTCCTCAATTGCCATGATCCTCTCCCCGAGATTATTCATTCTTTCTATCAGGGGATGTATCAAAGAGTTGATCATGGTTTGCATCTGAGCCAAGAGGGTTGGTGAGGTAAGGGATACAGGGACTAACAGTTTCGCGGGATCCTTACATGTTTCCGGGGAAAGGGTGATAAGCAATGGTGAGTTCAAAGACAGTTTTTGCTGCTTTGTACCAGAAAGATCCGGGAGGGACATTATGGGGTTAGTGTTATCTATAGCAGGTGGAGAGATTGGCGTACCCAGGAGATTTCCATGTGGTGGAGATAGTATGCAGGAATGGGGACTTGTGATGATTATGGGACGGGTAGAAGCACTAATTTGCTCAGCGGTGGTCTCGACAGCAACATACTTGGTGTTACATAAGCTATTAAGTTCCTCTAACAGAGATAGGCTTTGTGGGGCGGCAGTTAACTGTGGGGGGGAGGAGACACTTCTGGTACAGTCTATTGACAGTTGGCTTCGTTCTGTCGTTAGTGTTTTTTGGACTTTCGGTGGTGTTGGTTTGGTGAAATAGTGGACCAGTGTCCCCTTAGCCAGGTCCCTTGTCTGGGTGGAGTTATTTCGGCCCCCCTTGCGTGTCATGATCTGAGTAGCAACGGGCACCACCAAGGACAGGGGATGTTTCCAAAACAAGTTATTTTACCTCCTTCTGATGCACGGCCACGGGGGGTGGCCCGGCCCGTCCTCCTCTGGCCTCTGATGGCCGCAGATGGCCCCGCCCTTGTCCCGGGCTTCTCCCGGCGCGTCCCGCGCGCGATCCCGCGACGCGGGGTCTTGCCTCCCTGTTATAGCGCCTCCGGGCGCGGAAGTTTGCGTGGGCGGCTTCCACCGCAAAGCAGGGTGGGGGATGTAGTCCCTGTGTTTTGTTAGCGCTGGTAGCGCTGGGACAACAGCGGCAGCGGCAGCCTTCACCCCGGTAGGGCGACCAGCGGTGCTGCAGCCAGGGAGCTCTTCACTCGCTCCTCAGCCCCTCAGCCCCTCCTTTCCTGTACGAGCGTCCCCACTCCGCCGGGTCTTGCCTCCCTGTTATAGCGCCTCCGGGCGCGGAAGTTTGCGTGGGCGGCTTCCGCCGCAAAGCAGGGTGGGGGATGTAGTCCCTGTGTTTTGTTAGCGCTGGTAGCGCTGGGACAACAGCGGCAGCGGCAGCCTTCACCCCGGTAGGGCGACCAGCGGTGCTGCAGCCAGGGAGCTCTTCACTCGCTCCTCAGCCCCTCAGCCCCTCCTTTCCTGTACGAGCGTCCCCACTCCGCCGGGTCTTGCCTCCCTGTTATAGCGCCTCCGGGCGCGGAAGTTTGCGTGGGCGGCTTCCGCCGCAAAGCAGGGTGGGGGATGTAGTCCCTGTGTTTTGTTAGCGCTGGTAGCGCTGGGACAACAGCGGCAGCGGCAGCCTTCACCCCGGTAGGGCGACCAGCGGTGCTGCAGCCAGGGAGCTCTTCACTCGCTCCTCAGCCCCTCCTTTCCTGTACGAGCGTCCCCACTCCGCCGGGTCTTGCCTCCCTGTTATAGCGCCTCCGGGCGCGGAAGTTTGCGTGGGCGGCTTCCGCCGCAAAGCAGGGTGGGGGATGTAGTCCCTGTGTTTTGTTAGCGCTGGTAGCGCTGGGACAACAGCGGCAGCGGCAGCCTTCACCCCGGTAGGGCGACCAGCGGTGCTGCAGCCAGGGAGCTCTTCACTCGCTCCTCAGCCCCTCAGCCCCTCCTTTCCTGTACGAGCGTCCCCACTCCGCCGGGTCTTGCCTCCCTGTTATAGCGCCTCCGGGCGCGGAAGTTTGCGTGGGCGGCTTCCGCCGCAAAGCAGGGTGGGGGATGTAGTCCCTGTGTTTTGTTAGCGCTGGTAGCGCTGGGACAACATCGGCAGCGGCAGCCTTCACCCCGGTAGGGCGACCAGCGGTGCTGCAGCCAGGGAGCTCTTCACTCGCTCCTCAGCCCCTCAGCCCCTCCTTTCCTGTACGAGCGTCCCCGTGTTCTATTTGTCAAAAAGCTTTGAAGCCAGGCTAAGGCTGTCCCTCCAACACCAATCTCTCGTAGCCTGTCCAGCAGGATGCTGTGCGAGATGGTGCTGAAGGCCGCCTACAGATCCAGGAGCACCAGCATTGTTGTAATACCCCTGTCCAGAGGAATCCTAATTGTATCTGAGACTTTCCCCAGGGCAGCTTCAGTGCAGTGCCCCGCTCGGAAGCCCAATTGGGAGGGATCCAACAGATCATGCTGTTCCAAATACCCTTCGAGTTGTTGGTTGATCAGAATCTCCATGACCGTAGAGTAGTATGGAAGAAGGGAGATTGGCCTATAGTTTTTCATGTTTGCCGGGTCTGCCAACACCTTCTTCAGGTTTAATGTGCGCCTTCTTCCAATTCCTTGGAAATGTAGCCGTGGCCAGAGAGATGTTACAGATTTCTTAGAGCGAGGCGGATGGAACCGGGAGAGCTCTGACATAATAAACAGAAGGGCAAGGTCAATCGGCGACCCCGATTTCGTTGCCGCAAGTATCAACTCTGCTTGCTCAATGGTAATGGATGCAAACAAGTCGAGCCTAGTTGATGAAATATCCCTTCCCTCAGAAATTAACCCCTTTGATGCATCTACAGCCCCCAGAGAGCTGTATATTCTATCAATCTTCTTCTTGAAATGGCTGGCCAAAGTATCACAAAACACTTGCGGAGGGGAACAGCAGAGCTGCTTACTTTAGGATTGGTGAACTCCTTTAGTATCTTAAAGAGTTCCTTTGAAGAATTTTTAGCCTCCCGTATTCGTGTCCCCAGGTGATCTCTTCTTGCTGTATTACAGCTTTTAAAATATGCTCTGTGTGCCAGATTATAAGCCAGTTATAACCATTCTCCATTCCCGGTGTGCCTTACTTGTCATTATGCCGCTCCGTACTCTAGACTGCTATTATAGTTCTTCCAATTTCCTTTCCTGTGCCAGCAGAAAGTTGTCACTTTTTTCCACAAACTTTATCAGTTCTCCGGTTCCTAGTGTCCTACTGGAATAAAGATATTCCATGATTAATGCAACCTTCATACCTTTGCAAAATGCAGCATTACACAATAAGGTGTACTTAACATTTTGGGCCCAATTTATCTCTTGGCAGACAGGCTTCTCTGTCACAGCAGTGACGGATATCCCATCTGCTGAAATACAAATCCCATAGGATATAATGGGATTTATATTTTGGTGTATAGGATATCCATCACCGTTGTGACGGAGTAAACCGTCGGCCAAGATCTAAATCAGGCGCTTTGTTTTGCAAGTAGCACAATATTATTTGGAACAGCAAATTTATCAACCAGTTGTTGTATATAGCCCTCTCTGCAGGGTCACCCCTAAAGGTTTGGCCATTACCCTCCACTTTTTTGCTGAATACGATTTTGATGGCCTTAGGACTCTGTGCACTTTACCACCACTAACCAGTGCTTGTGCTCGCACCCCTTAACATAGTGTATTTGGTTTACACCAGATTGGCGTATTTAATTTCTTTTGAAGTCCCTTGTACAGTGGTATACCTTATACCCAGGACCTGAAAAGGAAATCCTACTAGTGGGCCTTCAGCACTTATTATGCCTCCCACATAAGTAGCCCCTTAAATCATGTCCTCGGCCTGACATTGCAGCCGTAATGCAACTTTGAACTGCCAATTCAACAAGACCATGTAAGCCTCTTGCCTCGTCTTAAACTCCCTTTTTTTGCATATCGGTCACCCTTAAGGTAGGCGATGGAAAACCCATAGGTTAGGGTGCATTGTAATTAAAATATTAGACATGTACTTTTAAGGTTTACATGTCCTGGTTGTGAAAAACATTAGAATGCCTTATTACATTTAATAAGTGCTGAAATTGTTTGGGACAAGGTAGCCAGTTCATGTTTGAAAGCTATGAAATTGAAAGGAAAAATCCTTTTCAATGGTCAAGTCAGATTTTCGATTACAATTTTGAAAATGACACTTTTAGAAAGTTGGCATTTGTCTGTTCTTTTGTGCCTGCAGCCTGCCTTGGGTCACCTGACTGGGTGTATCTTGCAGTTAGACTTTGGGAATTCCTCCTCAACAGTCACACAATAGAGGGATTAGGTGTGCCAGGATGGGCCATCTGCTGGAAAGATAGGGGATGGAGCCGAGCATAGCTCCACTTGCAGTGAAATAGGCCATGCTTTGCCTTCACACAAATGACTTATCACCTCCACATTGCCACTGCAGTGAGCTTGTGGCCAAGGCAGGGGAGTCAGGAAATTCCATGCACTTCAAATCAATCAATCAATCATGGACATTTGTATAGCGCGCTACTCACCCGGAAGGGTCTCAAGGCGCTGGGGGGAGGGGTCCGCTACTGTTCGAAGAACTAGGTTTTGAGAAGCTTCCTGAAGGAGACATGATCCTGGGTCAGCTGGAGGTGGATCGGGAGGGAGTTCCATGTCTTGGCTGCCAGGTAGGAGAAGGATCTTTCTCCGGTGGTGGCTCTGCGGATGCGTGGAACGGCGGCGAGGGCAAGGCTGGTTGATCGTAGCTGGCGGCTGGGAGTGTAGAAGGCGAGGCGGTTGTTGAGGTACTTGGGGCCCAGGTCATGTAGAGCCTTGTGTGCATGGGTGAGGAGCTTGAACGTGATCCTCTTGCTGACGGGGAGCCAGTGCAGGTCTCTCAGGTGGCCGGAGATATAGCTGTGTCGGGGGATGTCCAGGACGAGTTGTGCGGAGGCGTTCTGGATGCGCTGGAGTCTTTTCTGTAGTTTGGCTGTGGTTCCGTAGACCAGTCGGCTGGTGACGAGTGCCTGGGTGATCATCTTCCTGGTTTCGGTAGGGATCCATCTGAAGATCTTACGGAGCATGTGCAGGGTGTTGAAGCATGATGATGAGACGGCGTTGACTTGTCTGTTCATCGAGAGAGAGGAGTCCAGGATGAAGCCCAGGTTGCGTGCGTGGTCCGTTGGTTTGGGAGTGTTGCCCAGAGCAGGGGGCCAACAGGAGTCGTCCACGGCGGAGGGTGATGATCCCTGGATCAGGATTTCCGTTTTGTCTGAGTTCAGTTTCAGGCGGCTGTTCTTCATCCATTCGCCGACGTCTTTCATCCCTTCTTGTAGGCTGGTTCTGGTGGTGGCGGGGTCATTGGTGAGGGAGAGGATTAGCTGGGTGTCGTCGGCGTAGAAGATGATGTTGAGGTTGTGTTTGCGTGCGATGGCTGCGAGAGGGCTCATGTAAACGTTGAAGAGGGTTGGGCTGAGTGATGATTCTTGTGGTACCCCGCAGATGACTTCAGTGGCCTCGGATCTGAACGGGGGAGGCAGCCTCTCTGGGTTCTTCCGGCGAGGAACGAGATGATCCACTCCAGTGCCTTCTCTTGGATTCCGATGTTGCTGAGGCGCTGTACTAGGGTGCGGTGGCAGACAGTGTTGAATGCTGCGGAGAGGTACAGGAGGATGAGGGCCGCTGTTTCCCCGTTGTCGAGCAGGGATCTGATGTCGTCTGTGGTTGCGATGAGGGCGGTCTCGGTGCTGTGGTTGGCTCAGAAAACCCGACAGTGAGGGGTCGAGGGATCCGTTCATCTTGAGGAAGGCGGCAAGCTGTCTGTTGACGGTCTTCTCGATGACTTTGGCATTAAAAGGGAGGAGCGAGAAGGGGCGGTAGTTCTTGAGGTCGATGGGGCCCGCTGTTGGTTTCTTCAGGAGGGCGCTGAGTTCGGCGTGCTTTCCGATCTCCGGGAAGGTGGCGGTGTTGAAGGAGATGTTGATGATGTCCCGGAGTTGGGGTGCGATGATGGAGTGGGCCTTGTTGAAGACGTGGTGTGGGCAGGGGTCGGTTGGTGATCCGGAGTAGATGGTGTTCATCGTGCGGGTATTGTCTTCGGTGCTGACCGGGTTCCAGGCGCAGAGGGTGGTGGTTGGGGGCGTTGGTTCGGTGGTTGGGTGCGTGGTTGGTGTGCCGAAGCTGTTGTGTATATCGGCGATCTTGCGGTGGAAGAATGAGGCGAGTGAGTCGGAGAGGTCTTGCGAGGGAGTGATGTCGTTGTTTCCGGTGCTGGGGTTGGAGAACTCTTTGATGATGCTGAAGAGTTCCTTGCTGTTGTGGGCGTTGTTGTCCAGTCGTTCTTTGAATGCTGTCTTCTTGGTGGTGCAGATCGGCTGGTGGTGTTTGCGGGCGGCGGGCTTGAGGGCCGTCATGTTGTCCGTGGTCGGGTCGTGGCGCCAGGCTTTCTCGAGGGTGCGGCATTTCTTCTTGGAGATTTTGAGTTCGTCGTTGAACCAGGGGCCTTTTTTGCTGCCAGGTCTGCTGGGAGGGTTCTTCAGTGGTGCAAGGTAATCTGCGCAGTTGGTGAGCCACTGTGGGAGGTTGCTGGCTGCTTCGTTGGGGTCCGTTAAGCTGGCAGGAGGGTTCTGGCGGAGGCAGGTGGTGAGCTGCTCGGCGGTGATCTTGCTCCAGCTCCTGCGAGGAGTCTGTTGCGGGTGGTGGTGGGTCGTGGCTCTTCTGAAGCTGAAGTGGATGCAGCTGTGGTCAGTCCAATGGAGTCCGGTGGAGTGGCTGAAGGAGATGTGCTTGCTGGAGGAGAAGACTGGGTCAAGCGTGTGGCCGGCGTAGTGGGTGGGGTTGTTCACCAGTTGCTTGAGTCCGAGATTAGCGAGGTTGTCCAGCAGGGTGGTGGTGTTGCTGTCCTTGTTGTTCTCCAGGTGGAAGTTGAGGTCCCCCAGGAGGATGTAGTCAGCGGAGGGGAGGGTGTGCGGGCTGATGAAGTCAGCGATGTCTTAGCTGAATTGGGTGCGTGGTCCCGGGGGTCTGTAGATGAGGGTGCCTCTGAGGGTGGTCTTGGGGTCGGTGTCTATCTGGAAGTGGAGGTGTTCGGCGGCAGTGAGGGTGTCGTCAGAGTTGGTCGTGATGCGGATGGTGTTCCTGTGTACGATGGCGATGCCTCCTCCAGTCTGGTTGACGCAGTCCTTCCGGGTGATCTTGTATCCGTCCGGGATGGCTATGGCGATGTTAGGCGCTGAGGAGGCGTTCATCCAGGTTTCTTTGAGGAAGGCGACGTCTGGTGATGTTGTGTCGAGCAGGTTCCAGAGTTCCACGGTGTGTCTGTGGACTGAGCGGGTGTTGAGCAGGATGCACTTGAGGTGGTTGCTGCTGGTGCTCGGCTTGTCGGGTGCGGTGCAGGTCCGGAGGCAGGTGTATTTGCAGGCTTGGCAGGTGAAGTGTCCGCGGGTGCGTTTCGGGGTGGCTCGGCAGCAGGTGGGGGTTAGGCCGGCATTGAGTGCGTGGAGGGTGGCGGCGTCGTAAGGTCCTTGGGTGCGTTGGCATCGTCGAGGGACAGGGGTCCTGGCGCTGGGCGCGGTCCAGGCGCGGACGGGTGCAGACGAACTTGCCTTTGGCGTGCCTTCGGCGCACAATCGCCGTGCCCGCTGCGCGTACGCGCAGGCTCCATATGAGGCGAAGTGGGAGGGCGGAGCAGCTGGGAGGCGGGAGCGGGCGGCCAATCGGGTACAAAAAGGAAAAGGGGGCGGTGCCACGATGGAGCAGCGGCGGGAAGCGGGGAGTGGGTGGGGGCACCAGAGGGAATAGCGAGGCACGCTAATCTGAAAGAAAAAGTAAATACAAAGGCAGAAGTTCAATCACAAGTACAGGAACAAAATACAGTGAGCACGAAAATCGGGCAAGAGGAGCAGGGGAAACGAGCAGCAGGGAGGGGGCACCGCTGGTGAGCCGTGCGGCGTGGGGGGTGTCCTGAGGTCAGGTCACACTCACCTGCGCCACGCGGGCTCCATATGAAGCCAAGTGGGAGGGCGGAGCAGCTGGGAGACGGGAGCGGGGCGGCCAATCTGGTACAAAAAGGAAAAGGGTGCGGGGCCTCGATGGAGCAGTGGCGGGAAGCGGGGAGCGGGTGGGGGCACCAGAGGGAATAGCGAGGCACGCTAATCTAAAAGAAAAAGTAAATACAAAGCCAGAAGTTCAATCACAAGTACAGGAACAAAATACAGTGAGCACGAAAATCGGGCAAGAGGAGCAGGGGAAACGAGCAGCAGCGAGGGGGCACCGCTGGCGAGCTGTGCGGTGTGGGGGGTGTCCTGAGGTCAGGTCACACTCACCTGCACCGGGCGGGCTCCATATGAGGCCAAGTGGGAGGGCGAAGCAGCTGGGAGGGGGGAGCGGGGTGGCCAATAGGGTACAAAAAGGAAAAGGGGTTGGGGCCATGATGGAGCAGCGGCGGCAAGCGGGGAGCGGGTGGGGGCACTAGAGGGAATAGCGAGGCACGCTAATCTAAAAGAAAAAGTAAATACAAAGCCAGAAGTTCAATCACAAGTACAGGAACAAAATACAGTGAGCACGAAAATGG
The DNA here is from genome assembly GCF_964263255.1 of Lissotriton vulgaris. Lineage (NCBI taxonomy): Eukaryota > Metazoa > Chordata > Amphibia > Caudata > Salamandridae > Lissotriton > Lissotriton vulgaris. Next base: position 1,372,243,256 of record NC_141694.1, on the reverse strand, counting down.
GGCAAGAGGAGCAGGGGAAACGAGCAGCAGTGAGGGGGCACCGCTGGCGAGCCGTGTGGCGTGGGGGTGTCCTGAGGTCAAAGAGACTTTCTATAAGCTTCTACAATCTTCCAGAGGAAGAGTACCAGGTATGATTATTGGACCACCTCCTCAGTTCAATCCAGGACCTGCAAAGGACTCTCAGAGGGTTTCCTGCTGCTGTGACCTGCTGTGCACTCTGTAAGACTGCTTTGCTGTACCTAGAAAGACTGATTGGCTGCCTGGAGCCTACCATGACTCCTCAGAGGCCAGACCTGTCGTTGAGCACTGCATCTTCATCTGAACATAGGACTACCAGTGTGACTACAAGGGCTATTTCGCTGGACTCCTGCTCAGAACCACTGGGACACAACAGGCTCCCACCATCTTGAACCCACACCTGGATCCAGTTGGCTTAAGTCCTGAACCTCCAAGTGGTATCCCATCAGTCCTGGACTCATAGTTGTAGTGCTAAAGGTGCACAGATATCCAAAAAACAAAACTGAGGCCTCAGAATTTTTTGCTAAAAACTGTCTTGGGAACCCAGGGAATAGGGAGGATGTCACCACGGAGCATAGCCATGCGGAAAGGCTCCCCTTCATCCGATTTTCCAACTACCCGATGAATTTGAATTTGAGAGAATGTGGAGAATATGAGGAAGACCTGTATATTACCTAAAGCCTATTTGAAACTTGATACTCGATACTTGCAAGAAAAAGGATGAAAACCTGGATGACAGGTGTAGCCAAAGCCGGACACTTTCTGTTTATGTTACGGCTGATATGTTGGAAATCCGGATGGGGCTCGGAAGTTTGTTGGTCGAGACTGCTTTCAGCTGTGGCTCCATCGCTATTGGGGAAAAGAGACATGGCGCCGCCGAAAACAGCCCCCAGATGTCCACGGGCAGGGCGGACACTTGCAGTGGGAGCCCTGGGCGAAACAGATATACAAGAAGAGGGCCCCACGGTGCAGAAGACCAACGTGTCCAAGAACTCCACTATTTTTGGAAAGCCGCTAGTGTGATTGCTGCAATCTGGAAAGGCAGCAGAACTCTTCTCTACCAGCACGATTAATGAGCAAATGACTGGCAACAAAATGTCTTAAGTGTTGTTAGAGGCTATCCCGACGCGCTACAATGTTGAAAAGGAAACTTTCGTGTCAGCGCCAGGGATAGTTAATAGCACGCAGGGTGGGGGTGAGAACGGAGGACAAATTAAGGTCTCTACAATAGAGGTACAAGAAATGTTGACACCTTCTGATTCTACTTATCAGTTGTTAGAGGCCGATAAAGTTATTAACAGGGAAGAGGCTGCTGCCATCTCGCTTAGCGAAGACTCACACTGCGCAGCAGAGGAGGGAAATGCACAGCTAATTGCACCAGCATCGATCAGCTATAATGATGGAATACAGTTATACAGGATGTAGATCAGAGATCAGACAGTTTGATAACAACAGACGAAGTGGAGGCCAAAAAAAGAAAGGGAAGCCCTCGTTTTCTTTATAGACTCTCAAGAAAAAGAAGAGACTGTAGCTAAATCACAGAAAGAACCTTCTGGTAAAAAATCAAAAGCAAAGATTAAAACAAAGAAATTAACCTATGGGGGTGATAACCTATGGCAAAGTATGGTATCTACAAGTGGGAAGGTTCCCTCAGTCAATAGTCTTCTTCATAAATGGGTGCAGGCGAAGGGAGGTTTAAGACCATAATAACACGACTAACAGGCACTAGCCCCATAGAGAGTGATTCAATGAATAAGTGCCGTAGAGAGAAAGGAATAGAGAGTGGAGGTAGCCTTGAGTTGGCGCCTGTCTTGACTCCAGGTCAAAGTTTGATATCAACATTGGACCCCACTAACGGGGAGGTACAGATAATAGAAAAACTAGCAGCAAAGTCTCAAGAAAGAGCTGAGCCGTCTCTTTCTCTGATTCTCCAGACTTTGAAAGATCAAAGACTTGAAGCCCAAGAGTACTATATACAGGCTAGAGCAGATAACCAGAACATTCAACAGGCCTTACAGGAGATGACGGTGAAAATGGGGTCACTTACAAGAGATATCATGGAGCTGCAGCAGAGAGTAGTGGATACTGAGCAATCAGCTACTCTTACAGATAATTTGTTTCAGAAGCATGATACTCAGATATCAGGCATGCAAACCAAGTTAGAAGATTTGTAAAATCATCAACGATGATACAATCTAAGGCTATTTGGGGTCCCGGAAGAGAAGGAAGGCTCAGACCCACGGGCATACGTGATCCAGTTGTTCCAAAAAGCTTTCCCTGATTTGTCAGAGTGGGATTGGGACTCCCAGCTGCAAAGAGTACATAGACTTCTGTTGATCCAGCGTAATCAAGGATCTCGATATCCCCATCAACTACTGAATTTGTTGGGACACTTTTTGCTGAGGCAAGCCGTATCTCTGAAAGCTCGACTCAGCTCTCCTGTTGTAGTCAAGTCTATTACTTTCTTTGTTCGATCAGATCTCTGCAAAATATCAATGAACAGACGTTGGAAACCACACCAGTCAATAGATCCATTGAAGGCTCTTGGCACACAAGCCTTCCTGCAGGAACCGGCACAGTTAAAAGTTCTGAAAGGAGGACATACATATTTCTTCTCTGATGAAGAAGAGACTAAGCAAACTATTTGCAAGTGGCAAGCAGAGGCAGCGAAAAAAAGCCTAAAGACAAGGGTTTATACATAGTCTTGCTAGTTCAAATCTGAAAGGGAATGTGGAATCAAATTTGCCTTTCTCGATTTACATACCTCTTAGTTTTTCTCCTTTCTCATTGCTTCAAATTTTCTAGGTTGTCTTCTTTTATTATGTTGTTTCTTTTTTCTCTACAGTTAGGATGGGGTGAAGGGGGCCACCGTAGTGGTTTTGTCTCTGAGAAGCTGCCCATCCAGCGTCAGCATGTCAAGGGGGAGGATTCCTCTTTAATGGGACTGGGTGAGGGGTGGGGATCAGGGAGGCTTCAGGGGTGGAGGGTGGTGTGGGGGGGAGAATTAAGGGGCAGGAAAATGTCATCATCTGGGCAAATCAAGTTCTGGCCAAGAGGATGCTTATCATACCGCAGATCTAGGACAGTTATGTAAGAATGGAAGAGAGGAGTTGGAATAAATGTAAAAGCAATTTGGCTGAAGTGAGTAAATGCTGTTATGGAGCAGGTTAAATGTATTGCATGGAACTTGGCTGGGTTAAATAGTGCGAATAAGCGGCAATTAGTGCGTGAGGAATTGAAAATGTACCATCCTCAGATAGTCTTATTAACAGCGAAAAATCTCGCCTAAAAGGATCGAAATTTCCTGAAACATTTGAGCTATGAAATAAAAGTGTGTACTACACAAACTATCTCCATAAGGGGGTTGCTATACTAAAATATAAGAAGTTTGTATGCAAAAGAAGTAAAACACTAGCCGGCTACAGCCCATTTTCTGGCAAAGGTGTATTTTTCATGAATAGGAATATGATTTGAGAAGGCTGGCATAATGATCTCTTCGCCATGTGGGCAATCCCTGACAAATTAGGTGGCCAGTCTTTTTCAGCCAGAAGGATGTCATAACCTTGGATAGTTTTTCCCAAAAGATTGCTTTTATTTTTCTAGTTATGTCCCCCTCTATCGGGAGTGATACTTCATATAACTTATGGGGTACACTAACCCTGGTATCGGCAGTTTCAACTTGAATGTATTCATTCAGGTCCACTGTCTCCAGATGATCCTGCGCTGTCCAGCATTGTCTGGGCCCACTCCCTGTTCTTAAGTTGTGTCCTCAAGATCCTTGGCATGTCTGATTTTTAGACTTACTACCTTCTTTTTGGTGAATTGGGTTTTCATATTTTTTGGAACGTGTTGATCGTCTTTGGACTTCACATGTTCTTGCTTTTGTTCTGATCGTCCTCTTCTTTCCGATTTCTGTGAGGGAGTCTGAAAGGTACGAGAGGAACATGTATGAGTATCTTGATATCTATCAGGTTTTCTCAAATTATCGCTGTTTCTGAAGTTATACCTTTTTTCAGAGGGCTCCTTTTGAGGAGACCTTCCTCTTGATTGAGAACGCTTTTCATTAGGAAGTGTCTGTCTAGTATATTCCCACTTCTTTTTAGGAGTAGTGAGAATGTTTTTAACAAACACTTTTTCAGGATTTTCTGTTAGTTCCGGCTTTACTGGTTTCCCACCCAAACTATCTCTACCTAGTTCCTCATAGTATTTTTCTATTATTCTGGCCAGTTCACACGGTTGCTCAGTTACATCAAGTTCTTTTAGTTTTTGGCGGATTGCCACAGATGCTGCTTCACCTTTAATATTCGCTAATATTATAGCTGAGACCTGTTTGAAATCCTTCAGTAACTTCATACCGAGATTTAAAGCAGGCTCTGCCCCGTATTCATTTTGAATCTGTTTCAGGACGTCTGGTATTACTGCCATGGACGGAACACCATGTGTTTTTGTGTAGATTGCAGCAAAGACTGTACTCCAAGTGTCACAGTCCTCCAGGTGTGGTGCGATCCCCATTGGTAAACAGATTGTTAGAATACTGTGTTTCTCATGAGGTGTACTATCAGGAAATACTGCCTCGATTTGAGTCTTTTTTTGAGCTAACCAGAATGGAATTTGTTCCCTTGTTGTTGGTAATTTACCAATTACCTATTGTATGGTCTGTGGTATTATTTTGTTTGTGTTCCCCTGATGAGGCATGTGCTGTGGAATTTGTATAGCAGGTTGGACTGTTAGAGTCCACATGACATATTGTACCAATTGTCTATGAATTTTAATTAATTGCTTTAGCTGAGCTAATAATTCTACATCTGTCATTCGTTCAATGTCAGGATGTGGTGTATAGCTGGCTAGTACCGGCCATGTTAGTCCTGGTCTACCTAGTGGACTGAGCCTGGTAATGTGATTTTGATGTTGTAGGGCGCCTTTAAACCAGAGCTGATGTTCTTGGTAAGTTAGTGGGATTTCAATGTCCTCAAAAGGAACGCATTCCGCTGGATGTTCCTTTATCTTATAGAAGTGGAAGACATGTGTTCTTGGATTTGCTTCAGGGAAAATAATCCATGAATAGAATACCTCTGTCTGCCAATATTCGTGTGCCTCTATGACAAAAATCACCCTACCACCTCTCGTGATAGGCCATTTTCTATAAGATTTGTAGCTATTGTTTTCCGTACATTTTCCGGGATGATTATAGCATCCGCATCGTCTTGTTGGAAACCTGTAACGTCTAAACCCGGTTGGGCTGTATTTACTGCAGCTCCACTAGTTGCGTCGTTGTCGTTATTTGACATTTTGTTGAAAGTCTTGCAGAGCAAGTTTCAAGGAAACAAAGATAAGGTACACAATATTTTTGGAACACTGTATCCTTCAACGTTGAATCAAACCAAAAACTACTACATTGGATTTTTCGTCCTACTCAGTTATGGCGGATATTTTATCCTTTAACCCATTCCAGGCATCTACTGCAGTATTTTACGGGAAAAAGGGGTCTCTGTGAAAAGCACGACTGAGTTACTCTAGTATCAAGCGTTAAATTAGTGCCTTACAAAACATTGGGCAGCATGTAATGTAGTTCCTATATTCCCAATAGGCATTGGAATAATATATCGTATAGATGTGACATAGGACTTATGTCTACTAGGTCTCCATCGAATATATTGAACTTAATTGTGAGCGCCAGCTAGCTCAGAGGTCCCTAGAAACGTTCTCGAATAAACAAGAAGGGATTAGTTTCTGACAACCGCATAAACATGACAACTTTCTTTCCCCAAGATAAAACTAAATCTTTAGAGTCGTGCAAACAATAGATAGATATTTTACTCAGTCATTCGTGCATGCTTCGTTTCACCAGAGGTGCAGAGAAATAGAGAGACTGGCGTTTTCAATAAAAGTATTTATTGAACAGTCTTCTTTCTCATGCAGAAGAAATTAACTGCTACAATCGTAGGAGTGGCTGTAAAGTATAATGCGTACAGCAAGAAGAGTATTATAAAATAATTCTGTAAAAGCATGGTATGGTTTCTAAGCCATAAAATACATACATAAATAAATAAAGACTAAAAGTACTCAACTGGTAATTCTAAAATACGCCTACCCCGATGTACCTAACGTAAGTCTAGTACAAGGTAAGAAGTAAGTGTGGTGTAGCATAAGTTTAATATTCTTTTGCCAAGAATCTATCCAAGATTTCTCTTAGGGTCTAATCAGCTCCGTACCTTGGTTTAGAATGAAGGAAGTCTGGTATCACTCTGTCTCAGGACTCAATTTCCCAACACCCCGCAAGGGGAGCTTGGAAACACTGGAGCAGGATTTCTCTGCAAGAGAAAAGACAGCGTCTCTCTCAGTGCATCTGCTGGAGGGTTGGCTTCCTTCGGCACTTGCTGTAGAGAGATGCGTCGGGCAAGTAGATAGTTGAACTGCTCCAAACCACCGTGTGTTTGCTTGGGCAAGTGTGGGCATATTTATACCTTAAGGGTGCTGAGTTTGACGTAAAGGTGGACATAATACCGTTATCAAAGAGTCTCAGTTCTTTGAAAACTCCATGAGTTCTTGGACAAATCAATATTCAAGCAAGGGAAAGTCCCTAACTGCTGAAGCTGAGTTTTCCAAGAAATCGTTGTGGATTTTCGGAACTAGTGGAAGTATCCATACCGTATTTGGACTGCCTGGGCTATGTCTAAATATGGTTATGATTTCTATGCCTATATAAGGGCAAGGTGATTCATACTTATATAAGGGCATGAATCGGGAAAATTACACTAGGGTCCTAAAATGCTATACAACAGGGGGCGATGGGCACTTGCTCAGATGGAAATCAGAGGCAAGAAATACATGTTCTGCTCAGTATATGGATCCAATATAGATGATCCCACTGTTTTTAAAGTACTTAATATGGAAATGCTAAATTGGGAGGGGAGAGGTTGGACATAGGGGATTTTAATTGTGTTATGGACCATAACGAAACAGGGGGCTACACTTAGAATACGAGGGACAAGTGCGGCAATATTAGAAATGGCACCGCTCCATTCTTTAAGAGAAGCATGGAGGCAACTCTATCCAGAAACCCCGGGCTACGCGTATTATTAGGCTCCTCATAAATCGCATTCAAGAATCAATATGGCTTGGGTTTCTGATAGTGTTTTGATATGGAAATATGTCCTTGGGTCCCCTCAGACAATAACCCTATTATATTATCTTTTCAGGCTATAGATGGGGGTAAAGTAGCTAGATCATTTTCTTTCCCTAGATACTTGTATACGGATAGTGAATACTTGGCTTATATTACTCAATAGCTTCAGGTATTTTTCAAGTAGGATATCGGGTCGGCATCCCTGATGATAGTTTGGGATACAATGATAGCTTTTGTTAGAGGGGTTAACCAACAATACATATGACAGCAGAACAAAAAATGGAAAGGGGAACTTGCGGTACGGGTCCAAACCTTACAGGATACAGAAAAACAACATGTTGAGGCTGTACGAGATCGGAGGGCTCGAGACCAGTTGCTTCTTTCTTTGATAGATGCAAGAATAGCGGTGAAGAAAGTTTTCAGGGAACAAATTGTGGCTAAGTATAATAAATATCGCACAACACAATATGAATATGGAGAGCAAATTAGTAGGATCCTGGCCTGTAAGGTGGCAGATGAGAAGGCCAAAACCAAGATCAATGCCATAAAAGGAACAAATGGAACTTTGCATACTCACTCTTCAGCTATATTAGAAAAAATTTCATTATAATATCAGAAATTTTTTCACATACTTTTGTGCCTGATAAGGAAGATATGTTACAGTATCTGAAAGATAGTAAGATTCCAGCCCTGAACGATGTAGATGATGTACTAGATAGCAATGTCTTGACCATGGAGATTGATATAGCAATATCTGAATTGTTCTCCAGGAAAGCTGCGGGGGAGAACTCCATACCCATATAATTTTTATAAAGTTCTAAAAAGGGTCCTGCTTATTCCATTCAGCATGGTTATACATCACATAGGCGCTAGCGGGAGGATACCAGAGTCATGGAATATGACACTGATAGTTTTTATTTTTAAAAAGGATAAACCACCAGCTGAGTGCCACTCATAATGGCCGATTTCACTTATAAACGTGGATGCCAAGATCTTTGCAAAGATTCTGGAAAACCGTCTGGCTCCATTAATGCCTGGGTTAGTGTCAAGCAACCAACAAGGCTTTATTTATGGTCGAGATACTACTGCCCATGTCAACACAGCAGTGGGGGCTTTCTAATCTGACTGAGAAGATGTCGGTAGACCTCGACATGATACTTTTAGACGCTGAGAAAGCTTTCCACAGAGTGGGGTGGGATTTCTTATGGGCCACACTGACAACTTTTGGTCTAGGAGGGCAGTTCAGGCACTGGGTCCAAGCTTTATAATATAAGCCTCAAACTAAAATATCCTACTTAGGGGTACATTTATCACCATTCCAAAATGTATGTGGGACCAGGCAGGGCTGCCCTCTTCCCCCACTGCTATTCGCTTTGTGTATAGAGCCATTTATTTGTATTTTACAATCTAGTACACAAATAAATACATTGGAAACTGAGACAATTAAGCTAAAGATTATTGCATATGCCGACGACATTGTGATCTTTGCAACTAATCTAGCTAGGGCAGTAATATCCATAGAGGAAGAAGCAATTAATTTTGGTGCTATCTCAGGATACAAACTAAATGCGAATAAAACACCAGTGCTTATTGCCTTTAAACCAGAATCTCAAATTATGGGCGTCTGCACTACAGCTATTTATTTGGGTGTGATGATCTTGGCTAAGATTGACCGGATCTTTACTTTAAATTATGAACCATTATTGAAGGAAACTGCTAGGCAGCTTTAAAAAATGACATACACTCCCTAAAGGAGTTATAGGGAGATGCAATCTAATTAAAATGAAAATACTTCCTGAGTTTTTATATCTATTCTGATCAATCCCCCAACGGGTTCCCAATGTATTTTTTTTTTAAACTTGAGGAGATATTTAGTAGTTTTATCTGGGGATACAAGAAGGCCAGACGAGCAATAGATTTGCTTAAAGCTCCTTATAATCAAGGGGGACTAGACTTCCCTGACTTTAACATTTGTTTTTGGGCTGCTTTTTCAGGGTGTTTTCATAGTCTTTTAGGTCTTGATCAAAAGGCCTCTCTTTATCATTTGACTTTGAGAAGGGATAGCTATCTGTGTCTATATCAAACTAATGACCCAAATTATTTTGAGAGGGTTAGGTTTACGACAGTCCGGGACAGTATATATGTATCGCGTGCCATGTCTGCCGGATGCAAATTATCACTGTATCTTGGACCAAATATGGAATCACATGTCTTGGAGATCTATATGAGGAAAGTGGACTAGCGACATTTGAAAATGTACGACTCTATTTTAAGCTTCCAGCCCACTTCTATTTTAAATATCTACAGATCAGGGATTATTTAGTAAAAAACTTGGCTCTGACTGCAAAAAATCACTCCGAGATATGGGACTGCCTATATGGCAGTAAAACAATGTTTTTAATTAGTGATATGTACAAATATTGTTATAACTATAGACAGGATGATAGTGAAAAACTGGTGACGCGGAGGAAGTTCTGGGGGTATGTGTAACACCTGGTGTGATTAAACAAGCTCTTGGAACTATTATCGATTCAGTGCATTCAGTTAGCCTGAAGCTTCAACAATTTCGCACTTTATGTATGCTGTACTATACACCTGAAAGATTTGCTAAATGGTCTCCAGGGTATCTTAGGGCGTACAAGACCAAATGTCCTAAATGCAACTTATATGCAGTTAACATGTTACATATGTTTGTAACTTGTCCAGAACTGAGTGTTTTTTGGCAAGTGCTTCATTTAAGATTGGGGTTAGACTCTCCCTTTACAACTTTGGAAATAATGATGGGTTATAAGGGAGACAATCCAGAACTCACTCGACTTCTTTCAATTCTGTTAGTTGCAGCTCGACTGGCAATCACTCGGGCTTGGGTCTCCACAGTACAACCATCCGTAGGTGATTGGTGGTATGTTATTTGGGAAACGTTTGGCATGGAAACAGCTCTAGCTAAAGGTAGGGGAGTTCGTTCTCTAGTAAAATTGGAGGCAACATGGGGACAATGGTTACTCGAAGTTTCATAATAAGACGAGTAGCAGAGAAGGGGGTATTTCCCTGCCGTTTTCCTTTTTTCTTCAGTGTTTTTTCTCTTTTTCCTCTTACAATATGTTTAAATATTATGTGATGGTTCTCTTTTTTGTAATTTTTTCAATTGCTAGAATATATTTCTCTTGTCTAATTTATTGTATGATATTTGGCCTTTTGATGACAATAAATAGATTTATAAAAAATAAAAAAGGGAACCCAAGGAAGACCGGGACCAACTTGCTCAGCTGTCCACCCAAGATGCATCGCCGTTTGGTCTGACTTTGCGTCTGCTCCCACTATGTTCTTCTCTGCAGCCACAAATCCTAATCAGTGGTCCTACGCCAAAGGTGTATCACAACTCCTGGAACTGTCTTTGGCTACAGGCTCCTACCTGAGTCTGAACATAGAAATTTTCAGAGCGGCTTTAAACCAAGGCACCCCGACGACAACGCACCCTCCTCATACACCGTCTACAGCCTTGCCCCGCTAAACTTTACATTCTCCGAACATTTTCTCAAAATTTCTTTTAAGTCTTAAGCTAAGCGCTGACCAGGCCAAATGCATTTTTTCAACTTTGACACAGTTGTATGCGACAAGATATTCTCAACTAGTGCTTTAATATTTTATATGCTAGTTTTTACTAAAATCTTTACAAATTCATAACTCCAGTTCTACTATTTGGATTTTAGTCATTTGGTGTCAAATAATTTATTAAATTGTACTCGATTTTTTAAAATTGGTGTGGTACATAGATTTTTCTTGTATTGTGTTTTTACTTTATCAATCAATCAATCAGGGTTTTGTAGAGCACGACTACTCACCCGTAAGAGTTTCAATGCTCTGCGGGGGGTCTGCTGTTCACTCAAAGAGCCAGGTCTTGCGATCCTTCCTGAATTGAGGCAGAGATGATAATTAATTGCCTGAGATGGAGACAAAAGGAGTTCTAGGCCCTTGAAGCAAGGAAGGAGAAGGATCTTTCTCTAGTGGTGGTCCTGTGGATCCGTGGGATGGTGGTCAGGGCTTGATGGATGGAGCGGAGATGTCTGGAGGGGGTGTGGAAAGATAGGTGGTTGTTGAGGTATGCAGGTCTGGGGTTGTGGAGGGCTTTGCATGCATGCTTGAAGAGCTTGTAGGTGATCCTTTTGTCGGACTGGAGCCAGTTGAGTTCTCTCATGTGGTCAGGTGATGTGGCTGCAGTGAGGGATGTTCAGCATGATTCTGTCAGAGGCGTTTTTCATGTTTAGCAAATTCTTTTGGAGAATTTTCATGGTGCTGGAGTAGTGTGTGGTGCCGTAGGTGAATCTGCTGCTGACAAGTACATGGGAGACTGTTTTCATTGTCTCTGTGAGGATCTACTTGAAGATCCAGAGCAGGCAGAGCGTGTGGCAGCAGGAGGACAAGAAGGCATTGATCTGGCAGTTCATTGAGAGAGAGGAGTGCAGAATGATGCAGAGATTTTGTGTATGGTCCATGGCTGTGTGGGGGTTCAACTTCTGAGCACTAGGGACCATCAGGAGAAATCCCAGGCAGAGTGGTTGGGGCACAGGATGATAACTTCTGTTTTGTCTGATTTGAGATTGTGGCAGATTTTCTTCATCCAGGTGGCTACTGCCTTCATTGAGGACTTCATTCCAGAAATGGACTTTATTACTGATTGTGTGCTGCATAACTACTTTACAGATTGCCTTTAAGGTAAGCCTGGCTGCTTTTTATGCCAAACAACCCAGTGGTAAGCAAATGTTATTTTACTGACTTTTTGTGGCTCACCCTTGCAAAGGATTGTTGCTGTTGCATGACCAAGATTCACATCCCAGTCAAACAACAACCCAATTTCTCACACCACTGCATTAGCATTATGTAAAAATGGATTGCGTAGAAGGTCAGATGGAGTTCTAAAGGAAATATCAATCAAACATACATTTATTTTTATTATGAGGTTTACCATAAAAAGAATACTAAATTTCAGTAATATAGACAAGCGCAACATACAAACAATCTTGCATTTTACAGTGTCTAACTGCATTTAAAATCATCAAAATGTCCATTAGTTACTTCATCCAATTTTAACTGCACCACACAAGAATCAGCTCAGAACATAACAAAAAAGTAAAGGAGCTTGTAATTGTAGTAAAGAAAGAAAAGTTAATAAGGGGTTTTGTGATAACAGCAAAGATCATAAAGTACATAGGGGGTTCTGTCACACGGATTAGGGATTTCAGAAAACTCCCAACCCTTAGGAAAAGAAAGTATATGACTCTACATGCACAACATAATTCTTAAATTCGCTGAAATTAAGAAGACACCCAGCATGAATGAGGTTCTACCAGAAACGCTGGTCTTAGAAGTTAGTAAAATCATAAAGTGGGTCTGTTAATCAACATAAATTCACTGGATAAATTCTTTCAAAGTCTTATTTACACAAAGCTTTCTTTTTTGCATTGCCTCAAGGATTGAAAACAATTCAGACTTTTTCCACGTAATATAGACAATATATAAACAATCCTTGATAATCTCATCATTGAAAAATGTAGACGCAATGGACCACAGTGCAATCGAAAGTTTACAGGTGACCTCAAAACTATTCTTGGGATGCCCAAGGCCTAACTCCTAACTCCCTGCAACACGCAAGTAAGCTGATCTTTAAGATAAGGCAAAAGGAAGCCTTCAACTCCTATTTTCTTCTATCTGTATTGTGGACACATCAGTGAAACCCATATTCCTGCACCTTATGTTAGGGCAAGGACACACATTTCCTTTAGATTGTCAACATATGTATTAGGAGTTTTCACCTCATTGTGGTAGTGAAGTCAAAGGCTGCCATTATAGATTAGATACATGTAAACCTCCTTCCTTTCAACAAATGAGAACTCCTTTTTTATTTTCAAATACAAAGCCTAAGTATGAAAAGACTTGCACTATTACCAAGTGTGTGTTCTTTATGTTATAGATATTAACTTTAAATGATTTATTACTCTAGAAAGGACACATTTTATAAAAAAAATGCATGCCTAAACCGGGTCATCCATAAGCATGACCTAGGAATCAATTGAGTTCTTTAGGGTGTTTGGGGTTCAAGTCATATAACCCATACCATCTTCATACAGAAATACCAGAATATCATTTTCTACCAATATTTAGTGTTTCCTCATCCCTTGGTTTTAACAACTCTTTAATGATGTTTGTGTAAAGTGGAAATGATAAAGAAGCGAGGACACCACCATCACATACCCCCATGTCCATGGCCAGTCTATCAGTGCACTTAATCCTGAGTCATATCTCAGTTTAGCACTTAAGTTAAAAGCATGTGTTTTAAGAATTATATTTTGACATGGTCATGGATTAGCCGTAATTTAATTTAAGCCTATCGACACACCCACATGCAATACTTTGATACATGAATACCAAATGTAGGGCCTGAATGCAGGTATGTTTTTCTGAACACAAGCTTTCTCCAATTCATCCCATGCCCTCATTCTCTTGGTGGGTCTATGTTCCCGATCACCTGGGCAGACACATTACTACAGGATCTATCTCCTTCTTGATATTGAATGACATCAGAACATAGTTTACCATTTGCACAAGTTGGTACTTTGATTTTACAATTGTAAGCACACTTGAAACAGACAAGTGCTATGAGCCTTTGGAAATTATCCACTGCTAAATGTAAGCATAGAAATGTAAATGATGACATTTACACCACCATTTCCCATGCATTGTTGTTCCATCTTAAACGCGATACTTTATCTCCTATTCTCTCTTTGCTGGGGATAGAAACAGTGACTTTACATACAGAATCCTGGTGATCACTAAAAGATTGTGATCACCAGAAATGTTAATAATAGCTCTAACTTAAAACTCTCTGCAAATGCTGTCTCATGAGAGAAAAATGTAATCAATAAAACTATTGCAAGAAGAATAAACAAAAAAGGGCCTTGCAGGAAGAGGAAAAGTTTTATCAGCCAACAATTTTCACCATAAAAGGAGATTGCTTAATGTGCCTCTTTTTGGGTCAGTTCTATGATAAAGAGCTGTAGAAACAGAATACAATCTACCTTGGTGGTGTTTAGTGAAAAGACTGCAAAATTGCAATTGCCTGATTTTACATAGAAATCCCTGACAAACCTTGTAGTGGAATGGGACACACATTGAAAGGATGTCCTGTGCTCTTTCACATAGTGGGGGCATGTCATGTAACTAAAAGTCAAAAAGCCATTTAAATGATAATTAATTGTGGCCCAAATATCCTACAGGAACATTAAACTGAAATGCTCGATATAGTCAGGCCTTTGAGATGTACAGTTTTAGAATATAAACTAGCAATTTTTAAATCAATGATTTTCCACCATTTATTTTCTGCATAAATCATCAAATAATCTAGAAGTGAGGACACCACAGGGGGACAACGACAACTGTGAGGATAGAGAATAAATAGACAGTGACTATAGTTAATCTAGTGTTTCTAACAAAGATAATCTATTAGAAAGAAGACACACATGAAAAGAGTGAACATTTCTCAATGATTCTTTGAGGTGTTCATCTAACTTAAAATTTCTTCCCCCAATGGTCTGTAGAAGAAACTGAGAGGTGTTGGTTGAATAAATGAGCAACAGCTGGGCTGCAAATTAATCTGCTTTGTGAAAAATTGGAGGATTAGTTGAAGGGGATGAGAAGCCACTTCAAAAAATTAACACAATACTTGACAAGGTGAGTCACAAAAGTAACTGAATAAACATGTACTCCACACCCTGTTAACTGTGGCACAAAGCAGGCAGGCTTAACTTTAGATGTAATGTGCAAAGTATTTCCGCAGTAGCCAACAGGTAATACATTTAAAACACAACACAAGAAAAATCCCAAACCAAATAATAATAACATGACACCAAACAAAAAAATCAAATAAATAGAACCAGAGATATGATTTGGTAAAGTATGAACTAAATATAGTGCCAAAATGCACAAAATGTCAACCACAGGCATCTAGTCATGCTTTACAGAGTCAAAGTAAAAATTTAAGTCTGACCTCAATGAATCCCCAGTCAGAAACAATGTCGAATTTCATCCCAGTAGAATGTTTACCTTCTGGCTTAGAAACGTTTATGGAGAAAAAGTGGTCTCCGATAAGTCGTAGGCAGGGCAATCTACATGCTGCACCGAAGCTGGGTTCAATGATTGTGGGCTGCTGAAGAGCAGGATTTTAGTGCGGTCGTTGACGAAAGTAAGAAAACTCTGAGCGGGCAAAGTCAGTGCCCATAAAGGCCTCAAAGTCGATGTCAATAAGATGCTGTTCAGTGTCCCTGTAAAACCCTCTATGTTTGGACTTGGAAATATTTCTGACAGTTGGATGTCCTTCAGTGGGGCAAACACCTACATTTACCATACCTTTGCAATACATAATGGGTTTTGGTATTGACATATTACCTAGTTAAGCACTGCATAAATGTTGTGTGGTTTTCCCCTAAAACTAGCCTCATTAATTATGCATTAGGATTCTCAAAATCACGGCAGGATTACCATCTTCGGCATAATGTCTATGTATAAGGGTCATCCCTTCCGTCATCCTCGGCCGACATGACACAGCAAGGTAGAATCCCTTGAGGGTACCTTTTGGGTATATATACACCATATCTTTGCAGGGCAGGCAGAGGAGAAAGACTTCTATGCTGACACACTGACGCAAGACTCTGAGGTCCCTGCATGCAGACACTCCAGGATACAGTGGTCTGACATCCCTTGCAGGGTGTTTATCTCGAGACCAAGACAGGGTCCCACAGCCTCTCACTTCGGGTAATGAGGTTTCCTCATCCTAGGGGGATTCTTATCTCTACACCTACATACATGCTGGGTACACTTCGGTACATGTAGTTATATCTAGTTAGCGTTGCATCGTAGGAGTACTCATTATTACTGTCATGTATTTATTATATGCTTGCATACATTAATTGTTTTAACACTATGGTAGAAATCTACCAACCATTTACTCTGTTGGTGCTTATGATCATTTTTAGCTGTATCTGTTTTATGGTTATTTCAGCACATTTTTTTATCACTAGAATAATGCTGGCTTGATGAGTACTTATTGAAAAACGTCCCCACCGTTTATTTTGTGTATCTCTCTGAGAGAAAGTGAGCACAAGTGACTGAGCAAAAAGTACTGTACTCTTTCCATGATCCCTGATGGGACAGAGTTGTCATGTTTGATAGTTGTCAGGAACTATTTTCTCCTTGGTAAGAGGAATTTACAGTGGCCTGTGAGCTAGCTGGTATACAGACGAACATAACTGGTGGGGGTGTCTGGGATCAATCACACAGTTTATGTTGTCTAAACGTGCAGATCCTAGATTTATAGGAACTACACAACATGGCACCCAATGTTGGTTTTGTTCTTATTTAACAGGCAAATCTGAGCAGTTCAGTTGTGCTTTTCTGAGAGACCCCTACTCACATCTACCCCTGTCAGGAGTGGGAAGGGAAAAATCCCCCACAGCTGAGTAGGCATATCCTATGTATTGGCCGTGAGTTAATTTCAAGCTTGAAGGATAGATAATTCACTATTGTGCATAAACCTTATCTCAGTTTACTTGAAACTCTTTCAACAATGACTGAAGAAGACGACACTGCAGCGATATTACGTATGAATGCAGCGAGGGAGTAAGAACAGGAAGGAGTGATAAACATTTCAGAAAATGTTACACCTGCCCATACTTTAAAAGTAGCAGACTGCGGAGTCACAGCTAGAGGTGGGACAGTCACTTTTGTGACTGAGGCACACAAGTCATACAGGACAGAGGTATTCTATTCACGGGTCAAATTCCCACCAGCAGATGCCTATTCCTAGGACGACCCCGCGCCGCACGGCCACCAGCTGCTGCGTGTGCCCCTGCCCTCCCCTGCTCTCAGCCTCGCTGAGCCCGCATACCCGCTTCTGCTTCTTGCGATTGTGATTTGTTTTACTGGATTTCATTGTATTTGTTTTGCCTCCCTGTGTTTGCTCAGGCCCCCCCCTGGGCTGTAACCCATCGCGCCCACCCGCCCCGCTCCCCGCCTCACACTTCCCACCACTGGGAGTGTAGCCACGCCCCCTTCCTCCCTGCTCCCGCCTCCCAGCTGCTCCGCCCTCCCTGCACTTGGCCATGAATGGCGACCGTGCAGCACAGGTGAGTGTGACCTATTCCTAGGACACCCCCGCGCCGCACGGCCACCAGCTTCTGCGTGTGCCCCTGCCCTCCGCTGCTCTCAGCCTCGCTGAGCCCACATCCCCGCCTCTGCTTTCTTGCGATTGTGATTTGTTTTACTGTATTTCATTGTATTTCTGCTTCTTGAGATTGTGATTTGTTTTACTGGATTTCATTGTATTTGTTTTGCCTCCCTGTGTTTGCTCAGGCCCCCCCGGGCTGTAACCCCTCGCGCCCACCCGCCCCGCTCCCCGCCTCACACTTCCCGCTGCCAGGAGTGTAGCCACGCCCCCTTCCTCCCCGCTCCCGCCTCCCAGCTGCTCCGCCCTCCCTGCACTTGGCCATAAATGGCGACCGTGTGGCACAGGTGAGTGTGACCTATTCCTAAGACACCCCCGCGCCGCACGGCCACCAGCTGCTGCGTGTGCCCCTGCCCTCCGCTGCTCTCAGCCTCACTGAGCCCGCATCCCCGCATCTGCTTTCTTGCGATTGTGATTTGTTTTACTGTATTTCATTGTATTTCTGCTTCTTGCGATTGTTATTTGTTTTACTGGATTTCATTGTATTTGTTTTGCCTCCCTGTGTTTGCTCAGGCCCCCCCCTGGGCTGTAACCCCTCGCGCCCACCCGCCCCTCTCCCCGCCTCACACTTCCCGCCGCCGGGAGTGTAGCCACGCCCCTTCCTCCCCGCTCCCGCCTCCCAGCTGCTCCGCCCTCCCTGCACTTCGCCATAAATGGCGAACGCGCAGCGGGCGCGCCGATTGAGCGCCGATTGAGCGCCGAAGGTGCGCCAAAGGTAAGGCAGTCTGCGCCCTCCGTGCCTGGACCGCACCCAGTGCCAGGACCCCTGGCCCCCGCAGACCCCAGCCCACCCGCCGGACGTACGACGCCGCCACCCTCAACGCACTCAACATCGGCCGATTCCCGGGCTGCTACCGAGCCACCCCGAGACGCACCCACGGACCCTTCTGCTGCAACTCCTGCAAGTTCACGTGCATCCGGACCTGCACTACACCAGCACCGACCAAGACCAAGACGATCAACAGCAGCAGCCACCTAAAATGCATCCTGCTCAACACCCGCTCCGTCCACAGGCACGCCATCGAAATCTGGAACCTGCTCGACACCACAGCCCCAGAAGTCGCCTTCTTCACGGAAACCTGGATGAACGCCTCTTCAGCGCCCGACATCGCCATCGCCATCCCAGACGGCTACAAGATCATCCGAAGGGACCGCATCAACCACACCAGAGGAGGCATCGCCATCATCTACAGGAACACCATCCGCATCACGACCAACACCGAAGACACCCTCACACCCGCCGAGCACCTGCACTTCCAGGTCCACATCAACCCCAAGACCACCCTCAGAGGCACCCTCATCTACAGACCCCTGGGACCACGCACACAATTCAGCGAAGACATCGCCGACTTCATCAGCCCGCACGCCCTCTGCTCCGCTGACTACATCCTCCTCAGGGACCTCAACTTCCACCTGGAGAACAACAACGACCGCAACACCACCACCCTGCTGGACAACCTCGCAAACCTGGGACTCAAGCAGCTGGTCACCACCCCAACCCACTACGCCGGACAGACACTCGACCCCGTCTTCTCATCCAGCAAAGACATCGCCTTCAGCCACGTCACCGGACTCCACTGGAGGGACCACAGCTGCGTCCACTTCAGCTTCGGAAGGACCACGATCCACCACCACCAGCAACAGGTTGCACGCAGAAGCTGGAACAAGATCACAGCCGACCAGCTCGCAACCTCCCTGAGCATTAAACCTTCCCATCAGCACAACAAACCCAAGCCAGGCGGCCACCAACCTCACCAAGTGGATCAGTGACTGCGAAGACGACCTCGCCCCCCTGAGGACCCCACCTAGCAGACCCAGCAGCAAGAAAGCCCCTTGGTTTACTGACGAACTCAAGAGCTCCAAGAAGAACTGCAGAGCCCTCGAGAGAACCTGGAGCAGAGACCCAACTCCGGAAAACATGGCTGCCCTCAAGCTCGCCACCCGAAAGCACCACCAACTCATCCACGCCACCAAGAAAACCGCATTCAAGGAACGACTGGACAACAATGCACACAACAGCAAGGAACTCTTCAACATCGTCAAAGAGCTCTCCAACCCCAACGCCGGAAACAACGACATCACCCCTTCGCAAGACCTCTGCAACTCCCTCGCCTCCTACTTCCACAACAAGACCGCGGACATACACAACAGCTTCAGCATTCAACCGACGCACGCCACGACCGAACCTCCGCTCCCCACCACCACCCTCCGCTTCTGGACTTCGATCAGCTCTGAAGACACGGTCCGTACGATGAACTCCATCCACTCCGGATCTCCGAGCGACCCCTGCCCTCACCACGTCTTCGACAAGGCCGACGCTGTCATCGCACCCCACCTGCGGGACATCATCAACACCTCCTTCGACACCGCTACCTTCCCGGAGAGCTGGAAGCACGCCAAACTCAGCGCCCTTCTCAAGAAGCCATCAGCCGACCCCACCGACCTCAAGAACTACCGCCCCATCTCGCTGCTCCCGTTTCCTGCAAAAGTCATCGAGAAGACCGTCAACAAGCAGCTGGCCGCCTTCCTCGAGACGAACGGAGCCCTCGACCCCTCGCAATCTGGCTTCCGGGCCAACCACAGCACCGAGACCGCCCTGATCACAGCCACCGATGACATCCGAGCTCTGCTCGACAACGGAGAAACAGCGGCCCTCATCCTCTTAGACCTCTCCGCGGCCTTCGACACTGTCTGCCACCGTACCCTAGTACAGCGCCTCAGCAACGTCGGAGTCCAGGAGAAGGCACTGGAGTGGATCATCTCCTTCCTCACCGGAAGGACAACAGAGAGTCGGCCTCCCTCCGTTCAGATCTGAAGCCACCGAAGTCATCTGCGGCGTTCCTCAAGGCTCCTCGCTCAGTCCAACCCTCTTCAACATCTACATGAGCCCCCTCGCAGACATTGCACGCCAACACAACCTCAACATCATCTCCTATGCCGACGACACCCAGCTGATCCTCTCCCTCACCAACGACCCCGCCACCGCCAGAGCCAACCTACACGAAGAGATGAAAGAGGTAGTCGAATGGATGAAGAACAGCCGCCTGAAACTGAACTCGGACAAAACAGAAGTCCTCATCCTGGGATCCTCACCCTCCGCCTGGGACGACTCCTGGTGGCCCCCCGCCCTAGGCAGCGCACCCAAACCAACAGACCACGCATGCAACCTGGGCTTCATCCTGGACTCCTCCCTCTCCATGACCAGACAAGTCAACGCCGTCTCCTCATCGTGCTTCAACATCCTGCGCATGCTACGTAAGATCTTCCGGTGGATCCCCACCGAGACCAGGAAGACGGTCACCCAGGCCCTCGTCAACAGCCGTCTGGACTACGGCAACTCCCTCTATGCCGGAACCACCGCCAAACTCCAGAAGAGACTCCAGCGGATCCAGAACGCCTCAGCACGACTCATCCTGGACATCCCCCATCGCAGCCACATCTCCGGACACCTGAGAGACCTGCACTGGCTCCCGGTCAACAAGAGAATCACCTTCCGACTCCTCACCCACGCACACAAAGCCCTACACAACCAAGGCCCAGAATACCTCAACAGCCGCCTCAACTTCTACGCTCCCAAATGCCAGCTTCGATCGACCGGCCACGCCCTCGCCGCCGTCTCCCGCATCCGAAGAGCCACCACAGGGGGACGGTCCTTCTCCTACCTCACCGCCAAGACATGGAACTCACTCCCGACCCACCTCCGCCTGACCCAGGACCACCTCGCCTTCAGGAAGCAACTCAAGACCTGGCTGTTCGAGCAGTAGAGGACCCCCCTCCCCTAAGCGCGTTGAGACCCTCTGGGTGAGGAGTGCAATATATAAATGCTTTGATTGATTGATTGATTGACAAACACATTTCACTTCTATACTGAAGATAAAATACCAGAGGAATATTGTCCATATGAGGACATTGAAGTTCCGCTCACCTACCCAGAGCACATACACTGGTTTAAAGGTGCCCTCCCACACATAACAGAAAAAGTAAGACTCTGTGCACTCAACGGAGATGGAGCGACTTGGCCGGTCCTAGCGTCATACACACCGTATCCAGACATTGACACAATGCCCATAGCAGACTTAAGTCCACTACACAAAGAAGTAATAAAACTTTACAGAAATCTGACACTGTTTGTTATGACAATATTCACACTTCAGCCAGCAAGGGCTACATCAGCTGGACAAATTCAGTGGTCAACAACAAAAATAGCTCCACAAACACTAAACGCAGTTACGGGTAAAATGCCCACTAAGCGTGAGCAAATGCCATTCTGCATAGCTCTGAAAATAATACAGTTAGAGGGAGTGTTTCACACACAAGCCCTCAAGAAAAACATAGAATGCTAACAATATGCTTGCCAATTAGGATAGCTCCTCAGATAGAGGATTGTGCCCCTTGGGGTGCAGTTTTTGCTGCCATTTATACTAGAAGTCATGGTATCCCTTCAATAGCAGTAATACCAGAAGTATTGAGACAGAAACAGAATAAATATGGAGGAGCACCTGCTCTGAACATAGGGATGAAATTGTTGGTAAATTTTGCTCAGGTATCAAGAATTTTGTTAGCTAACATAAAAGGGAAGACAGCAGCGCTGACAATATGCCAACGACTGAGGGATATGACTCCTATACAATTACCTAAATTATCGAAGACACATATGTCGAATCAGTTAGAGATAATTTGGGAGCTAGAGCAACTAAACCTCAACTCATGGGTGGTTCTGAAAAGGATAACACCAAGCAGGCACCAAATTCTTCTAAGAAGAAATGGGACAATAAAAAATAAAAGAATAGAGATGATAGATCACAATCAAGGGGTGGGTCCCCTCAACAGGAGCCGTCCGAAAGGAGGTACAACCTTAAGAATCGTGATAACTTTAAGAATCCTGAAAAGTGTCAGGATACTGATAAACGTTCCTCTTGTTCCTTGTAGGGTTCATCAAAACACTCCAAGAGGGAAGGATGGTAAGAAAACAGACAAGAAGAACTAACAAAGTCCAGAGATACACATCGTACTTTGGACTATTATACCAATAAAGAAGATAAACAAAAATCAAAACCTCAATTTAAAAAGAATAAGGTAGCTGGCCTTTAAGTTAGATATGCCAAGCATACTGAGGACACAACTTCTGAACAGGGAATGGGCACTGGCGTTGCTAGATAGAGCAGCAGAAGTAACAATAGCTCATCAGAACCTGATGGAATTTCTGATGACAACGGCATTGAATGAACATATCACAGTGGAGACACCGGATCCTAGGGATAGTATCCCACACCCATTATATGAAATAACACTCCACATGGAGGGGGACAAACCAAAAAAAATCAAAGGTCTCTTTTGTGAGACCCTGACTTATGGCTATGATAAGTCAGGAGAAGTGTGGCTCACTGGTTAGAGGAGGCAGACCTGGAAGCAGAGGTCAGCCCGGGACCAGAGTTCAATTCCCGGCTCGGCGGAGTCTTGAGTCCTTAAAATGTCCATACACTCGACAATTCTCACTCCGGTGCCTACTCGATTCACGGGTTCACACTCTGCGACTATGGGCAATAGCTTGCTTAATCTCCTCAACGGCCCCTCGCGGCGGGATGCCTGGCTTTCACCTTGCGGATACCCTGCCGGGATTATCTCACAGGGGAATACCAGGACGGGTTCCCTAAGCAAGCACTTAGAGACCAGTTGGTGATTTGCACTATATAAATTCCTGTACATTTACATTTACATGATATTCTTTTGGCTGAAAAAGATTGGCCGCTTGAGATTGTTATGGAAGGGAGAAACAGTAATTTTACCATCTTGTTACGACCTCATTCTAGTATCACTTAAACATTCATATGCGCAGGAGTGGGCGGTCATACTTGCTCCAGCATTATATCGCAACCATGTTGGGTGGGATCCTGAGTCTCCACACCATGTAATCCCAGTAAAAGCTACTCCAACTCCACAGAGACTGTATCCAATAAAACAAGAAGCAAAAAAACAAGTCGGGGAGATCTTAGATCAACTTGAATACCAAGTTGTAATAGAGAATTGCACCGCTTTAATAAATAATCCTTTGTTTCCTGTACTGAAGCCTGACAATTCATATCATCTAGTTTTAGACTACAGACATCTGAACACATGCAGAAAGATATTTGCAGTACAGAATCAGCACAGTGCCGCACTAATGAATAACATTGTGCGGAAAAAAATACAAAACAACACTAGATATCTCAAATTGATTTTTTTCCCCAAAATATAGCACCTGATAGCAGACATTTGACAGCATTTTCTGCCCTATGCTCTCAGTGTCAATATTATAGACTACCCCATTGGTATAAGAATCGCCCCGGGTTGTTCTCAGCTAGGGTTACAGAGTTACTTCAAAATTTTGATGAGGAGGCATTGTCCTAGGTGGATGATATTTATCTGACTGATGATCATTTGACCAGTGTGAGCAACCTAATTTTGGAGTTCGCCTCTGAGGGCTACAAATTGAACTTTAAAAAAATCAAAAATAGCCCACCTGAATGGTGAGTTATCAAGTGAAGGGAAAAGCCTAGCATCTAACTTTTTAGAAAAAAGTGTATGCTGCTTAAACCTCCAAAGACTCTAAACAATTTAAAATCCATTTTAGGATTCCTACATTTTAGAAGAACATGCATTTGGATTACATAAAAAAGTTAAACCTTTCTACAATGTAATGAGACCTGATTTTTCAATAAGATATTGGACACAGAAACACATAGATATCCTATATTCCTTACAATCTGACATGATAGCTTCAACACACCTACACAAACGTATAAATACCACAAATCTGGTAATCCGTGTAATTGCGGTTCAATCAGGATACACTTACCTACACTTCAATGAAGGCACAACGATGCCTAGAGCATACAAATCACATTTTTCCACAAACGCTGAAATGTGCTTTGCATCTAAAGAAAAAATTCTAACAGCAGTACAGACTGCTGTAGTGAGAGAAAGAGCACTGGCTCAGGGGAAACAAATAATTGGCATTACTCCTGTACTGGCTTAGAGGCTATTACAGAAGCTAGCGTTGCAAACACAAAAGCACTACATCCACGATGGGCTATTCTCTGACTGCAACAGATGTAGACTTCAAATTTGATTCTAGATTAAAAACACAAGTACTTTTGCAGTACGAATAAGAATACCCTCTCCCGAATGAATTAATACATTTAGATCAGCATGAATACATTATTTACACTGACGGTTCTGCTCAGCCTGCCATAGGTAGTAAACCACAATACAGTGCAGCTTGTGTGATTGTAAAAGGATGTCTGCAGGAAGACAAGTTTCGTCCACTCAGAACGAGAACACAGTCTCTTGGAGACTGCATGGCACAGCTGGCAGAATTAAAATCTCTATTACTGGGACTAATAAATACGGATCGGTAATTTCCGCACTTATAGCGTGTGATTCATTTTACTGTGTCCAATCTTACAATGAATAACTTCACTATTGGGGTCAGAATTTGTTTAAAGACTTAAAAGGCTGCACAATAAAGCACAGATTGCTTGGGAACATGTGGCAGAAGTGAAAAAAGACTTGCCGATGGCTCACATGATTGATAAGCTAAGTCATCAATGTGATGGCGTTCACGTTGAAGGGAATTCATTGGCTGATGAAGCCACAAAGTGGGTAATATGAACTGCTGCCATAGCTGCAATTACTTGTTCTAGTACGAGAATAAATGGAGACATAATGGTAGCTCTCAATGCTTCATGCAAACACAGCAAAGCCTTGCCGAAAAGCTTTCCAGTCAAGTACCCCTACGTGTTAGATGCAAAAAATATTCTGTATGCTCAAATTCCAGGAGTGAGGGATAGAGTAATATCACAGATTGGGTTTAATACTAGCTGCAAACGAGGGTCTGGGCTCAGCACACACAGGTATTTCTGTGACAGTTTCACTACTGAAACAACATCATTGGTGGCCATGTCTTACCAAACAGACCAAGGGCTTTGTCCTTAAGTGCGACATCTGACAGCAGATGAAGGGTTCCACCGTAGAGCACCCAGCGCAAACACTGCTACTAATATCAGACAGACCTTTAGCTTGTGTCTATTTGGACCACTGCAGCCCCTTACAATCTGATGGTAGTAGTAGTAGTAGTAGTAATACTTTATTCGATATTTCCATATCATAAAAGTGCAAACATTCATTAAACATAAAATTGAATGTACAAAAAGTATCACATACATTTTCATCCTAAAACATTAAAAACACTCTTTACAATAAAAAGTAATTACAGAAGGCTAAAGTGCATTTTCAGTAAAAATCATCAATCTAAATGGTGTTAGCGTTTCTATTTTGTGATGTCTAGCAACCTAGTCCGTATGAACCAAGCGCTAGAGAGATACTTTGCAACCCCACAGACAATGAACATGGAAGATGTATCAGTTAAAAGGATACGTAATACAATCCTAAAATCTCTAACACCCATTTCTCTACACACAGGTTTTAACCACCTAGCTCGAGGTAACTTATAACCCCTACATGCAAACAAAAAGTGAGGTAGAGACTCGTTCTTACATGGACAGCCTAGACAAGCAGCATCGTAGTCCCTCACTCCTTTCCACCCCGCTATAAACTTTTTCAAGGGGAGTGTGCTTTATCTCGTTTTCAAAAAGAGTGATCTGTCTCTAGGAATTTGGATGTAGTCCAAAAGAGGCTCTAACTTCCTGGTTGGTTTATGTTCCAGAAATTGATTGGTTAATGATCCCCACTTTGTACTTTTAAGTTCCTCGGCCCCCACCCACTCCCAGTAATTTTTTCTGACAATTTGTTTGTGAAGTGGTGATTGAGAAACCCAAAATTCTGTCATTCCTAGATTGATCACCAGCTGTTTTAATTTATTGAGCCAATTTATTTTTTTGGAGACATTCAAATTAATCAATTCATCCAACACCAAAGCGTATTTAGCCAGTTCTGGTGTCCTTCTTAGGTGCACCCAGTACAGCAAGGGGCGGAGGCGTACTATGTCCCCAATTGATCTCTTACCCAAATCGATATAAAGGGGTTTTAGAGGGGTTGAATAGGGGAGTGATACTAGGTCTATCGCAAACTTGTTATCGGCACTTACAAAATCCATTGTATTCTCTCCTCCCCACAGTTCAGAGCCATAAACCGCCGCAGCTAGCGCCTTTCCCTCATAGACTGCGAGGGCCGGAGCTATTGGCCTGCTAATGGATAGGCGCTGGTTCCTCAAAATTAC
Organism: Lissotriton vulgaris; assembly: GCF_964263255.1. Lineage (NCBI taxonomy): Eukaryota > Metazoa > Chordata > Amphibia > Caudata > Salamandridae > Lissotriton > Lissotriton vulgaris. The sequence continues at coordinate 1,372,216,622 of NC_141694.1, read as the reverse complement.
TCCAGAAACCCTTTTAAGATTCAGGAGCATTTTTGCTAAATGGGAATCCCATTTCATATTGTTACATAATCTGACTCCCAGATAGTCAAATTCATCAACCTCCTCCAAAGCGGCCCCATTTTGGGTAAGATGGGCTTTCCTAACCTTTTTAGAAACTAGCATCATCAACTTCGTTTTGGAGGTGTTGATGGTTAACCCTCGCTCATCACAGAACACACTAAATCGATCAAGCAGTTTCTGTAAACCTGATGGGGTTTTTGACATCAGGAGAGGGTCATCAGCAAAGAGGAGGGTAGGTGTTTTCTCCCCTACCAGGACTGGGGCATCCGCAGAGTCCTCCCTCAAATGGTCTACCACCCCATTAATAAAGTGGGAGAACAATGTTGGAGCCATAACACAGCCCTGCCGGACCCCTCTGCTGACTGGCACCCTCTCTGTAAGTTGACCTTGACTACCCAACTGGATTCTGGCATAGGTATCCTCATGAAGCCTAACAAGAAGCTGCAGGAGATAACACGGAAACCCCATGGCCAACAAAACCTTCCAGAGTTTAACACAGGGGATTACATCAAATGCTGTTTTTAAATCAATAAAGGCCAAATATAGGCTACCCTTTGCGATGGTCACAGATTTCCAGTATACTGCACAGAACCTGAAAACCTGGTCCATCGTGCCTACACTTTTCCTAAAGCCCGCCTGGAAATAGGTCAAAATGTTGTCCTCATAGAGCCATGTCTCAATTCTATTAACTATGACCCTGCCAACTACCTTCTGGATTGTATCAATTAAAATGATAGGTCTGTAGTTGGCAGGGTCCTGTCTGTCACCTTTTTTGTATATGGTTAGGACCTCAGCACCTTTCCAGGATTCTGGGACTGGATGTCCAGCCATGACTAAGTTCATTATATGTGCAATGAGGTCAGACCATAATTTAGGGTCATGCAGAAGTAAGTCACCCGGCAGTCCATCCGGACCTGCCGCCTTACCTGGTATTATATTGGTGATAGCATCCTGCACTTCCCGGGGGACAAAGGATTGTAACTGCATTTGTTTTTCCATATTACAGTTGTTATAAACCCCCGTGGATTGCACTAGGTCCGCTGTCCCACAATATAATTTGAAAAAATGGGCGTGCCACTGTTGTTCTGTTATATGATTTGGCATTGCCTCGACCCCTCTTCTTTCCAGTTTATTGACCAAATTCCAAAACTGGGTTGAATCTTTTGCATTGGCAGCAAGTTTAAGTTGCTGCCAGTGATCCTCCTCCCAGTTCCTCTTAGCTACTTTAATAATCCTACTGTATTCCTTTCTAGGGATTCTTACTGCTAGAGGGTCCTTACTTTTAGTGGAAGCTGGTATTGCCTTCCTCTTAGCCCTACATTTGGCAGTATACCAAGGGGTGCCGTTCGAAGATTTAATATTACTCGGACCCTTGCTCGTCTCTATAATAAAAAAAGCTCCAATTTTATCTATTAAAATCTTATAAGAATCCATTGGTTTATAATCTTGTGAAATGGACTGTATTAGGCTACTAGATATTAACTTTCTAATCTCTGCATGTACCAATTCTTTAATGCTATTTAATTTCCCTTCCTCACAGCTAACCCTACTCCATTTTAGTTTCCGATTACAATTTGTAGGGATAACTTCTTTAGCAATCATCCTCGGGGTATTCATTATGTTAGTCTTATTCCCCCAGGTAAATCTCATACAGAGTGAGTTATGATCACTGTCCTGAGATGGCCTGACCACCATATCTACCAAACTATCTCATGATCGTATGTCCATTAATATATAATCTATACGTGATGGACATCCCAATCTATTATATGTCATTGCCCCATCAGGATCCGAGAAAGTCCTCCCATTAAGTGCCCGTAAATTGTGTTCTAACGTTAGAGCATTCATCTGTATTGCTCTAGCCGACCACTTCTTGATAGGCTTTAAATTGACCAAAGGGATAGACTGCCTCCAGTCGTCTGCATTAAGTCCAACTATCTCCTCATCATCTAAAGGTTCACAGGTGCAGTTGAAATCGCCTCCCACTATCACTTTGGAACTTGGTGGAATATACGCCAGTGTTTCATCTAGTAGGGTTATTGTTGGTGACAATTGCCCACCCTTGGAACCTCTAGCATATACACAAAACAGTTCCAGTGTGGTTCCCCCAGTCGGGCCCCTCACGGATAGATGTAATAAATCATTTGAGGGCAAGTTGCGGACAGTGATAGCCCAATTCAGTGCCACACTAATCCATATGTGTAGACTACCCGATGGTCGTCCTCTTCCTAACGTGGTTGCAGGGATAAAATAAGTGGCATACCCATTTTTATGGTGCGGGACCATGCTCCATGTCTCTTGGAACATACAATATTAAATGAATCAATAAAATCGTTCCATTCAGGAATAGCCATTTTCTTTTGCAATTCGGCTATATTCCAAGAGAGAAGGTTGATAATATTCGAAGTTGGAGCTGGTTCTATATCTTTTACATTGGCTAATGTCAATACTCCTTTGTCTACTATAATAGGGCTAGTTTGCTCATGGCTATTTAAAAACTCTCCCGAGCAGTCATACTCATGCCTGCTAGAAGGTTCCCCTTCCCTCTCCCCAATACTTGCAATGAGCTCAGCATCAGAGATTTCATGATTGCCGGATATATACAACATCTTGCTGCCAATGCGTGGAGTCAATCCACATCTTCCAACCCATATAGCAACGAGAATTGGTTAAATGTTGGGATATTAAAACCATAGTAATCCATATTATGCCCATTTGCAACCCGATTTCCCCAAATTGTTTTTTGTGGGTAGTTGAAAGTTTGGTGAGTGTAATCATTGAGTCCTGTATTATGTCTATTTAGTACCCTGTTTCCTAAAAAGGAACCTTGGCGATTTGAGAACGAAGTTTGGGGATAAAATTAGCTTGGATGGTGCGTTGAAATTCCTTCACAGCCTCCCATGTCACACCAATCACCAATGTGTCTGACTGCTCTAAAATCTTTTAAATTAATAATAATAATAATATCTACTGTTCTGTCTTGGGCCTAGTGCCAACCCAATTTACACGCCTAACACTTAAAATTTCTCTGTTAACATGAGCTGGAGAGGGTCTGTTTTTACTCAGCCAGAATATTTTTTTATTTTTAAGGGTTCGTTGGTCTTCCCTTACTCCTACTGGGAGAACCGGGACTCCTGCCATGATCACAACGTAAGGAGCAGATTCCGGGGGTAAATCCACTCTTCTATTGTTTGAACTATTTACATTTTGTGGCTCACTAGACCCCTTACCCGCTTTTCCAATTAAATTAGGTTTATTAGCTGTTTCTACAATATCTCTCGTTTTTTGGTTACTCAATTTAGGTGTTTGTACTACTTTGGGGACTATTTTCTTCTGTGTAGGGGGAGGATTCTAGCCCTTGGCAAGAGATTCAGATAATGGCTTATTGCCTTCTTGGTTACCTTTTAACCCAGGACAGACAGCATATTGCTTACTTAGCAAGAGGGAGTTCTTTACCACTTCCTTTTCCACTGTGCCTAGCTGTCGACTTATTCTCTTTACCCTTTCTATTAGTGGAAGGATTAGAGATTTAACCATTTTTTCTATACTAGGCAACAACTTGTTTATAAATGTTGATGGAAGTTTTTGTGGCATGGTAAAATCAGGGGTAGTGGCAGGTGGTCTTTTTGGTTGAGCTTTAGTTATGGACATCCGTTTATAACTATTGTCACCCTGTTCCTTGCTCCAAAGTTTCCTCTTCTTTGGGGGTGGAGCGATACATTTTCATGCCTGGACCTCACTTCTAGCAGGTCCTCTTTTGGGGGATCTTACTACCGGGCCGGGGACAAACTTGGGGTAATTTCTAACAGTGACTCAACTTCATCTAAATCATTTGTTGTCTGTTCTAGCTGTGGCGACCGTGATAGATCATTTACAATAAGTAAATTATCGGTTTGTGGGGGGGTCTCATCTAGGTGCTGTCTAAGTGGAGTTACTGCCGATTTTATTGCCCCTAGAGAAGAGCGTTTTTTATTCATAAGCTCCTGGGACAATCGTTTTTCTGTTAGAACAATCTCTTTTTCCAATACGGAAGCAGCCCTAGTGATAAATGCATTGAGAGTCCCCCTCACACTACCCCCCACCAATGATGGCTTGCCTAAACTATTACGACGGCTCATAATTCCCTACAAGAAAGATCAAAATTGGCGATAATACAATATAAATAACTAATTTTCTCTGGACAGTCACAGACGAAAAACTGTGGGATTTACAGTCTCGCACAAGAGGGGTACAGAGATTAAGTAAATGACCTTACAATCAAATATATTCGAACTCCCGTTGTTAAAGGGGTGGCCCAGCCCAGCCTCGGCCGGCCCCGGCTTCTCCCGGGGCGCTCCCGCGCAGCGGCTAGCTCTAACCACTAAATAGGGCGGGTTACATCCTGTGGGCGGAACAAACAGGGAGAGCGGACCAGGTGTTGCCTATTGGTCGGGCAGGGACTCCTGGGAGATGGAGTCCCTGCGACAACGCTCGCAGCCCTGATGCAATGTCCAGAAAGCCTCAAGAGTCCCCAGCACCTCCAACCACAGCAGAAAGCTGCTCCTGCTGCTCTAATCGATGCAGCGGCACCCACAAAGTGGGTGCGGCAAGGTTCAGCCAGGCAGAAAAAGTTCAGCATGCAGGTTCCAACTCCAGGGTTCCACACTGCACAAATTCTGTTAAAGGGTGTCCCACACAAGTAAAAGAGTTGAGTGCTTTTCCACCTTCAGGTGTCCTGTGGGCGGAGCAAGCAGGGAGAGCGGACCAGGTGTTGCCTAAAGGCCAGACAGGGACTCCTGGGAGATGGAGTCCCTGCGACAACGCTCGCAGCCCTGATGCAATGTCCAGAAAGCCTCAAGAGTCCCCAGCACCTCCAACCACGGCAGAAAGTAGCTCCCGCTGTTCTAATCGACGCAGCGGCACCCGCGAAGCGGGTGCGGCAAGGTTCAGGCAGGCAGAAAAAGTTCAGCACGCAGGTTCCAACTCCAGGGTTCCACACTGCACAAAGTCTGTTAAAGGGTGTACAATCTGATGGGCTTACAAGTACATCTTGGTGGCAGTCTATTCATGCTCTAGATTCCTGTGGGTTTTGCTCGAACTATTATAAAAGATTTGCGAGTCTTCATAGGGACATATGAACTAGGCACATTACATTCTGACAGTGGCCTTATGTTTAGCTCTAGGGGTTACAGGGAAGCCATGGGAAGTTTGGATGTTACATTGTGGTTCTCCTCTTCGAACCATGCAGAGGGAAATTTGGCAGTGGAAAGGAAATCCGTGACTTAAAGTAATCTTTAACAGCAAGAGTATTAGGTTAGGGTGGTAGTTGGGTCAATCACCTATATGGGGTCCAGAGGGCACTTAATAACATGCCAAGAAGTTCCCTAGTAGGTGTCACCCCTTACGAGGTTTGATTTGGGATGAGAATGTGGGTACCTGACCTAGATTGTGACAGCACAGTGGCGGTTGAAAAAACACATTTGACATCAATAAACGTTTTGGCTGTTTTACAGGAACTCAACGAATTCTGGGAACTACAAAGCAATATCCAAGTAAAACTTACCACCACTGGGGAAGTAAAAGCCGTCACAGCAAGACCTGCCATTATCCCAAAAGTTGGGGATCTGGTCAGAGAAAAGATTCTGGATAAGAAAGAATTTGGGCCATCTTACTCTACCTGTCCTGGTTCTCAAAAGAACAAGAACAGTACTTGCCGTAAAAAAAGAAAAGAAATTCATCTCCATTGATCTGATCAAACCGCACTAGGTGGCCGATCCTGAATAGAAGGCTGTGTGGACACCTGGGCAGCCGCCGCTCTCCTCTCGCTACCATACAGGAGGTTCAAGCGAAAGATTGAAAACATTTGAAGATTCTACTCTACAAAGTAACGAAGTTGCCAACAATGGAATGGAACTTGTGACTGTTGAAATTGAATAACAACAAAACTCAAATGAAACACAAATATTGATTCGACCTAACACCGACATGTACATCAATATACTTCCAAAAGGGACATCTGCAAGTTCAACAAAACCTGCTGAGCTACCAAAGATAGATCCAACTGCATCTGGCTACTTCATTGATTTCTACACCTTTTTTCTGGATCCAAGTGAACCTGAGTCACTGCCAGCTCCAGTTTCCCATAAAAAACTCTTCTGGGTTTCTAAATTTTTCTGACTAAGACATGCCTACTCTCACCATGTCTGCAGCTTTAGATTGCAACTGCAATACTCTTCCTACTATTCTCTATAGGTTTGGGGGATGTCTTTTCCTTACTTGTTAATGGACATTATCTCCCAGAATGCTCTGCAGTTTCACACGTGAGCCTCATATGTCATCTCATCGTGAACAGGGAGGTCTGTCCTATGTGAACATTACAGCAGTACCAGTTTACCAGTTCCTGACGGAATAGTTTTGGATAGAGTTTCTTGTGATGTATTTAGTCCGACTGAACTTTTCGAAATACCACATGTATTCAAAATGTCTTTAAATGATATCATCACCTCCAGCACATACTCTGACAATTGGGATTTTGAAATTGTTAATAATATGTTGTCTGATTTACAACTGTCTTCAGCATTTACGAAAAATGAAATGTTTGACTACTCGTCTGATTTTGATACCATGTACTGTTACCAACATTATGGTCATCACTTTCTGCATCGAATAAGTGCACCACATAATGTTTTTACATACCACCAATGGGAACATTGCCCAACACCACTGAAAGGTCCACGCTCATATTATTATAAGCTTGCATCTACATCTGCAAAGAAAAATTTGCTCACTAACTCAAAACAGATATACTCAGGCTCCTTTGTTGCCCAACTGTCTTTAAAGGGTTTCGACTTTTGGAAACACACTATAGACATAAAACCAGCCTGGGGTACTAAGGAATGGCAGGTTCAGGGAACTGATGCACTATTCAGAGAATGCCTCATACCACACCAGATGATTTTCCTGAATGGCAATGTGCAAAAAGCTTCCTGTCTTGGATTAGCCAGGATTAAGAACTAAAACACACCATGTATTCCAATACCTTCACACTGTCAGTCAAGTTTTGAGAGTACCACCGAAGGGTTTAGTATCCATAGTTCGGACTCATGCTATATACAACAAAAACATCCAGGGGTGGTGATATGATACAGTGTTGGGAAGTTATGCCTAGATTGGCTAATAACCTCAACACTGTCTCAGGTGAAACAACACTTGTCCCTAATCTCAGATGATATGGATTTATGGGATTTTTTATTAGGTCCCTGAAAGCCATGTCAGAAACGCTTCTTATATGTTGTTTATAATGACATTTGGAAAATCTGTCAACAGGAAGCTGCGGAGAGGTTGCGTGAAATTGACAGAATTAATTTAGAAAGGGCTTGTGCTGTGGTTGACAATGGCATGACTACACTAACATTCAGGATTTATTTACTGGGCAACATTGTATCTTCTGAAATAATTATAATGGAACAGGATATGTCCATCTTACAACACAGACAGTCACAGTTACGTTCTATTGTATCATTAGGCTGACGTTACAATCACTGCGTTCTGGTTATGTACCCTAGCAATATATCAACAGTACATCTCCGTTCTCTGCATATATTTTGGCAACAAAACAGCTCACAATGGCACAAAGGGATGAGAAATATACAATGCTGACAGTCTGAGGCTGCAATATGCTGATGGTGCTCTTTGGCACAACCAAGCGTATTACTAGTTTTCTCACTGCCAGAGGTTTATATTTCGGTGAGCAAGCCATGAAAAACGTGCAAGAGAGGAAACTAAGGGGGTCTTACAGGGCCCCTGGTGCTTCTATACAAGGGGGTACATGCAGAGAGGTGCACATGGTGTGCCCCCCTTCTTTATGCATCCCTTTTTCCTGCACAGAATGAAATGCACAACATTGTGCATTTTGGTCCGTGCAGGAACTGGCTGTGGCACTCCCACAGCGGTGCCTTTCAAAAGCTCTCCTATGAGCCTTTGAAAGGCACTGCCGTAGGACCACCAATGCAGGACCAAACACATGGTTTACAACTAGTAATTCGATTAGCAGACTGACTATGGGGTCAGCGGTCTTGGAGCGGGGCACAGGCATGGCGATCCACTACAAGACTGCCAAACTCGTAATCAGCCCCTAAATATTTATGTCTCCTTTTAAATACCAACTATTATAAAGCAAAATGATGCCTCGGACTCAGCTAGCACAATAATAATTCAAGAATGGGACCACTTAATTATGTCATCCTATACCCAATATATTGTATTTGGGTGAATATAATTCTTACATTTTATTTCCTCCGGTAACCCAACCCTATATAGAGAACAGAAAAAAAAAATGTTCATTTTTTTATGTGTTTGATTTTAAATTTAATTATAACTTAACCTAGAGTTAGACTTCTTATTCATCTGAGTCTATTTTTGCCACATTTAGACAAACAAACATATATATACACATCACTTTTTACATATATATATATATATATATATATACACAATACATACAAACACTGATAAACTGGTATTGCGGTATATTCTGATAGCCCAATTCTTTTACACAGGATACTAGCTCCTAGTACAGCCTCAGCATTCCTTAGACAGTAAGCTCCTCCAGACCTATTTACAAAGAGTATACCAGATCGTTTTTTAATTTTTGGATCTGTTCAGTGTTCTTTTTACTCCTTGTGAAACCAATTGTTTCATGTATAGTTTCCAATATTTTGGCTGGGGTCTTCTCTCAAACAAAGGTGTCGACGCGTTTCAGCCCTCTTACTATGGGCCTCATCAGGACTTGGGCTAATGCAATAGTCCGTATTCTACAGGTATCTCAGAGCTTCCCTACAGTTATTCACGTGGGTGATAGCCCTTTAAAACGAATCCGGCGTCCCAGCAAATCAAGGGACTTTCCGTGGAAATCTTCTATTCAGATTCGATTCTCCCATCGCGGGGCGGCTACTCTGCCTCTCTTTTTTCCCGGCAGCCGTTCTAACAGTGTTTTGCTGGGACGCGTCGACACCTTTGTTTGAGAGAAGACCCCAGCCAAAATATTGGAAACTATACATGAAACAATTGGTTTCACAAGGAGTAAAAAGGACACTGAACAGATCCAAAAATTAAAAAACGATCTGGTATACTCTTTGTAAATAGGTCTGGAGGAGCTTACTGTCTATGGAATGCTGAAGCTGTACTAGGAGCTAGTATCCTGTGTAAAAAAATTGGGCTATCAGAATATACAGCAATACCAGTTTATCAGTGTTTGTATGTATTGTATATATATATATGTAAAAATTGATGTGTATATATATTTTTGTTTGTCTAAAAGTGGCAAAAATAGACTCAAATGAATAAGAAGTCTAATTCTAGGTTATGTTATAATTAAATTTAAAATCAAACACTTAAAAAAATATTAAAAAAGCGTTTTTCTGTTCTCTATATAGGGTTGGGTTACCGGAGGAAATAAAATGTAAGAATCAGATTCACCCAAATACAATATATTGGGTATAGGATGAGATAATTAAGTGGTCCCATTCTTGAATTAATATTGTGCTAGCTGAGTCCGTGGCATCATTTTGCTTTATAATAGTCTTCATTTACCCAGATGCCATTGGGTTACCGGGTTTCCCCTGTTTTTTGAAGGAGTCCTTTTAAATACCAGGCAGCCTGCCCTATGGGCTTTTTTGCCTCCCTTAGGTATGACAAAAGTATTAAACAAGGTGGTTTAAGCATGGCAAAAGGTTAATATTGCCAGTTTGAATGGGAGTTTAAAACTGTCCACCCAGGATACAGTGACCAGCCTGGAGACATGTTCTAAGTGCTACTTTAGTGTGTGGCACAGAGAATGCAGCAGCCCATGAGTAGCATTTCGTTTGCAGATCCAGGGTACAGGTGTTAGCATTTAATAGAGACTTACAGTGCACAAGCACTTTACCACTGGTTAGCAGGGGTAATGTGCAAGGAGCCCTGTGGCCAACAAAAACGGGCTCAGCAACAAAAGGCATTAATCTCTGGAATGCTGTACAGAAGATGTTAATTTCCAACCCGCTTGAACAAATATATCAAGAAGGATGTTGTTGGGAGTTAATAACAACACGGTCCTCTTTGACAGATTTGGGTGAATTACCAACTCAAGAAGATCATCTAAACATGTTAATCCCATTGAAGCCTCTTTCTCACAAATGTATTGCTTAGCCAATGGATTACTTTGCTTTTCAAATTGTCTAATAGTCCCTTGTTAGGAGTCCTTTAATGGGGTAACATCTGATAAAGCCATCAAAAAAGGGGTAGCATCAGAGGCAACAGAATGGCAGGAAGATGGTCAAACCTTGGTGTCCTTGCCAGCATAGGACATAGCAAGTGATAGAAAGCTGTATCATTACATTTGTTAATTGAATCTACCCCAATCTGTTGATTACTATCTCTCAAAGATAGTCTGTTGCTACCAGCATTTAAGCAGCAGCTATAAAAGTAACTGGAATTTCACAGTTGAGGATAAGAAAGCTTTTAGTGAAAATATCTTCAATTAGAATTACCCTATCAATAAGCACATTATATAATGGGCAATCCTTCTTTCAAACTTTATCAAGCATCTGTTCTAAATCAATAATGGAGCTGGGTTCTAAGGCACAACAAACATGCATTGTAAGTGACACCTGGTGCTTAACCGTCTCAGTTACTGATCCCCACCAGTATTGAAATTCTAATACATACTGAGTCTATAGTGAGCGTTAGTCACTTAAGAGAGCCATGTGGGGTTCAAATCCCCGTTGCATACAATAAACCTGAACATTGTTTAAAATACCATTCTAAATTTTCTGTATTTGTTTTCCTTTTTAAACCTAAATATATTAATTAAAAATATACCACGAAATCCAGCAATTATACAAAAAAAGGATGCGGAAAGCTGAGGTTGGGCTGGAGACAGCAGTCATTACATAGTCAGGGAAACTTTACATAGGAAAAATGCGCGAGCAAAGCCAGGTGCAAACAATTAACTCAAGGGCGAAGTATAAATAGAAGGCCCAGTACCCTCTTTTGCAAAGCACCTTGACTGGACTGGAGAACGAACGTGACGGAAATAAACCTGATGTGAGTAACGATAGCTCAATGATATAAGATAGTTTAAGCATAGAATAATCTGCATTCTTTAACAGAGGTGCGGTGGGCAAGTTGTTAGCAATTTTCATTTTCTTTAACGAGATGCTACAAAGATTATTGGGGACACAGTATATATGCTACACAAAATTAAAGAGCCAGTCAGAAATCTACTGAGTAAAGAATTGAGTTTTCTTTTCGACAAAGTGCTCTAGCATATCTAAAATGATTCTTTAGCACGACAAGAGACTTTTAAAAATCATTCTTCGAAGAAGTATGACGGAACCTATTTACTTTTAATCTTTCATTTTTAAGTTTTATATTTAGAAAGATAAGACGTTTTTGGTTTGCAATGGGCATAACCAGGGAGGCATTATATAAAAAATATTTTAGAGATGGCTGGCTCCAAGTAGACCCTTTTTAAACATGTTCAGTCATTTAAAGGCTTATGAGTCGCTGAACATTACCTTCCTCCTCTGTCTTGTTTGCGGAATTTGCTCTAGCGTCCCCTTGTTATGTTCGTCCACGTCTCCCCTGAGTGCGGAGGTTTACTTCTGGCGCCGCTCCCGTGATGAGAGATGGGGAGCGGCTGCCTCTTCACTTTCTGCCCTGCGTTCTCCTTTTGAATGCTTGTTTCTATCGCCACTCCCACGCTGAGTGACGGGTCAGCGGTGAAGGGTTTCCGCATCCTGCGCTTGGCGGTCAGGTGCGGTTGGGGTTCTCTACCTTATAGGCCCATGCAGTGTGCCTGGCTTACCTCTTGGTCTCACGCAGTTTCCTGTCCATGCGGGGTGGATCCTTGGGCTATTTGTGGTCTCTTGATGCCATCTTCCGCGTGCCGCATCAGGAGGGGCGGGCCGGTTGATTAGCAGCTGTGTATCTCGTCCCCTTTTTGAGCGATCCTCCTCTTCACGATAGTTGTGTTTTCAAGCATGGAGAGTAAACGCTCAGAGAAGCATCCTCGCTGGTCTTCTGATCCTGCTTCCTCCCTGCGGCCTGTGGGCATGGATCTTGTTGTCCTGCAGGCCAGGGGCGGCTCTAGGCTCATGGTGGCTCTGGCAGGGAGCATAGGTAGAAGGCCCCGGAAGAGGTGGTCCGGACAGGGTGGAGCGCGGAGGCCAGTGAAAAGGGGGGGCGGGGGGGGGGGGGGAGTCAGGGTGTTTGGAAGTGGAAACAGAGCCAGAGGCTGCCAAATCTCTGCCAGGGGCCACCACGTAAGCCACACAAATATGTTTCCATCCTCAGAGGATTATTATATTAACGATATATATTGGCTTGGTGGCCCTGTGCAGGCGCACAGCTTGCACATGCCTGAGGCCGCCCCTGTGCAGGCTATGATTAATAAGGCTGTGGACTCTTCCTTTGTGGCTCGAGATGGGCCAGTGCCTCCAGTCCCTAGGGGTTCTTCTCAGCCTGACCCTGACTCTGATGGTTCCGATCAGGAGCAGCGTGGGTGCTTTGTTAAAGGCGCTAAATTGAAGGAGGTCCTGACGCACTTGGAGGACAATTTGGCCTTTCCAGCTGTTGTTCCTCTAGAGGAGGAGGAAGATTTTTTTCTCCCAGTACCGTCGGAAGGAGCCTGGCGCCCCTCCCATTCGTAAGGCCACCGAGGCCTTCTGTCCAGGTAATGGGCTGATGTTGAGAAGGCTGGGTTCCCATGGTTCCTTGCTAACAAGGACCCTCTTCAGGGCTTTCTGACTGAGTTTCCCCCTCAGGTGAAAGTGGAGTCTCTCATGGTGGGTCTGGCCTCCAGTTATTCGATTATTTCAGAGGACCCCTCTCCTAGCGATCCTGTGGATAAACGAGGACAGTGCTGCTAAAAGGGCTTACTCTGCTGCTAACTTTTCCATCAGGGTGGGGGCTTATGCCTCGTATGTGGTCCAGTCTCTTCTGCATGATTTACAGGTCTTGTCTGAAGCCCTCCAGCAGGGGGAGTACGTTCATTCTTGTCTGTCCCTCAGGTTTGCTTTTTGTCAAACATTACTTTTGACTCTGTCTGCTGCTGCTGCAATTTCTGTTTCCATTATCTCTGCTCGTCGTAACATCTGAATGATGTCCTGGAAGGCGGAGGCCTCTCATAAATTCCTTCTTTCTTGCTTGCCCTTTGATGTTGCTAAGTTGTTTGGGTCTCGGCTTGAGGATCTCCTGAAGAAGTCAGTGCAGGATCGTAAGCTCCTGAAGCCTATGCGGCATGTTTTGAGAGGTGCAGGGATTTCGTTATAGGCGTGCCTTTGGGAATCCCTCGTCGACTGGGCGGGGTTCCTCCCAGCCCTTTTGGTGTAAGGGTCGTGGCTGTGGTACCCCCTTCTCTGCAAAATCCCAGGAACAGCCACCAGGTGCTGCCTGTAGTAGACTACTTCTCTGTGGTGCTCTACTGATTGGAATGTTGATGACATCATAGAATGCCTGGGGTGACTCTCTGGCTCTTAACGTCAGTTGATCTACTCAGGCTGAGCTGATGAGAGCTAGCTCCTGGTGAGGTTTTATCTATCTTACTTCTGTACCTGTAATCTTGGAAGGAACTTACATTAAAGGAACCTATATCTACAGTGGACTCCTGTACTTCCTTTACCACATTTTGGCGACGTTTCTCAAAAGGATGAACCTACCTGTGAACTAAGGAGAAAGGACGACTAAGGAACTACAAGACAAGGTACTAAAGACTTTTTGGACTTTCAAATCTCATATGGTAACCCAAAGGTAACGCCCCAGCTAACCCCACCAGTGTCCTGTGCCATCTGGACAGCCTACAATCTGGGCGTAGGTTACTTGATGAGCCTGCTGTCACCCTGCTGCTGTCTGGATTAAGTCTTTCCAGCAACGCTCTTTCCTGAGGCCTGTGGTATTTATCTATTTGTTTGGCCTTCATTCTGACTGGGAAGAGTCTTGGTTTCGCAGTTGGTTCTATCTACTTCATGGGAACAGTGGCTGCGCGTTCTTCCTGCAGTGTCTGTACTGAGTTTTTGGTGTAATTGTGCCTCAGAGCGTCTTTCTTTTTAAGAAGCAATGTGGCTCACGGATTTGAGCTGTACACACGACCGTCTTTCTTAGTGAGCCGACGTGCGTGTTTGAGGAGGCTGGACAGTGAGAGTTTTGCCCGTCAGTGGGAAGCACTACTAATTGACACTTCAACTTCTGCTTTTCTAAAGAATCAGAATCAGGTGAGCCAACGTGCGTAGTTGAGGAGGCTGGACAGAGACAGTGTTTTGCTGGTCAGTGGGAGGCACTACTAATTGGCAGTTCAACCGCTACGAGTCCCGCACGCGCTCTCCATGCACAGTCTTACCTGGCTCGTGCTGTCTGCATCGTCGACCGTTGGTCACAAGCGATCTTCTTTTCTTCCTGCCTGCTGTCCATCTGATGACGTCCACGGAATCCTCTGGGAGTTGGCGAACTGAGATTCTCCTATGACGTCTGTGTTGTCTTTGGAGACACGCTTCTTACGTCGCTACGACCGACGTGGTGGCCATTTTGGGTTTGTTGGGTTGCCACGGCAACAGCGTGCTGTAAACCACTCAGTGCTGCGTGAGGCAGCGTGCCGTCATCAGCATTTGGCATTAGCATTTAATCTTGAAGGTTGGCTGTGGTAAACGCGCATCACCCAAACTGCTGTGTTTTTGCAAGGTCAGTGTTGGAGTTTCCTTCGAGCGTACTTGGAACAAAACTTTATTTTCGCCGCGGTGCGAGGCCAAGGTGTCCGGTTTTCCGGGTTTTTCTTGCTCATTTTTACCATGCTCCTGTCGAAGTTCATGTTATATTGCCTATGTAAGCAGTGGCAAGGACTTTGTCTCGGGAGGTGCTATGGCTGCGCGGACAGCATTACCAACACTGCATCGACCTGCAAGTCTTCTACTGCGACACAGCAAGTTGACTTTTTGTATGTCCTGTTTGGCTTATGGTCTGAATGCTTGGATCCCGGGTGAGAGGTCGCTCACCGGAGCAAGTTTCTTTATTTATGACTGCTAGTTTACCATTGCACTTTTTTTTGAATGTAGCTCTATTTTGTGGTGGTGTGGTATGGTGTGTCGCAAACTTCTCTTGCTCTAGTTTAAATTCTGTATGGTGTGTTTGGTCATGTCCTGCTCGGATGTTGTTGAGTAGTCAATTCTTATCCATATTTTTAAGATTTGTTTTCTTAAATGTGTGTGTGGGTAGTCAGTGCCCCAATGTTTCTTTGAGTTTGCGTCATTTGTTGGTGGTAGTCCATGCCCCATTTTTGTTCCTAGGAATATGGTCCTACGGTGTACCCTACATAGGGGAGGTTGTGTGGTTGTGTCTGTGAGTGGGTAGTCAATGCCCATTTCTTTTAGTTTGTTGAGGTAGTGGTCTGTGCGTCCATGCCCATTTCAGTTCCCAGGTTTGTACTTCCTTTACCACACTCCCCATACCGATGCCTCTCCAACGTCCTGACTATCTCAAGGTGAGCAACCGGCTTGGCCAGTTTTCCTCTGCTTGGGGTTGCAACATCACTGATTCCTGGGTTCTTTGTCTGGTGGTCGAAGGATATTCTATTGACTTCTCTTCTTGTCCACCAGATCTTTTTGTTACCACTCCTCAGAATCCTCTGAAACTGCTGGGGTTGCAGCGGGAGATCCTGGATCTTCTCCGGAAAGGGTGCCATTGTTGCTGTTCCAGTGGCCGAGTTGGGTCAGGGTTGCTACTCTCTGATGTTCCTGTTGGGGATTTCCACCCTATCCTGGATCTCAAGACCGAGAACTCCTATGTGCCTTACCAGAGTTTCAAGATGGTGAGCATGCAGCAGATCCAGCCTCTTGTTTCCTCTTGGGCCTTTCTGTCATCCTTGGACCTTTTTGGATACTTATTTCCATATTCCTGTGCATCCTCTCTTCCAACAGTATTTGCGGTTCTTTGCCCTGAGTCAGCACTTCCAGGTTTGTGTCCTCCCCTTCGGGTTGGCCTCTGCCCCTCGGGTGTTTACTAAGGTCCTGGCTCCCCTGGTGGGTCTGTTGCATGCTCAAGGGGTGCTTTTGTTTCCCTACCTTAACAACTGGTTAATTTCTTCCTCGTCTTTCCTTAAGGCCCTGGAGGATGTGGCGTCGGTGCAGCTTTGCCTGGATTTTCATGGGTTCCTTGTCAATCACAGCAACTCCCACCTCATCCCGTCACAGGATCTCTAGTTCATCGGCTCTCTCTTCATTGCTAGGTTGTGGATGGTGTTTTCCTCCGGCTCGCCAGCTCCGACTCCGGTCTCATCTGGGGTCCCTCCTGTCAGCCTCATCGCCTCTGTACGCACTGGTTGTGGGCTCAGGGGGACATGTCGGACATGTCTGATTCTCTCTTTCTGGTTCCTTGGGCTCGCAAACACCTCTACCATCTGGCGTATCACATTCTGGCTCACTGGGATCCGGGGTCCCAGCACTACGATGCCTCTGTTCCAGTGACACCTGCCATTTCTCTACTACTGCAGTGGTGACTGGTTCCGGACAACCTGGTGAGGTGGGTGCCTCTGGACCCTCCCCTTACCTGCACCCTGAATACCGATGCCAGCCCTTGGGGTGCCACACTCGGGGTTCCCTCTGCTCAGGGTCCTTGGTCCCCAGCCGAGAGCTGGATGTCCTCCAATTGGAAAGAACTGGCTGCTGTGTTCAAGGCTCTCCTGCGCTTTGCCCCTAACCTGAGGAACGTGTGGGTTCAGGTCTGGACAGACAATCAGGTGGCATGCCTACTTGAATCATTTGGGGGGCAATCGCTCTCCTCTTTTGGCTCTCCTTGTGGATCAGATTGGGTCATGGGCAGAGGCCAATCTGCTGGGTCTGACGGCTATCTATCTGCCGGGGAGGGAGAATGGGCGTGCGGATCAGTTGAGTCACCTTCTTCCTTCTTCTTTTACTCTGTCCCTGTCTCCTCTGTTCTTATGGGAGCTGTTGGGGAGGTTCGGTAGGCCCTGGTTGGATCTGTTTGCGTCCCTTCAGGATGCTCTTCTGCTGAGGTTTTGCACCTTTCTCCATTGTGAGGAGGCTTGGGGGGTGGATGCCCTGAGTTTCCTTGGCCTCAGGGTCTTCTCTACGCTTTTCATTCCTTTCCCTTCTCAGCCGGGTTTTGGCAAAGATCAGGTTGGATAGGGTGGTGGTGCTGTTGGTGGTCCCCTTTTGGCCTCGCCAGTCTTGGTATCCCCTCCTTCTTTGTTTGGCGGTTGCTCCTCTGAGGAGAATCCTGCCGACCCCTTCTCCACTCCGCTTTCCTCACCTGTCTTGCCAGGCTCTCAGCCAGTTGGCGTTGGGGGTTTGGAAATTGAAAGGTGAAATCTAGTGTCTTTTGGATATTCCTCTGTCTATTCAGAATTCTCGGAAGGACAGTACTCTTAAGGTCTACGACTGTCACTGGAGGAATTTCTCTGCTTGGTGTTCTTCCGGGGGTTTCTCCCTGATTCCTGTGAGGGGGGTTCTGTGCTTGAGTTAATCCAGGATCGGATTTTGCTTGGGCTGTCGGTCTCTACACTCTGCAGCAAGTGGTCCGCCATTAAGGCTATCAGGGGGGCCTCTCTTGTCTCCTTTCAGTCCTTGGCTTCTCACCTTCTGAGCAGTTTCTTTCTTCGACGGCCTGTTGTTGCGTCTCCTGTTCCCCCCCTTGGATCTCCCTTGGGTCCTTCATGCATTGCAGCTTTCCCTTTTGAGCCTCTGCCTTCTGTGGAGCTTCTCACCCTTAAGGTTTGTTTTCTGGTGGCCATTACCTCTGGGCACTAATTGGGGGAGCGTGGAGCTTTACTTTGACATCATCTCTTCTTGCATTTCTTCCCAGACAAGGTGGTCCTTCGTCCTGACCAGGCCTTTCTTCCCAAGATGCCTTCCGCTTTTCTTTTGTCCCAGGATATTGTCCTCCCAGGATTTTTTCCTGTATCCTCTATGGAGGAGGGGGTCCGGCTCCATTCCCTGGATTTGACTAGGACTCTGGTACTCTAACTTGAGAGTATGGCCTCCCTTCGCAAGGTGTTTTTTTTGTTTGTCGCCTTTGGGGTTGCCTGCCAGGGTCATCGGCTAATCTTTCACGTTGGGTTCGATCCACTATCTCCTTGGCCTACCTGCATTCGGGGGTCCATCTTCCCTGGGTCATTCAGGGTCGGTCTACCCGGGGTGTGTCTTCCTCCTGGGCTTCTTTTAAGGGGGACTCCTTGAGGATCTTTGTGCTGCTGCAACTTGGTCCTCCCCCCATACTTTCATCTCCCATTATCAGTTGCGTATGGGGGAGGTTTTTTTGGTTTCGCTGTCCTTCTGGCTGTTCACTGATTGTGTGTATTTGTCTGCAATAAATATTCTTTGGCATCTTTGGTGTCTGTTTATTTTCGTTTGTCTGGTGCTTGGGTATACGCTCCTGGGTGACTGTGAAGAGGAAGACGGAGGAGGAAGGTAATGACTCAGTTACTTTCTGAAAATATTCATTACTACGAGTCGTAGTTTTCCTCGTCACAGTCATGTTCCCTTCCGCCCGCCCTCACGTGTGGGGGATGAACAAAATGTTCCTTTCTTTTGTTTTTTTCTCTGCTTGTGTAGTTCAGGATGTTTCCTGTGTTTGCCCCACCCTTATAGGTCAGTTGACAGGTACTTCCTGTCAGGTCGCCATATTGGGTGGGGACCTTTTTAGCTTATGGGTGAATGCTGTGCCTGGAACACGGGGTGCTCCTGGGTGACTGAGACGAGGAAGTCTATGACTCAGAGTAATGAAGATTACCGGTAAGTAACTCAGTCATTACTTAAACACTTAAAAGCATGAATAGAACTGAAGCTCAATTGTACACAATATAGTAACTAGATACTGGATTACGGAGTAATAGGTAGATTGCAATCGAATGGCCCTTTCCCTGCCCCTCCCTTTCCCTCACCAGAGGGGTAACAAAGGGAACTTATTGACACAAAAAAAGAATGTATTTATAGATTCATAAACTCCCACAGAGTGTTTTAAGTTGTAGTATCGTAAGGCACTTAATTTTCAAAATAAGAATTGTTTGCGGGTCCAAATGACTAAAGATTGGTGTACATTATTGTTTCAGTATCCCGTAGCAGGGGTAGTGCATATTTGCTGAAGTAAACTGCTCAGATCTATGCTGGAAAGTGATTATAGAAAAAGCTGATACAGGTGAGTCAAAAAGGAAGAGTGGAAACAATGGAAAGAGAGCATAACACAGGTCATGTAATGAGGGTCCTTTTATTATTTTTATATTTGGACACTATGGAAACAATATTATGAATACTAAGTAAACTAAATGGAAGCTGCAGAGTAGTTCTATATGAAAAAATTGTGGGGAAGGGAGAAATAACCACCATCTAGAAAGAGTAAGTGTGAAACACATAATTTAAGAGAACATGTACAATGTAGATTACATGAATAAATCACTGAGTATTTCTTCACTTTCTTTTCTTTCTATTAATTATAGAGGACGACATAAATAGGAAATGTATTTCAATTGAAGACTGAGATTTAACTTTGAGACATATGTAAGGCTTAATATTCTAAACCCAAACAAGATCAGAAACACAAAGCATAAGGTAAATTATCTTGAAATTAAGTACACCAGTGAGATTTAAAAGGTTCACCACTGCCATATAACTTAAATAAAAATGAGAAGGGATGATATGGAATAAAAAGTATATGGGAAAAATCCCTTAGGTATAGAAATGAGTAAAGTTGAATTTGTACAGTACAATAGGAAGTTGATATATACCTGTATGTATGAATGCGAATAAAGTTGTGTATATTTTTTAGAAAAACATTTGATTAGTGAAAAGAGAAATATTGCAAAAATAGAACCCTGATGCTGTATAGGAGAGGATACTGTATACACTACAAGTGCGTAATGTACATGTACAATTTTTTTAGAATTTTATTTAAAGGAACTGATAGGTATTTCTCTGTTTGTGACAGCCCTGAAGAAGCGTGTGTGTGAGAAACATGTGTTGGCTGTAGGCAATATTGCTGTAAAATCAAGATGCATCAACAGAACATGAATAAAGAATAACATAGGAAACCATCACAAGAATGTTTAAAGTTTGTTGTTGGTATACACTCAGTAAATTTAATATATATAGATATATATTTTCTACTGGTGATCGCCAGTAGGTAGGTATAATTAGGACCTAGCTTCCATAGAACGAGAGGTTTTTGTTTTGCCAATATCTTTAGCACAGTTTGACAAATCTTCAAGAAGTTTTCAAAACGAATACAACGCTCACTTCAGCTGCTGTCTCAAATGTTTCAGGGTGATCCAAGTCAAGCTGGACTGAGAAAAAATGGGGGGCCCAAGATGCATTTTCCCCATGTTAATTCCCTTTAACACAACTGCACCTCGAACGTGAACATATTTACACCAAATTTGTCCGAGTTTTGGTCCAGAAAGCACGCTTTTTGTGATTTGGTGTACATCCGTTCAGTGATTTTTAGAGATCTTGACTGAAAAGCAAATTTATTTATCTAGAGATGAGGATCCTACTTGGATCCAACAGTCCAGGGCTGAAATCTGATTGGCTTCTGACACTTTAACTAGGAAGTGTTGGTAGCCATCTTGGGACCTGGCTCAAGTCGCACAAAAAACGTTTTAAATAAAGAAAAGGAGGCAAGGTAGAAATACTATGGAATTACTGGTGGATCTGCGAAAGCAGTGTCTCCTGTGCTTTTTTAAATGAAGGCCCCAGGTGGGTCAGGTCATGGGAGCATGCCACTGTTTATCAGGTCATGGGGGTAAGTCAATGTTTATTTTTTTTAAAAAGGAGAGGGCACTCGTGCCCCCCTCCTAGGGCATTTTTATTCTCTGGGGACTACCACCTCCCTGGGGCTGTATTTCTGCTAGCTTTTCTGCCCACTGTTTTACCTTTTCTGTTTTGTTTTTCTGCCCTCTGTTTCCCTCTTATGATCCTTGGGAACCACTACCTAATTCAAGAACATTATGAGGGCCGCGTGGAATCCCTGGGCCCTAGGGACAACCACCTCCCAGGGGCCAAAGACATTCTTTAAAGTGTGGGGAGGCCACGTGGCCCCACCTCCCTGGCTTCAAGGTCCCCATACCCTCGGACCCGGCTTTAACTTAATGGGGGAGGAGAGCCATGAAGACCCTCTTTCTGGGCCAATTGTGGCCCCTGGGACCCCAACCCCCAGGGCCAAACCTTCAAATACTGGGTGCCCTGGAGCCACCCAGGACACCCAGTCCCCAGGGCCGGAATGGAAACTCAAACCAGCCTGGCAATTGAGTACGACCAGCCTCAGGGGGGGTGCGCATGGAAAACACTACAGCTGCTTTTCTTACAGCGGGCCGATATTGCAGCTATGCTGCAAAATAGGCCCCAGTAACAAATACAGCCCCCCGGGTTCCAAAACCACGGGGGAGCCTGAATGCTCCATGGTACATGCTGGCTCAGAAGCCGGCATTGCTCTCACAGGGAAGGAGCTGCTGAAAGCTCCCTATCTGTGAGAGCAAATCTTTCATCCGTTTCACTG
The DNA here is from genome assembly GCF_964263255.1 of Lissotriton vulgaris. Taxonomy (NCBI): domain Eukaryota; kingdom Metazoa; phylum Chordata; class Amphibia; order Caudata; family Salamandridae; genus Lissotriton; species Lissotriton vulgaris. Next base: position 1,372,195,052 of record NC_141694.1, on the reverse strand, counting down.
CATGCTTGATAGTGGGCAGGGAAACAGATGAAAACTTTGCTCTCAGGAAGTCGGAGTAGTTTAACAGCTCATGATTGCTGAGAGTGGGGTTTGTGCTTGCTCTCACTTGATGAGAGCTGTCAAAGCACCCACCAAGTCAAAGCAAACAGCAATGTCCCAGGGGTGCTTGTCCCCAGGGCCATAATTGGCTAAAGGATGGGGTCTGCACAGCACCCCTCTTTCTCTGAGCACAGGTAGGTCCCAGGATGGTGGTGGTCTCCAGGACCTGGGGGGGTCCATGCGCCCCCGTAATAGAAAAAGAAGTCACATGAAGTTGTGTTCACCGGGGCATGCAAATCTCCTTGGAGGGTGGGCCGTGCGCCCTCCTCCTCTAATTTTTAAATATGTATGCATATACCTGGGACCTGGCTTACCCTGTGGCTTTTTCCAAAACAAGTGCGGGAACCTGCGCTTTGTTTTTTTTAAGGAATTTTCACAGGAGATGTGGATCCTTGGCGATTTTTGTCAAAAATTTCAAAAACATTATTTCTTTTGCCCTACAGCCGGGGCTAAGAGGTCAGGGTATTCCTAACCTGCATCCTTTTCATTCTTTTTTTGTAAACATTTTTTCTGGGACTCTGCTTAAGCCAAGACCCATGATGGCTGCCAAAACTTCCTGCTTGAAGTATTGACAGCCAATCAGATCTCGGCACTAGATTGGGAGGGTTTGCAAAGCCTTCATGTCCCCAGATATCTAAATTTGTTTTTTCTTTAATATCTCCCAAATTACTGAACAAATTTACACCAATTTATAAAGAGGTAATTTTCTGGACCAAGAGCTTCCTTTCTGCCAATCTTGGTGTAATTTCATTTAGCAGTTCGGGTTGCAGTCGCATTACAAATTCCTATGGGAATTCAAATGGAAAACACACATTTTTTGACCCCACCTTTCTCTCAGCTCTCGCTTTATATATAACCCCAAAACTTTCCATGCACAACAAGAATCACCGGGGCAACTTTTTGGAACATTTTTAGATTAGTCAAACGGCACCATTGATATAGGTAAGTAAAAAAAAACGTTTCCTATGGAAACAAGATCCTAACAGTAACTACTTACTGGCAGCCACCAGTAGGTAATATAGTATCCTGCACCAATGACACCCAGCTCATCCTCTCCCTCACCAAGGAGCCCATCACCATCAGATTCAACTTCCAGGAAGGAATGAAGGACGTTGCATCATAGATGAGCAGGAGCTGCATGAAATTCAACTTGGAGAAGACAGAGGTCCTCGGACTCTCCCCCTCTGCATAGGACAAACCTGGTGGCCCACCGCACTCGGCAACCCTCCAACCCCCACGGATCACGCCCAAAACCTCAGCATCGTACTCAACTCCTCCCTCTCCAAGACCCAACAGGTCAATGCCGTTGCCTCTAGCTGTTTCAACACCCTCTGCATCCTCCGAAAGAATTTCTATTGGATCCCCCGAATCAAGGAAGACAATCATCAACACTCTCATAACCAGCAGACTGGACTACGGAGGTGCCCTCTATGCCGGGATCAACATGTCTCTGCTCAGCAAACTCAAGACCATACAGAACGCCGCAGCCAGGCTTGTCCTCAGTATCCCTTGACACAGACACATCACCCAACACCTGAGGAAACTCCACTGGCTCCGCGTCGAGAAGAGAGTAACTTTCAAGATACTCACCCACACCTACAAATGCCTCCAAAACACCGGACCCCAATACCTCAAGAAGAGAATCTCCTTCCATGTACCCAAGAAAAAACCTCCGATCCTCTGTCCTCACCCTCGCCGAAACCCTGTGCATCAGCAGAACCACAACAGGTGGTAGAGCCTTCTCCTATATCGCGGCCAAGACCTGGAAAGAGCTCCCAATCGACATAAGACGTGCCCCCTCTCTGAACATCTGCAGGAAGACACTCAAGACCTGGCTCTTCGAGTGAGCAGAGCTGCTTACCCCCCAGCGCCTTGAGCCCCTCATGGGTGAGTAGCACGCTTTACAATCCCCTGATTGATATTTAATAATATATTAATATTAACATTAAAATAGATCTCTTTTTTTTTAAGTTTACTCTATAATTTATCCTAGACTAATCTCCACTTTGCTAGTAGAGAGCACCTCCTACAGTTGGAAAGTTAATAGAAGCAACTTTACACTTGTTATTTGGCTCCTCCCCCTGGCTTCAGGGTGTGGGGACATGCAAGTCTATATTTTGGTGCAACTTTACACCAGGAAATGGTGACTAGTCATAGTAGTAGTTACTCCAAAACGTAAGAGTAAATTTACACACGAGTAAATCTACATGTGTAAATATATCTTTGTGAAGATGGCCCTTTGTGTATTCTGCAGTGAAGCCTTAGGGGCTGATGCAAGCAGTATTTACTCTTACCTGCACTCCTGTGCTCCTTTTCAACAGCCAAAGGAAAGAATGCAGTATTCATTTACCCCATGGTCAGGCCACGACAAGTTTTCATAGCTTTATGGACAACTGTTCTGGCAGGAGGCTTGGCTCCATCCAATCCCTGAGCAGGTTGATTTTGTGGGCAATAGCTGGATGAGCAGCGGTGGAATGTCCTGGAAGAGCTCTTCAGTTAGATTGTGAATTGATCCTTCACCATTGCTTCAACATTGTAGCTATGCTTCCAAAGTTTATTTTCATCTCTGTTTGTTTATTAGTGTGAAGATGAAATTAGGAGTTAAGAGTATATGCCACGTTTCAGAACAAAAGAGGTTCAGAAGTCAGAAGCTGTGATCCTTAATCACATTTGATTTGTGATAAAGGCCTATAAGTTGAAAATGTGTTCTTCTAAAATCTTTGTTCTTTACTGCAGCAGCAGGCACTTTAGGCCGGGTAAGACATAACAGATTTGTAAATAAGTCTATGGTAACCATGCTGGTCATAGGGCCATGTGCATGATGATTAGCAGGGACAGTCAGCTGACCTTTACTTTAGCAGTCTGGTAGGAAGTTTAAGAGGACTGAGTACACCTTTGATACACAGATAGGGAATTTTGATATGACTTAAATACAAATACAACAAGGTGACCATTGGAGCCTTCCTCATGTAATATTTATTGTCCACATATACCTCAATGACCTTTTTTTATAGAGAATTATAATGTTATAGCAAGACCGCTTGTCTGACAAATTAGCAGTTTTTTTAAGCCTTTTGTCAAACAAATGTAGTTTTTGTGTATAAATATATATGAAGAAGGAGCAGGTGCTCGGAAACGCGTTGGGACTAGAAAATAATTGGAGGCACTGGTGGCAGTTTGGAAATAAATAATCTGTGTATTAATTCCATGTGGAGTGGCGTCTTTGAAGATCGGGGCAACCTGGAATAATGTTTACACGGCATGTCCCTGCCGTGGAGGATGCACCGCCCGTGTGAATGAAGGACGGGGCTGCTGGCAGAAACCCTTTCAGCCTGTTTGCAGCACGTGGAAATTCCAAAAGTAAAGCTGCGCCGGTGTTTCTGAGGCCCACTGGAGGGTCACGAACATTGCTTGAAACAAATGAATGTTAATTCTTTGGCCAAAATTCACGGACCCCACTGGAGGGGATAAAATAGACTACAAAGCCCAGCATGCTACTCACCTGGGAGTGCATGTTTGAAAAACGGAAATAAAAGCACATCATTTCCGTGAAGGTCAAAATTCCCCATGAAGAAGGAGCAGGTGCTCGGAAACGCGTTGGGACTAGAAAATAATTGGAGGCACTGGTGGCAGTTTGGAAATAAATAATCTGTGTATTAATTCCATGTGGAGTGGCGTCTTTGAAGATCGGGGCAACCTGGAATAATGTTTACACGGCATGTCCCTGCCGTGGAGGATGCACCGCCCGTGTGAATGAAGGACGGGGCTGCTGGCAGAAACCCTTTCAGCCTGTTTGCAGCACGTGGAAATTCCAAAAGTAAAGCTGCGCCGGTGTTTCTGAGGCCCACTGGAGGGTCACGAACATTGCTTGAAACAAATGAATGTTAATTCTTTGGCCAAAATTCACGGACCCCACTGGAGGGGATAAAATAGACTACAAAGCCCAGCATGCTACTCACCTGGGAGTGCATGTTTGAAAAACGGAAATAAAAGCACATCATTTCCGTGAAGGTCAAAATTCCCCATGAAGAAGGAGCAGGTGCTCGGAAACGCGTTGGGACTAGAAAATAATTGGAGGCACTGGTGGCAGTTTGGAAATAAATAATCTGTGTATTAATTCCATGTGGAGTGGCGTCTTTGAAGATCGGGGCAACCTGGAATAATGTTTACACGGCATGTCCCTGCCGTGGAGGATGCACCGCCCGTGTGAATGAAGGACGGGGCTGCTGGCAGAAACCCTTTCAGCCTGTTTGCAGCACGTGGAAATTCCAAAAGTAAAGCTGCACCGGTGTTTCTGAGGCCCACTGGAGGGTCACGAACATTGCTTGAAACAAATGAATGTTAATTCTTTGGCCAAAATTCACGGACCCCACTGGAGGGGTTAAATAGACTACAAAGCCCAGCATGCTACTCACCTGGGAGTGCATGTTTGAAAAACGGAAATAAAAGCACATCATTTCCGTGAAGGTCAAAATTCCCCATGAAGAAGGAGCAGGTGCTCGGAAACACGTTGGGACTAGAAAATAATTGGAGGCACTGGTGGCAGTTTGGAAATAAATAATCTGTGTATTAATTCCATGTGGAGTGGCGTCTTTGAAGATCGGGGCAACCTGGAATAAGATATATATATATATATATATATATATATATATATATATATAAAATCAACGCTCCAGTTTCTAAAAGAAGAAACGCTGCACTCGCGGGACCCCATCAGAAATGTTTATTTACCAAGGAACGCATTTTTGGCGTGCTGCCTTCATCAGCTTGTTACAAAAATCTGCACATTCTGTCATGATGCCAATTTAAACAGGTAAGTTCACTGTGATTGGATGTGGCCATAAGCATCCATAGAGGACTATATTTTCAAAACCAGTGTCCAATCCTCATGATGCATTCTGGGATTTGGAGTCCAGTACAGCGCATACAAATGTGATCCCACATATTGTTAGATATTCACTGTCCTCTTTAAGGCTCACCCTTTTCACAAAAGATCACATCTCCTTTGTGCCATAGATTACATCTCCTCACGGGGCGAGGCTGAAGAAATCAGTGGAACAAGTGTGCAAAACGTTTAAAGGGGACAGGGTAGAAATACCCTGACCTTCTAGACCTGCTTAGGGGGTACCACAAGGACCTCAAAACATTTTTTTGAAAAACGTCAAAACGTGCCCAGGGGGACCCCTAGCCCCGTGGACCGCCACGGCCGGGGCTACAAAATAAATTGGTGGGGGGGCTCAAAGGCCACCCCCCCAGCAAAATACATGGGTGGGGGCTTAAAGGCCCCTCAGTCCCGAGGAACGCTACTCCCGGAGCTTTCAAAAAAATGGGTGGAGGGGCTCAAAGGCCCCCCCAAGCCCCAGGGACCACCAACCCCGGGGCTTTGAATGTTGTGGGAGGGGTGCCGCATGGCCCCCCTCCTGGAACCATCAAGGGTTCTGGGGACAGCCACCCCTCAGGACCAGCTTCTGCAGTGTCTCCGGGTGCCCACCCCCGGGACACTGCTGTTTTGCTGTCGCAGGTTGGGAGCCGAGGCTCCCGCCCTGCCATAGCAAACTTGGTTTGGATTTTGAAAGAGAGAGCAGAGAAACTTGCTCTCTCTTTCAAAATGCAAACCATATTGCTTCTCCACATGGGGAGCTGCATGTCAGCAGCTCCCGTATGGAAATTAATGCCGGCTCCTGAAGGACGCGGTGAGCTCGCGGAGACCATGGGGGCATTGGGGCTCCCCCCACAGTCCCCAACATTGTATATAGGCCTCGGGGGATGGGCTCCACAGGGAGAATAAAAATTAGTGGTAGGTGCTAATTTCAGTTTTGGAATGTCCACAATCCCGTCTCCCACTTAAATAGCCACAAAGTATTTAGTGAATCCCACACTGTGAAGCGTTTCACAAAACGTGAAACAGCAGTGTCTGATTGGGATTGATAAAGAATTTCCCACTAACGAGCACAGAGTAGGCAAATTGTAGAGTTGTATACTCCTTTTGCTCCTAATATACACAGCACTCCGCCGCCTCGGTTTGCTTGCCCCTCTGTCATCCAGAGGCCCTTGGGGAAATATGACGGCTTCCCTACAGCCAACACCTCTGAAAAGCTAGAAGAGCTGGTAAAGAGTCAGCCAGGGTATTACACTTCCCGTCATACAACTCAGTACTGAAAAAGACATAAAGTGGAATTAAGAATATGCAGAATTTAGGGTCAGACTGGGACAGAAAATATGCGCAGCCACCAAAGTAAAAGTTGCCCTCATTAGTGAATTAGTCAGCAAGAAAATAAAGCAATGTATACAAATTGAGGCACTTTTGAATTTGTAAAGAACGCCGAATAAGTACTTTTTAAGGTATCGAATTCCTCGTGAATTGGAGTTTGCTGTAGATCATGTTTGGTTCAATACCAGGGAACTCAACAGTAAAAATCAGCCCAGTAGACCATAAAACAGGCCCACAAACAGCCCAAAAAAATGGCTCATACTCTGACCTGTCAGAGCAGCCCATTACTACTTAATGTCCGAGCCTGGCAGTCTTGGCATTCTGCACGCTGACATTCAGCAGCACCAACCATTCTCTTCTTAGTAAAACTTTGAGCCCCGGCACTTATTCTCTTACAAATTAAATTAAGTACTGTCTTAATGTCACATGTGAATTGGGCGCGGAAGGGCACAGAGACATTTTGCAGTCTAGGAGAGAGCCATCTTCCCGGGTATTGTTTACTAATTGTTCGGGGAGTTTAAGGCCAACTTAAGTCCGGGGATTGTTATACTCTGGGGCTTTATTTAAATATGCATGGTGGGCCTCGGCAGTTCCTGAAGCCTCCGTGGTCCTAGGCAGTACCTTATTTGTAATCACACGGGCAGTACTTATGGTGTTATAAAGTGAAACACTCGTAGAACTTTTGCAGTTGTACAATTACCCATGATTCATTTGTGTAACAGTTAGTTAGATACTTTTTTGTAGGTGCACTCTAATATTAAATAGTGTTGTCCTTAAAATCTTCGATAGACAGATGATTATCACAATAAATAATAGACAAGTGTTGTCAGAAAAAGAAGACCTATATACACAGTTTTTTTTAAAAAGTAACCTTTATTAAAACTGAAATAAATAGAAATGTAACTTTAACAGAACAGTATAATAAAAAAAACGTGGGTTGGACTACAGTGGAACAGCGTAGGAAATCTGCAAGACAAAAATGAAACATAAGTATGTGTGCTATGTGAAATAGGTAAAGAAAGCTAGTTTGAATGAAAGGACCATAGTGAAAATAGAAGGGAGGGGCAGTGGGTGGAAGGGAGAAGGGGAGGGAGAGTTAAAAGAAGAGAAGCAGGAGGAGACAGAACGTCGGCCTATTGCACTCAGCCCTTAGTGTTTACCCTCTGTTGCCCGTTTGTCTAGGATGCTGGGATCTGCGAGAGAGTGTGGTTTAAGAAGTCCTTAAAACTAAATACATGAAGCCAGAGATTATGGGCCATATCATGAAGGAAGATAACATTATTGCCACTTTAGCGGCAAGAAACCGCAGCTAAAGCGGCGATAAGGGGTTCAAAATTTACCCTTGTGAATTCCCTTAGAAGCTGAGGTTTTGGTGTGAACCTGGGATTTTATGGGAATTCATAAGGGCATATTATCAACCCCTTATTGTCGCTTTAGCAGCAGTTTCCTGTCGCTAAAGTGGTGATAATGTAATCGCCGTTATTTGATAATATAGTCCTACATTATTAGTTACAGGAAAATCGCTTGCATGCACCTGTGCACCCATAGTGCTGCACCCCAGTCCCTTCCCCCGCACTGTTCTCAATTGTAGGTCTTGCAGACTGAGGGCCTTATTTATGAGGCCGTGCATCACTTTTACGCCGCCGGTGCGTCACTTTTTATGACGCACCAGTGGCGAAAAAATGTGCCTTGTTGCACCATATTTACAAAGTGACGCATCTAAGTTGATGCGTCACTTTGTAAACCCCTGTGCCATATTATATCTGCACCAGGTGTAATGTATGCAGGGGGGTGTTCTGACACAAGAAAGGGTCATAGAAGTTACGCAGTGAAATCTTATAGATTTCACTGCGCCACTTCTAGGAAGCAAATACGTCAATATCTTACGCCTGCCTCACAGCAGGCGTAAGACTGATGCAGGCCCTTTCACATGGGACTTGCCCCATGTGAAAAGACACATTACTGGAGTTGCATCACTTTTTTGACACACTCCAGCAAGGCGTCACTTTTGCGCCATACAATCAATCATGTCGCAAGGAGGGTGCACTGAGAAGTGACTCATCGCTGTTTTCACGCAGCGATGTGTCACTTCTCATAAATGAGGCCCTGAGGCTTCACTGTTCACCTGCCACCACTGGTGTGTCCCACGACGTGTTGGTGGAAGCTCTGAGTCCGGAGTATGTTTGTATGGTAGACCAGGTCTCCAAAATGGAACGGTGTCTTGATACTGCCATGGAAGGTGTTAGAATGCTCAGGGCATCATTGCGGGAGAGAGTTCCAGCTCAGCCTTTTTTCAGCCAATCAATGAATTTCTGTAAAGGGAGAAATAATTTAATGGTGGAAACGTCAGGAGGTACATGAAGGTTTATTTTGAGCTTGATAGAAAATAGGAGTTGAGTGCACCCTTCGTTTGTGAAGTTCGATCAACCAACTGTTAGTGGTAATCGTGGTTCAAAGAGGAGTTGGAGTGCACGAGAATACACAAAGTTAATAATATGTCATGGTAAGGTTTACATACAAAGGATTAGAGCGCATGCTAGAAGCTTAATGGTTCTAATGCAGTGGCGGGAGCCTGTGTGCATGTACACTCAGTAAGGAGCTAACTGCAGTGTCCTAAAAGCCAACGCAACTTGTCTGTTGGGCAGCACTGCCTGCTGGCTCAGGTCTATAGTACGGTCAAGCAGGTCCTTAAAATTAGACCGATGTGACTGAATGAGGTCAGAGATCACATGATTTTTTTCACGTGCATACTCAGGGTGATGTACCCCACCCCTCCCGCAGAATCGCCCTCAACAGGTGTCTGCTGACTCAGGTCTACATTACATTCCAGCAGGTCTTTAAAATGAGACAGAGATGAGACTGAATGAGGTGAGAGATCATATCATTATGCACAGCAATATCGTTTTTCGCACCTGCGCAGCGACGCTGATGCACCTCACCTCTCTTGCCACACTGCATTCAATTGGAGGCCCTGTGCACCTAGGCCACTCTGCTTACCTGCTGTCATTGTTGTGTGAGCAAACACTACAAGCAGCAGAGCTCACAATTTGAATTCAGCTTTGGATTTATACTGCGGACTGCATTAAATTCAGCCTTGATTTATGAAATGCAGAGCGAATTGTACTCTATGTCCTCTATTTATTTCAAGAAGAAGTGACAAAAAGCATACCTCGATGTGTATGTTAACTACCGCCTTTAAATCTGCACTGCAGACAGGAGGGTTCACAACTTGAAAGGAGAAACAGTGCGAGAGAGGAAGAGAAAGAGAGAAAAAGAGTGAGAGCGAGGAAGAGAGAGAAAGAAATAATGAGAGAATGAGAGAGGAAGAGACAGAATAAGAGAGAAAGTGTGAGAGAGAGAAAGGAAGAGATGGAGCAGGAGAGGGAGTATTGACACTGGAGAAAATCTTCGCAGCTCACCTTTCTGCCACCGGTGTGTGTCCAACCACGTGCCGGGTCATAGTGCACCCTCAAGTTTAGTGATCTGAAAGATAGTATAGAATTAGTAATTGCAGAGTACATACAACTGCACACGCATATCTTTCCCTTACGCCTCGGCTCACCCAGGCTGCTGTATTCCATCAACTTCCACTGCAAGGAGGTGTCTGTGTGCTCTTTTGGTCCACGGGTGCTGTACTCCATCCACTCCTACTGCCCAGCGGTGACTTCCCATTACTGCGCACCCAGACTGCTGTACCCCATTCACTCCCACTGCCCGGAGGTGATTGCTTGTTCCTGCATACCCAGACTGCTGCACCCTATCCACTCCCACTGCCCAGATGTAATTGTCTGTTCCTGCATGTCCAGAGTGTAGCACCCCATCCACTCCCACTGCCCGGAGGTGACTGTCCATCCCTGCGCACCCAAACTGCTGCACCCTATCCACTCCTACTGCTCGGAGGTGAGTGCCCGTTCCTGTGGACTCAGACTACTGCACCCATCCACTCCCACTGCTCGGAGGTGACTGCCCATTCCTGCACACCCAGGCTGCTCTACCCCATCCACTCCCACTGCATAGAGATGTTTTCCCACTCCTGTGCACTCAGGTTGCTGCACACTATCCACTCTCACCACCCAGAGGTGACTTCTGGCTGCTGCAGAAAGAAGCTTCTCTGTTCACCTTGTGCCACCGGTGTGTTTGAAAGAGGGTCCACCACGTGCCGAGTCAACCTTCTCAGGCATCGTCGGGATGGCTTCGCATCATCGCAGGTTCCACAGACGTTGAGCTCTGGTGGTGTTAGGGGGAGGACATCAATTCATGAAACACAACCTGTTAGATAAAAAGCAAGATAAGATTGTGTCATTCATTCATTCATCAAAGGATAGAGGAAGAGAGAGAGCGAAAGAGTGAGAGAGTGATACTGATGAGAATCTTCACAGCTCACCTTTCTGTCACCGGTGTGTCTCCCAACAATTGTAGGGACATAGTGCACCCTGAAGCTCCACATCTGAATATAGTAGAGAATTAGTAATTAAAGGAAAAGTCCAGTATACAGGAATGAAAAGACAGACGGTAATTCTCTTGATGTGATTTGATCCTCAGAACATGTCTTGTATGCAGCAAGTTTAAAGCAAGAATGACTGAACACAAGTTAATTTCTACTTCTCAACCTTCTCATATTTAAAACATAACATTCCGAAAAGTGACGCAAGGCAGCCACAAGCTGTGACAGGAATGTCACGCTCGTGTCTGCATGCTTCGATGCTCGCAACAAACCTTACTTCCTTAAAAACAAGCATTTGCAATGCAATAGATCTCCCGTTATTAAAGTTTGAGATATTGGAATTGCTAAATAATGCAACACCAATAGCTCAAAATGTAATAATGCGAGACCTATTGCATTGCAAATGCTTGTTCTATGAAAGAGTTCAAATTAAAGTGATATTTCAGAAACCATTATGTATGACACAGATTCTTTAACAAGAATAACAGGAAGTCAAGTCAAGTCAAGTCAGGGACATTTGTATAGCGCAAAAATCCCATCCTGGGAGTCTCATGGTGCTTGCAGCAGTCTCTGACATAGGGGAACGCAGCTAGTTTGCAAACAGCCAAGTCTTTAGTCCTTTGTGAAAATGGCCATGATCAGGGGAGTTACGGAGATGGAACAGTATATTGTTCCATGCGGCCGGGGCCAGAAACAAAAATGGTCGACCACCCTTTCTGGAGGCACGTGTTCTCAAAGGTATCAGTAATACTTAGTTTCTGGATCTGAGATTCCTTTGTGGCTGATACCATCTGAGTTTTTTGGACCAGGATTTGGGACCCTTTTCATACAATTGTCTGTGAACCAGACATAATATTTTGAAAAGGATACACTTTTTTACCGGCTACCAATGTAGGCTTTTTAGACAGGCAGCAGAGGAAGTTTTTCTCAGGAGGTTAAGAACCAGCCAGGCTGCGGAGTTCTGGAGAACCTGAAGCCTCCTCAGATGGTGTTCATTTATAGAGGACAAAAGTGCGTTCCCGTAGTCCATCCTGTTTATTATAAGGCCTTACACTAAGGGTTTGCGGGCCTGGATAAGGATCCACTTAAAGATTTTTCTCAAACTCTGCATTAATCCAAAACAGGTGCCGACTATGCTGTTTATTTGGCTATTCGTGGACAATTTGTTATCCAAAAAAAAGCACTAGTTATGGGTTGAATCCTTTGGTCCTGGGCATGTGCCCAGCCTAATTGGCCACCAGTCATCTGTCCAATGTTCTGCCGCTTTACCGAAGAGCATAATTTCTGACTTGCTGCCATTTAGTTGGAGGTGATTGATGGTCATCCTTTCCTCAACTTGTACCAGGCAGCTTTGGAAACGTTGTTTGGTTTCATTAGGGTCAGAATCTAGTGCGAAGTAAGATATTACGACTGATAATTGCCACTATCTTAATCTGGACTATAATAACAGCACCCTATCACCCTCCCACCCCATTAAAAACACAACCACCTGCATGGTACCAACTATTTTAATGTGCTTCGATTTATCAACAATTACTAAAGGTACGCGTAAGCCATAGTACCTCCGCCCACTGGCTGCTGTCGCTGGGGCTGCAGAACGCTTTCCTTGTGTCTACCTCAGAGCAGGGGGGGTGCGATCCTTACTTCAATGTCTATGCATAGATACAGGTGAGGGGCCACCACAGAGGAGCTGGGGGAGGGAACGCTGCAGCGGCAGCAAGGCGAACATGCGCTGCTGCGCATGCTAGCCACCGCCGGGAATGGGCTTACAAAGGCAGGACATGTGCATGCCTTTGTCCAATCGCGTGATTTTTTTTATTTTTCAAAACACACAAAAGCCAATGTTTGATGGCGAAAGCTGATCACATGCACAAGTGTGTGATCAGCTTTGAAAACCCCATACAAAAGGGCTCTCGCTGCGCGAGCCGTGCTGCCCGCGGCAACGAAGGCACTAGCCGTGCTGCCCGCTGCAATGCAGGCGTGAGCCCTAAAACAACTGAGAAAGGATAAGTATAAAAAAAAATATTCATCTACTTTGCTACAGATGTGGGAGCGACGGACATATAGCCGACTCTGAAAACTGTCCTGGTATTGGAAAAAAAAATCAGAATGCAATAAGACAGGGTATATATGACTGCGTACGCCTAAATCACTGTCACCTTTTTGTATCCAGGCTGCTGCACCCCATCCACTCCCTCCGTTGCGCACCCAGGCCTCCCTGCTCACCATTTCGCGGACAGGGCACCCTCTACATCATGCAGTCCCGCTCTGCAACCAAGAAGTCTCACATTTGGTGCTGAGTCTTGATATTGCTATGTCAAAGGACATACTCATGCACCCATCATCACTCAGTCCTTACGGTGCCTCTAACTCAGTGACCAGAGACAGCACGCACGTGGTGGTGGCCCCCCCTGTTCGATGGTTCAGGCCTACATGAGGTGTCCGGACCACCAGGATGGGCCATCACAGTGCATGCGATGGGAGCAACTCCAAAATGACGTAGAGCATGTGCGCCCAGTCTTTTTTATTGGTGGGGTCACGTATCTTGTAACGCCTGTGCTGGATGGGTGTGGTGGGGGTGTATAGCAGCCATGAAAGTGTCTGTGGCATTCTGACAGCTAGACCTGTGACCAGCAGATCACTACAATGAAAATCTGGGCCATGTAGCATTGTTCTCCTTTCCTGTAAGCGTAAGCGGAGTGGGCTGGCCTGGCGTATGCCAGTGCTGCATAAGGATGTGAAGAATGACTCCGGAGCTATGGGCATGGCTCTGTCATGAGCTATATGAGGAATCAACGGATGCAGGTGTCCGTGTTGTAGTTCTGCTGTCATATGGGTCGCAAGTGCAAATGTGTCATTCTGTAAGTAAAGTCCCACAACATGGCCAACATTGAAGGTACGGAGAATCACTGACCCTATATTCATCCATAGTTCCACACATGAAAGATGGTGGACATTACGCATTTCTGTGGATATGACTGTTTATTGCACATTCAGTGGAGTGTTGTAGCTGTAGCAATACAGGGACATGGAAATTTCAGGTTCCAGATTTTGGCACTTGAAGGGCAGCTAATTAGAGCGAAGCTTGTGGTCGGAGTTAGGCTGCACCAACATATGTACTTATGTGGTCAGTCGGCTACACTGTCGAACTTGGTGCTGGAAACCGGGGTTCGAGTCTCGGGGTCGCGTCCACTTCCTGTGATTGTGGGCAAATCACGTAATCTCTGTGTGCCTGAATGGGTAATGTAAATATGGTGCTCATGTAAAATGCTGAAAAACTTTTGGGTCAAGTTTGCCCTATATAAATATGCAACAACAAAAAAAATACTCCAGCAATACCACTCTCTTATAAATTTACTATACACTTTGCTTGCAGTACTCTAATGATTCAGTCTTTACGTTTGTACTTGTAGAATGAGCGAGAAAAAGTTACATAACTGAAGTTTTTTTATTTATTTTATTTAAGAAGTTTTATATAGCGCTAGCCTGACCGGAGAGTATCGGAGCGCGCCACATTGGTTACATAACATAGGATAAGGTAGCAGCACAAAGTACAGTAAGGCAAGACAGTTCAGCAATATAAGTCAGTGCCGAAGCAGTGGAGGGTCCCTATCAAGATCCTGACAAACATAGGAACAAGGGAGGGAAGTGTGAATCTCAAGACTCCAGCTGCTCCTATCTGTTCGTCATGAATCGGTCAAGGAAAAGGATTTTTAGTTGACTTTTGAATTTTGCAAAGGATGGAATAGTTCTGATGTGAGGGGGAATAGAGTTCCAGATTTTAGGTGCGTTGCCGGCGAAGGACCTGGCAGCGGTTTCCTGTTTTCGTGATTTTTGCGGGAGGAGAATTGAGGTGTTGGAGCTTCTGAGGGTCCTGTTCTGGCCAGCTTTTTCGAGGTTGGCCTCCAGATATTCGGGTTTGCCTGTGTGAAGGGCTTTGTGGGTGAGGAAGGCTATTCTGAAGTTCGCCCACAGTTCTATAGGAAGCCACTTGAGTTCTTTGAGAGCAGGAGAGATATGATCACATTTCTTAACTCCAGTGAACATTCTGGCAGCCGCATTGAGAGTTGTTTTCAGGGGAGTAAGGTGTATTTTATCTATTCTGGAAAGGACTGCATTTCCATAGTCTAGTCTTGACAGCACCAATGCTTTGGTGGCTTGCTTGAGATCTTTGGGTGGGATAAAAGGTATTATTTTTTTAGAAGCTTGAGGTTGAGGAAGGCACTCTTTGCTGACAACAGAGTCAGCTAGGGCAAGGTTCCCGTTGAGCACATCAATGGCTTTTATCCACTCAATCATTTGTGGATTATTTTCTTTGTTCGAAATGAGGGAGAGTTCAGTTTTGGCCGGGTTTAGTTTTAAGTGATTATTTGACAGCCACATTTGCACTTCTCTTAGTGACTCGCTATGTCTTTGAATGTCTTTGGCCGACGAGGTTTCCAAGTAAATTTGAGTATCGTCAGCATGTAAGTGGAAAGGGATGTTAGCTTTCCTGAGAAGGGTGGTGAGGGGTTCCATATAGATGTTGAAGAGTTGAGGGGAGAACACTGATCCTTGGGGAACTCCCCTGTTGACGGGATGGAGGCCGGACTCAAAGCTTTTGATTTTGATTCTTTGAAAGCGGTTGTGGAGGAATGAGGAGAACCATTTGAGGACCACCTCGTCTAGACCAGCCCCCTCTTCGAGGGCCTTGAGGAGAAGTTTGTGATCTACTGTGTCGAATGCTGCTGATAGGTCTAGGAGAATACGTAGACAGCATTGGTCTGAGTCCAGTGATTTGTGAATGTCATCTATTATATTAAGGATTGCGGTTTCAGTGCTGCAACCTTTCCTGAATCCAGACTGATGAGAGTCGAAGATTGGTGTAGTCCAGGTGTTGTGTTAGTTGTTGGAGTACACATTTTTCTAAGATTTTGGAGAGAAGAGGAAGGTTGGAGACGGGTCTGAAGTTCTTTTCCTACTGCCAGAGGTAACATGGTTGCATACGCTGTCTACAGCACAATGTAATGTGGTAGGGCCCAGGGGCAGGATCTTGCAAACATAATGAGCACACAGACACAGATAGATGAACTGGGTACGGGCACTTGCGCTCGACTCCTTTTTATTACCAGGGTCACATGTCCAGTGATGTCTGTGGTGGGTGCATGTAGGGTGTGTGTATGACAGCCCTCCGGGAATGGTTGGTGTTGGTAACAAGTACAATAGTAATCATCAAATCATATACAGATATTCCATCATAGATGGTTTATGACTTGTGCTGCAGTAAGGTAGGAGCACTACATGTGAAATAATACACAAAAGATTCTATCGTAAAGGGTTCATGACTTGTGGTGCACTGAGGTAGGGGCATCAGAAGCATTCAGCGTCTGCAGAGCCAGCTATGATACGTGGTCCAGGCGGGCCGCACTGTGAGCATTGTCTTTCCCTACTGGACTGCATCATCTGTAATCGCGATTTGAACAAAAGATGAAACATGTATGCAATACAGTGTCGCAACATGAGGGGTTTCAGGGACATTATAGTTCAAATTGTGATCTGTGCTGTCCACAGTGTAGACTGCCATTCAGTGTTTATTTGGACTTGCAAGATGAATTTGGTTATTGTACTAAAGCTATAAATGATATAAAACAAGTTCTTGAAGGAAGGATACTAAGAGGATATTGTGTAGGTTTGAGGGACGTTATACTTAGTTGTGTACTGCACTCTGCAATTAATGAATGAAGAGTCAATTTAATTGTGAGCCCTGATGACATCAGTGTAGGCAGGTGGCAGTGGTCAGCAAAGGACCACGGCCATGTGGCGTTGAGTAGATATGCACAGTATTGGCAACTCAGTGTGTGTGCAGCCAGCGATGATAAGTGGTGCACTGAGTTAGTGGCACCTGAAGCAACCAGCTTGTCTGAAGCCTGAGATGATGCGTGGTCTGGGCAGGCTGTACTGGTAGCAATGTCTTTTGCCTACTGAATTCTGCCCTAATAAGGCCACATGGTGATGATTTATGGTGCACTGAGTTAGTGGTACCTCTGGCGCTCAGCATGTGTGCACCCTGTGATGATGCGTGGTCCAGGCAAGCTGCACTGGGAGCAATGTCTTCTGTCTAATGAATTCTGCCTTAATAAGGCCTCGTGGTGATGACTTATGGTGCAGTGAGTTAGTGGCACCTGAAGAACTAAGCGTGTGCGCACCCTGCGATGATGCGTGGTCCGGGTGGGCCGCACTGGTACAATGTGTCTTGCCTACTAGACTGCATCATGTGCAACCGCCACTCCACCTGAATTATGAGCCCTGCTGTCCGCAGTGTAGATCGAAGGCAGTAGTCAGCACAGACATTGAGGAATGCTTTTTGTCACATCCTTTAACAAAATTTGAGGTCATGGAGTACAATTGTCTCTGCATTAAATAAATCAAGGCTAAATTCAATGTTGTCCGTAGTGTAGATCCAAATCTGAATTCAAGTTGTAAACCTTGCTGTCCGCAGTGTAGATCAAAGGCAGTAGTCGATACAGACATAAGTCTGTGGTGCTGTGCGCTGGGTTCGCAGGGGACTTGTATCGAGGAAGCCCTTGGTCATGGCAGCCAGGTGGCAGGGTGAGGGCCACTGCTCTGGCAGACTCTTTTGTCTTCGCACAAGTGAACCACTCCTAGGGCGTGGCCTATGTATTTCTACTCCTAAGCTGGAGTTGCGTACGTTGGGCCAGCCCACTCCGCTTCCGCTTCAAGGGTGGGACAGCACACCTACATGACCGAGATATTCCACAGTGTCTGTGATCATATGGTTGCGTCCGCTGTGCAGTACAGTACACCTATCAATATTATATCTCCACATGGAGAGGTTTCTTGTTTGTATAGTAAGTTGTGTACAGCACATCACCGGTACATTTGGGATTGTGTGAATTTTTGTTGATGTGCGAGTTGCCTCCCTTGTATATATAGTTGGTTGCCACATCTCCGAACATTCAGCTATTGTGCGGTTGAGAGGATATGGTATTTTGGGAAGGTCCGTTGTACTGTTTTGCGCTGCCTCGGAGGCAGTGGGGGGGGTGGTCCTAAGGGGTGGTTGTGGTGGTGGTGGTGGTGCGGGTGTTGTGGCTTTGTTAGAGGTACTAATCATGCAGTTTTGACACCTATCACATACTCGTCTTTAGATATTTGAATTTAAATTTGAATTTAAAAATGTTTATATAGCGCTCTACTACCAAGCGGTTTCTTGGCGCTTTTGGACTGCGAGGAGTGACAGGAGCAGGGGGGATCAGATCTTGTAGGCTTGGGAGAAGAGCAGAGTTTTGAGGCCCTTCCGGAACTCCGTGTAGGAGGATGTCATCCGGAGTTCCGTCGGGAGGGAGTTCCAGAAAGCAGGAGCGAGAACTGCAAATTTCGTTCCTCCGGCCTTTTTCTTTCGGAAACGGGGGGTAGTTAGCAGGGCCAAGTTGGTGGATCGAAGCTCTCTGCCAGGTATGTAAGATTTGATGGCGGAGCAAATAAACTCCGGGGCGGTGCCCATTTTGGCCTGGAAGGTGGTACAGCCAAGTTTAAACAAGGCTCGCTCTTTTACCGGCAGCCAGTGCAATGCCTGCATTAAGGGGGTAACCCGATGGAATTTGGGCAGGCCGTGGATATGGGTGTGAGTTTGGTCTAATTCACACAGTAGATAGTTGACCTTCTTACACCAGTGAAATGTTGAAATGAATTTGTTACTGGTAAGTGGGGCTATCCTCTGTTTTAGGTAGCATTGCAGATTTGGATGCTTGTTGAAAATATGGGGAAGTGGTGTTTTCGTGGTTTTTTATGCACGGGAACGCCTTGTTTGTATATCATTAGCGTTAGTTGTGGTTCTGGTTAGTGGCGATTTTGTTGGCGTAAGGTATCAATGGAAGAGTGGTGATATTTGCAGTTTTTACCAGGTTAAGAATGGGATGATAATTAAAAAAGACAGAAAAACAGATATGCTTAATGAACATTATAATTAGAAATTAGCATTTAAAAAACATTTTAAATTCACTGAAAAAACCATTGATTTCAGGCTTGTTATAGTTAGGAATTAGCATTTAAAAACCTTAGAAATTCACTGAAAAAAACATACGTTTCAGGGGCGTTCTAGTTAGCTGGACATTTCTCTCGTACAAAACCATTGAAATTCCCCTGTTATAGTTAGCTGAACTAACTATAACTCGCGTGCCCGCAATCCACTGCTGATGACGTCACATATTACATCACTCATGACATGGTCAATGATATTACTGATGACATCATCCTTGTGATAAATTTGCAGAGCTCCTCTTACCCTAATATAACCTTTGATACACACATTCAAAAATAAAAACTACAATTTTCAAAAAAATGGACATACCAATACCAGTTACAACAACTCATTCAGTAATTCCAAGATCTAAATACACATCCACTCATTCACTAAAGTCCTATATAGTCACTTATGCATGTACTCGCTCATCATATGTACTCATACACCTATACATCCTGTTACAGGCAGCCACTCATTCATAGAGTTCCTCGCACACATAGTCACTCAGGCTAATAAAGAATCAAACATCCATTTACTTGCATATACAGTTTACACACACCACCACAACTTACTTCTACAGAAACGTACACATACTTACTCTCTTAAACAATCACTTATAGAAACACATACTTATTTATACAGGAACTCTTCCAATCTCTCACTCTCACATATACTCACTTATACACACCAATACTCATATATACTAGTTTAAAACATATGTAGTTACTCATAAAGACACTATTAAGACAGTCATTCATTCACTAACACATCCATACACACACTCATCCACCCGTACAGTCCTGCACACATGCTGTCTTCACAACATACAAGCAGTATTCATGGAACTATGCACTATGTAAGACCACCCACTGAACCATACAGACACTCACTCATACTGATACTAAAAAAACAACTACTAACCCATATATACACTCATGTAGCTACTCAGCAACCCATGCAGTCACTTATACACAAAGTGAGAGACTGAAACATATAATTATATATTTAAACATTACTCACTAACCTATATATTCACTAAGGTACACTTAATCAATCTTTTATACAATCAATCTTTCTCACAAAAAATCACCCATTTAGACACTTATATACCCATTTATTCTTCTATCGACCTTTAGATATACATATATAAAACATTTAATTTTCAGAAAAACACACATTCACTGGATGATGTCATCAGTGATGTCATTTGAGATGTCATCAGTGATGTCACTGACCATGTCATTAGTGATGTAATATGTGACATCATCAGCAGTTAATTGCTGGTGCGCGAGTTATAGTTAGCTGTACTAACTATAACGGGGGAATTTCTATGGTTTTGTACGAGAGAAATGTCCAGCTAACTATAACGCCCCTGAAACCTATGTTTTTTTCAGTAAATATATATATTTAACAACTATATGTGGGCATTTTTGTATTTTATTAAACTATGATTCTGAAGAAATGGCAGTTTGTTCCATAAGTAAGGTCCAAAGGATAGGATTGTGAAACAAAGGATTAGCTGCAATATCTAGGTAACAGTGTATGTAAGTAATGACAATATTAAATTAAGAAAAATGTTCTATCTAGAGATATTCTCAGCTTTTTTGCATTCAGATGGTTGTCAAACCTATGAACTGCAGTGGTTTGTTTTGACAGCTACTTTATGTCTTGTCCCTAACATTTGGTAAGTTCACTCAGCAAAGGCGTCCCTATCATTCAATAATGGTTTCTTGATATTCCAATCTTCATTCACCTAACTTCATGGAGATAAAGCTGCAGGACCTTTTCTTGAGGAAATAAACAAATAGCATCAATGGCACTATTAGAAACATAAGCTTCAACAATAAAAATAAGAATACTTTTTGGTTAGTGTAGGGCAAGTGCCTAAATAAGCCAACATCTTAGAGTTACCTTGTCAGTCTGTGGAATACACTTTTTTAGTAATAATCTGATGAAGAACAGCCAAAATGGTTACATTATAAGGTTTACATAAAATCTAAAATGCATTGGGGTTCCTTGTGGTTCCTTAACAAATGAGGAAACTGGTGGAACCGATGCCCTATGACAACCATTACCAAACGATCATGCTAGGAGATGCCTTCTGCAGTCAGAACAAAATGGGTGTGCATCAGATATTTGATTAGAATGGTATTTTTTGGATTAACAAGCAGTTAATTTTTACAATGTCTGAGTAATATTCTCAGACATGTTGGTTGTGTGAAGCAGTGTCAGAGTTAAGCATATGACTAACACCCAAATGTGTTTTTTTCTTATTGTTCAAAAGGCTAGAATGCATTTCATTCATGATGCTTTTGGATAGTGGCTGTTGTAGTTCACAATCAAAGCTTTCTAAGAAAGGCACAATCTTGAAAGTCAGTTTTCACCCCAACATGAGGGAAGCTCAGGCTACAATTATATCAGTCTTCATTGTGATGTCTAGCAGCTACCGATTGAATAGATTCTAAATCTTTTGCTGCCGAAATTGATACCACTGCTCTTCAAAATGTAACATAAGGCTGGAATATGAGTCAATGGTAAGTTGTTGCATGATGTTTTTGTTTTATTTTGTTGATGTGATAGATAACCCAAATTACAGAAGAACTCAACTCCTGAAAAACAGGATGCATGTTTGCTCAACTATCTATGGGCAATTTCTGTTCATCCAGATCCTATTAAAAGCTTCATGTTTGGGAATTTAGCAAAGGAAATCCAAGTGTCCCTGTGCAGCAACACGCAGCTTGTCAATTCAAGCAAACCAAGGTATCTGATGTATTAGCAGACCGGTCAGAAATAGTCAGAGACCTATAACTGATCAATTTGTACTGAAGTTGTATTCACAAATCATTGCTATATACCTTTGCCACACTGATATCAGAGGAGAAGGATGCCCCTTTCACACTCCCTCCTATTTACCATTCAGAACAGGTCTCAAAAGCTCATTGCCAAGTGGGACATGCTTTTCTGCCCCTTTGAAGAGCTTTTTAACATTTACAATCCCAAAAGGGCTATTTGCAGTCATGTGATTTTGATAATTGCAAGCTTTGCAACCATTAAATGGCTTCGTATTTATTTCAAATTTGAATGACAGGAGAAAGGACGAAGTGCTAAATATAAGGGTCTTGCCTAGACCCAGGCATTCCAATTAAACTAATTATTAGAGATCCTATTTCCAACAAGGATTTCCCTCAGATCATTGCACACCCGTCATTCAGCATCACAGAGTTGCCACATATAGAAGCATTCTCATGAGTCACAATTTATTCGTATTATTTCATATTGTTCACTACAGTGAGCAGTTCATGCTTGGGAAGATCTGGAATTCCTATGAGACACATGTTCGCAGTCCTATGTTTCAGAGGTGATTCCTTTTGTGTTGAACATTCATTCATGTTACTTTTAATTATTAGGCTGTTGTTAAATCACGATCACAAAGGTTTGGTAGAAAAGATGTAGTTTAATCTTGGATAAAAGGAAGCATCTCCCAGTGACACATCCTAATGCATCGGTCAGCATATAGCAACTGACTCTGCATCTCTTAACTGTGAAACGGCCCGATAACAGATCGTGCCATGAAGTAATGAAACACATTTAAACAGCAACATGTTATTCATTGAAACACAATGCGCGAGGAAACAGCGCGCAAGAGAAATAGCACGCGAGAAAGAGCGTGCGTGCATAACTCAGAAGCATACACAACACACCTTCCCCCCTTATAAAACAGAACAAAAGAAAAACAATAATGGAAAAAAAAAGAAAAAAAAACTAACTATCTAATTTCCCCTTCATAAAAACAATAAAATCTGACATCCATTTAGGCTTTCTCATGGATCTTTTTTGTAAAGACAATTCACTGTCATTGACAGATGTAGGTTGAATGTCCATATTTTGACTAGAATTGCTTTCCACACTTGAACAACTAGATGTTGCCCCATCCTTATTGCAAATTGTACCTTCACCTAAATTCTCATCCAAAAACGAATAATCAGAATGGTTCACGGTGGAAAATTTCTTGTAAATAGACTTATCTGATTTAAGGACACCAATCCTGTTGAGATTCCATACCTTATTATTTGACAATCTCACAGAATTTTTAAGAACCTCAACAACTTCAAAAGGACCCATGAAAGAACTTTCTCCTTTTTTGACCTTCCAAGGTTTCTTAACCTTTACCATCATGCCAACTTCCACAATTGGGTCAACTTTAGAACCAAATTTCTCATTAAAGTATTTTTTGTTGTTACAATGAGTGCAAGCAAGATTTTCTTTAACTTTACCCAAATCTACACCTGAAAAGGTTGATTTAATCAACCATGACGGATTCACTTTAGTCCTAGGGAGTCTTCCCCTCAAGATCTCAAAAGGAGAATATCCAGTCATGGAATTTACAGTAGTCCTGTACATCCACACTTTTTTAAAGACTTCTACTTCCCATCTCTTGCCTTCATTTCCCACTGACTGTATGGCGCTTTTCAAAACTCTATTAAACCTCTCTATTACGCCATTCCCACCCGGGTTATACAGAGAAGTTGTTGAATGCACAATGCCTAACCTAGAAAAATAATCTTTAGCCTTATTTGAATTGAATTGAACTCCATTGTCCGTAATAAGTCTAACCGGCAAACCTTCTTCAGTGAATACCTTGTCTAAAAAACACAAAACAGACTCAGTATCTATCCTTTCCACAATCTTGATAATGGGCCACTTAGAAAACACATCAATAGCCGCAATGACATACTTAGATTCTAAACCAATGGGACCCATAATGTCCATGGCAATGGTTTCCCAAGGATTATCTGGAATAACCTGCCCGCTCATATTGGGTTTAAGAGTGGTCAAAGACTTGTCAGAATTTGCACAAACAACACAGTCCCTGACAAAACGTTCAATAAACAAATCCATACCTGGCCACCAGAACAAACTTTTGACTTGCTGTTTAGTTCTGACCATACCACTATGACCCTCATGACTCTGACACTATAGTCTTCCTCACACCAACAGGCGGAATGAAACGTTCACCTCTTTTAACCACACACTCATTATATGAAAGCTCAGATCTTACTTCCCAGAAACTTTTAAGCTCTGAACTAATGTATTTTTTATCTGGCCAAGCAGTATTAGTGTAATCAGCAACACTTTTCAAAATTCCATCCTCCTCAAATTTTTTACACCACAAAGTCTGATCAATAAGGATAGGACCTTCATCGTGAATCATAGCAATTTGAAAGTCATCCCATTCATTATACAAATCTTCCTGAATGGGTAAAGGCATTCTAGACAAAAAATCGGCCGAAACATTCTCCTTCCCCGGAACATATTGTATGTCGTAGATAAAATCCTGCAACCGCATGGACATACGGGCTGAAGCTCTCAACATTCCTTCAGTAGTGAGTGACCGCACTAAAGGTTTATGGTCACTCCTCAATGTACACTCTTTTCCCCAAATAAATACTCTGAAATGCTCCAAAGCCCAAATACACGCTAACGTCTCCCTCTCTATTGTGGAGTACTTCTCCTCTGAAGGTGTAAGAGCTCGGGACGCATGTGCAATGACAACTTCCTTGCCATCCTTGTTCTTTTGAGAAAAAACTGCGCCAAGCCCTTTTGAGCTGGCATCCATGGTGATAATATTTTGTAGAGAAGGGTCAAAACAAGAAAAAGCATTGGCAGAGCAAATAGCATTTTTTACATCGCAAAATTCTTTCTCACACTCATCCGTCCACTCAAAGGCAACCCTGTTCTTAATTAGTTGTCTTATATTGAATGTCCTACAAGAAAAATCAGGTACATATCTAGCATAGAACTCAACTAACCCCAAAAATGGCCTTACATCATCTTTGGACTTAGGATGCGGTGCAGACTTGATAGCCTCTAATAAATCAGATTTAGGCTTAATTCCTTCCTCACACAGTTCATGGCCTAAATAGTTAACAGAATGAACACCAAATTTGCATTTTTCATACTTAATGGTAAGACCATGTACATTCAATGCACCTAAAACATCTTCCAAAGCAGAAATATGATTTTCCCTGTTGTCATTGAAAACTAAGATGTCATCCTGAAAACAGTCAGCATTCTTGCAGTTCTTTAAAATATCTTGCATCTCCCTCTGAAAGATGGCAGCAGCCGACGCCAACCCAAAAGGCATCCTGTTAAATCTAAAACACCCAAATGGGGTGATGAAAGCTGTTAAATCCTTGCTCTGTTCACTAAGCTCAATCTGATGGTAGGCAGCAGATAAATCTATGGTAGAGAAAAATCTGGAACCACCAGCAGAAGATAACAATTCAGCAATGCGAGGAAGAGGAAACTGATCCACTACAATATTATTGTTAAGATGGCGAAGGTCAATGCAAAGTCTGACCTTGCCATTGGCCCGTCTGGCAACCACTATGGGAGAAACCCATTCAGAAGATTCAATCCTCTCTATTATGCCTTCTTTCACTAAAGCATCTAATTCCTTTTGGACTTCCTCTCGAACTGCAAAAGGAATATTTCTAGCTTTGTGCACTTTAGGACACGCATTTTCCTTCAAACGAATTTCATGTTTGAAACTGGTTAACCTCCCAATATTTTTTGAAAAAACATTTGGAAATGTTTCTAACAACATAGCTGAAATACCATTATGACCATCCACTAACATCACTGGATTTGGACTATTTGGATTCAAAATAATACCAAGTTTGCCAAGATCGAACCAGCTAAGAACTGAAGGACCTTTCTTAGAAATATAAAGTTTAGCAATGCATTCCCTATTTTTGAACCTGAAAACTAATTTTCTAAAACCTAAAATATCTATTCTTCCTCCTGAATATCCTTCAGGATTGAAGTCACTCTTTTCTAAAAAACTTCCCAATCTATCTACAAACAACTTCTTCCACGCGGATTCACATATAATAGAGTATGGTGAACCAGAGTCAGCATACATGTTAATTTTAACCCCTCCGATAACCATGTCACACAATGGCTTTTTCTTAATTACATCATCATTGACATTTAAGACCGCAGATTCTTTGATATTTAGAACAAAAGAGCAGTTGTTGGAGTCACTAGAGAAGGTATCATCTTCACTGTTATCACTCTGTTCAATACATTTGACTTTCTGGTTGAGTTTGCTTTTTCTGCAAGCAGAGGTAAAATGCCCAGACAGTCCACAATTCGAACACTTTTGTTTTAAACCAGGACAAGTTTTGCTATTAGCCAGATGTGATTTGCTATTACACCTATAACACTTTAAATTGGTCTTAAACTCTTCCGAATTATTTTTGACATTGTAATTTGGTTTCTTCTTAAAAGAATCCTTACGCTTATCATCCTATTTAGAGTTAATTTTTGAGACAATCTCCTTACTTATAGAAACATCTTTCCCTTTAACTTGTTGTGCACTCCTACACGAAAGTTCAGCTTTTCTAACAATGGCAACAACAAAACCTTTCTTGTATAGTTTCATTACATGAATGCATAACAACCTGATCTCTAATCAGATCTTCTTGTAGATTCCCAAACTTGCAGTCTAAGGCTAGTGTTTTAAGGGAGGAAACAAAATTGTCAACAGATTCTTCACTTAACTGTTTCCTTTGAAAGAATTTATACCTAGAGATTCCTATGCAAACCTTTGGAGAACAAAATTTATCAAAGTCAAATAATGCTTTTTCAAAAACATTAGCATCCCCACTGGCTTGTGAAGCAGGTAATTGATTGAAGGCTTTTAACCCTTCAGGTCCCAAGCAATGTAGGAAAATACCTTTCTTTTCTGGGGGTTTCATTTTACCATTTGCATCTAGGGTTTCAATATAATTTAGAAAATAGGCTTTCCACTCAATCCAGGGCATGCAAGGAGAACTTCCAGCTGCCCAATAACTCTGGGGTGGAGAAAGCATATAACCCTGTGCACACATGTTAACACTTTATACTTATACTGTATATAAATAATAAATTAACAAGTGGAACAATGTGTTATTTTAAAGAGAAAAAAAAAACAGTCACAAATTCAAATGAATTGTTGAAAAAGGAATTCTTCACTTAAAAAGGGAGAGGTTGCCGAGTCTTCCTTAAAAATGCTTCATTCAATAGGTGAAATCCAATTGAAAAAATAAACATAAAGTCACCTCCTTTGCTTTTAGAGTTTTCAAACCGCCGATGAATAAACTCAAACCAGAAATAACTTCCTCTTCGTGAAATCCGATTTTAAGAAAAAATGAAGAAGTCCCCTCTTTTCTTTCCGGGACCGGTAAAGGGGAGTGGCGTTTACACGAGTTGATCCAATCACCTCTCTGCTTGGAGAAAACCAATGAAGGCTCCTCATAGGCAAACGTTGTGCAGCGTGTGGAAGGAAGTAAATGAAGAAAACCTTCTCGCTTAGCTGGCAGCAAATGATTTTAAGAAAGGCGTTTAAACGATCAAGGTAAAGTAACCAAACCAAACTCCCATAGTCTTAATGGATGTGCAAAATAAGATTGAACATCCAGAGATTAATCTTGTAGATTTTTTTCAATCCTTCGGTGCTCGTTAATTTCTTAAAAAATTTTTTAAACAGAAATGAAACCAGGAAATGCCTCCAAAGTGTTCCGTCCCTCGTCGCCAGATTGTTAAATCACGATCACAAAGGTTTAGTAGAAAAGATGTAGTTTAATCATGGATAAAAGGAAGCATCTCCCAGTGACACATCCTAATGCATCGGTCAGCATACAGCAACTGACTCTACATCTCTTAACTATGAAACGGCCCGATAGCGGATCGTGCCATGAAGTAATGAAACACATTTAAACAGCAACATGTTATTCATTGAAACACAATGCGCGAGGAAACAGCGTGCAAGAGAAACAGCACGCGAGAAAGAGCGTGCGTGCATGACTCAGAAGCATACGCAACAGCTGTGTTTTTCGTATGCCTTGGGTTTGCCCTTTTAACTCTGTTTGCCTTTCAGGTAAGGGTTAAACCTATTCTAGTGGTCGCGCCTCCCGCGTGACGTCACAAAGTTCTCCAGCGCCACATGCGTCTGGGCAGGTCTCTCCTATAAAAGAGAACCGTGCCCAGCAATGCGCGCTCGTTAGTCTGTGTGCCTTGCTGGAGCCGGGCCTTTCCATCGCATCTTCCCGAGAAGTCTCCGATCCGTTTCCTGAGCGGCTGCTCTAACGAGGGTCTTGTTGGCAGCGGTTTACAGGAAACAAGAGCCTCAGAATCAGGGTAAAGTCAGCATTTCTTGGAAAGTTAAAAGATCCTATAATACCATGTTGAACTACCTACTTCCTAGCGTTTGTTTAGACTACCATTGACATTCCTTGAAAGAATCGGCAAGAACTTTGAAAAGGCATTTTATGGATGACATTTCTTTAAGGCATTTTAAGGATGGAAATTCTTTCTATGAATTGATAATAACTTTGTTAAAGGCATTTTATGGACACAACAAAGTCAGTTGCACTAGACTTGTGAGTTTCTTTTGGTATTTGAGTTAATGATATAGCAATAAAACCTAGGATGAACGAGCTGGATGCTGACATCAGGAATTTTTATCCAGAATAAAGAGACTGTTATTGAACTGAAGAATCTGTGTCAGTGCTTAATTTGTAAAATATGAAGTGCAGGTGCTCCAATGTTTGTCGGAGGCCACACCTACTTTTCTCTGGCACCACCCACTTCTACCACTGGCTCCACCCACTTACTATATTAGCTCCACCCACATCTTCAACTGGCACCACTAAAAGTCAGATGTAATATATACCTGATGTGATGTTACATAATATCTGCCAGTGGGAGTCCGAACTACGTGTCCCTCCATGGCCATTGAGGAAAATTACTGTCTGCCACAGGCATTCTGTGGTGTTGTGCAAACACACAGGAGCTAGGGCTTAGACCAAATGTGTGCCTCCTTTGTTCCTGCCAGTCTTGATTCCCACATCTATTTAGAAGTGCTACCCCTTACACCAGAGAGCCGAAGACCGCTTCCTAAGACAGAAGACTGTCACGATTCAGAAGCCCTGGCATTTATGGATGCCATTTTCACTTTTTTCGTTAAACTATATCTTGATCTCATGAACAAATGGGCAAGGATGATTATGCCTTTTGTACACTTAAAAACCTCTCCATATATTTTCTCTTCACGTCCTCAGAATAATCTACGAAAGCATGAATTATTTCCTTAAAATGTACATATGAAACACCTGCAACGAGATAAAAAGTCTCGAACTTGGCCTCTATGTCCTTCTCACAGACACAGTCGATAAACTCTAACTAGACACAAACTACGTGGAAGGATGAGCGGGATGGGGGAGGCATGGGGTGGGAGGGATTGTTCAGGTTGAAAACACTTGTTTGTTGTATGTACTCAGTAATTCATTTGGAAAGTGGATTTGTCTAGCTAAAACATATATTTATTGGTCCACAAATCAAATGCTTTCCACATCACTCATAAGTGAATGGAAAAACTGTACCAAGGTATTGCCTGAAGACAGTTTAAACAGCTTTCTTGGCAGTGTATGTGGAGCACAAAAAAACAAGCCCCAGGCGGACAACTCAAATTGATCACTGGAATAATTACTCAAATAGACAAAGAGTCGTCTCAGGGCTATTTAGTGTCCTCTTCCATTGAGAGGGCAGATCCTGTCTAAGAGGCACCCCTTCCTGTGTGGAAGAGCACCGCCCATGCTCAATGTGAAACACAATCACTATACACATCTAAGTATATAAGGAATGAATGCTTTTTGTGCAGATTGTTGAGTGACTTGCATGTCTGTCTTGTATTAATGTTAAAAAGGCACCCGATAATAGAAATGATTTTGAGATTCTACTTTTTGTCTTCTGTCTATTCCATGAGAGAGTACTATTATTAGATGGCAGAGGTATGAGAAAAAAAAATGGTCAGGAGAACATTGGTGACACCCCCAGCCCATTTTTCACGTAATTCTGGACATGATAGTGGTAGAAGAAAAGCTAGAGAACTAATGTTCTGTATGTGAACTTTCACAACACCTAAGTGCAGCAGCTATTAAACGCACAACTTAGGTAATGTACAACATTATCTCCTGGCTCTCATTTTAAAACTTGGCCAAGCCGTGGGACTAACCTTGCAAGTGGTGCAGCCAGGACTATGCAAGAAATACAGAAGCAGAATGCAAAACAATTAGGAGATAAAGAACTAAAACGTCAGACGTAAAATCATAAATAAACCTCATACAAATTCGGGTTAGGGCCCAATATAACTTCTTTATTGAGTAGCACGTTAAAGTGTAATAGATTATTCAACTTGTTTCTAAAGTGTAGTAATGGGTCTTTAAAATGGTACCGGAATAAAGGGGCAGTCCGGGCCAGGAGTGTGCCTAGTGCATGTACGCAAAATCAATCCATCATCATCGCTGCTACTTTTTGATCGGTGGCTGGCCGGTCTGTTGCCACGATGACTCGGAGTCTCGGACCGGACGGTGGTGGTGAGCGGGCCTCAGAGCCTGTCTGAGGCAGTGTGGGTATGCTGGGGTGGGGTCTGGTGGCAAAGCAGTGAATGCGCGCGCATTGCTTTGAAAAAATCTGTGCACGCTGCTTGCCGCGCACAGTCCCAACCCGGTCCCCCACAGATTTGATCAATGAGACTGCCCTGCCCTGAACCGAAACTGAATCCATCCCAGGGCCAGCCCAGTACTGATCCATCCAGGCAGCCCGGGCCAGAACCGCAACAATAGTCTAAGCCACTGTCTGCACTACTACTGGCAACATGCTCTTGATGATGATCAAACGGGGGATCAAACCTCATCATCGTGATCAGTCAGTGACCATCAATAACGATAAAAAGTAAATCAGTATTCACGGCGCCTGCAGCATGGAGTGCCAGGTCCTGCCCTGCCTCACCAGCGCTGTGCAACTTTATATTTTTTTTTACTTTAAATCATGATTTGGCCACCAGCCTACGACGCCTACCCCAGCCCATCATAATCACACGGTACACTAATCAACATAATGATTAAGAAAACATTTTTTGCGGCGCCTGCGGCCTGCCAGGCCCTGCCTGCCTCACCTACGACGCTTTATTATTTATAGGCAGCCGGCGGCCGGCCTACCCCATGCCATACCTGGTGAGCAGAGCTATGCAGCTGTACAGTAGTTGTCCAAGCAGGACCCGACTCCCGGCGGCGCTGAAGTAGTAGTTCATCAACCACCAGTGGACACTCAGTGGCCGGTGAGTGCGGCCATGTGGGTATGATGGGGCGGGCGTGCTGTGGCAAAATGAATGCATCGAAGAATGCGCGCGCAATGCATGCAATTAGAAAATCTGCGCATGCGTCGCTGCCTCTGCCGCGCACAGACCTAACCCCCGCAGAAGACCAGCCCAGGCAAAGGCGCCCTGCCCATATCAGTGTCCTGCCCACTGAGCCAAGTGGGCGGGCAACACCGATCCGTGGCCTTTAGAAGTGAAAGTGAGGGGAAATTAATAGTAGAGTCAATCATGTCACTTCGTCACCTGACCACACAGTAAGTGTTTTGTTTTACGTCAAAAACGCAATCAGTACAATGCCGCCGGGCGGTAACACAGGGGTGTTGGGGCAACAACTCAACAACTTAAACTAAGTGACAGCAGCAGCAGCAGCACTTACGGTACTACAGCAGCACAGCACACGCTGGGCCAGTGCCACGTGTTCACAACTCATAATCAATTACTGACTGTGCACTTAATGAGCGTGACTGTAGACCCGGCCCTGATAATTAGGTGCCGGTGCTAAGCACCGGCAAGCTCCGGCTCAAATTAAGCCCTGCTCTGTGTAAAAAGTTACGTGGCAGGTCCGGCATTTGTATAAATATTACTACTGCGTTTGAATAGAACTTTCTGAAGGCAACACAAAGGGAAGGAACAAGGTGGGTATTGTTAAAACAAAATATTGAAAGATGCAATTAGGAACGGCTTTTGTTTGCTATGGATAAAGTATTCAGAACATTAGCATTTACCTCCAATTATACTGACAGAACATAGGGGAAGAACAGGTGAATATTAAGGAATTATTAATGGTCTAGGAGCTTATTAGGAGAGTTTGATCTAGAATAAATGTGTTTATTATTGTCTTTTCAGGTCTCCTTCCCTGCAGTCCTCTTCCTCCCTTCCTTCCCACACCTGGCCACTCTAAGACTCAGTGTGATAATCACAGACAGAGATTGGAGGTGCCTGGAGGTGGACCACTTCTGGCATCGTGCAAGTCCTGAGGAGCATCGCCCTGGCACCTATGGGCCTCCTGGCCCATAGAAATGAATGGGAAAGTATTCCTTAATTGCAATTTGCTAATCGCAATTACGGAATACTAAGAATTCGCTAAAAAATTATTATTATTTTTTTTTACATACAGTTATTTTGCAATTCTCAAATAGCAATTCCCCAAAAAATCGCTATTTGAGAATCGCAAACAGGGCTTTTCATACATATGCCCCCAAGAGTTTGCAGCAAGTTCAAAACTCAACAGCTCATTTGCTGCTTAAAGTCCCTAAGCTCGCATCTATGGGTAAGGCACTTCAGAAACTACAATGGCTTCCAGAGGAGAAAAAAAACTCTCTTTTAAGGCCATGTACTACTGTTACAGGGTCCGCAGGAAGGCTGGCACCAACGTATCTACACTCTCTTCTTGTCCGTTACTTCCCTGGGAGATGGCTCAGGTCTTCGGAGGCACTGCTTATGCAAGTGCCCAGAATCAAGAAAGCTTGTGCCAACAGAACATCCATTTGTTGGCTTGCCTCAAAACTCCAGAATTCCCTTCTGATTCAGTTGAGGCAATCACTGTCAGAGCCTCAGTTTTGCAAGAATCTTAAGACTTGGCATTTTTAGGTTCTTCCACCCTTCTGCCTCTTCAGCCGGCTTCCGATGGCTCAGTGCTGGGACACTCCTTGCAGGAGTAGCTTTGCGCTTTGCAAAAGGCATTTTCATTATTCAATAAATATGTGCCTCTCTGAGCCTCTTTCACTGTATGGTACCTGAATATAATAATAAATAAATATTAAGCCGGTATATGTAAAGTGTGAACCAATCACCCTTAACTGTCATAAGACGCTGAGGGCCGTCGGGAAGATTAGGCGAGCTATTGTTGATAGTCACATGGTGCTGGGCTGAGCTGCAGCTGGCGATTAAACTGTAATGTAAAAATTATTTATATAGCGCACGGACACCAAACGGTTTCATGGCGCTGAAAACGGATGAGCAAAAGAGGGAGACGCTAAGTGTTGGGTTCCGCCCAGCCCGTGCACTGCAGGAACGTAGTATGCACCAATCCCCTTCCCCTGCCCACTGGCCACTCACAAGACAACAACTATGAGTGTGCCAATGAACCTGAAAAGAGGGTGGTATTTTGAGGAGACACCAAGTCCTCCACCCTTTATAGAATGATAGGACACAGCTCCCTCCTCCACGCTTCTGCACCTATGTAAAACAAAAGAGGCACACACTTCTCATTATCAAACTTCACTACCCCAGAATCAATAACCATGTCCTGCCACAACAAACACAATGACTCTTACCAGTGGATAGTGCAGGTTCAGCTTCGTGAAGACACTGGGCAACAGGTGTAAAATAAAGGCAATCCAAGATAAGTCTCTTGAGCTCGGAAAAGAACCAGAAGTGTACTTGTACTGTGTCCTTCGTTTAATTGTAAAATGGTTAGGGGAAAAAAGGACATGTGCCAGAAAAAAACCCTACAAACAGCAAAGGAAAAGGGACGGGTAGTATTGCAATCGGAATACCGAGTGATCCAGTATTCGTAAACAAAACCCCTTTCGCGGAGTGACCCGAAACGTCACTTCCACGCAAAACGAAGCAAAGAGGCTTTTAGGTGAGAACGCGAAGAAACGAAGCACAAAGCTCCATAACACCGTCGCGTCTCTTGCTCACAACCACCTCCGCATTGGGCCAACAAGCACCAGAAAAAGGTAAGTGAACGGGAGCCCCCGAACACCTAAGCCCAAATAACGAATACTGGAGGCAAAAATACGAGGGGCAAGGGAGGAAGGGGAAACAGAAAACGGGACATGAAATACTCTCTAACTAAGGTGGGGAAGGAAAACAGGTTAGGGGAGTCAAAGGCAGGAAAAAATGTAGACTCACGAGCCCGTGAGTAAAATGAGGGAAGCTCCAAAGGCAGCAGGTAAACAGCCAGCAAACAGCAACCAAGAAACCAGGGAACAGGAACCCACACAATGGCAATATCAGGCAAAGAGGTAAAGGTAGGACTAGCCTTTATCCTACTGCCGGCAGGTCATGTGATGTAAGGACATGGTCACTGAGAGAGGACTAGCCCCGGATCCTAACAGTACCCCCCCCGATGATCCTCCCCACAGGGCGGGGTTTCAAGGGATGTTGTCTATGGAACAATCGAACCAAACGTGGTGCATGCACCCCCCCAGCTGGCTCCCAAGTCCTGTCCTCCGGGTTGTATCCCTTCCAATCAACCAGATAGAAAAGGCGACCCCTGACCCGCTTGGTATCCAGGATAGCCTGGACCTCGAATTCCACCTGTCCATCAACCACCAAAGGAGGTGGAGGAGGCAATACCTTGTCTGAGGGTATGTAAGGTTTCAATATTGACGTGTGAAACACTGGATGAACCCCGTAGTCTTGTGGCAACTGAGCTTCATAGCCACTGGGTTAATCACCTGAGTCACTGGAAAAGGACCCACAAACTGAGGCTGCAACTTGTGTGAACCCTGCAATATCAGATTGCGAGAGGCCAGCCACACTAGATCCCCCACCTTATATGAGGGAGCAGGGACTCGATGTTTATCCGCCTGTACTTTCATAGCAGTCTTAGCGTCCAGTAGGCTTTCCCTGGCCAAACCCCAGATGTCCCTCACTCGCCCACACACATCATCCATGGCTGGCACGTGCCCCGTGGGTTGGATAGCTACCGCTCTAGGATGGTACCCTAGTGAGCAATAGAAAGGTGTCATACCCAAAGCGGAATGCAGACTGTTGTTATAGGCAAACTCCGCTATGGGTAAAGTAGTCACCCAGTCAATCTTAGAGTTATGTGTCTGCAGCTGAGGAACCCCCAACACCAAACCAAAAGAGGGGGCATCAATCAGATCAAAGACCACTACTTCGGAATGCCCATTCTCACACAATAAGCGTAGGGGAGCTGTCTGACAAGTGATGCAACCAGAAGTTAACTCAGTCCCATCGATAGCTCTCACTGGCTCCAGTTGTTCTTTGTACTGACAAGGAATCATCAGATTTTCTGCCATTGAAATATCTATGAAATTTCCAGTTGCACCGGAATCCAACAACACAGACACAGGGACATGGTTCTGTACCGAAAGTAACAGATGGGCATTGATAATAAAATGTCTAGGGGCTTGGTCTAAGGCTCCCAAAACCTCATACTGATTGTTCCGTTCCGCCTCTACACCCTTATGACCACCCACCTGTATACACGCTACCTTTTTGCCATACCCTACACATGACGGCTTCACAGGACACTCCCGAGCGAAATGACCTCCCTGTCCACAATATAGACATAGATTTTTCTCTCTCCTCCGCTTTTTCTCTTCCTGAGTCAAAGGTCCCCTCACCCCTCCTATTTCCATGGGTCCGGGCACTGTCTTACTCTCCCCCACCGGCTTTGCCTCTGCTTTCACATAACTACCCCGGGACGCTTGGAACCGACTGCGTTCTCCACGCCGCTCTGATACACGATGGTTCAGCTTGACTACAAGGTCAATAAACGCCTCAACGTCCTCAGGCGGGTTCACCACCTGTGATACTATGTCCTTGAGCTCTTCACAAAGACCCTGATAAAACAGGGATGTCCTTTTTTCAGTTGGCCAATGAGTCTCAGATATTAACCGATTGAAGGAGGCGATGTAAGTCAATAAATCCTGCACGCCCTGCCGCAGCTTCATGAGTTCTGCATCGCTCGCCTGCATAAACGCATGCTTGGCGAACAAACCCAGCATAAATTCCTTAAACGCCGTATAGTTATACAGCATGCGATCGTCGCTTTCCACTAGGGGAATAGACCACTGAGCAGCGTTACCAGCCAAATAAGATATTGTGAAGGCGACTTTTGCAGAGTCATCGGGGAAGGCACTTGGTCTGCACATAAAATGTAGCTGGCACTGGTTCATAAACATCCCGAATTTGTCGCTATCCCCAGTGAACCTCTCAGGGGGGGCTAAAGGTACAGCAACAGGAGATGTCACTGTTACCGTTATAGCATTGCTACCACCAGCAGCACTTTGTCCCGTCCTACCACCATACTGGAAGGTAGCAGGCTGTATAACCGGACCCGGCCCCCTGTGTTGCAACTGCTCTCCGGCCCTCACCGCCACTAATTCTTGTTTCAGACCCACGTTCTCCTGCTGTAGGTCTTGTACCTGAGCCTGCAGTGTATGTACTGCCCCCATTATGTCCTGCATAGAGGGACCACCTGTGCCCCCACCTAATGGATTCCCGTCCTCGTCCATACTCGTCCGGGCAGTGCTAGTTTTCATGGGCTTGATATTCTGTTGGGTTCCGCCGAGCCCGTGCACTGCAGGAACGTAGTATGCACCAATCCCCTTCCCCTGCCCACTGGCCACTCACAAGACAACAACTATGAGTGTGCCAATGAACCTGAAAAGAGGGTGGTATTTCGAGGAGACACCAAGTCCTCCACCCTTTATAGAACCATGGGACACAGCTCCCTCCTCCACGCTTCTGCACCTATGTAAAACAAAAGAGGCACACACTTCTCATTATCAAACTTCACTACCCCAGAATCAATAACCATGTCCTGCCACAACAAACACAATGACTCTTACGAGTGGATAGTGCAGGTTCAGCTTCGTGAAGACACTGGGCAACAGGTGTAAAATAAAGGCAATCCAAGATAAGTCTCTTGAACTTGGAAAAGAACCAGAAGTGTACTTGTACTGTGTCCTTCGTTTAATTGTAAAATGGTTAGGGGAAAAAAGGACATGTACCAGAAAAAAACCCTACAAACAGCAAAGGAAAAGGGACAGGTAGTATTGCAATCGGAATACCGAGTGATCCAGTATTCGTAAACAAAACCCCTTTCGCGGAGTGACCCGAAACGTCACTTCCGCGCAAAACGAAGCAAAGAGGCTTTTAGGTGAGACCGCAAAGAAATGAAGCACAAAGCTCCGTAACACTGTCGCGTCTCTTGCTCACAACCACCTCCGCATTGGGCCAACAAACACCAGAAAAACGTAAGTAAATGGGAGCCCCCGAACACCTAAGCCCAAATAATGAATACTGGAGGCAAAAATACGAGGGACAAGGGAGGAAGGGGAAACAGAAAATGGGACATGAAATACTCTCTAACTAAGGCGGGGAAGGAAAACAGGTTAGGGGAGTCAAAGGCAGGAAAAAATGTAGACTCACGAGCCCTTGAGTAAAATGAGGGAAGCTCCAAAGGCAGCAGGTAAACAGCCAGCAAACAGCAACCAAGAAACCAGGGAACAGGAACCCACACAATGGCAATATCAAGCAAAGAGGTAAAGGTAGGACTATCCTTTATCCTACTGCCGGCAGGTCATGTGATGTCAGGACATGGTCACTGATAGAGGACTAGCCCCGGATCCTAACAGTATGCAGATGTTATTCATAGGCTTGACAAAACAGGTGAGTTTTTAAAGTTTTCCTAAAAGAGGAGTAACAGGAGATAGACCTGAGTCCATGTGGGAGAGAATTCCATAGTTCGGGTGCCAGAAAAGAAAACCTGAGGCCACCATGTTTTTTCCATTTAAAAGAAGGGACGGAATGAAGGTTGTGGTGTAAGGAACGGAGGTTACTAGATGGAGCGTAATGATGAATACTAGATGCAATAAAAGCAGGACCATGACAAGTTAATGACTTAAAGGTGGTACAGCCAAGTTTGAAAATACGATTTGCCACCGGGAGCCAGTGAAGCCTCTCCAGCAAAGGGGAGACATGTTGATGTTTAGGTTGATGGAAAATAAGTCTTGCCGCTTGATTCTGAACCAGTTGTAGTTGGCGAAGCTGGTAGGCTGGAATGCCAACGTAAAGAACGTTGGCATAGTCAAGGCGGGAGGTAGCCAATGCCATGATGACTAATATGAGGGCCTCAGTGGTCAGGAACCTGCAAATTTTTCAGATTCTCCGGAGATGGAAGAAAAATGAGGAAGTGACTGCGTTAATCTGAGGTTTTAAGGAAAGATCCTGGCTGATGATAACCCCTAGACTCTTCACGGAGTCTGCTGGGGAGGGAGGGGAGCCCCAGGAAGATGGCCAGAAGCTAGGGTTCCAGGGATTAAGAGACTTTCCAGTTAATACAAGCTCCGTTTTGTCAGGGTTAAGTTTCAAATGGCTTTGACACATCCATTCGCCAATAAAAATCATGATAGACTGGAAATTGGCGATGGATGTAGGAGAAGAGTGAAGATTAAAAACCATTTGAATATCATCAGCATAATTGAGGATAGTGGCTGGGCTATTACATAAAGAACGGATCAAGGGTTGCATATACAAATTAAATAAGAGTGGCGGTAAGGCAGATCCTTGGGGAACCCCACAGGTCAGTTTCCTGGGGGTGGCTGAAAAGGTGGATAAATGGACAGCCTGGGAACGATGATGTAAGAAGGATCTGATCCACTCAAGAGCCACGCCTTGGATGCCGGCGCTGTTGACATGGTCGATCAGAAGATGATGATCAACCGTGTCAAAAGCAGCTGATAAATCCAAAAGCACAAGTGCCTGGGCGATATTATTATCGGCTCCCCTCCTGAGCTCGTCCATCACAGCCACAATAACAGCCTCAGTGGAATGCGCCGGCCTGAAAGCCGCCTGCTGGGGGTCCAAGAATTGGGACGACTCAATGAATGAACTGAGACAGTTAGTCACATGAGCCTCCAAAATTTTACTGAGGAAAGGGAGCAAGGAAATGGGGCGGAAATTGCTCAACACCAGGGGATCGGCATTGGGTTTTTTCAGAATGGGTACCACTGCGGCGCATTTAAAGGTATCAGGGACAATGCCTGTAATTAAAGAGTTGTTGAGAAATGAGAGTGGAGGATCGGGACAGGCCCGAAAAGCTTCTTTTAAGATATGGGGAGGGCAGCAATAATTCGGGGTGCCTGAGCTTACTCTGTTCAAGAGGGTCAAGAACTCTGCCTTAGAGATCAAAGGAATGTGGTCTAACAGCGATGGATTTTTACAGGTGGTGATGGGAGCCATAGACTGAGAAGGAAGAGAAATATTGTTTTTAATAGTAATAATTTTGTCAATAAAGAAAGCATTCAATGAGTCGCACAGAGTCTGTGAGGGGTCAGGTTTGGCCAGTACCCGACCTTGTTGTGTGAGCTCATCAACAATAGAAAAAACATCTTTAGATTTAGACAATAAGTTAATGATTTTTTGAGAGAAATATGCAGTTTTAGTTTGGTGAATGGAATTTTTGTAGTGTTTTAACAGGGTGACATAAATGGTTTTCTCCTCAGGGGTGTACTGACGCCGCCAGCGGCGCTCAGCCTGCCGAAGGGCCAGTTTTTCCTTTTTCAATTCTTCCGAAAACCATCGCTGAGCATCATGAGGGCGCTTGGTTTTAATTTTTTTCAAGGGAGCGACCTTATCGCTGGCTGATTCCAACCAGCTAGCTATACTGGACGCTTGGTCAGGGATGGAAGCCTGTTCCTTAGCAGCAGAGGAGATCCGAAGCCTGTGAAATTTGTCCTGGTCAGCCCATTTCCAGTTTCGGACTAGAAGGTTATTAACAGGAGTCAGTGGAAAATAGGGGGTCTGAGTAATGGTAAAAGAGATGAAAGACTGATCGGACCAAGGCCAATGAGAAATTATGGGAGGAGTAATTGCGGTATTGGCAGTCCAAACTTGATCCAGGATGAGCCCATTAATGTGAGTAGCTTTATTAATATGTTGGAAGAAATTCAAGCCAGTTAGGAAGTCCGAAAATTCAACCGACAGGTTGATTTCACA
This sequence comes from Lissotriton vulgaris, assembly GCF_964263255.1. NCBI lineage: Eukaryota > Metazoa > Chordata > Amphibia > Caudata > Salamandridae > Lissotriton > Lissotriton vulgaris. The sequence goes on along the minus strand of NC_141694.1, from coordinate 1,372,155,373 downwards.
TGGGTCTAAAGGCCAGTAGTTAAAGTCGCCAATGATGATGATCCTGGCATGATTAATGACGAGTTGAGAGATCAATTCTCCAAAAAGCTGAGGGAATAGAGGCATATGGTCAGGGGGACGGTAAAAAAGAACACAAATAAAAGAAAACTTTGGGGAAGAGAATTTCAGAATAAGGCTATCGACTCGAGGGAGGCTAACCCTTTCTAAGATGGTAAATTTATGCTTTTGATGAATGATAGCTGCAATTCCGCCGACTTTTTTACCCTGGGTTCGGTTAGATTGCAGTATATAATACCCAGTAGGTATTGCGGCTAAAATATTGGGTGCTGAGTCGTCCGTTAACCAGGTTTCTGACAAAAGAAGAATGTTGATAGTATTGGTGTCAAGTAGTTGGAAGATCTCCAATTTATGTTTCACCATCGAGCGTGTGTTTAAGTAGGTGATGGCCAAAGGGTCTAAGACTGAGGATATCGGTCTAGAAGGACAGTGGGAGATCTCAGGGAGCATAACAGGAGGCAATCACATGTTTTGGCCAGGGCAGAAAGTTCTTGGGACATAAATACCGGAGTTAAGTGCTGCCTGCCTGGCCTGAGAGTTAATGGATCCCTCATGTTGCAGATTGTGGAGATCGGATGAGGTATAGGTAATATAGTGGGCATTATGACTGGCCCCTGGTCCCGGCCTGGCGCGGACGGGCGCAGACGGGCTTGCCTTTGGCACGCCTTTGGCGTGCACGTCCACTGCGCATCCTTCTAAACTCCATATTAAATAGCCCACGAAGGGGGGAGGGAGGAGTGCTAACCCCCGGAAGTGAGAGAGGAGGCTGGAAGTGGTGTTGCTCATAAAGCGACCCTCCACTCAATCAGCACTTTGCCTCGGCGGAACGGGGTCTGGAGCAAGCAGGAAACAGTTTTGAGGTAAGTTTAAAAACAGAGTTAACACTACAAGTTTTAAAAATTCACTGGTTCCTTCGTTGCACACAAAATAATAATGACAGGAGTGCAATGCACGTCTAACGGCCTCAATCGCCGCATCCGCTGTGAGCCCTGTGCTTAGAAGTCAGCCGCCCTGGCTATTGAGTCACACCTCTCCCCTGAATATCAAGTTCTAAATATTGTTGAACCACAATACAGTGGTAAAACCTGACTGCAAAAATATTATAGGACACAATACAGGTTAAAGTGTTAAGAAGTTAAAAATTGCTTTCTTGTGTTTGTTAATAATATTTTTAATCACTTACTTAAATACTCTGGTATTTATTAATTTAAGCATTAATGTGGTAAATTAATGTTTATTAATATATTATTTTATTTAAGGAATTGTTCTGTTAGGTGTTATATTTTTTTAGGGAACTTATTTTGTTGGAATTGCATAATTCTTTTTTATGGATTGTTGGTTATTTTGATGGTTTAAGTGGCAGCTCTTCATTTCAAAATTATAAAAAAATGAATTATCTGATAATTTTGTTGTAAAATTAATAAACACATTTATAATGAAGAAATGTTATTATGTGATTTGTTTGTATATGTTGGGCTTTTGTATTTTGTGGTGACATATAATTCATTTTTCTGTTATGAGCTTTATTAGGGAATTGGTTGGGCAGTGTTTTAAAGGTAGGTTACAATTAAGAAGCATAGTTTGTGGGGTTCCTCATGATTATTGTTTTTGTTGATTTTATGTTTAAAAAAAATGTAGGCTGCCTGTTTTGCGTTAATGTGCTGCGTTTTAGTTATTTATAAATTAAAATGATATATTTTTAATTTGTACTTGGTTTAATCGTTGTAAATAAAGTCTAAATATCCGATTTTCAGGAAACTGGTGAGGTTTATGAAGTTTGCATGTATAAATCAAAAGTAATGTTCATATTATGGGCTATAGGGTGTATTGGGACCTAAGGGGCTTGAGGTGGGTGGTGTTTTAATGTTAGTTTACTTTTAGGAATGAATTTTCTTTGAGGGGTACAATTTTAAGTGTTTCTAGTTACATCATTTTTTTTATAAATCGACTTACATTTTAAGGATGCTTATCAGTTGAGAATACAAATATCTCAGTTTTAAAAAATTTCCAATATTTCTAAATTTTGGTGTGTTTTGGTTTAACACATATTTAGGGTATCTGCTTTCTAATTAAAGCATAGGTTAAATGAACCTCAGTTTCTGAAATATATAAATATGCATTTTTTGGAGTCTACTATGTTTGACACCCTATTCCCAGCATGAAGAACTTTCAGAAATCTTTCTTGGAATAGATTCAAAATAGCAAATTTCCAAATCATGCACTAACCAAACTATTTAGGGGTTTGAAGTTAGAAAAGTATATTTGTGACCCACATTCATAAAAGGTTCCCTAATTTATATTTATCCGGGGTTAGAGCGGTATATCTGACACAACCAGAAATGTATACACTTTACAAAAGATTTGTAATACTGGAGTTAGAACAGTAAATCTCTTCCCCTTTCCTAAATGTATGCACTTTCTAAAATGTTTCTGGGACTGGGATTAGAATAGTGACACAAATGTATTCACTTACCCAAAGTTTAGGGGACTGGACTTTGTATCATAAATAAAAGTCAACCAAATGTACAAACTTACCCTAATGTTTTTGGAATGGAGTTGGAATAGTAAACTGTAACTTTTCCACCCCACACACATTTATCAACTGTCCCTAGTGCTCCTAGGAATGGAATTTGGGTTTTACATTTTGACGCCTCCAAATGTATGGACTTTTCCCAATGTTTGCAGTGCTGGAGTTAGATTAGTGTAACACACCCCTTCCCTAAGTTATACACTTTCTACATTTGTTTGAGACAGGAGTTTAAATATTAACTCTGATATCCATAAATATATACTATTGACATTGTTTGTGGGACTAGAATTAAAATAGTAATTCCCATCCCAAGATTTATGCACTTTCCCCAGTGTATATGGAACTGGGGTTAGAACTGTTTACCTGATACCTCTCCCCCAAACCCCTTAAATGAAGCACGTTTCCCAATGTTTGTGAAACTTATTTACAATAGTTAATCACAGCCCCAAATGGAGTTAAAATAGTACATTTTACGTTCTCGAATTGTTCACTTTCCCCCATGTTTGTGGAACTGGAATTAGAAAATCTCTAATCCTCTCCATTTTTCCACTTTCCCAAATTTCTGTGGCACAAGAGCCAGAATAGTAACTGTTTCCCCTTCAATTTTTCAACTTTCCCTAAGGGTTGTGAGCCTGGAGTTAGAAAAGTAAATGTTAACTCCCACTCCCTGTTGTACTTTTCCTATTGTTTGTGGGACTGGATCTAGAATTGTAAATTTCACTACCCAATTTTATATATTTTTTATAAACATGAATATATTGCAGATACATTGGGGAAGTAAGATGTATTGTTATTGCCTGATTAAAATTAATATTTAATAGATAAGAAGCAAAAAGTAATGTTGCAATAAGATGTATATTGTTTTATATACTTTTGTAAAATAATAGGTCATTTTTTAAACAATTAAAGTGTATACATTGACTGAAGAAAAAAATGATAACTTCAAAAAAATATTTAATAGGATTGGATAGAAATAGCAAACAGGTATAGAATTCTGAATATTATATAGTAGAAATAGTTGATAAATTAGATACTTTTAGATGTATAACAAGCCTTTTCTTTTTTAACAACATTAATAAAAGTATTAATAGAAAACATGAACCTATTTTCTTTTGATAAGAAATCTATTAAAAACATGTTTTTGTTATGTCAATTAACTATTATATAAGTCCTAGCTGTAGTGAAAATACAGCCCTTTCCTGGCTGGAAGGGGACTTGGACAAGTTTGTGAATATTCACAAACTTGCACGTTTGAGGTGGTTTATACATTTCCAAGTCTTTCCACATCTACTCAGGGCCAACCTGAATCTTACCCCTTGAGTAAGATTTATGGGGTGGTGATTTTCATTAAATTGGCTTACACCTACTGAAAAGCACTTTGTGAACTTCTGGCAGTGTAGTGAGGTAAACGTGGTCAGAAATCTGCTGTTCTGACTGCATTTACTTTTGTGAGTAGGCTAGTGTTATTGGGGTTGGTATGTGTATAGCTACTTTATACATGTTTGCTGTAATGATATTTAACTTTATAGGAATGGTGTTGTATCTTTTAGATACTTCCATAAAACCTTTAGATCTATGCGTATCTAAACATAATACCATTTGTTTTATTTTACATATTTTATTTTTAACTTGGGTTGTATGCTTATTTTTTAAGTAATGTAGGCTTTTTCTGTTGTATTTTTCAATCACTATATGTACATTTTAAAATCTTTATGATATAGCTTCATCAGCTTTTTTATACTTCTTCTTCCAGTATTTCTGAGGATGTTGCGATTTAGTGCATTTCTATTGTTACTTATTATTAATAATAATGTTGTTTGTATGTTTTTGTTGTTGGCATTTTGTAAAAAGTTAACATTTGTTTAGTACATTTTTATGCAATGATATTTGTGTATCATGATATGTTTGTGGTTAATATTATGACATCCAATCCTCTCTAATATACACACAAAAACACATAAATTAATGTTCTTAAACTGACACCTGCTGTCCATCCATATAAACCTTTCCAGATCCACTCCTTTACCCTGACTGTCACAGGAGTTGTAAAGTTCCATTTATACATTAGCATACATAATAATACAATCTCAGATATCCACATGTAACCACAGAGCTCTGTATGGTTCCCATTTACAAAGATTGCATAACCAACAGAACTGCAATAAAAAAGGCACCACAAGTATGACGGCAGGCCAGTAAGTACTCTTCAAAATTCAGCTTACCATAAAGGAAGAAACCTTGCAATGATCTGTAGGAAAACAAAGCGACCATGGCCCAGCCCAGATTTACAACTGTTTTGTGGTGGGTTTGTGTTACTCTTGTAATGCTGACCTGACATAAAAACATTTTCATGATTTACTAACCCTAAGCAAATTGATATTTGCATTGGGTTGAAAGAAAAAGCAACACAAACCAGCATGAAGCACGGCTTGCATTACTATTGCATCAAGGGGGTGTTCCATAGGTGGTACATGGGCATCCCATCCTACCACCCATGGTTTCTGACATAAAATCCTATCTGCTAACAATTGAAGTCAGGTTTTTGTGCCAAAAATGAATGCTAGCAGGTATTAAACTGATACATGCTTTACGTGGAGTGGTGTGCCTCACTGGTTAGAGGTGGCAGACCCGTAAGCAGAGGACGGCCAGGGACCGGGGTTCGATTCCCGACGCGGCAGGGTCGTGGACCAGGGTCAGCGGGCTTGATAATTCTCGCCTCGGTGCCTACTCCAGTCAGGGACCACACTCGGCAACTCTGGGCATTAGCTTGCCTCATCTTCACAACTGCCCCCCCAGACCGCCGGGGATGCTTGGCCGCACCTTAGAGATACCCATTAGGGACCATCTCTCAGGGTGAGCCAGGACGGGTTCCCCAGCGGTCGAAGCGTGGAGATACTCCTCCGGGAGTCGATTCTAGCACTATATAAACCCACAATTAAATTAACTTTCCCCTTTCTTTTCCAACTTTGCAGGTATGCTGCTCTCTACAGAACACAATCAAAGTGGAAAAGGCTGTAAAGTGAGTCTAAGCATTGTACTTTGTACTGGAAGAGTACCCTTCCGATACAAAACCTATTCTGGGCTCACACAGACACTGTGTGCACAAAGGTGTGTGTGTGTGTGTGTGTGGTGTCTGCAGCATAATTCTGCGCCAGTTCTAGGGAGAGAAGATAGTGTCATGCCTCTGTAGATATTTCTATGTCCTTCTTTTTCGCTCTTTCGTAACCAAGGACATCAGCTTTGGTGCTGCTTTTCATTGCATGAGAGATTTATACCTCTGGCCCAAGTGTTTAATTTAGGTTTTGACAGATATAGATTCTCAAATGACTCTCACGTCAGCCTTTCAGCAACCAGCTTACAGTGATGGCTGTGTTTCACTGAAAAGGGAGGGATGACTGTCACTCATTTTCCCAGTCTGGATCTGAGGCATGGTGGGCTCCAGCAGAGAAAAGTGTGCCATTCCTATGGAGATCCGACCACCATAGTTGTAACACTGGTGCGGCAGGCCCTGACCACTCCGCACCTCCATCATGAGTTTGGCGGTCATATGGCCCACCCTATTTAGGGCCTTAGTCCATCAGGTAGGGAGATCTCGATTTATGGTGGGTTAGTCGTCTGCAAGTGGAGCATGGGCCAGCTCCTCCACTGGCATGGTCAGCTGGAGGGTCTCATTATACGTTTGGTGGGCAAATCCAGTTCCTATTTGTAAGTTTTAATTAAACATGCCACTTCCGCAGTATCTCACTTTTTGAAACTTTCAGAAATTGCACTCCCTAATAGGATCTCTGACCATCAACATTTTACAGCAGACTTTCAATTTATGTCATCAAAATAAGTTCTGACAACCATTTCAGAATATTACCGCAAACAGCGAAGAATTTCCCAGGTTCCCTATTTCTCAATTAACAGGTTAATGATTCAATAATTGTATGTTTAAACATTTTATCCAAACTCCTAATGTATGTCATACATATTTTGACACCATCTTCATTACACTTAATTTGGGTAACTGACTCTAAAACATTCATAAATATGTTATGTTCATATTCACCATTGATTTTTCATTAAAGAAGAGAAGACCACTGGTTATTTTTTTTACAGAAACCTTTGTTTCTGCCAGGTACGATTTAGAATTCTGAATTCATGTGCCTACCCCCATATTTAAGAATCACCCTGCAAAATGTCTTCAGAGAAATTATTTTCCATATTGCAGCTGTCATGCATGTTTCTAAGGTGAATTGTTCAGGTATGAATATTAAACAGTTCTCTGCTTATTGGTTTATAATGCTGTTAAATCTGTTTAATTTTAGGAGACATGGTTTTTGTGCTCCTTCTAGTTTCAGGGTAGTTTATTGAATAGTAGACATAATTCCACCAAACATTTGATTCCTGTTTATCTTGAACTAATCAGAAGACAGGTTTTCCTCTGAGCTTTGGTTGGCTAGTGATCTTTATTAGGACTGCTTATTTAATTACATTTATAATAGGAATAAAATGGAACCTATTTCGAGCTTGAAGGAGAATTTGTGATGTTTTAAGTTATGCCTTTCTCATTATACTTTTGTAGAATATATTTCAAAGATTAATGTTGAAGTTAACTTTACAGTTGGTGAGAATTTGTTTTTTCCCTTAGCTTCTTCTCTTTTTTTTGTCTCTTTTTTGGTTCTCTCATATTTTGCTTGTTTATGTTGGCTGAAAGATTGGTTGTATCTTTTTTGTTTTGTGTTATCATGTATATCTCAGACGTGTGTTTGTTTTTCGCATAAGTATTCTGGAATGTTGCTTTGCTTAAAAAGATGAAAATCCAATAAAAATATTTTTTTATAAAAAGAATAAAATGGAAAAAGAAATATCTAACACCATAATTTTATAAACACTGGACCCTCGATGCATTAGACTTGCCCTGAAAAATTATCTCTAGGAATTTAGTTCACGTATTGTAGTTATTAAACAGAGCTATGAGTAAACCTGTCCTCCTATGGGAATATCAAAGGTGTGTTGTTTAGTAACTGTAAGGAAATGCCTCTTGTTTAATGATCAACCCTACAGTTTTGGACTGGTGTTGTTGTTTTTTTGACTCTGAGAGTACACTGAGGTCTGCTAACCAGACCTCTGTGCTAGTGTTCTAACCCTTCACAAAATGTATGATGAATTGGCTACACCAATTGACACAAGGTAAGTCCCTAATATATGATACAAAGGGTACCCAGGGCCTTTAAGTTAAACTACCAACTCAGGACTGTGTGACAAAGTGCAACATGGCTCCCGGCCTGCGACTGCAGCCCAGAAGAGCAGTTTTCAACTGATCTTTCCACTTAACCATTTAAACCAAAATCAAAGTCCACACTTCCTGAATAATACTTCCTGAATAATATATTTAAGTCTACCCTAAGGAAGGCCTTTTGAGTCGTAAGGCAGAAAGCTATATATAATTAAGTAGGACACATATCAAAACATGTCCTAATAGTAAAAGCCCCAAACTGTCATTTAAAAAAAAAAATCTTTTTATCTAAAAGAGCAGTTTTAATTCAAGCTGGTACATTTTTTTGTTTCGGTTTATACAACTTTATGCAATCTGGTTATCATAGAAGAGACAGGTATTATTTACTTTCATATAAATTTAGGGTACGCCATGATCAGCATGCATTTGTTCATCAAGAAGGGGGGGTAAGGGAAACAGGTGGAGCACAGATATCCCCGCGACATTCATTCCATTTAGCCTATATGTGCGATATTCTTTGGACAACCCCTGGAGATACATACAATCTTTTCCCGAAACATACACTAATCCATATCCCAAACTGCCATTTATATTGCGGAAAGGCCTGTAGCCACATTGGCAAGTACAGAGGATAGGGCTGACAAATAAGTCCTGATTACATCTAAATGAGACTACTAAAATGGGTACTTCAGGGTATCAAATTAATCATGGCATTAAACCGGACTTAATGTCCAAGTCAAAATTAAAGTCACTTTTAAGCAAAAATAACTTCTACAAAGCTGCACACTGTGGTCACGTTTTTTCCTCTGGCCATTCACAAAGTCTAGCCAGCCAGTCAGACTCTTGGGGAGGAGTGTAAATGACTCCCAAGTACAGGGCAAATAGAGGCCTGTTGCAAAGAGAGGTGCTGCTTCCCCCCATAGGAAGCCACACAAAGTGTTGGCCCAAAAGGTAAGCTTCAAAGGAGAAGCCACCTTTGATGTTCATTTGGCAACCACACTCCAGAGGGGTTGCCCTTTGAACAGGTAGATGGACTAGCAGCAGGAGCAGAGAGGGAAAACAGTTGCCAAGCCAGTATTTCAGTGAGCATATTGCCCACAGGTAGCAACACCTCTAGGGCAGACTACCAAGCTCCCCACACCAAGAGAGGGGCTCAGACATCTTGGGAGTGGGCAGCATAGGGCACACTAGGATAGCTAACATACCACACATAGCCGGAAGTGTGGTACCTGGTAACCCATTGGTTAGGGAACACTTCCTCCCCTTAGAGCACTCTCTGGGCATAAATATGGCACCCTGAACCTCATATGACATCAGGGCTGGAGAGAGGACCAAAGAAGGAATGCCCTGCTAACCCTTGACCTGGAAAGAGAGGCTGCACCAATCACTGGACTGCACCTAATGCTCCTTGGGCTAGCAATGAGAGGACTGTGCCAGTGGTTCCTGGCTTGTGGAAAAGTCAATCCAGAACCCCAAATAGAAAAGGTGAACCCCAAGAGTCATTCGTCTGACTTCCTGTTCAAGCACCAGAGCCATAAAATCGGAAGTATTCAGTTCTGGCTTGTTAGTAGCCGATTTCATCAAATCATTGCTAACTGCCAATGTGCAGCCACGAAGACAAATCCTCTGCACTCAAAAGTTGCACCTGAGCCCAGTAGATCCAAGAAAGTCATGTGTAGATTGAGCTCCAAAGATGGACACCAGCCTTCACCAAAGGATTCTGCTGGACCTTATGCGATCAGAGTCTAGTAGCCCAGTCGTAACCAAACTTCTGCTGTATCAAAGAGTGCTTTGAGGGACATCGACTCAAATTGCCACACCTTAACTTTGGACTGATGAATAACCCCCAGAAGACCCTTGTGAACCCCGCAGCACCTAGAACATATTTCAGGATTCTCGGCATCTTGTATAATCAACACCAGGGCATCTCTATTGAAATCTATGGCAATCCTTGTGTAAAGTGTGGAACTGGACTTGAAACTGCTTGGTGACCAGGCGACAGTCCAAATACTTCATAATGGATCCCCTGATCTTCTCCTTGGTTGAACTGGATGCTTAGTGAGGGCCAGAGTAGTCAAACACTACTCTTCAAAAACATTTTTAAACTTCCCAAACTTTACAGTTACCAATGCTTGTTTGTTCTTGAGTACAAAGTTGAGATTTACATTGTATTTAAAAATCTATATCTCCTGAACCCTCAATCAATCAATCAGCATTTATAAAGCACACTACATACCTGTGAGGGTCTCAAGACGCTGGGGGGACAGCTGCTACAGTTCGAAGAGCCAGGTCTTGAGAAGTCTCCTGAAGGATAGGAGGTCTTCGGTCTGCAGCAGGCGGATAGGGATGGTGTTCCATGTCTTGGCGGCGAGGTGGGAGAACGATCTAACGCCGGCGGTCACTCTTTGGATGTGGGGGACGGTGGTGAGGGCGCAGTTGGCGGAGTGGAGCTGACGGGAGGTTTAGAGGCTGAGTCGGCTGTTGAGGTAGGCAGGTCCGGTGTTGTGGAGTGCCCTGTGTGCATGGGTGAGGCCTTTGAAGGTTATCCTCTTGTTGATGAGGAGCCAGTGCAGGTCTCTCAGGTGGGGTGTGATGTGGCTGCGGCGAGGGATGTCGAGGATCAGGCGTACTCAGGTGGTCTGGATGCGTTGGAGCCGTTTCAGGAGTTTGGACAGTGCTCCTGCATAGAGTGCGTTTCCGTAGTCCAGTCTACTGCTGACAAGGGACTGGGTGACCGTCCTTCTGGTTTCGGTGGGGATCATGCGTAGCATGCGGAGGGTGTTGAAGTAGGAGGAGGAGATGGCGATGACCTGCTTTGTCTTGGACAGGCTGGAGTCGAGGATGACCCCTAGGTTGTGAGTGTGGTCGGTGGATGTAGGGGGTGATCCTAGTGCAGTCGGCCACCAGGAGTCATCCCAGGCCAAGGGGGTGGATCCGAGGATGAGGACCTCAGCTGTTTCCCATCCAGTCGGCAACAGCCTTCATTCCTTCGTGGAGGGTGGTTTTGGTGGTGTGGGGGTTCCTGGTGAGGGAGAGGATCAGCTGGCTGTTCTTGGCATAGGAGATGATGTTGAGGTCTTGCAGTCGTGCGTTGGGGGCAAACGGTGCCATGTAGACATTGAACAACGTTTGGCTGAGGGATGAGCCTTGGGGTACGCCACAGATGATCTTGGTGGCTTCGGAGTGGAAGGGGGGAGGCGTACGCTCTGTGTTCTGCCAGAGAGGAAGGAGGTGATCCAGTCCAGGGCCTTCTCTTGTATTCCAGCGTCGTGGAGGCGTGTTCAAAGTGTGCGGTGGCAGGTCAAGGAGCATTAGAGCCGCGGTCTCTCCGTTGTCAAGCAGGGTCCTGATGTCATGGGTGGCGGCGATGAGGGCAGTTTCATTCCTGTGGTTGCTGCGGGACAGGGATGGGTCCAGGATGCTGTTCCCCTTGAGGTAGATGGTCAGTTGTTAGATGACGGCCTTTTCGATGACCTTCGCCGGGAACAGGAGCAGGGAGATGGGTCGGAAGTTCTTGTGGCCCTTGGCATCCCCTTTGGGTTTCTTGAGTAAGGCTTTGATCTCTGCGTGCTTCCAGCTCTCCGGGAAGATTTCTGTCTCTAAGGAGATGTTGATGGTTTTCCGGAGATGGGGAGCGATAGTGCTGCTGGCTTTTTTTAAGATGTGATGTGGGCAGGGTTCTTCGGGGATCCAGAGGGGATGGTGTTCATGATCTTGATGGTGTTGTTGTCGCTGATGTTGGTCCAGGCGAGAAAGCGGTTGGTGTGGATGGTGGTCGTGGAAGTGGGGGTCTCAGTGGTTGCCGGGGTGGTGACGACGATGAAGCTGTCATGGATGTCTGTGATCTTGCAATGGAAGAAGGTGGCCAGCGAGTTGCATAGGTCTTGTGAATGTGGGTTGTTGTTGGTGTTGGAGCTGGGGTTGGAGAGTTCCTTTACAATGTTGAAGAGCTCTTTGCTGTTGTGTACATTGTTGTCTAGGCGGTCTTTGAAGGAGGTCCTTTTGGTGGATCTGATGAGGTGGTGGTGTCTGAGGGTGGCGTTCTTGTGGGCTGTGCAGCTTTCCGGTGTTCGTTCATGGATCCAGTTCTTTTCGAGTTTTCGGCAGGTTTGCTTGGAGGCCTGCAGATCTTCGGTGAACCAGGTGGTTCTCTTGCTGTTGTGGGTGTTGGAGAGCTTTTTGAGCAGGGCGAGGGAGTTGGCGCAGTCGTTGATCCACTGTCTGAGGGCGGTGGTTAGCTGGTCCTTGGTGACTTTGCTCCAGTGGCGGCAAGGTGTCTGCTTGGTGTGGTGGTGGGTTTCTGGAAAGTGAAGTGGATGCAGTGGTGGTCAGTCCAGTGGAGTATTGTGGTGCGGTTGAAGGAGACCTGGGAGCTTGCTGAGAAGATGGGGTCAAGCGTGTGGCCGGCGGAGTGGGTGGGTGCTGTCACATATTGTCTGAGTACGAGGTTGGCAAGGTTGTTGATCAGGGTGGAAGAGTTGGCATTGTTGTTGTTCTCGAGGTGGAAGTACAGGTCCCAGAGGAGAATGTAGTCAGTGGAGGCGAGGGCGTGAGTACTGATGAGGTCGCGATGGAGTCACTGAACTGCGGTTGAGGTCCAGGTGGTCTGTAGATGAGGCTACCTCTGAGGGTGGTAGTGGGGTCGGTGTGGATCTGGAAATGTAGGTGTTCGGCGGTGGTAAGGGTGTCGTTGGTGTCTGTCTAGATTTTGAGAGTGTTTCTGTGGGCGATGGCAATTCCTCCTCCTACTCCATTGGTGCGGTCACTGTGGGCGATCTTGTAGCCTTCCGGGATGGCAATGGCGATGTTGAATGCCGAGGAGGGATTCAACCAGGTCTCCATCAGGAAGGCGACGTCTGGGGCGTTGGTGTTGAGTTGGTCCCAGAGTTCAACGGCGTGTTTACGGGCGGAGCAGGTATTGAGCAGGATGCATCTGAGGAAGTTGGGTTCTTAAGTAGGTGGGTTGGCAGGCCTGATTCTGGTGAAGCTGCAGTTTTGGCAGGAGAAGGGTCCTTGGGTGCGCTTCAGGGCGGCCAAGCAGCAGGTGTGTGATCGTCCGGCGTTGAGTGCATGGAGGGTACAGGAGTCGTAGCGGTGTCTGGTGTCGTGGCGCTTGCAGGGACCAGGTTTCCTGGCGCTAGGCCCGGACCAGGCATGGACGGTAGCAGACAGGCTTGCCTTAGGCGCGTATTCGGCACGCCAGCGGTGCGCCCACTGTGCGCGTCCGCTGCGCGGCCTCCATATGTGGGGATGTGGGAGGGACGAGCAGCTGGGAGGCAGGAGCGGGGTGGCAATTGGGATTGCAGGGGGGCAGGCCGCAGGGGTGCAGCGGCAGGAAAAAATGGGTGGCGGGAGGAATGGGCGAGGACCGGAACTTGGGAGGAGCGGGATACAATATGGGAATAGAAGGAAAAAAGAAAATAATCAGGCACAAGAGAGAGACAAGTTAGGCAGGGCAACAACAGTTTAACAATGCAACAATGCCTGTGCGGGCAGCGAGGAAAACAATATTGGAACAGATGGAAAAAAGACAATAATCGGGCGCAATAGGGAGACAAGTTAGGGCAGCAGCAGGTTAACAATGCAGCAAAGTGGGTGCGGGCAGCGCGGGGAAACACCATGGGAACAGATGGAAAAGGCAATAATCAGGCACAAGAGAAAGACAGGGCAACAGCAGGTGACCAATGCAACAATGCTGGGTGCGGGCGGCGAAGCAGGCAAGGCTGGCAGAGCTGTGCATCAGTGTGTGGAGCAACCTGCCTGCGAGCATTGAACTCTCCAGTGGATTTCGCTCATCTTGGTGTTTTGGTATCTAAACATCAGCAAAACAAGTTAAAGTCCCTGTTTAAACCGTGGCAGGCTAGAATGGCTGAGCAATAAATGCTAAAAGGGGTCAGAGATAGGTGGAAGAATAATTATCCCTATCTTTTTAACCAATAAAAAATATACAAGTAAGGCAAAGTGGACATTAACACAAAGTCAATTCAAAGTGAAAATATACTCAGTAGGGCAATTTTTGTCGATTAAAAAATAATCATGAAATGTATTTATCACCTCCCAGCATGGGTTACATTCTAAAACATAATAAAAACATTTGATTAAAAACCACCAGCGGTGGTGAAGCAGAGAATCTATATTCAGTCAAAAGTGAAAAAAACAGTTGACACAGCGTTTCGGTGCTTTCTAGATCTTGACACCTTCTTCAGGACATTTGCAACATTTTGACTCAGTATCTATAAAGTTAAAACAATACATTTTTATTTTCTTAAACGATTTTTTGAGAAAAAACACAACAACCTTGTATTGCCACTGCCTCACTCAAGCTTATACATAGCTAGTATATCAATTTTGTACATGATAAACAACCCCTTAGTCTCTAAATGAACATCTCATCATGGAGCAAAACAAACATTCTAAAACTTAATCAAATATATATAACAGTTGTTATTAATATTGAAGCTGCCTTCCATTTGGGTCATATGGCTATACTCCCAGATTTTTGCGCATGTATAGATTGTTAAATCATACCTGGTTTTTTGTGGGAAAGGATTTAAATTTCTTTCCACATAGATTTAAACTTCTTGTGCGATTGATATTTCTCAGGCTGTTTCAAAACAAACATAGGATACTTCTTAATCGTCCATCCTATTTTGACAATGAAATTTTTTTATATATATATATCCTTATGACCATTATCGAATTGATTACCTTAACTGTCAATGGGATAAGCCTCTGTATGCATGGAGGGGCCACCGTCAATAGCAGGAATAGCTACTCGGATTCTTTGGACCTAAATATACAAGTATCACATGTATCTTGATTTTCTAGATATGTATACATGGAGGCTGTTGATTAATTTTTAGCCGTAAGATGACCAAGTCTACTAACCTGTTTATAATGTTAGGTAGGTCTTGTCGATTTGATAAAAATGGTGATAATCTCTTTATTCAAGTCTTCACTTTCATAGTTTGATGAAGGAATCTGTACATAGGCAACAAAGAATATTGTGCTCAGAATCCCTCAACCTCTATATCTGTGTATTATAGACTGTTATTGTAATTCTATGCTTTAGTATCTAACTATGGGATTAGGGTCGCAGTATGCCTAGTATAATCGCGATTAATAAAACATCATGCCGACTCGCCCCTGGTGACGTGAATAATCTAGTCACAAAAACGATGTATGCATTTAGAATACCTGGCTCAGGGTAAATTCAACATATGACCCCAATTGTGAATAATAGAATATTCTATCCCAGTGGAAGGTATTTATACCTCCGAAGACAAATGAAAGGCAATAATGCCATTTTCAAAAAACGGGCTCGTGGTAACTTAGACATTTAAATCCAAAAGTTCTTCTTTAATGGGCGAGGGTATACTCAGGTTCTCCATGAAGGAGTGACCGGAGTACCCATATGGACGGTCAGTAGACGGTCCGCATGACATTACAAAGTGTCTAAGGGGTAGACATGAGCTGCCGTACGTCCCTAAAACTTTAATCAATATAATCTACTTTTATAAATTGATGTCCCCTTGAACTTATCTCCCATCACAGGGGCATCAAAGGTGTAAACATTTGAAGGAAAAGACAACATGAAAAGAATAGGTTTTAGCCAGAACATCAGCAAAAGGTATCTCTGCTACGGCTGCATAACAAAAGTTAGGTAATTGGTGTCAGTATTTTTTAATGTGGGTGTTAAATTGTATTGTTATTACCCTAGTCTTAGTACAATTAAAAACCGACCTCTCTCTCCTGCATTTTTCTATTAATAACTTTTTCAGTTAAACCTTAGACACAGTAGTACATGTAGCTGGTCTATCAAATGAAACTCCCATACCAATTGAATACAGGTTATTATTTATATAATGGGGCCATTTATCTTACTTAATCCATCTAGGCTTAAGTAATCCTGTACATTTTCCTGAGTTAACTTTAGTATATCTCTTTTCCAGATAGAGTGCCATACAAAGTATCGGGAAGAACTAATCTCTTCCGAATACAGAGTACATTAAATTGAGAATGACAGATATAGATGGAGCAGGATTGAGGAACACATACTAACCTCTTTAAAAAAGTATCTATTGGCTGTTCCCCACACAGCTGCCCCATAGGTGGCAACAGAAATCGATTTAGCCAAGTAGATCTTTTTTACTATTACAATAGTTTTAGAACTGATTTTGTTTTTTATAAAACCAAACAAGGCTCCTATACTTCTTTCCATAAGATGGGTTCTGTTCAACACAATTTTCTGCCATGTATTTTTTTAGTCAAAAAGTATTCCCAGATAAGAAAAGGTATCCACCACCTCCAGTCTTCTCCCTTCTATGATCAATCTAGGGTTTTTTTTCTTTTTAGTCTAGGTCCTTCCACCTACACATAAGATTTTGATTCATCAACACCCAGGCTCGGGTTGTGCATAAATTTAAAATAGGAGGTTATTAAACTCTGTAATGCATTACCAGTACTGGTCAATGGGACTGCATCGTCCTCATACAAAAGTATTGGGACGGGAATTTAACCAACCAAGGGGACATTCCGTGTGAACCTGATCAAGTTAGCTTCTATGGTGTTAGTATATAAGGAGAATAAAAACGTTGCAAGGACACAACCCTGCCTCACTCCTCGGATGATCCCAAAGTGGCTTGTGCATTCACCCTGCCTCCTGCAGCGAACACAGGCTGAGGACACAGAATCCACTCACCGATAAAATTGATTATGGACTTGTCAACGCCCATGCATATCATTAATAACCAAAGTTTTACATGAACCATGCAATCAAAGGCAGCTGACCAGTCCATAAAGGCCCTATAAAGATGACTTTTCCTTGCCCCAGTTAACTTGGCGATTAAGAAATTTTAGTTTAAATATTGACCGATTGTGCCCTTTTCCCTTTCTAAAACTGTGTTGGGCAGTAGATAGGATGTTTCTTTCCTAAATCCAAATTTCTAACGCATTCAGGAGTAAATGACCCATTCATTTTGCTGTACTATCCAGAGGGATATGGGTCTGTAATTCTTAGGATTATACATATCCCCCTTTTCAAATATTGGGATAATTATAGTCTTCTACCAAGAATTGGGAACTCTTGTTTGGGTTAGAACATTAAAAGCATTGGTGAGTAAAGCGGCCCAAAGATCCTGATTAGATAAAAAGAAACCAATAGGGAACTCATTGGGGCCACAAGCCTCCATTGTATTACACTGATTCAGGGGGTGTCTCATGTAAGCCAAGATAAATGATAATGAAGCATTATGATAGGTTAAATAAAGTGGGTGACTCAGGTGGTTCACTCTCTGAAATCCCAAACACTCCTTTGAAGTGAGCTTCCCAAGTCTCCTCACTTATGTGGAGATTCTGTGTTATCTCTCATTCATCCTTCAAAAACTGGGACTTAATTACCTTCCAGAAATCACTGCTGGTTTTTGATAATGCTGCTTATTGCAACCCATCCCAGGCTTCTTCCTTTAGGGTCCTCAACCTTGTGGCTCTTGCTTCTTTGTATGAGCAATGTAGCATTTTTACCAAAGCCTTATCCATTGGTTTTGCTATAAGAGCAGAGTGAAGATTCTTCAGGGCCTTAGAACAGGCATCATCAAACCAGCCTACCTTACTACAGTGCCTCTGTGAACCCGGGCACGTAAGATTACGGTGGACTTCAACCAAGATATTTTCAAAGCTAAGGGAATTAGCATATGTGAGGGATTAGAGTCTAAAGACAAATGGAAATTTACTTGGTGCATTTTAGTAACCACTGTTTGGTGTCAAGTGTCAATCTTATCCCATTTCAATACCACCCCATTTTTTCTTGCAATTACAGGTTTAGGCATTCTTCGGTTACAGTTTCCACCATGGGTCCATTCCAAGTTAAACGAGATTGATGCATGATCACTGTAAGGCCAGAACTTAGTATTAACGCACAGTCAATCGTAGAAGTATATCTCCTGGAAGAGAAGATTATCTAATTTGCCCTATTCATCTTCCAGTGAGTTTATGATGTCCAAATTATTGATTAAAAGTGGTCTATTTAGAGCGTTCCCATAATCATTGTGCCTAAAGTGATCAATTGACTCATTAAAATCCTCATTCAGACCACAAATCGAGGATTCCACCCAGGTACAATTATGGGCATTAAAATCACCCAACCATATCATATCATATCAAAAAGTTTATGGTGGGATTCAGTCAAATTATCAGCATCCTTCTTGATTAAAATTAGTACAGATTCCATTCTACCATCAAGGTCATTATTATAAAAATTAATCAGGATCCAATCCCTCTCATCACGACACTCACATAGCAGAATATGAGAATGTCATGTAGATAGGCTTTGCCTTTACACTGTGTTAAGTTAGCATGAGCTTATTAGGAGTTTAAACGCCATTTTACCTCTCTGCTGCTTTTGCGCACAGGACATATTGTTATTAATGCTTTGAGCCTAGCAGAATATTTTGCTTCGCACGAGAATTTGTTTTCCTATAGTATCAGCTTTGCTTGGTAAGCTATGTCTGAACAGTGAGTGCTGAGGCCTTCAATGGTATTTCAACACAGCGGTTGTTGTTCGGTCTGATCAGCGCACGTCTTAGACATAACACATAGGCAGCTGTGGCCAACTCTGGCTTTTGGGGCGTTTAAAAATGCACTGCGCAGAGCATGCACACACACTTGATGAATATCAGCGTGCAGAGAGTTGATGTAGAAGATGATGTGATCCCTTCTACTAAGACCAGAGGTATGGGGCTGCCCTACTAAAACCCAAATAGAAATTCTATAAGATAATATAATATACTAGCAAGGGAGGGTAAGACTGAGGTTCTATTTAGCCCTTTTCCCTTTAGCATTTTAACAGGCTTTCACCCTTTGTATTTTATGGGCTAGTAACTATGCAGATAACCTTGTTGCTTATAATATGTTTGCTTGTATTAGCCAAGATACTGCACTTGAGAACACTGCATTAGAAATATATATTTCAAACGTGCACATGTCTTCATTTACTCCTCGTTTTGGACTGGTATGTTAGTATAACGAAAGTGTGTTCATGTGTTCCACGTGACCTGAGGTGTTCTAAGTTCATGTTCTGGGTTGTCTAATCATTGGGGGTGTGTAAGAACTAATGAGACACTGATTGCTAGTCTGGTAGGGATAGATAGAAAATGCTTTATTCGATTTCAATATTATAAAACCATAAAAGCAAAAATTCATTCAGAAATATGCAAACATGTACAGATTAAAAACAGCTAATACATTTTCTTTTCCTCATTATACTTTTTAAAAAACCAAACATGATTTCAACACAATTCTGGTAGGGGATTTTGGATACTAAGGTGAGTTTTGGAACACCCTAATTCACCGAGGTTCCAAGTCTCTATGCACAATTCTGTGTAGGAGCAGAATCCCTGTGACAATAATTTGCAAAAGTGTTTAAAAAAGAAACCATCTTATTCTTTGCTGTATTGGCTATCAAAGTAACAATTCCTCATCTAGAGCGCCCTGCTCTAGAGGCAATCGCATTTGTCTGGAAAGTGTGGAACCCACCATTGTGATGAGATTTGATTTCCACATTTCTTGGAAACATAGGATATCAAAGTTTTCGCAATAGCTAACCAATGAGAATTGTTCTTTTTAAGATTATACCCAGCTATATTCCACAGTATTATTTTCAAGGAAGTCGAGAGGAGTATTGGACTATTATTGTGCAGTGTGGAAAGTGTGCAGAGGGGTTAACTTAGGATGTAAAATAGAATTAGTAATAAGTCGCTAATAAAAAAAAACAATGGTAATGCAGAAATCTGTTTGTCAGTGTAGATAGAAATAGGAAGTATGCCTAATGAATTGTCAACCACCCACTGATTATTAAAGTTGATGACAATAAAATCTCCCCCTATTGATTTAGGATTTTTTCTATTCACTTTACTCGTCTGGCCATGATAATATGATTGTAGTGTTTAAAAATGCCCTTATGAAATTTAGACAGTCACTGTAAAACTTTATCCATTGGTTGAACCGTGCATTCATGCTGGTCTAAGCGCAACACAGGGACGTTTGCTAAAATAATAACCAAAGGACACGCTGCTGGGTTTAATTTAACCCTGGGCCATAGTGTGCGTAGTCACGCTATGCGAAGATGTTCTAGCACTACGCAAGCTACGCGTAGCTTCGCAAGTGTGCGTAGCTGCTTGTTGGGCCCGTTTGCAATGAGTTTTTCCTTTTCGGGAGCGTGTTATGCGTGTTTGGGGCGCTGTTTGCGTGCTCGGGGGATAGTAGCTTGTGGCAGAATGCGCTCTGCAGGGGTGCAGGTCCGGCAGCTTTTAGGAGAGGTGGAGGTGGCCGCCCTTGGTTTTTTTCATCCAGGGCCACCTCCCCTTGACCTTGGCAGCAGGCGGCAGGCCAGGCTCCGGTTACCCTACCCAGGAGAGTCACCGCCAGTGGACGAAGGTGTGCCGGGTAGTGTTTCGCTGCTCAGGGATTTAGCGCACACACAACCAGCTGGCCCACCGGTGGTCAGACATCCTGGACCGAGAGCAGGACCTGTTGGACCTGCTAGGTGTTGACGTCCTGGGGCTTGGTGAGTAGCTGATATATAGTAGTATAAGTATGTTGTTTAATGTTTTGACGAACAACGCGATTACTGGTGCTTAAATTGCAGGTAAATTACGTTTTCGAAATCTTCTGTGATTGTAGGACACAGGTGCTTGGTGCTACTTTTACTTGTTTGCAACTTTGCGCTAGCTTGGGCTGATTAATGTAAGAGTTTACTTTAGAGAACTGAAGTTAGTTAATGCTATTGCTAGAGAGAGTATAGTCCTTCCATTGTCCTTCTATGAAATAGTGGGGGATGGATACTAGGTTTACTTAGTATTAGTTAATATTTTATTTACGGTCTGTGTGACGCCTCCTCTGTCACTGAGTGCTGCTTACCCCAGTCCTCCGTAGAACCTTTTGTAGTTTGTTTAATGAGGTAGGCTTAGCATTGTCAGTCAGTTGCAGAACAACATCAGATGCAAGTTCGAAACCAACCAACAATTTGGTGTATGCACAAATTTAAGCATGTGTCCTCCATCTCATCTATGCATTTTTTAAGGCAAAAATATATTGGAAATGCAGACTTACTGAACAATTGGCCCGTCTGGAATAGGTGGTCTAGGTCAGGTGGTACTTAGGCGTCGTTAGTATTCTGGAATCAGAATGATTATGGAACATTTGATTAGTGTTCATAAATAAGTAGACGGTCTGTGAATCCTGCAAGCCAGTAGTCGATCTGATTAGATAGGTCAATTTTATTGCAGTTGTTCCCTAAAATGTTTTTTGAATATTTTTTTTAATGATTTATTTGTTTCACAGCACTCATTAATGTTTGTCTCTTTCCTTATTATTTCTTACATGATCAGCACCCAGGGGCAAGAAGATGGGGTCTGAGTTGGCGGGACAACCACCATAGGACCACTCCTCTACCGAGGGCCCTGCTGCTGGCCCCAGTAAGTGCTCCAGTGGTTATATTAACAATTATATTTCCCTAACTTTTAACACACCTTCTTTTTTCGAACTATTAATTATGGTTCCACTTCCTAATTCAATTTTTTACAAAAGCTTCTTTGAACTTGACTATCTGTTTCCAAATTCTGGTTATCTCTGCCTTTAAGTTCCTTCTAACTGCCTCTGCTATGACTCTCTGTACTACCACTATTAGTCTGTCTGTAGCTAAGCTTGCCCAGTTGGCCACTCTTTATTTAAGGTTTTCTGTTGAATAAAGCTCAGCTAGACCAATAGCTCTAGCCACTGTGTCCACTCCTGTATTTTGGGTTGTCCTCTTTAATCTCGAGGCTTTGATAATTCCCACCAAAAAAATGCCCAAGCAGATGTTTTACTAGTATTTTTGTTAGGATAGTAGTACATACTACTACTGTTGTGGAGATTCTGTACAGCCACATACTGAACTATGCACAAACAAATAGGATGTTGGTGATGGGAGGTTGGACCTTAACCACACCTCAGTCAGAACTCAGAACCCACAATCCCCTGACCGACTAGCTATACTGTCTCATTAGGTCCCGAACACCCACACAAAGATACCCAATGATTACACAACCCAGAACATAACACCCTTTTGCTCACTCACTTGTGTAAGTCCATAACACCACACCAAATACCACAGAATCTATGTGTAAGTTCAAAATGTTTATTTATTTTCAAACAACAAGCTTTGTACTCTGTTCTATGAAATTACTACAGGCAGCTTCAACATGTGAAATGCATAAGAATAAAACAGTAAACATTTGTTACAAGTGCATGATAGAAGACAAAAGATCGATTTGAATTCTGGGAGACCCCTCACCTTTGAACGTAGAAATACTGGTTACATGCATCATCGTAAGCTCTGCAAATCTCTGATTGTTTGTAGAAGGTCATCTGCTGCCTATAATGAGAAAAATGGTGCACGTTAGACAGTGTAAATCAATTATGCAAGCATTTTGCAGTCATGCCAAAAAGTGTAACATTATGGCTAAGCAATAGGGACTAACTGAACTCCATAAAAAGTGGCTTGTTTTCCAACCTCTTCACTTGTACGCAACACTCATGTGGCCTCAAAGGTGCCTCACTGCACAACAAGCTGCGAGGTAACATGCACAAAAGAGTAGACATGAATCTAAAATGGTTACATGGCTCAGGCTAACTTTTCAAAGAGTAGAGTAGGAGTAGAGATGACCCTAGGGACCATAATACTACTAATGTCTGTCTACTGACTCTACTCTAGTACGCAATTTGGACTAGTGATGATGTACGTTGTACTTTAACTGTTTTTTTTTCAATCTTCCTAGAAAGCGAATAAAATAGGGGGAGGTGGACAGGCATCTAAAAATGTGTAATTGTTTTTCTAGGCATACTACCAACCACTAGGGCTAGCGGGGCCTGCGACAATTGCAATACTGCCATTCCGGAGGGGGCAGGAGATGCGGAACCTGCAGGACATTCAGGGGAGAGCCAGCAGCAATGGTGGGCGGTGCCACTAAGGTATATCCATTACTTATTGGCATTACTACTAGCTGGAAGGGGAACACTTCACTCACTGTACTGTAAGACTTAATAATTAAGTATGAACTTCAAGTTGTAGTGAACAATATACAATGGTTGAAGAAGACACCCTTTACTTAGCATTACCAATGCATTAGAAATAGCATTACCAGCGTGAGTTGAGTAACCAATGGCCTCTTCTATCTGACTCAAACTCAGCTGTGAAAATTTTATGGAGCAGACTAAAAGTCAGATCAGATGACCATGATGGATGTGTTGAACAAAAAGGGAAAGAAGGATGGAAGGAGGAAGGACGGGTGAGATGTAATACGAATAGCAGAGAAGGATACTTTGGAAGCAGCATGCAGGTGGCTGATAGGAATCAGATGCATGGGTTGTTGAAGAATGGGTGGAAGGTGAAAGAAGATGCCTGCCTGGGTGGGTGGCACAGTAGGGGTGGATACTGGATAGCAAGAATCATCAGTGGTGTTTGTGTCAAACTCAAAGCCAAGGCAAAGAAGGAAGGAGTGGAAGCATGGGTGGGTGTTGGTGAAACCAGCTAAGGTTTGTTAAGCAATATATAAAAAAGAATGATAGACATTTACTTTTCATGGATGAATGCCTGGATGTATTCATCATAGACAGCATAGGTGGAGACATGAAAAACCAACAATGAAGGAGTTGGCAACCAGGGCCCCGTACCGGAAACTGGAGGCCACCTGCAAAGAATACCACCGGCTGGTAGCTCAGGCAGAGGAGGAGTAGGAGGAGCTAGCAGCAGCTGCAGCCTCTTCCAATGTCTCGGGCCCCAGCCAGGCCCCGCCTCCAGTGGTACGGTGCTGCGGTCAGGCATCCACCCACTGCTGCACAATATAAACCACTGCTACCTCCCATGAATGCAAATGCAGGTGCAGGGCATTTCGCCGCCAAATTCTCCTCCGGGTGGCAAAGCTAGAGAACCAGTTAGAGGAGGGAGTGAAGATCATGGTGCAAAAACACCTAAGAGCCCGCTGAATGTAGGACTCTGTTACATTGCCCCTTTTTTATTACTTTTGTTGGTGGGTGGAAATTGGGTGTTGGGGTTTCACTTTGACTTTCTTGACATTGTTTGGACTTTTCGATTTGCACATTGGTTGGGGTTAGGGAGAGGGGTGAGTCTGGTGTGGGAGAGTTTATTTGTGTTAGGGGAATACATTTTATTTATTTATACTTACACATACACAGCCATATTCATCAACATGAATTGCGCTCGCAAATGGCCAGATTCTGAGAATCTGGCCGTTTGCGAGTGCGATTTTTGCATTTGGGATTCATCATCCCAAATGCAAAAATCGCTATTACCGAAATCGCATATTTGCGAGGAATTGGATTTAAGGAATCTCTAATAGAGATTCCTTAAATCCAATTCATCAACCAATTGGAAATTGCGAATTCGCAATATTTGGTCGCAATTTACCACCAAGTCTGACTTGGTGGTAAATTGCGAAAAAAGAGTAAAAAGCACTTTAGTGCATTTTTTTCTTTTGCATGTTACACACACACATGTCCTCTGGACATGTGTGTGCGCAACACCTGTTCAAATGGGCATTTGAGGGGTGCTACAGGGTGTTCTTTGGACACCCCTGGCACCCTTTAAATCGCAATCTTATTTGCGATTAGCAAATTGCTAATCGCAAATAAGGAATACTCCCCATTCATTCCTATGGGCCTTTTGGCCCATAGGAATGAATGGGGAGTTGTTCCTTATTTGCGATTAGCAATTTGCTAATCGCAAATAAGGAATCAGTAGGAATCGCAATAAATTTTGCTAATCCTACATGAATCCCGTTTTGCGAGTCCTTAATAGCGAATCGCTATAATTCGCTATTAGGGCCTCGCAAAATGGGAGATTGACGAATCAGGCTGACAATCTTTTGCTGGGGGTTACTGTTTTACAAATTTATTTACATCACATGTTTTCCTTGCTGCTGCAGTGCAGTATCCAGTGTTGGATTTAAATAATCTGCCAATTTTGTAACATGCAAACCGATGGATGTGGTACCCCTCACTGATTTATATTTGTCCTACTAGTACTGTCAGTAGCTCCTCCTAGTCCATTATACCTCCCAGCAAACTTATCTTACCTGTGATTGCTGATGACTAAGTTCGACACATCAATGGCTGCATGGTTTCCCAAGAGAATGGAGAAGATGCCATGGTTGTGGTGGTATTAGACACTGGCACTAGCATTTGCAAACGAACAAAAAAAGAGACAGTCACTTGCCTGAGAGAGACTGTGGGAGTTCAAGAACGAAGTAAAGTACAGTACAGAAGAAGACTGCCAAACAAACAATATTGCAACTGCTAAAGTAAAATCAAACATAATGGTGCAGGGACAGCCTAGTACAAGAAGTTAAAAAGGTATAATAAACTGTAGTTGGGTCGAGCGAGTGAATTAACACAATCGTAATTCATAAACATTACTGCTGTGTGGTAGGATGTTGAATTTGATAATTAATTCAATCAATGCCGGCAATTAGATGTATTAGGTGGGTCCCTTTGGAAAACAAATTGGCTTGTACATTCTAGACTTAGCATGGGTGGGCAAGCAGAAGAAGATCCTCGCCCTGCCTTGAAATTAAATTAGTGTTTCTTTCACCACATCTGCCCCAGCAAGTGTGTGATCAATTGTTGGTGTACATTTAATGTAGTCACATCACAACTCAATATAAATCACACAGTCTGGGGTAAGAGGGTTAGGGTTTGATGAATGGATGGGAAGGGGGGTTTGGGGGAAGGTTTGACAAAGAAAAACAGTACGCATGGACACAACAAAAGTAAAACACAATCTTTGAAGACAACGATGATCCACTATAAAGGGAGGAAAAGGAAATGCATGCATGATGAAGATAACTTGATGGTTAATGAGTAGTACTTACTAACTACTACTATACAATTAGAGAGTACAGGGCAGCAGAATCATATGAAATCTGCCTTGGCTGTATGCCCTCAGAGAGACCCAAATTACCTGCTGTACCGGGCTTACTTTTAAAGCTAGCAAAGAAAATTAAAAAATAGTTGTAGGGATCAATTAGCAAACAAGCAACAATACAGCAACACACAGTCATAGAGATTGAAGAGAAAAAAGGAATAAAATTATTTAAAAGACGAATGATGAATATGATACTAACGTTACTGTATTATCCAGGTCCAATTGTGGAGTTGCATCTCGTCATTCATCTTGGTCCTCCATTTCATGGATACTCTGCACATCATTCGTGGGTGCCACTGCCTGCCTGATGCAGATTGGTAAGGTAAGTGTGAGTTGCTCCCAGTATAATATCACTGGGTAAAGGCTGGCCTGTAAGTGTAGATGGAAAAACAAAAGGGGTATTACGGTGTAGTGCAAGAAGACAAGACTCTTGAGTGAGAACACTTTCAGCCTGAGGCGGCTTGGATACATTGTATCTACTCTAGTGTTTACACATCATCCAACTACAACAACAACAGGACAGGAGCCAGCACAGAACAGGCCCACAGCACCAGGCCGGCCCGTGACCCAACCTCCATTTACCTTAAATTTTGACAGAGCCAGACAAAAGGCATAGAGAGCAACCTAGTATTTTCCAAATCAAGTTACTAAATCAATGCACCACTGTCAGTCATACCACTATTCGACTACAAGGACATGTAGCCTAGGTCTGCTATGGTTCTTGTTGAATTGCTGTATTTACCTTTTATGCCAGTTCATGAAACGCAGTTATTCCATCAATCATCTATGATCCAACTGACTGACTGTGTGCAAAGATAGTATGGTCATTTTCATCATCACGGTGCGTTACGTGTACATGTTGTCCAACACCAACTCAGTCTGTAGTGAGTGATTCCGATTAAGTCCAGACTGCACCTGCAGTAGTAGGAGTACAATGTGGTTATTAAACAACAAGGAAACATTGACTGTCACTTGAGTCACTTTACTTTATAGATTAACTAGTATAGTTCGACTTCATGCACATTCGCTCAGAGTCAGCAAGCATCCAATGCAATGCATGGCATCATTCATTAATCATACCTGTCTTGCTCGTTTCTTTAGCTGTCAGATCAGATGCCTAGCCTTCTGACAGATATGAGTTTAGTTTTGGATGCCTGCTCAAGTTCTGACAGTGAAGAGTTGGGGATGCCTGCAGACAGAGGCGGTAGCCTTGGGACAGTGATGAGTTTTGGCTTGGAAAGTACAAAACAGAAGATAGCTGTAGTCATGTATGTTTCACTTCTTCTGGAGGGACTGTTAGAGGTAACATTTATTGTACAGCTCTCCATCACCAGCCAATGTCTGGCTTGATGGAAATGTGTTTAGGGCAAGTCGGGAAGATGGAGCAGGATTCTTAGGAGTGGGCGATGACAGTTGAATGCACAGACGTGCAACTCCAATAGGTAAATAAAAATAGAAGATGGTGGTGATGGATTTGTTGTGATTTGATTTGAACCAGAAAGACAGATACACACACAATTAAAGGAAGGAAGAAAGTAACAAATTGAAAGCCTAGTTTCAGGAAAGAGGAGCTCGTCCTCAAACTCTGGTGGTTCGGACAGAAGTAATTCATGTAACCCACTACTTATGGCTTCGGAGTCACTCTCCTCTTCCTCCTGCTGTGATTCACGTATTTTGTACTCCGGTGGTATGAAGTGCTGATTCATTTTGATCATGGTTAACTTCTCCATGCTTTTGGGTGAAAGACTGGTCCTTTTCACAGTTACAATGGCACCAGCAGCACTGAAAACACGCAGAAGAGACACTTGCGCCAGGGCAAGCCATATTCTTCATTGCCAGCCTGCTGAGCACTGGCCATTGGCTTCTTTTCCCATACCAATACACCAATGGGCTTTGCTCCATGAAGACCTCTGTTGTGTCATCAAGGTAGGCCTGGACCATCCGCTCAATGTTCAGGGGTGCTCCGATTTTCTTGGCCTCTTTTGACTTTCATCAGCAATGTACTTACCCATCCCTTTCCGTAGAAACCAATCAGTTACCATTTGGTTTGATGTGGCTGATGCTCCTGTTGGTGCTGTTGATGATGTTATTATTGGTAGTGTTGGTGACTGCTGGGAGGTGCGACTCGCGGCTCGAGGTTTGCTGTGGCTGGGACTGCGGGAGGACCAGAGGATTACTCTGCCCACTGCCAGACTGTCAGTAGCATTTTCTTCACTTCTGGGGAATCGGCGGGTGCGGCGGCCAGGGACTGCGAGTACCAGCATTCCCTCCCAATACCTGCAGCTGGTACTCTTCCCCGGCCGGCCCCACCTCCTTGACCTATTTATACAGAACTTGTTCCTGTCCTGCGGGACGCGCGCGGGTCAAAGCCCGGGCAAAGGGCGGGCCCTCTATGGCCCTCAGAGGGCAGAGGAGGACGGGACGGGTCACCCCACTTGATGTTTGTATTGGAGGAGGTATAGAGACGCTTCTTATTCACTGACTCACATTGCACTGTGTATTGCCGTTCTTTGGCATTCTGTTTACTAATTATGTCCATTTGGGAGGAGCTCAACGCCTTGTGTGGCACTAAGTACGTCCCGGATGTATCACTCTCCCCTACTATGGGCTGTATTTCTGATACTTCGAATGACACCCCTCGGGACTTATCCCTACCTTCAAATAAAGACCAAACCCAAGCTTATGTACTGCCCCAGGGTCTTATCATTAAAAAGAAGCATGACAGGGAAGGTGTCGGTGAGAACCAACCTAAAATCCAAAAATTGTGCACCGGCCCTACATCATCCCCCTCTAGCCCAACCATACCAATGGAGGATACGGCTGCGGTTGAAATGGATGACCCGGTATCGTCCCTCCAATTGACTTTGCTAGCTCAGTTCGAGCAACTGTTGCTATCTGCCATATCGCCTTTGGTTAAAAAAATTAATGATCTGGGGGATAGGCTGACTAGCATTGAGGAAACAATTAAAAAGAATTCTCCACCAGCTAATAAAATGGCAATACCCATTCACCCTAATCCTCTCATCACCTCTGAAAAGCTTAAGTCTGTTATGTGTAGGAATGGCGACACTAAATTACTCCCCCCAAATATACCTACCTCAACAGGCCCCAAAGTAATATTAAAACCTGCACTAACAACTCATTCAGTGGCTAGAGCCGCTCTGGTAAAAATGCCACATATTAATTTACCTCCCGAAGCCGCCCCATATGTGTCAGTCCTCTCTGGGGTCCCCGCACTTACCCAGGGGAAAAACGAATCACACCAGGACCTGCCACACAAGGTTATTTTCTGGCTACAGAATAATAGACCCTTGCCACCTGATCTCGATGGTGGAATCCTGAGTGTTAGGAGGGTGGGGTGGTTAGATACGCTGCCCAATGACATTGCTGGGGACCTGGTGTTAATTAAATTTAAGAACAGGAATATCGTCACCTACCTTCGATTTTGCCAGCCTAATGGAGGGGATGGCCCTATTTGTACTTAAGACTTGCATGATTTTTACCCGAACTTCCAACACATCCCGTTACAAAAATCAATGGAAAAGAAATACAATTCCTGGGGGAGGGGATCTCGTGCTCTTAGTGCCACTAACCTTCTAGCCTCCAATAGATTTGAACCTCTGTTTAAAAATTGTATTATTTAGGAATTAATTATGAAGAGGCCACTCATGAGCTTTAACATAATTGTCACGGTAGTATGTAACTAATAAGTAAACTGTTGTCCTATTTGATATTGAATTGCTTCTATATTGATTAGCTGACTCGTCATATTTATTTAACGTTGCTTTTAATAGTCGATACTAATCTTGTTATGAAATGTTATGGTAGTTACTTGTGTATTGTTGCTGCTTTTATGATTTTTAAACTAAAATCGAATAAAGTCAATCTGAGTCTGAATCTGACTGCTGGGAGGCAAATGCACTGCTCTCATGCTCTGAAGTAGAGCTTGACTCTGAATGCCCTGTAGTACTTGCTCTGTCTTGGGGTGGCAGGCCTCTAATTAAGAGCCGTTCGTTTTCTAAATCAGTGGCTTCCTCAGCTATCAACGTTTTGTACTTGGCAACATCCACTTCTGAAAAAGGAATTACTGCATTACTGTTCAGAAATAATTTGTACTGTGGATCCAAAATTGTGGCAGTAATGTAATGTTGATGTGACACAATCTTATTTTGAATACTTGTATTTTCAGATAAGCGAACGCCTAGGTCGTTCGCCAAATACCATGCATCTACTTTGTCATCCACACCTTCGTACGTTTCAGACACCTCCTTCAGCTGTTGCTCTAGCATGTAAAATAATGGGATAGCTTGGCCCATAGTACAGTCCTCCCGGCTGACTGCACGTGTGAAGACCTAAAAAGGAAGTAGCATCTCTGTCAGGAATTTAACGAGGTCCCATTGGCCCATCTCAATGCTCATGGCTGTCACAGTAAGATCCCCTAATCTTCTTGTCATTACATAAGCATTAAGTGGTATGTACTGCTCAAACAGATGATCAAGCATGTAATAAGTTGAGTTCCAACGTGTTGGCACCTCCTGGATGAGTGCTTTGACTGTCATTTTGTGCTCACGTTGAATGACCCTCAGCTGCTTCCGGGTTTTAAAAGAAAGGTTGAAATGTGTGCATATTCTTCTGCAGGTGGTCAGTAAGTTGCTGACTGTGCTTTAATTTTTCAGAAAGTCTTCAACAACAATGGTAATGTAGTGTGCCAAACACGGGACCCTGAAATAGCCACCTTCTTTAATGGCCTTAACTACATTACTGCCTTTGTCCGTGGCAACAAAACCAATGTTAAGCCCTCTTGGTCCCAGCCACTCAAAGACCTTGCTGTTAAACTCATCCAAAATGTTTGCAGTAGTATGATATTTCTCCATAGCAAACATGGCTACAGTTGCATGTTTGCGAGTGTCATTGAAAATCTCAGCAGTGTCAACGCCTGCAGATATCTTTTCTCTAACACCCGAAAAAGAGATCCAGTGTGCAGTGATGCACATGTAATCAGTGGCTTGGCAACTGGTCCCCATTTCTGTTGTCAGGTGGATACTCTGAACAGCACTCTGTTTTAAGGCTTTTCCAAGCAATTCCAGCACGTCGTGATGTAGTGCTGGAACAGCAACTCTGGCGAAATAGTAGCGCCTGGGAACCTTCCATTTTGGGCAGATGGTTGTCAGAAATTCCAGAAAACCCACCCCTTCAACAAAAGAAAAAGGGAGAAGGTCCAGTGCTAACATTTTAGCCAGCTTCGCATTGTACAAACGTGCTAGTGAATGGTTGTGTTCGTACTGTCCCTCCCGCCTAGTAAACATGCTAAGAATGGTACGCTGCATGGTATTCCTTTCTGTTCGGCTCGATGCAGCACTTTTTTGCATTGCAGTACTCCTTGTTGTCTCAGGCTGACTCTTGTGCCACTGTGATGTTGCTGATGCTGAGGATGTGGGCGGTACCACTGCAGTGCTGGGGACAGGGCTACTTTGTGTACCACTACCAGAGATAATGTCTCCCTCTTCTTCTTCTTCCTGTTCCACCCTGAGAGGAACTTCTTCTCGTTTATCCCCACCAACAGCAATGGTTCCAGTTTTTATGCGACGAAGGTGGTCCTCCCAGTTGATTGCGTGGTGCTTTTTCAGATGGGTCATTTGGCCTCCGGTACCATAGTTTGTACTAAGCTTACCACGACTAACAGGGGTATGACAAATGGAGCATATAGCAATGTTCTCCTCCTTTACGCTAATCGTAAAGAAGTCCCACACTGGGAAGCTTAAGTTTTGTCTCCTACTGGAGGTGCCACTTCCAATGCTGGATGAGCTGGAGAGTGTGTGGTGAATTTGACTCTGTGGCTGTGCAGTACCACTACCTACTTCTGCTGAGGTGGTGCTTATGCTGGATATTGGACGCTGCTTTGCTAATGTAAATGTGGAAACTGGAGGTAGTGTTGGTGTTACCTGTGTTGGAAGTATACGTGTTACATCCCTACTAGTCGTAGCCATTCTGGATAGGGTAATGATGTTGGTCTCCATGTCCTCGGGGCCAGGAGTGATCTTTGTGATAACTGGCTCATCATCATCATCATTATCCTGCTGTTCTACATCGACCTCCATAAGTCTAAGGCTTTCTGGAACCTTCCTTTTCCCTAGCCTGGTCTTGGGATGTGTCTCCCTCTCATGCTCAGATTGTTGTGGCTCCCAAGTGAGATCTAGATCATCAGAAGGGATGCTTGGCGAAGAACTCAATGTACTAACCCTCCTTTTCCTTGCTGGGGATTTGGAAGACAATGGATCTCCTGAATCAGTGGCTTCCTCTTCTTCTTCCTCTGCATAAGGCTCAACTTCCTGAACTGCCCCTACTTCGGTAGGAACAACAACTACTATTACAGGCAGCGGTTGTGGCTGTTGTTCACCACTCATCTGCTGTGTTCCCTCCTGCGTTGATTGTGTACTACTTTGATATAGGTCAGGCTCAGCATCACTGCATTCCACCATTATGTTGGCTAGCTCTTCCACACTCATGTGCTTGGGCCTGGGCTGGTGGGTTGGGCCCACTGAAGCGGAGGTGCTGCCTCCATCTTGCCCCCCCCCCGGACACCACTGCTGCGGGCGTAATTTTTGGTTTTCCAAAAAAAGGTTTTGGGGTCAACACCAGACTTAAGTGTCACTTCCTTCTTCTGTTCTTCCTTCTTCTCAACAACTTTCTTGGTCTTGGAGGACCTGGTACTTGCTTTCTTTGGGCCCATCTTCTTCAGATGTCAGCAGCACTCAGATGCACAAGTTGCAGAGATGTTTGGTCAGGTCAGTCCACACGTCACGTACAACAGCAGGACGTCTGTCTGGCAGTACAAAGGGTGATGATGACAGACACCTCCTCCTTAGTTTTTTGTGCTCCTAAAAGCAAAAAAGCTAAAAGAACATCAGTCAAACTTGGAATTTGTTGTGCTTTAAACTTATTTACTACAAGAGTACTGTGTACACTTAGGAAGAGTAAGAATAGCAAAGAACAAAAATACAAAAGTAGTGGAAGTGATACCTGTTTGGCCTTAATTTGTGCATCATGTGGGATGGATGCAGCATCAGGGACCTGCAGCTGGCAATGGGGATGGAAGCAGTAAGCCAAGAGGAACAATGGAAAGACACACAGGCCTATGGGGCAAAAACAGCACACTACTACTACCAGCATAAAATGGCCCCAGCCACATGGTCACTCATCATCACAGGCACAAGGCCTGGAAAACAATGAACTCAAGCAGGCCTATATCCCTATATGGCCAGTCAAAGGATGCCTATTACACAACACAGCTTTAATGCAAAAAAGAAAATCTGCACGGCTAAAAAGGTTAGAAAGTTACACAACAACAACACATACACATGCAACAAAGGCATTTATTAACACATACCCAAAAAGTTAACTACACCACAAAAAACACATTTTGGAATTCAATCCAATGTAATCCATGCCCTAAATGATGTTTAAATTCAACAGACAACATAGAAACTGTTGCATCAAGCACCCCTGATGAGTACCTCTGGGAGTCTGGGCCTAGTGGCAGAATAGGCCACAAGTTTGCAGGCCTATGGTAAAAGCACAGTGGATGGTCCCACAAAATGGCCGCCACAACATGGCCTGGCCACCCACAACATGAAAAGAAAGAGAAGACAGACAATGCAGGCCTATGGCAAAAGCACAATGCTTGGCTTGACAAAATGGCCGCCACCCACATGGTCTGCCCACCCAAAATAACAAGAAAGTACATACAAAGGACAGGAACAGGAAGTTGGAGTCTCTGGGAAACTTCCTTCCTCTTTTAAAAAAAAATTTAAAACAGAAAAATGACTCCATGCTCCAAAAACTACAACCAAATGACAACCTGAGGATTTTTTTTAGCAAAATGAATAAAATCATCATCTTCGAGAAGGGTTTATGCAGCTCAAGAGATATTGTTTGCCAGATTGCAAATTCGGCATGTTCGGCATCGCGAACTGTACAAAAAGTCTTTATCGCGTGCGCGAACACGCAGATTGAGCATGTGAAGAAGACAAAAACTGTAAGTCCGCGTTGTCGTGCTGTGCAGAGTTACCAAAACGACGCAAGCTAAACTCCTAGCGTTACCTACTGGCAGAATAGCCTTATTTATTCAACACACATCCAAAAACTGAAATTCCACCCCAAAAACAAAATTTTGCAATTCAATCCAAAGCCATCCATGCCATACATGATGTTAAAAATTCTACAGACAACACAAAAAC
This sequence comes from Lissotriton vulgaris, assembly GCF_964263255.1. Lineage (NCBI taxonomy): Eukaryota > Metazoa > Chordata > Amphibia > Caudata > Salamandridae > Lissotriton > Lissotriton vulgaris. Next base: position 1,372,121,351 of record NC_141694.1, on the reverse strand, counting down.
AGTTATTTAACTTTCATGCACCCATGATGACTGATGATGACTGAGTAGTACCTTGGTTCTACTGGCAGAGTAGGCCACAAGCTTGGAGGCCTATGGCAAAGGCACAGTGGCTGGTCCCACAACATGGCCACCACCACATGGCCAACCCACCCACAATAAAGAAAGTACACGCATTGAACTCAAGCAGACCTATATCACTAACTATATGAACTCTTAGGGTTACCTATTGACTGAAAAGGCCTTATTTAATTAACACAAACCCAAAAACTGAAATTCCACTCCAAAAACACATTTTGCAATTCAATGCAATGCCATCCATGATGTTCAAAACTTTAGATTCAACAGACACCACAGAAACATGGTTGGACCCATGGGTACCTCCTTGCCTACTGGCTGACATTTCAAAGAAATACAACTTGGCCCTTACTGAAAGTACAGGCAACCTACAACAATAATTTTTAAAAACGATGAAAAACCCAGAAAACTGTAGGTAAAAAAAATAAAGCCTCAATCAAACAAACATGTACACCAATTCTCCAACTTACTTGTCAAATAAAATCTCAAATCCAAAAGTCCTCAATAAATCCAATCCAATGATATGATGCAGCAGACATACACAAACAGTGATCCTTCCAGCTCCAAATCCAAATGAAACTGAACAGCACATAGACAAAGCACTGGGAGGAGCCTGCTGGACAGGAACAGGAAATTGGAGACTCAGGGGCACTTCCTTCCTCTTGAAAAAAAGAGAAGTAAAAAAAGAGGACTCCTTTCACAAAAGACTACAGCCAAACCACAATCTATGGAGTTTTTCTGATCAAAATGATCATTTTCGAGAAGGTATTACCGTGCTTGAGAGTTATTCTTTGCCAAATTGTAGTTTCTGCGTGTTCAGGAACGCGATCTCACCAACTCTGCCGACGGAAGGAGATAGAGAGTCCGAATGACGTGTTCTTACGTCCGAATGACGTGTTCGCGTTTGCACAGTCTCGCGTGATCATGCGTCTGGATTCCAAACCTCGTGGTGCACACAAATGGGACAGAAAATCAAGTCCCCGAACGCAGTACCACGGTAAGACGTTACCGCGCCCGCAAGAACCCATATTAAGCGTGAGGAAGAAAAACACTATGCTACGCTGTAGATTGCGTAGTATTAGACAACTTCACGCTCTACGCGAACCGCGAAGTTACCAAAACTTCACCAACTCTGCGAGCGGAGCATAGTTCACCGCACAGGGTTACTTTAATTCCAGTCTATTATCTACACAGTCTCTATTTTGCTGAAGTTTAAAGGACCGCGATCATTATCAGAGGCCACCCCCCTTGTCCCCCACTCGCTGCCATCCTCTGCAGTGTCCGAAACAAGTCCGCTTGTGCAACATTACACAGTTCTAAACTAGGAGGGGCCAAACCATATTGAGTAACTTGGGTCGTTGGAGGGTTAATTGAATTATCGCACCACCAAAACGCCTGGGCTTGAGAGTGACCGGCCTATCTTTTAGAGAAGGACACAATGAATTAGGCTCAGGACCTAAATGTGAAACCCGAGTGGGAATGGAAGCAGATTCTCCAGGGATCTGATTTCCATTTTGAGATCTCCCTGTTTGTAGAAAAATCTGTTTGGGTTTGGATAACTGGTCCAGGCTCTCCAGTATTTAGTTCAATTTAGTCATAAGTGGTTGAAGAAGTCATTTAACGATCTGCTCCCATTTATGGCATAGATCAATTCCTTGTGATGTCAGAAGTGTATTAAGTACAGCATCGCAATGTATACAATAAGAAGAGCAATTTTCCCTCGATGGCCACAATATATTGATACAGGTATATACTTTTTTTTTTAAACTTCGTTTTAGCAGTCAGCTCAATATGGGTGACAAATACAAAACAGTCTTATTTGCTTTTTTTTTTACAAAAGTATAAAGTTGTATTCAATATTTCCATATTATTTCTTTTAGTAAGAGTCCTTTTTCATATTAGTTCAAGACAGAAAGGAATTCATTTTTTTGAAAGAGTTTTTTTTGTTTTCTGATTTATAACTACTTTCATGATAGATACATAAATCTCACAAATCCAAATGCATTGGTATTTCATTCACAAAAGAGAAAAAAAGAAAGAACATAACAATAGATACATAATATAAAATACAGGTCTATATACAAAAGGACACAATGCACCAAAATAATTATACCCCTGGTAACCAACAATCCATCATACACATCCTCACACAGTCATACCCTCACCACACTCATACCAACACCATCTAAAAAAAGGGAGCTGGACCCAATTAGCAGAGCACCCTGCCAATCGGTAAGTCTCAATGCTATCAGCATCGCAATGTATGCCTTGTATGCTTTGCATAGCTTTTTGAAGGGGCTGATGATACTTCCGGGGCAGTCGAAATGGTTGCAGGGTTGTAATGACAGATAATTTGGTTCTTTTAGGCAATGATGGTCTTTTTGCCTTCCCTCCTTTCCTTTTAGATGTTGGCTCATCAATGGGACTTTTTGGGTCTGTTGTCAATTTAAGATTTTTTTGTCAAGGACACGGTAATAGCTGGTGGGTTATGGGTAACTGAAGCCTCTCGCAGACCCTGGTCATTGGGGGACAATAAGGACAGACTCAACAATAATGGTTCTTACCTCTTCCAAGAAAAGGCGCCACTCTGTTAATTCAATCTCCATTGAAAGCATGTCTGCTGCTCTCAATAGAAAGGAGTCCAAAGTATTACAACTTCTCTTCCGGGTTTAGGAGTTTTTGCCTAGTGCTTAACCATTCTCTGTCCCAGAAAAGATCAATTACAAAAGATGAAAACATTAGGGGGTGGCCCAGCCCAGCCTCTTTTGGGCAATGATAGGCGTGGACTGGCCCGCTCCTAGCCTGTGTGCGGCACGGGCATGTCCCCGCACGTGTCCCATGCCGGGGGATCCCGAGGCGCTTTAATACACTGTTGGCCTAGCATGGGCTGCTGGGAGATGAAGTCTTCCTTCTGTCAGCGACTCCCAAACACAACGTACACCAGGAGAGAAGCGGTTGTGATGGCAGTGGCTACACATGCTGCGGGATCCTGATGCAATTGAATACGCTGTTGGCCCAGCAGGTACTGCTTGGGAGATGAAGTCTCCCCTCTTTCAGCAACTCCTAAACACAGCAGGCACCAGGAGAGAAGCAGTTGTAATGGTGGTGGCTATGCACACCGCAGTATCCTGACAAGCCTTAATGCGCTGTTGGCCCATCAAGTGCGGCTGGGAGATGAAGTCTTCCCTCTGTCATTGACTCCCAAACACAGCCGGCACCAGGAGAGAAGCGGTTGTGCTGGTGGCCACTACAGTCAATGTTCTTCTTGATGTGTTAATATTTATTAAGTACATGCGTTTTTATTTAAATACTTTTGGCCAGATGTAGGTAGGCCAATACCGGTCTGTAACGGCCGAAAATACCGATTTTCGGCCGTTACTGACCGGTATTGAGCCATTGGGATGTAGGAGTCCGAAAACCCTCCGAATCGGTAAAGTTACCGAATCGGTAAAGTTACCGAATCGGTAAAATACCGAATCGGAAAAATTACAGAATCAGTAAAGTTACCGAATCTGTAAAATACTGAATCGGTAAATATACCGAATCGGTACATTTACCGAATCGGAAAAGTTACTGAATCGGTAAAATACCGAATCGGAAAATAAGAAGTGGTAAAAATGATCATTGAGTTGTAGGTAAGCACAGAAATACCGAATTAGCCTCAAAATCGGTATTTAAGAGTCGGTATTTACCATGGATTGGAATCAGGTGGTAACCAGCTGCAACCCATAAAAAAGAACCCAAAATGCAATTGCACTTGCACAATGGCGGCATTTTATGTCATTGCAAGACGGCTACAGCTACAGCAGGAAGTAGAGCGGGAATGGCAGAGAGATGAGCAGGTCTACAGAGAGAGGATCACCCTGTTCATGCTCACAGAGGAAGAGATCCTCCAGAGGTACAGGTTGGACTCAGACACCATCTTGGAGCTCATCAGGGACCTCCAACCACTGTTGGAGCACACCACCCCAAGGGCACACGCTATCCCACCACACGTGCAGGTGCTATGCAGCCTACACCTGCTTGCGTGTGGCAGATACCAGAGTGTGGTTGCTGCTGTAGGTGGGGTGACCCAGAGCAGCCTGTCAAGGTTTTTCAAAAAATTCCTTGACGCCATGTTACAGAGGATGGACCAATACATTTCTTTTCCTGCAACCCATGCGGAACTGGTCCAAACAAAATCAGACTTCTACCAGATAGCACGATTCCCCAATATCATTGGCTGTATTGATGGCACGCACATTCCCATTTGTCCCCCTGCTGCCACCGAATACATATACCGGAATAGGAAGTCAACGCACACCATCAATGTGCAGGTGATTTGCAATGCAAAGTGCGCCATCACTGACCTTGTGGCAAAATTCCCTGGGAGTACCCCCGACTCCTATATATTTCAAAACAGCGGCATCTATGCATGGCTGACTGCAGGGGAATTTGGTGAAGGATACCTCCTAGGTAAGACACAGTGTGTGACCCCCATAATACCAATTGCAGTAAGACGTACATGTATGCATGTGAGTAATGTATTCCCTTTTCCTTTTAGGAGACAGTGCATATGCCCTCCGCTCATTTATACTCACCCCCTACCTCAACCCCTCAACACACCACCAAAGGAGGTATAACCGGGCCCACAAAAGCACATGGAATGTGGTTGAACGGACCTTTGGCATCTGGAAAAGCAGATTTAGATGCTTGCACAAGAGTGAAGGTGCAAGGCAGTATACCCCCATCACCTGCTGTAAGATCATTGCTGCCTGTGCCATGTTGCACAACCTTGCAGTGAAGAAGGGTACTGAGGTAGAGTTTTCAGACTACGAGGATCATGACGACGACATTGCTGTGCCTGAAACACAACCTGCTGGAGTGTCAACACCAAGTGATGGCAGATACAGACGTGAGGAGATTACACACAACTATTTCTGAGTGAGTAATGATACACAGACATGTTGTGAATGAGAAGAACGTAATTTAATCTTGCCACAATGTTCATGCACTGATGTGCAACAGAACAAACTAATTAAACGTGGGGACAGTATGTCCCGGGTTTTCTCACCCACACCAGCAATGTCAATTGTGGCCGTGCTTCCCAGAGCCACTGGGATGTTGCTCGCTGCATTCTGCATGGCCTGCAGGCTCAGCTGAGCGTCTGGTGCTCCTACGTGGCTCAACTACAGTGCTTTCCAAGCTGCTGCAGCTACTGCTGTCGTCTGCCTCTGCCACATCCAGGGCAGGATTTACAGCAGTATGTGAAATTATCATCGCCTCCAGGGCACTAGTGATCCTGGCCATGCCCCTGGTGACCTCTGCTGTGTTCTGTGTGAGGCTCTCCTCCATATTGATCCTCTACGGCATAGCTGGGATGTGGCAGTGGCCAGCCGATTCATGGCCCTATTGTGAACACGCGCATCCCTGCGCCTTGTGTGTTCCAGGCTGTCCATTTTTGCGCTGGGTGATGGCGTTGCTCATTTGCTGCATTCCTAATGCAATGTCTGCATTTGTCTTTGCTACCTCCCTATTACTGTCTACAATGTCACTGATGCCCTTCCCCATGTCTCCTGTTTGTTGGTTTAGGACTCTGAATTGGCGGTGGCAGGCCTGAATAGATTTTACCCTGCATGCCCTGTATGCGCACCATGCTCCCCTCCAGGCCACGGAACACAGTGCCATCTCCAGGTGCACCTGCACTGCTGGGTCTGCGTTGGCGTCTGCGCGAGGTGCTTGACTGATTGGTGGACTGCAGTGCAGCAGGAGTGACTTTTACAGGTGCTGGAGCCTCACCCTCTGCTCCCTCCATTACTGGCAGTGGGGCCACGATTCTCCTTCTGGCTGGTGAGGTTGCAGGTGCAGACAGGGACATTGATGGGGAGTTCTCTGGTGAGAAACCCAATGGAGGGGATTGTGAAAGGTGTGGGGAGTGGGGAAACTCAAGGGACTGTACTGTATCATCCTCATTGAAGATGGCAGTGGTGTCTTCTTCCTCCTGCGAGGCTTGTACATTGCTTGGCCCTGCCTCCACACTCTCCTCCCTCGCTGGTGCAGTCCCTTCTGATGCTGAGGCTCGACTGCCTGATGTTGCCCCTAGGTATAAAGAAGCGCATGTCAACTGAGTGCTACTGTGTCACAGTCACTACAATAAATGCTTTGCACATTTAACTTTCATTTATCTGATTTGCTTTCAGTGCCTTGCTGATGTCTGTCCTCTTACACATGGTACTACATTTGCTGACTACATTCCCCATAATGCATTGCTCCTGTATAGTGCTAGCAGTACTGGACTGGGGTTGGCCTGTACACAATGGCTAAAGGGAAGCTGGTTGCTATGGGGTGTCATGCTGCGCATGCCTCTTACCTTTTCTTGTAGCTCTGGCTGAGCTGTCCACATCTCCTAGTCCCACAACACTGTCAGGCTCGATGGTTGAGGCCACCAATTCCTCCAGGTCAGTCAGGGGGTGCTGGGTTCCTGCCTCCACCGGTGACACGAGCCTGCTTATGAATTTCTGCCATCTTCTTTTTTGTGAAGCTCCTGATATCATAAAAGCGTTTCTTCAGGTCCTCAATTTTCCTGCTTGTGACACCCACTGCATTGACCTTTTCTCCTATACCAAGCCACATTTTCCTTTTAGCAGACTCGGGTACAGTGAGGGACTGCCTGTCAAATAGCTGCTTGTGGACTCTCACAACTTCCTCCATCAGTACCTGCAGCTCCATGCTGCTGAACTTTATTTTTCTTTTCCTCTCTGCCTTCTGGCTCTCAGTGCTGCTTGCCATTTTTCTTGTGTTAAACTCCAAACAAACTCTCCTTGCTGCTCTGTCTCTCTGCTCAGCTCTGACTGCCTCTCCAGAACCTTCTAATGAGTTGCAGCTGCCTGGGTAGCCACTTCCTGGTAGGGAGGGGGAGGGTGGTAGCACCTTATTGGCTGTTTTTATTAGTTTCACTTTTGCTAGCTTTCCGATTCGGAATTTACCGATTCTGTATTTACCGATTCGGTATTTACCGATTCTGTATTTCCAATGCATTCCTATGGGCCTTTTGGCCCATAGGGATGAATGGGAATTACTGATTCGGTAATTATCGATTCGGTAAATACGGAATCGGTGAATTCCGAAAGTCCGATACCGATTTTTACGATTCGGAATTTGATACCGATTTTTTAACTACATCTCATTTACCAATTCTTGAATACTGATTCGGTAAAATACGGTATTTAAGAATCAGTAAATGACTTTTACCTACATCTGGCCCTTAGTGTTTCAATTGCAGTGTGACTTTTTTTAACAAAAAAAGTGGAAATTGATGCTTGAAACACCAAGGCTAGCATGCTTATTTTTTGTTAGCAGTAAATATTGGAATGATAATTTCTCACTGTATGGTTCTCATATAACTGTTATGTTTTTATGCCCAGTTTGGCCCACTGTAGTACACTACGTAATAGATTGGCTTTCTCATTCACCTTCTCATGCACCATATTTGCATGTATACTTATGTTCTAATAGTGAGTTATATATTTAGGCACCTGCTGTTGTCAAGGCAGCTATACAACTTAAATTCTAAAGCACCATAAGGGGCATATTTATGAGAGGTCTGTGCCGCTGTTGCATCACTAATTTTGACGTGCTGGCAGTACTTCACATCCACAAGTCGAGGCATATTGTCAAATGCATCAGTTCTTGGAGGCCAGCATTGGAAAATACAGGCACCAGAACCGGCTGCGCCACCTAGAGACTAAAATATGCATGATAGGCATTACCCTGTAAAAGCCAGCGTAAAACCCATGCAGTGATATCTATTGTTTTGTCAATGATGAGGTATCATCAACAAGCTCCATTCAGAGCCGAAATGTGCTTTGGCTACCCAGGCGGAGGAAATGGTGCATTGGCTTGATACATGAAGACAAGCCACACAAAAACACTTTGGCTCAACTCAGCTACACCATGGAGGTGCCTATTTTGCAGCTTGGAAATGTTAGGAGACCCCCACCATGAAGGCAACGCAGGAGAAGGGAGTGTTTTTTGGCAACAGACTTCCCTCATTGATCACAAGGAGGATGAGGTTATCACATACTACAAACTCAGGAGGTAGTCCATAATAGAACTTCTGTACCAGATGGCACAAAGGCTACAGCCACCATTTGTCAGGCCCACCAACATCCCTCCACAGGTCAAGCTGATAGCTGTCCTTCACATGCTAGCATCTGGTTCATCCAGATCACAACAGGTAGAGTGACAGGAATATTGCAGCCATCTTTTTCTGCCTTCCTACTCTCTGCCCTGGATTCCTTCATCCACCTAACACCCCAGTACATCCTCTTCCCCAAGACACAACAACAGCAGCTGGAAGTCCAGCAAGGTTTCTATACCATTACAAGGATTCCCACATGTGCTAGATGCCATGAATTGCATACATGTGCAACCCGTACCTCCTGCACCAACATCACACCTGTACAGGAACTAGAAGTACACCTTTTCTATCAATGTCCAAGCCATTGCGGACCATTGGGGGTTGTTCACCAGTGTCTTGGCAACATACACAAGGAGTTCATATAATGACTGCATCTTCAGGCACTGCATCATCAATGAGCACTTCCAGAATCTGTGATATGGGAATTGCCTACTTGTTGGTAAGAAAATGTGAGGTACATAACAGAATTATTAGCAGTAGGAAATGTATGCCAAAATAGCCATCGCTGTGTCTGATGATGGAGATAGGGTTGTATTTATGAGGGGTGTGCCTCATACATGTTACATGCATCATGATATATATGTAATGCAAACCCCCAAGTCACACATGTTAAGACCCGCAAAGCCACTTTGTGTGCCTTTGAATGGTATAAAGGTACAGAGCAATGCAACACTTGGTATAAAGCAGAGTGCCAACACTGTGTGCAAGGGAGGTATTTCATGGGCATTATGACGGTGTATCCATGCAACTCCAATGGTTAATGAGGCATGTTATATATCCTACAGCAGGTAAACTTCAAAATGTGACAATTCAACTGGCCTCCCCAGGGGTTGTGTAACAAGAAAAAATAACTGAAATGATATAAGTCATTCCCGCTTCCTATGTGTCCTGCATTCTGTGGCACACATGCATAGACAATTGAGGCTCTGAGGGTTCATCATTTGCTGGTAGGTGCCCCTCCAACACAAAGACAATCTCACATGCAATGCAGGCACCCGAGCACCATGGTGCAAGTGTGCCTCTGTTTGCGCTAGGCAGCACATTGAGTGTTACTGTAAGATGAAATATGAGGAAAGTGCTATTTGAACTAAATACTGTGCACTACTTCCCTTTCCCAGTGACACAGTGTAGTGCAGACAGGTGACTTGCTACACTGCACCGTGGCACTTTTCCAAATATTTGGGTCATGTGCACAGTAGTGGGAACACTGCACAGCAATGTGTAGATATTGATGTGCCTCTTTGACATGCACTTACTAATCTGTCAATGGCAGTAGCGATCAACATCAGTGATTAGCAATGTGCCATTTCACTCTGTGTAGATGAATGGAACCACATCAACTGCACTGGGTAATGAATCACCGATGAAATCATGTGGTTTGACAGATAAGACAACATGAGTAGCAAGGCAACACAAGAGAAGTCTGAGATCAGTCTCTCCCCAATGGCGTACCTACTCTTGGTATCAGTCAAAGGTCAACAAGATCATTGGTGTGATAACAAGCACTGTGGAAATAGGCAAGTGAGTCACACATGGCAGTATACTTGTATGTTGACCAAAGTTACTGTCCCAATACAGGAAGAAGTATGTGGGAAGGCATTGTGTGGAATGCCATGTCAGTGTAGGCCCCATACATGTGCAAAACACACATTTGTCTCAGCAAAACAGACAGCCTGTGTACACACATTCACTTAGGTTGATGGCCCCATTAACTGATATCACCAATGTGATGGCTCCCCAATCTGAAACTCACTACGCCAAACACAATGCAGACAAACATGCCGTACATCAGTTTTTAACATAGAATAAATTCCAACCTGGACAAGGCATCACAGTGTACTCAGGATACCAATCTCAACATACATTTGCGACATCAATGAGTAACAAGTAAAGGCATAGAAGTACACAAGACTGTGAGCATCCTCAAGAGAAACTGTTGTCTGCTGAAGTCCGGGTTCAGATACTTGGGCATGTCAGGGGGGAAGTTGCTATACCTGCACCCTATTTTCTGCAAGCTCATCCTAGTATATGCCATTCTCAACAATATCTGTGTCCAGGCAAATGACCCATGGGACGTGGACCATGATGAGCAGGACCCAATGGAGGAGAGATCCAAAATGCAGTGGCTGAATTGGGCCCTAGGACCACTGAAAATTCACACATAAAAATATGAAACCTCTCAGGCAAGAAAGGAACAAGGAAAGTGACACCAAGGTGTGTTTCCTGCATTGCACAATTCACTGCAGTGTATCCCAGATAATATGCCACTTGAGTGGTTCAGAGCCCAAGCATCGACCCATTTGAGCATCGCATTGCCCCCGTTACACAAGTTGTAAGCCACGTATCTGCACGAATGCGTTGAAAAAGCATTGTGGCTAATGTGTTGTGCGTTAATCACGCATTGGCAATTTTTGTACCAATGCGTCAGAAAAAATAACGCATTTGTAAAAATTTGTGGGATTCAACAAGGAAGTGACACACTGGGTGTGGCAGGCTGCAAACTAGGAAGTTTGAAGTTACATTCACTTTCTCTTACTCTCTGTTAGTCTGCACTTGGTGTTGGAGGTGGTTGGAATGTGTGAAAAATGTGCATTTTAGTCTTGGCACTAGTGTATGTTTGGTGTATATTTTCTCTCTGGCTGTCATATATTTAATGCAGTGTCATTGTGTTTTTGTAATATTTGTCTTTGTATTGTTGGGTTTATGTTTTTAGGGGCTTTCTTATTGGGGCAGTTAGGTTTTGTTGGGGCGTTAGTTTTGGGGAGTAGTGTTTTTGGGAGAGTGTTCCCAATGTCTGCTAGGAGTAGGACATTTACCTTTACCTTCCAAGAATGCTTACAGCTGATTGCAGAGTGAGCCAGTGCTACCCTGCCAAGGGGAAGATAAACAAGTGGGAGCATGTGTGTGGAAACCATCATAAGATCTCCCGTATAGATCATACTACAGTCCAAATGAAACATAGATGGGCAGAAAGCCTTTCCCAGGAAGCAGATGTCACAGACTATGTTGAACTGGAGACCGGTGGACAAATAGGTATGACTGTCTGTTTTATCTGCCTTTTATGTTGTACCTTTATCAGTAGGTCTCAACATAACCATCATATGGTTCTCATTTGTGTTTTATGCAATATGGCAACGTGCATGATTTATATCATGAGGAATATATATAAGAAGATGATGTAAAGTAAGGGCACTTAGTAAGCCTCAGAGCACTTACATCATTGAAACATCAAACAAGCACCAGTTATGTTCCAGAATTCCTGTACAATTCCTATACCCAGCTACAAGTGCCAGTACATGGTTAGTGGCTTGTACTTATAGATGAAATCCCCATATTTAGGGTCATTTTCTTCCTTCACCTGGAAAAATGTTCACAGGATGCTAACAACTATCCCGAACACACAATGTTGAAGGCTAAGCTGCAGATCTCTTTTGTCAACAATTTTATGTGTACTCAATGTTTGCTGTGTTGTTCTGCACATGTATATAGATTGCTATATCTCATGAGTATCTACATGTGAAGATCTGTGTGTACTTCAGTCAAAGCTAACCACATTTTACATACTGAGAAACCATACGGCATTACAAAAAGTTGGAACATGCAACAGTTCACTACTACTCAGCACTCAATACACCAGTACCAGGACACACATATATGCCTTCTATGATGGGATATAAGGTGTATGTCTGTCCTTTTCCATCATGACAAAAAAAAACAAGAAATTCAAATGTACCAATTTATTTTAATATTTTTTTAGATGATCTTAATGTGTAGTTAGTTTATGTTTAGGCGTAGTTTATGTTTGTAATGTGTGACTATGTGTGTTCAGGGGGGGCAGGGTGTTGATGATTAACATGTCTCTGTGTCAAATGTATTACATAGTTAACGTTAAGTTTATGTGGTTTAAGGTAGTGTTAAGATACGTTGGTGTATGATAGGTAGGTTAAGTTAATTAGTCTTAGTTTAGATATTGTTAGTATAGGATAGGTAGTTTAAGTTAGTTTAGACACAGTTTAAATAGTGTAGTTAGTTTAGGATAGGTAGGTTTAGTTAGAAAAGGTTTTCTGTTTTGCTGACTGTGTAATAATTTCCTGTGTCAGACTTGTCATAATTGCTTATGTTGAGTTGAGTTCATGATGTAGCAATCTTTCAAAAAAGAGAGATTTTTGCACAAACCAGAAAGGACTGGGTAATACAAGTAGTAAGCAAAAAAAAAGGGGTTCCTTTCTGTGTTCCTCAGTTATATTATATTCAAGAACTTTTTAGACAGTTTAGATAGGAAACTACACATATAAACTTTCAACAGCAACACATAGAAATTTGTATATTATCTTGATTTTATTCTCTTAAAAACAGGCTTGTTCCCTAAGTTCAAAATTATTTTTTTTTATACAAGGTATATACAATACATTGGTTATTCATAGTGCTTTCATTATGACAGATTATTATCTCCTTATGTTCCAATAAATGCGTGTACCATGCAATACCTGTACTTTTAAGTCAAGCACAAAAACAGTATTCATACACAATTGCTTTACAAATTTAAAAACAGATTTAAAAACATCAATTAAAAAGAAGTCCTTATGTCGACGCGTTTCGGTGTCTTGTTTTGATTGTATCAACACCTTCTTCAGGACAGACCAATATAAATCAACAAATCTGGAAATAAATACATACAATTAATACCTCATAGTTTTATATGTGTTTTCTACAACTGCTTAAAATATGTGAGTTTACTGTCAAGGTCAGGTAAAGTCTTACATTAAGTGTTTATTCTTTCCACTTTGCTTTTAGTTGACCAATGGTTAACTTATGGTCTTTCTTACTGGAGTTCGGAGAGACATCCTCTTGTTATTCTAAAATATAATATAGAGTTGGGTTTTTATAGTTACTATAGGTTAGCCATCCTCTCTCCACCAACTTTACATTTATAAATATGAATAATACTTCACTTACTTTATACAAACCAATGTTATTTCATCTCATTTACTTCATTTACACGGTTGGTCATTTATTTGTCCTATTCCTGTGGGAGACTGTTGTGCGGTTTGGTGTTTTCGTGTATATATTACACCTGCATCCGTATTGTGCCATCTCTGTATACGGGTCAAGTAGAATTTCTAGGTACCTAGAGTAAGATAATTTTATATAAACATGTTTGGTATAATGCCTCACATTCCCTTGTAAATTCCCTTTTAACCTTAGTTAGTTATATTCTACCTTACATTCCTTCAGGACTACATGGTTATAGTATTCACTGTTGATGTAAAGGTCTTTCCTATCGCCAACGCACTTTATTTATTCGAGTGCCTTTTTTTATGCAAACACCGTTCTTTGGAACTGTTAACCGTGGCCTCTGATGGTTATACAAATTGCGCTAACACGGCGGTATTCGGTTCTTCTGAACCTCACGAGTTTACAGCTTTAATACTTTCAACGACCCTCCGCCTTTAAACAACATTCTTCCTATATTCAGCCCTTCGAAGTAAGCGACCTCCCCCCGTAGCAGGAATATGGTCCCCACGTGCGTTCCGTCTATTCCCTTACCTCATAGATTCAGCAAGCGTCAGCTTGTTCCGCCTCCTGAGTTTCTTATGGTGTGAATACAGCGATATAGCTGTGCCAATATATACACTGAGGCACATCTCTTAATTGCATAATTAGCTATTGCCCCACCTTGTTCGGAGTTTTAGATTTGTAGTCTTTTAGGGAAGTTCCACACCACGTGACTAGATCTCCTACGGAGAATCGCGAGATGCAAATTTATTCCGCTTTTACTCCGCCATGTTTGTAGTCCCGAATACGCTTTCTACGATAATTCCATACTCCGTGAATTTTCTAAAGGCAACTCTCGAAATATGTATATGTAAATCAAGACTTCCTTGGCTCGCCAGCCATTGTGATAGTTTATTTGTAAATACTTAGTACATGGGAGCGATTGCTATTCTGAAATTTGTCATACACGTATGGCACTTATTAAACTCTCTGCTGCACTTCTCTGATATATTCAAAGGAAGACTCATCTCGGGTTTACATTTGTGAGTACTAAATTTGCACAGATACACTATGTGTTGATATCATTTCATCTTTATATCCGTCACAACTTTTAGTGTTTACACAAATTATATAGTATTGTGTTGGAAACATGATATGTATTTTCCATCTCAGTATATTTGCAATTACAACAATACATTTCCACATATAGACTCATTAACAACTTCATCTATAAACGGTGTGTTTATACATGGATATTCTTATACAATCAATGAAATATAATCTGGGCATTTTTGTCATAAGTGCTTGCAATTTTACAATGTATTTCTCCATTTAGGACTGATTATTATCTTTATATACATTCATCTATAGAGGGTCTTATACACAACACAATCGATAATCTGGGCATTCATGTCATCAGGCTTTGAAAAAAACAACCCTCCTTTTCATTTTACTATTTACCAAACACATCGTTATTACAGCTAGGGGTGTACTTCGAATTATTGTACATTACACAAATGTTCCACATGGTAGCATTATGTCGATATATATCTATTTAATCATTTCTTATTTAATCATTCTTTCCCATTCCTCCCTGCTATTGAGTCCTTGGTGGTATGTTTTAAATTTCGACATAAAAAATTGTTCTCTCTGTTTGCGTTTTTTCTCCATGTCTCCACCCCGACCCGATATTTTAATTTTTTCTAGAATGAACCATTTTAACTCATCTTCTCCATGATTTTTTGCAATCCAGTGTTCAACCAGGGGTGCATTCTTTTTATGGTTTTTAAGGGCTGATCGATGTTTGGTCAACCACAGGCGCATTTCGCATCCTGTTTCTCCAACATACCCCTTTGGACAAGGGCAAATAATCAAATATATTATGTTTGCTGTCCTGCAATTTACATGTTAATTCATGTAGTGTTATTCCATTCAGTTCTACCCTATTTGATTTTAAAATACTTTTACAATGGGTACAGGTACCACAGGATAGATTCCCTCTAATCGTATTCCCATCTTTAATGCTTTTTTCGTAACCTTGTTTAGGCTCTCTATATGTTTGTACCAAATGGTTTCTGATCGTCTTGTTTCGCCTATAGGCATAAGTGGGTTTCTGTACAGGTATGGTGCCCGATTTGTTCAATATCGACCAATTCTAATTGATCAGATTTTTTAGTTTATAACTCATTCCGTTGTAATTAGACACCATTACTATCCCCTGTGCTCCCCTAGTTCCATCTTTGGGCTCATATAAGCTCTCTCTATTAAAGTATTTCGCCCTTTTTGTAAGCTTCTTTTATTCATCTTTTTGGATAGCCTCGTTGTATAAGTTTCTGTTTTAAGGATTCTGCATGGATCTCAAAACTTTGCCTGTCACTACGATTACGTTTGATTCTCAAAAACTGGCTAAAAGGGACCCCATCTTTTTGACATTTTGGGTGGTAGCTAGTATGGTGCAAAAGTGTGCTTCTGTCAGATGGCTTGACATATAAATCCACACAAAATTTGCCCTCCTTCGCCATAATCCTAATGTCCAGAAAATCAACAGCCACTTGACTTTTACTTGCTGTGAACTTCAGGTTCGAGTCACCACAATTCAACCATGTTAAAAAGCTATTCAGATCTTGTTCGTCTCCCTCCCAGATGAAGAAGAACACATCGTCTATGAATATAGACCATTGATTTATGTTCTCATAAAAGGGCTCATTTCATTATGAATATGGCGCTCTTCAAATTTACCTACATAAAGGCAAGCCAGGCTGGGAGCACATGTGGCTTCCATACTGGTGGCCTTCGTCTGACAATACCAGTCCTTCTTAAAGAGGAAAAGATTATTTTTTTAAATTATTTCTATGCATTCAATGATGAATACATTCTCAGCCGAGAGATCACCATCCTCGTTGCTCAGAATGTCCTTCATCATTGTTACAGTATCTTGCTGGGGTATGTTTGTGTACAATGATTCTACATCTAAACATACCAACCATTGATAGTTACCATTAAAATCTATCCCCTCAACTTTTGATATCACATCCGTCGTATCTTTAATATGCGACGGTAGTTGTTCAACTAGTGGGCGTATGAAGTGATCCACGTATTTGCTCAGAGGCTCTGTTAATGAATCTATCCATGAGACAATCGGGCGCATAGGAGGATCTTACATATTCTTATGTACCTTGGGCAGCCCATAAAGGGCTGGAACCCTTGGATGTTCATTAATAAGAAATCTATACTCCTCTTCGCAAATAACATCATCCTCCTTTGCATGATTCACTAAATCCCTGACTTTCTTCTTGAGTTTGTTCCACTCTTCATTACACGATTTTTTATAGTGTAGTTTATTATCTAAAAGTGCTAACATCCTCCTATCATAGTAGGGTGTATTCAGGACAACTATACTACCCCCTTTATCTCCTGGTTTGATTGTAATCTCCTCACATCTAGATACATTTGTGAGTGCTTCCCTCTCTTTCTTAGATAGATTGTTTTCTGTCCATGTTTTCTCATTGAATAATTTATCCAAGCCACTAGTTATTACTTTCTCAAAAGTGTCGATCTCCTGTCCCACAAGGCCTATACTGGGAGTCCAGGTAGAAGGGGGTTTGAGTCCTGATTTATGAATAGAGGTTATACTTTCCTTATTCTCAAAGAATCTTTTGATCCTAATTTTTCTAAAGAGGTCTCGGACGTCTTTTTCTATTGAAAACCTGCAACCTTGTGTACTGGGGGAAAATCCTAAACCTTTCTCTAAAACTGAGATCTCCTCAGCGGTTAATATTTTATTAGATAGGTTTATGATAGGGGCTTTGAAATTGGTTGTCTCTATTCCCAATCCTTGTGGCTGCGTGTTCTCATATATGGTCACCTCAGAATGCCTTCCTTCTGTTGATTGCCTGGACGCCCCCTCCCCCGTGTCCTGAAACCTCGGGGTTGCCTTCGTTGTTGTTGACCTAGCGCAATTTGTATAACCATCAGAGGTCACGGTTAACAGTTCCAAAGAACGGTGTTTTATTTAAAAAAAAGGCACTCGAATAAATAAAGTGCATTGGGGATAGGAACGACCTTTACATCAACAGTGAATACTATAACCATGTAGTTCTTTTTTTTTTTTTTTTTTTTTTTACTCCTCATCTCACCGTGTCAAGTTTCTGTGGAACCTTTACAGCCATATTCCATCTCTAGGGGCCACCGGGCTGACCACTTTTACTTGGGTCACCAGACCTCCTCCCCTTTAGTACCGGGGACATGGTGTAATCATAGGAGTGTCCGAATCAGTCTTAAGTCCCTTCCCCATCTTATAAAGGGATGCCAGATGTTAAGCAGCTTCTCCTCCACCCTTTCGTATTCCAACCGGGCCATACTAATTGCTGATCTTAACCACTCCTCACTACTCGGGGGTATGTGGTCCTTCCACCTCCTACAGATCTCTCTCCTAGCCAGCAGTATCAGATATAGGAGGAGCCCTTTTTCCAAACTTGTAGCTGACTGAAAAGACAGGCCATCGTCCCCAAAAAACACTAGGGAGAGATTGACTTTAATCACAGAGCTAAAAAGTCCTGAAAGAGCCTGTCCTATCTCAGTCCAGAATTGATCTAGCTCTTTGCAATCAAAAAACATATGTATATCGTTGGCCAACAATTCCTGACATCTTGGACATTTCGGTGGGGGTGTAGGGGCAAATTTCCCGATTTTGTAGGGGGTGTAGTAAAGTCTATTCACTACAAAGAAATGGTTTTTTTTTAAACATGCAGGCTTTATATGTTTGTACAAGATCTTCAAAGATGGTTCTAACATATCCTCTGCCTGCATAGCCAGTTCGGAGTTGTTCCAAACCCCTTCTGCCGCTGGTATCCCTGTATCATCTCCTTTTATTAATTGCTGATACCAAACTGAAATTTCTTTAGAGATTGGTGTAGATGATCGAATAAGCCTTTCTACTACCTCATTGTTCCCCATCTCTTCCACTTCCGCTGTATGCCAAGACACTAGTTGAAGATATTTAAACCTAGACATATCTACCCCAACCTTGGCCCTCAAATACTCCCATGAGTGTATCCCATCCTCATCCATTAACTCCTCCCACGTCATTATCCCAGCTCTTTGGATGGGTACAGCCAGGGCATCTTTTAAGCAATCCGGGGTACCAGGTGAGTCCCAGATTGGAGATGAGGCTGAATAATACCCAATTCCACATCCTACCCTTATCCTGTACCATGTCTCCAGGGCTGTTTTTAGAATCTTTAAACGAACCCTCTTGAAGTATCTTGTACCATGTAGTTCTGAAGCAATGTAGGGTAGAATATAACTAACTAAGGTTAAAAGGGAATTTACAAGGGAATGTGAGACATTATACCAAACATGTTTGTATAAGATTATCTTACTGTAGGTGCCTAGAAATTCTACTTGACCCATATACATAGGTGGCACAATACGGATGCAGGTGTAATATATACAAAGAAAACACCGAACTGCACAACAGTCTCCCACAGGAATAGGAAAAATAAATGACCCACCCTGTGAATGAAGTAAATGAGGTGAAATAACATTGGTTTGTATATAGTAAGTGAATTATTAATCATATTTGTAAATGTAAAGTAGGTGGAGAGAGGGTGGCTAACATATAGTAACTATAAAAACCCAACTCTATATTATATTATATTTTAGAAGAACAAGAGGATGTCAGTCCGAACTCCAGTAAGAAGGACCATAAGTTAACTATTGGTCAACTAAAAGCAAAGTGGAAAGAATAAACATTTAATGTAAGACTTTACCTGACCTTGACAGTAAACTCACATATTTTAAGCAGTTGTAGAAAACACATATAAAACTATGAGGTATTAATTGTATGTATTTATTTCCAGATTTGTTGATTTATATTGTTCTGTCCTGAAGAAGGTGTTGATACAATCAAAACAAGACACCGAAACGCGTTGACATAAGGATTTCTTTTTAATTGATGTTTTTAAATCTGTTTTTAAATTTGTAAAGCAATTGTGTATGAATACAGTTTTTGTGCTAGTCTTAAAAGTATAGGTATTGTATGGTACACACATTTATTGGAACATAAGGAGATAATAATCTGTCATAATGAAAGCACTATGAATAACCAATGTTATTATTATTATTATTATTAAAAACTCTTGTAGAGCGCGTAGTCACCCGAAGGTATCCCAGCGCTAAGAACCCTACCCTAAACCTGACAAGGGGGGCCAGAAGGAGGGGGAGTGAGGGATGGGGCGGGGATACAGTGGTTCGGATGGGAAGGGATCATTGGGGAAAAAGAAAAGTTTTCAACCGCTTTCTGAAGCGGAGGTAGTGTGGTTCAATTCTCAGGTCGCGGGGGAGTGCATTCCAGAGGCTTGCGGTATGGACTGTGAACCGCCTTCCACCTGTGCGTGCCTTCCTGATTCTAGGGGCGCTGATGAAATTCTCCGTGTCCGATCTGAGGGATCTGCAGGATTTATAGGGTTTGATAAATTTTCTAAGAATGGGAGGGCCTTGATTTTGTAATAATTTGTGAGCTAGGCACAAGGCCTTAAATTGAACTCTCTCCCTTATAGGAAGCCAGTGGAGGAGTTTCAATGCTGGTTTGGCCGAGTCTCTGGCAGGGGTCTTAGTGAGAATCCGGGCGGCTATGTTTTGGATTCTCTGAAGTTTGTTCAGTGTTGCTTCCGGGGCGCCCAGATATATCACGTTGCTGAAATCAAGCCTAGAAATTATCAGGCCTTGTATAAGCAGTTTTTGGGAGTTGGGTGGCAGAAGGGGCAGGATCTTTCTCAGTGATTTCAGCAGGCCAAAGCATGTCCCGGCTACTTTTTTTGCTTGTGTGGAAAATGACAAGGTAGTATCTAGCCACACACCCAAGCTTTTTACTTCTTGTTTTGGTTCTGGAATGGGACCCAAACAGTCAGGCCAGATATTTGGGGGGAGAATGATTCCTTTCTGACCAAGAAGAAGGACATCTGTCTTTGCTCCGTTTAGTTTCAAGGCTGAGCTGTTCATCCAGTTTTGAACCTGCGTAAGGCAGTTAAGTAGATCTGCTGGTTTTCGATTGGGATGGGATAGTGATACCACTAATTGTGTGTCGTCAGCATAGCTGACGACGCTCACTCCGAACGGGGTGATAACCTCCTCCAATGGGGACATGTAGATGTTAAATAATGTGGGGCTCAGGGAGGAGCCCTGAGGCACACCACATTGGAGGGGAGTTTCGGAGGAGCAGGTGTTGTTTTCCCAAATCTGAAAAGTACGCTGGTCCAAGAAGGATGAGAGCCAGGATAGGGCAGAACCTACCACACCGACTCTTTCGAGCCGTTTAATGAGGAGTTGGTGATTGACGGTATCGAAGGCCGCACTCAGGTCGAGGAGGATCACTGCCACTGATCCTCCCTCGTCTAAGAGTGTCCTGGCCTCCTCTACCGCCGCCAGGAGGGCGATGTCAGTGCCCTGCCCTGGCCGGAAACCTGTCTGAGAGTTTTTTAATTTGTTATTGTCTTCCAGGAACTGAGACAGTTTTTTATTAACCAATTGTTCGGCAATCTTGCTTATCCCAGGGAGAAGGGAGATTGGCCTAAAATTGGCCAGGTTTTCGGGATCAAGGGAAGGCTTCTTCAATAGGGCCTTCACAACTGCAGCCTTCCAGTTCAGGGGAACAATTCCCTGTTGGAGTGAGGCATTGATCAGGTGGGTAAGAGGGGGAACAATGATGGGGGTCACCTCTTTCAGGGTCCGAAGCGGGACGGGGTCTCTAGGAGATCCACTTTTAATGGAATTTAGAGTATTTTCCACATCTTCGGTGGTTACTTGACCCCAGGAGGGGAGACAACTGAGTGTCTGGGTGTTCGTAAGATCGCTATCTTCGCATGGACTGGCGGGGGGGATTGAAGCAAGGATTTTTTGGATCTTTTCTTGAAAGAAATTAGCCAACTGTTGGCATTTTTCCTGATCCACAGTAGGGTCTGGGGGGCTTGTCGGTTCAGGAGCTGGGGGTTTCAGTAGCTCTTTTAGAATAGCATAAGATTCCTTGCTCGAGCATACTGCTTTTTCTATTCTTTGCTGAAAGAATATGGTTTTTCCCTTGCGGATGGATGATTTATAAGTTGCAAGGGAGGTGGAATACGCTCCTTTGTTTGTAATAGATTTATCTTTCCGCCAGATGCGTTCGGCCCTCTTGCACTCCTGGCGCAGAGCTTTGAGTTCTGCGGTATACCATGGAGCACAGGGCGCTCTTTTGGTGTGTTTAAGAGTGACCTTTTTAGGGATTAATTTGTCGAGTGAGGAAGTAATCCAGGTGTTAAACTGTTCATTAGCCATATTGGGCTCGGTGGAAAGCTCAGGAATGGAGTGTGAAAGAGTGGTGGCCCATTCTGTAGCTACAAGTTTGTGCCACCGTCTATCAGTGACTTGAGATTTCCTAGTTTGAGGGGTCTTAATGGGGACATCCCAGGAGATCGGGACTAGGAAATGGTCGGTCCATGGTAGAGTCAGGGGTGGGCCTGTGGTGATATTAGTGACATTGGTGAGGACTGGGTCCAGCAGGTGTCCTTTATCGTGGGTAGGCTCATTATTAATCAAACGAATATTAAAAGACGACAGGTCTTGAAGGAGCTCGACCGCTGTTCGATCGGTGGGGTCCATGAAATGCAGATTTAGATCGCCCACTATAAGAAAGTTAGAAGCAGAAGAGGCTAATTGTGCAACCGCTTCAGTGATGGCGTTAAGAAATTTCCCAGGGGTACCTGGGGGGCGATATATCAGGAGTCCCGACAGGGTGTGGGCCGGGGAGGTTTGAATAGAGAATTTGCATCCCTCGCAGTCATCAATGTGAGCCTCAGAGGTTCTACAGATGAATTGTTGTCTATGGATTAGGGCCAATCCCCCACCTCTCCCTCTGGGTCTATGAAAAGTTTGACACAGATAGCCCGGGGGGAGGGCAGTGACGATGTCCGCATCAGAGTAGTCAGATAACCACGTTTCAGTAAGAAACAGTGTATCCAACTCCTGATTTAGTATTAGTAAGTTGATTTCGTCTGCGTGCTTAGGGAGGGAGCGGCAGTTAAGAAGTCCCATCTTAAGCCTAGGTTTAGCTGGGCTATGGGTAATTGGGTTACATCGAGCACAATGAAAGAAAGGTTTACCTTCCGTGTGCGTATGGTAGCAGGGCAGAGATTTCGCTGGTTGCAAAGTTTGAAGCATTTCCCTTGAAAAAACCCGACGTTCATGAGAAGCATCCGGCATAATCCCTGGGCCTGGGTCCGGTCGGGCCCGGACGGGCCCAGACGGGCTTGCCTTTGGCGCGCCTTCGGCGCGCTGACGGCGCGCCCGCTGCGCCCGTCCGCTGCGCGTCCGTGGAGCACACATGTTTTTATGCAGAGGGTGAGAGGGATAGGCGTGGCCTCCGAGGGGGCGTATCTTCGTGGCTCGCCGGTAATGGCGTCGGGAAATGCAAGTCTTTCCCTCGCGTCAGCTGGTAATCAGCAGCGCGTGCAGACTAGGACTGAGCTGTGTCCTGTCAGAAACGGCGAAGTGCAGTGGCTGTGCAGGGGAAGTGCTAGCGAGGGTAGGTGAAAACAGTTAAAATCACAAAAAGAAATACAAATTTTAAATGAAACTCGTTGCTCCCGGCTTTCCGCCTCAGGAGTTCTTTCTATCTGTCAGCGCTCGGGTTTTGGCGCGCTAAATAGGCGGAGGGGGCGTGGCCTAATTGTCGAGGGGGCGTGGCCTGACCAGGCTTCCCCACAGTGATGATGTCACCAGGAATGGCGGCCCGCGACAGCGTTTAGATCGGCTGTGCAGGGGAAGTGCTAGCGAGGGTAGGTGAAAACAGTTAAAATCACAAAAAGAAATACAAATTTTAAATGAAACTCGTTGCTCCCGGCTTTCCGCCTCAGGAGTTCTTTCTATCTGTCAGCGCTCGGGTTTTGGCGCGCTAAATAGGCGGAGGGGGCGTGGTCTAATTGTCGAGGGGGCGTGGCCTGACCAGGCTTCCCCACAGTGATGATGTCACCAGGAACGGCGGCCCGCGACAGCGTTTAGATCGGCTGTGCAGGGGAAGTGCTAGCGAGGGTAGGTGAAAACAGTTAAAATCACAAAAAGAAATGCAAATTTTAAATAAAACTCGTTGCTCCAGGCTTCCGCCTCAGGAGTTCTTTCTATCTGTCAGCGCTCGGGTTTTGGCGCGTTAAATAGGCGGAGGGGGCGTGGCCTAATTGTCGAGGGGGCGTGGCCTGACCAGGCTTCCCCACAGTGATGATGTCACCAGGAATGGCGGCCCGCGACAGCGTTTAGATCGGCTGTGCAGGGGAAGTGCTAGCGAGGGTAGGTGAAAACAGTTAAAATCACAAAAAGAAATACAAATTTTAAATGAAACTCGTTGCTCCCGGCTTTCCGCCTCAGGAGTTCTTTCTAACTGTCAGCGCTCGGGTTTTGGCGCGCTAAATAGGCGGAGGGGGCGTGGCCTAATTGTCGAGGGGGCGTGGCCTGACCAGGCTTCCCCACAGTGATGATGTCACCAGGAATGGCGGCCCGCGACAGCGTTTAGATCGGCTGTGCAGGGGAAGTGCTAGCGAGGGTAGGTGAAAACAGTTAAAATCACAAAAAGAAATACAAATTTTAAATGAAACTCGTTGCTCCCGGCTTTCCGCCTCAGGAGTTCTTTCTATCTCTATCAATGTATTGTATATACCTTGCATAAAAAAATTTGAACTTAGGCAACAAGCCTGTTTTTAAGAGAATAAAATCAAGATAATATACGAATTTCTATGTGTTGCTGTTGAAACTTTATACATGCTGTAGCAATTCCATGCCGTGTTTGTAGATATGTGTAACTTTGTGAGACGCCTATGGACAAGAGTCAGTCTACATTGCAATTAAGTCACATTCTTTGTGTGTTTGGGCACACAGCCAAACACAGATAGTCACCTACTGTAGCTCTGTGTGTGTAATATGTATAGTAGGGATGGATCTGTTATCCCCATAGTACCCATTAATGGCTATGCTGGGACACACAATGCTGCCTGCCAATACTGTTACACCATCTACTAGTAGATTATTGTTGTTTGCTGGTTAGTAGCCATGAAAGTGCCTACCTGCCTGGAAATGTCAATCATCCTTGGCATTGAGTACTTCTTGCTAAGTTAGAAAATATTAGTCTAAAGTTTCCTTAGCCTAGGAATGTGTAGCCTGGCTTTAGGGTTGGTGCTCTGGCTCCAATTTATTGTTATGTGTGTAAATAGTACAGTTGATGGCATGTGTGGTTACACTGGGCGCAATGCATGTGAGGTCTCCCACAGGCAGAGGAACACATTGTCCCTGCATATCCCAGTGTGCCTTACTACACCATTTATCATTTGACACAGGACCCCAAATACCTAGTAGTTGCAGTTTATGCTTAATGACATCCAAGGTGTAGCACTGAGCTGCTACATTCTTGAGAGGGGTAGGTAAGATGTTAAATCAGAAGGAGCCTGGCTATTAGTTTCTGCATATTGTCAGTGTATGCTTTATGATAGTACTTATTGAATATCTTCAATGTAAGCATTAAGGTTGACAAATGTGCCAGATGACATTGTCATGATAACTGAGTGAGATATCTGTGGATGTGTGAAAATGTGTTAGTGGCTCACATGACTCACAGGACACAATTTGTGCAAGTATGCTATTGTGTCTTTAGTTGGGCTTTTCGCTGTGTGCCACCAAATTACTAATACTTATTATCACACCACGACGTTCAATAGTTCAATTAGATGTTCCATACAATGCCATGACAGTGGAGGTACACCATGCTTGGCCATGTCCAACAAGAGCATGTGATAGGAACTGTAGCAAAATTACCTTGAGATGCTAAGAAGTATATTTTATATAAACACATCAACCATGGTCTAGTTAGTCCTAAAGGCAACAGACATACACGCTGCTTCACAGCAGTGCATTTATTTACAGATGTGTACATAGGCAATTTCAAAGTAACAATTTTTGGGACAACAACCCCCCCATTGTTTGAGTCCAAAGGATGTCTAGAAATAGTTAAGAGAGGATACATATCATGTGACATACCGAGGTGAGGAGTATTGCAGAGAAGAGGTTATACGAATTTCCATTCAGGAAGGTAGGCCTCATAAACAGTCCACAAATTGATCAGATTAAATGGTGGGCTTACTAAAAGGGGACAG
Organism: Lissotriton vulgaris; assembly: GCF_964263255.1. Taxonomy (NCBI): domain Eukaryota; kingdom Metazoa; phylum Chordata; class Amphibia; order Caudata; family Salamandridae; genus Lissotriton; species Lissotriton vulgaris. Next base: position 1,372,095,932 of record NC_141694.1, on the reverse strand, counting down.
CATCATGTAAAAATGGCGGTGGCATGCTTATAAGCACAGGTACAATAAGAAACTGGCCAAGAGGCACAGACAAATGGGACATGTACTGAAGTTCCTTTGGAGACCCAGTGATGCTACCATCCCTTGTCATGACCAGAGAAGGTGTTCCAATGCAATCCAGGAGTTTCTGGAAGGTGTCATTGTCCATGGGGGGCAGGATTTCATCACCAACAGGGTGGTCATCCAGGACAGGCTGGTGGTCAGAAAGTGTTGTGTCTCCCTCTGCAATGAAATTGTAATATGTTAATGGTGATCTATGCTAGACGTTGACAACAGTAATATTGGCTAACATACAGACTTTACTGACATTCACTTTCTGTTCTACATTGATGTGTATGACATATGTTAGTCATGGGAACTGAGGGCAAGTTGCACTGTAGTAACCGGTGAGAGGGAAATATCTCTACATTGTTCACACTGCCAATGTTTTACAAGGGTGAGTTTTCCTGTCATACCACACATTGCAAACAGATTACACAGCTTGCTGGCCTGCCCTGCATGTTCGGGTAAGTTGAGATGAGGTCCTTGATGATTGGCTTTCTTTTTCATGATGGCTATACTGAATGAAGTTTCACAATTGTGTGACACTAACAAACACAGCAGTGCATGACTAACAATTTGGATACCCTGCACTAGAGATGTCACAACTCTCCTCCTTGCTCCGCAATGGCTCAACATTCAGACATGGTGCCAGTTCAATGTGCTCAGCCACACCTACATTGCTCTACACTACCAGGGGCCCACCAGGCTCACACACCATCTATCCTTCCAAAAAACACTCATGGTCCTCTAGTGTGCATCAATTGCATTCACCCCCACCCCCACTATGCATTTGTATATGACAGGAGGTAGGGGGGTCTCTAACATGGCATCTGACACCTGTCTGTTCTCCCGCACATATCAGGACATCTGCATGCAATGTAGTTTCATACTAGTGATTATACACATGGCTCTTAGATACTTCACATATACCACACCTGAACCCCCTCGTAGATGAGGAGTTAATCCTCTGGCAACTCCATTTCATTGCATTGCTTTCCAGTCCAGATTTGACTACATGGCTCCTATAAACTGGTCATGGGATACTTGTTTCTGGTCCAGGGAAGACTTGCCTTGGCAGTTCGGGCTGGACTGTTCCCATGGGGAGCAGGGTCAAGACTGATTTGCATATGGTTGGGATCAAACTGAATTGGCACGGTAAGCAAAACGATTTAGAGCAAGATCTCTGTACGGGGGTGAATGTTTGAAATTGTTCAGCATTCGGTCCATCAATTGTTCTTTTTGCATTTGTTACTCCAAGACAGATACATTTGCCTAATGCGCAAGAGGCCTGAATTGCCACAGTCAGGGTGGGTAGGGTTCCAGTGTTTAAACATGATGTGGTGTTCAGGTCCAGGTGTTTTACTGCGTATTGTGGGACTTGTAGTCTTGGTCAATCATGTTATACATTCCACTACAAGAAGCAGGGCTGGTGCTGCACATCACACATGGACTGGAAAATTTTCATGGAGCTAACTGGACTGTGCAACTTGTAACTGAGCAGTTTGACTTACATTTATAAGATGTATGACTGGACATGTGAGAAATCCCAACCACTTCTCTTGCACTTAGTGCTTTGCAGCTCAGGAACTTAAGTTGCTATGATGTACGGCATGACATTTTTGGGGTATTTTGTTCTTTGTTGCTACTTACCCTGCAGATCTTGTTAGTCCTCAAAGCCAGCACTTTCCTGCTACTCCTGCCACCAACTTCTCCAAAGGGTCCTGCTCCTCCTGGTCTTCAGTTCCTCCTCCTCTGCTCCACCTGGTTGCCCTCAGGTTGTTGGCCAGTTTTTCCTTGGTCCTACGCTTACAATCATGTCAACACTTCTTGTTAATACGAGAAAGTTGATGTAACTATGAGTAACCATGCATTCATGAATAAGAACAAAATCGCATTTCTTTTGATGAATTGGCCTGTTATGAACTCCACGTCAACCCGACTCAGAAATACGTGGTCAGGCAGGCCCAGAGACCAAGGTCTGAGGTCACTGATCAACAGATCACAGGTGGGGTTGCACGTAGCCAACAGACATAAAGCATGAACAGAAAATCCCAAATCTATCCAACAGATAGGTACAGCAACACCACAATGGTCCAGGGAGATTGCCCTCAATAAAGCACACATGGCTGGAGGGGTACGCATTTTCCCAAAACACCATAAAGTTAAATGCCACATGAAGTTAGGAACACATAGATAATCAGGACACAGCACACACTGTACACACAGTGACCACATGGACTCCATGCTGGACATCTGGACACATTGCCCACATGCCCCTGGATTTCTCATCAAACACATTAAATTATGGCTCCAAAGACAAAGGTTCCCATTCTTTATTAAATAAGGATCGCCGGAACTATTTTATTGCATTCAACAAATTGTATAAAATCCACTGCCAATGAATTGTAAGTTGAGACAGTCCTCAGACCTACTGCTAATAAATGTAAGCATTGCTTTACGAGCCGTAAAGCAGCCTAGCATCAATTTGGCTGCATGAGTTTCTTTTCTCTGCGGCAGCTTCCTATGGATGCATATTTTTTTTACCTTGCACCATGGTGTCCCATACCGTAAATACGGTGCATCCATGGTGTTTTAAACTGTCATACCGCAGCACAAGTTTCCTGACACATTGCTGCCTTACCTCAACGATGCGTCAATTCTCATGAATGAGGGCACGAATCTCTTTGAGTTAGGTAACTCATTTCTTGCTTTTATTGCTATCTTTCTGAGTAAATATGCAAATGCTACTGTTTGTTTTCAGATTGGTATTAGTTTATGCTCTCCAACAAATCTAAAAAAAGTGACTTTTTTATGGACAAAATTCTATATTCACTCCTAAAAACTGGGAAAAACGAAGGGGCTTGTTTACGAGCCCCCTGCACTAATGTAGTTTCACGTTTTGTGATGCTCTGACGGCACAGATTACAAAATCATATCTATGAGGCCACGGAAAGCCACTATGCATGGCTTTGGATGGCCTCACAGATAAGGAGAAAGCCAACGCAGCTCAAAGTGCTGTGTTGCCTTACTCTGTGCTCAGGAGGCATTCTATGGACATTGTGGTGGGGTTTCCCATGCAACACCCGTGGATTTTAATGCTGTCTTAGATGTATAAGATAACGTAAACCTGGGGAAGTGCCAAATCGTTACGCCTCCTCAGGCGAGGTGTAATGAGGAAAAATGTATTTATTTCTCTTTGTTATTTCTTCTTTCTATATGTGCTGCATTCTGGAAGGAAAATGCCTCTTAGAATTGTTTCTGTAGAGGAAGGTGCCCCTTCCTGCACAAGAACAAACCTGCCGACAACACAGACTCTCTTGCGCCATGGTGCAAGGGTGCCTGCATTGGCAATAGGTAGCCAAAATGGCACTAGTGCAGGGAGCAAGGACAGGAATGCACCGTACAGCAAAATAAATTCTTCCCCTTTCACAGTGGCATAGGGTAGTACAGCAAGATGACTTGCTGCACTGCCATACGCCAAGTCCCCATAAATAAGGGCCTAAGAGTCATATTTAGACACTGGTAGATGGGCAGGCAGTCATCAGGGGTAGCGGTCATGACCTATGCCAACTCTTTTAGAGCACTGCTTCCATATTTAGTGATCCCGGCCTCCCTGTAAAAGAAGCCACTGTTGTTTGTTGACTGTGGGGTACTCGTCAGGACATATCATTTGTTTGGTAATTATCTGGGTCCAGTGGCAATGACACACTTTCGTTGACGCTGGGGTGGATCCACGGATGTAATTGAGATGGCTTGTGCCTAACCTTCTTGGACTTGGCTCTTCTTTCAAGGGAAACGGTGAGTGTCCAGACACTGGACACTGTACTGATGGTCCTAGTTCTGAGGCTAACAGCCATAAAACAGATGTTACTTCATTTTTTCTATATCACTGAAACCTTGTAGTGGACCATCATCTCTTACTCCCTATTACCTTCATTTAATAAAGAGAACTCCTGTTTTTAAGGAACTTCAACTACAGACAGCAAATATTAACCAGAAACAAACAAATCTAATTGACAAAATTAGATTTCTTGAGGAGAGGGGCAACGATGCAGAGGGATGCTCCTGCCACAACAATATTTGGATCATAGGCCTACCTGAGGGAATGAACGGATCTGTTCCTACTGCTTTCATAGGACAGTGGCTTTCTACCCATGTTACATCCACTGGCCTTTACCCTTCATTATGCTCTTCCCTGATATACTGTCATGGTATACAGTGATAGAGAGCCTCCTTTCTTGGAGCCAAATGCAATCTTTGAGATCTTGGCTTCAAATATGTCTTGCTTTTCAAACGAAATAGAAGATCATGGTTAACAAACAGACCTACTTCTTCACTAAACCCAATGAAGCATGGAATTGGGTGCAACAATATCTGGAACAAGCGCAGGACACCAAAGAAAATTCCTCATGCCCCTGCTACACCTCTGTTAGGAGTCGAGATACTCCGGTTAGAGCACCTCTTTGATATACAACCTGTAATGCTTCCACCCCAGCCCAATCCCAATAAGACTGAAGCACAGCACCCACGGTCTCCCAGTGTATGGGTTCTGCTACAGCTAGCACCCAGGGTGACTCTGATTCCCCTGCCTCATCTGACATATATTCGCTTGACTGTCTTGTGAGCTCTGTCTCACTTATACTACCAATGATGGCACCTCATAAGTCAATTAACTGATATAACCACCCCCTCTGCTTGCCACATGGTTCCTCTTTCTGTCTTAGTGGGAATCTGTTTAATTTGCTAATGCTCAGGTGTAGACTCCCTCTACACTTATTCACCTTTTCCCATTCAATATGCACATGCCTCTTGTCTGATGAATACTGCAGCACATTTTGGTGCATCTCCGGGTTGGGACTGTTACAACATTGTCTCCATCTATTGATACCATTTGCCATCCCCTGCGGCTGGGGGATGGGGACCACGAGACACTGACCTTTAACTTGGAATTACCCTGAGGTCCCCTTTGCATCTGATTTCCATATTACTGAATTTCAAAAGTAGTTCTTTCAATTGCTATCAGCTAATAAACAATGCTTAATGTTGGTGGGCCGAGACCAATCTGTCTGCCTCAACTGCTCTTTGTTAATGCCCTCACATTCTTGGAATCACCTAATTCCATAGAAGTTGTAAAGATATAGAAGTTTTGTTCTAATGTTTGGGTGGCTAAACGTTACTCTGTAGCCCTGGAGCGGGGAGTTGGAGTGTCTTGTGAATTATGCTTGGCCTATCAGCTTCCCCTTTGAGGTCCTATAGGGAGACTCATAGGGAGCACTTGCCACCTTTAACCTTTTTGTCCTCCCTACCTGCACAGCATCTTAACACTACTAAACTTTCTTAACTTTACAATGTCTATGTTTACATTAGTATCCTCAAATATCTGATGCATGAATTCTCCCAAAAAGGCTGGCCACCTCAATTCTAGACTAAACTGTCTATCCTACTTCTCTGATGGTCTCATCTCCCATGTATTATTAGAGGATATTTTAACTGTATATTAGATGTGCATTTAGATAGATTATAAACTCTACTCCCTCACACGCCCACAGTATGCAATGCGAACCACTTAGGGCAGAGGTTGTCTCATTGGTTCCTGGTCGATGTTTGGAAACCCTTCATCTATTGGATAGGGAATACTCCTTCTACTACCCCTGCATGAGCTGCATGCTCACTTAAATGATATTGTTTGCCCACCCACATTGAAACTCCTACCTAATCATGTGGGCCATCTAGGAAAAACAGTCTCTGATCAGTACACAGGCTTTTAGAAAAAGAACCACCTGACTCGCCTTATACTGTGTGTCCTGTTTAGAACTAATAGAAAGCATTTGATATGCTAGATTGGAATTATATCTTTGCAGTACCCTGGTGATTTGGCTTTGCAACCAGATTATTATTATTAAGTGTATTGCTTTACTTGCCTCCAACTGTGAAGGTAAAAACTAGTCAACTCATTTTGGATCCTGTACAATTACAAGAGGCATTAGACAGGATTGCCCCCTCTCACCACTTTAATTTGCACCTGCAAATTAGCCCCTTTCTAGGCGCCTGCCTGAACTCAGTAGAGATTGGGACATCCCAATCGCTAATGAGACTCATATAGAGGCTGTCACTTTTTGACTCACTGGTACCGGTATAGTAGTCCTTGAAGATATCTGACGACATTTCTCAGGTGAAACTTCCCTCCTTCCCTCTACTACAAACCCTTTAAATGATGGGTACTGTTAGGAAACTAATCTCTTAGCTTATCTGAGCTATCCCTAACCTAATTGATAATCCAATAATGCATTTACAGAAAAATTTAATATTAGAGTTGGGTCGTAGATTTATACAAAAGGCATAGGTTGCATTAATAGCAAACCCACATAAACTCTTGGATAACAAGAGGTTCCCATGTATTCAATTTGACACCCTGCACTCTTCTACTTAACACTTGCACTCCTAAACAGGAGGCACCCTACTGTGTACTCTCAAATCAAATCAGGGATATTTATTGAGCGCACATATCACCCAAAGGTCTCATGGCGCTGTTGGGCAACTCTGACTTTCTGGCTAGAGAGAATATCTTGCTGGTTTAATGATAGAACAGCCATGTTTTTAACTCCGCACGGAAGTAGTTGAGATCAGTGACAATGTGTAGGTGAGGGGGCAATTTGTTCCAGAGGGTGGGTGCCAAGAAGGAAAATGATTTTTTGCTATTTTTGGCAGTACGGACTCTGAGAGGGGTGTGGAGAAATCTATTACTGGACCTTAATGGCCTGCGAGGCTGGTACCAGCTGAGTCTCTTGGCCAAGTAGCTGAGGACCTACCATACATAATCTTGTGTGCCAGGCAGAGAGTTTTAAACCTGGTTCTCTTTCTTACAGGAAGCCAGTGGTATTTTGCAGGACCTGTAGACTGCACAGCAGATCATCATTTATTGGTGTCAGAAAAGTATTCCCATAATCCATCCGGCTGATGATCAGTCCCTGTACTAGAGGTTTCCTAGCTTCTATTGGGATCTATTTAAAGATTTTATGCAAGCAGCGCATGATGCCAAAGTAGGTGCCTATCGTTTGGATAACCTGGTTCTTCATTTATAGTTGGACATCAATTAGAATACTAAGATTATACACTGCCTGCCTAGGAATTGGACAGGGGCCCAGTTTGGGAGGCCACCAGTCTTTTGACCAGTGCTCATGTGCCTAGCCAAAGAGTATCACCCTGGTCTTGTTACCGTTAAGTTGCGATGGTTAGTGCTCATCCATCTGTCAGCGGGCAACATGCGGTTAAAAAAGCATGTTTTTGTGTCCATGGGGTCAGGACCAAGGGTGATCAGAATCTGAGTGCCATCGGCGTATGACACTACATGACGGAAGCCAGAAGGGGAGTGTACAAAGTTGATCGAGGGGTGAGGGACGCCGTGGGATGCCCAGATTCGTGCTGCAGCCAAAGGACGGGTCTTTGTGCACCTACCGTCCGCAGTTTCTGACCCTGTCTGGCCGTTGTACCCCTCAGTTGCCCCCGCCACTTGGAGACAGGATCCATAGAACGAGCGGTCGGCTCGCAATCCACGGAGAGCCGGCACCGCTGGGGCGGCAGGCCAGGACCACCGGAGGCAGGGGGAGAAAAAAGTGCTGGGTCCCCCATCGGCCTGTCCAGATACCGCTGAGCAGCAAGGAGCTGCATAGCCTCAGTGCTGAATCCCCCAAGGCATCCTCGAGGCATTCCCCTTCCTTCTGTGAGGCACTGGAGACTATTACAGTGCGGCCTCAGCGAGGATCGAGGCGGCCCTGCCCCAACGCTCCTGAAGGCTCCTGAAAAACCCACGAGACCTAGTGGGTTACAGTAGATCAAGGAAATGCCGCCAATGACTCTCTGCTGCACCTAGAGGACTATAAAAAAGCCCTGAGTCCCCAGCAGCGAGGGGAGAGCCAGTACACTGTCATACGGCTGGGAGACTACAGATCCCAGTATCCTTTGCGTCCCAAGTGCTGCCAATGACTCTCTGCCTGCACTGAGAAATGTATCGCCACATTACCCCGCCATTCAGCAGTGGCAGGTCTCGCAGCCCAAGAACCCACTAAGCTTCCCCCCGAGTGCGCACCAACATCTTCACGCCCGGAGGCGCATGTATCTAAAGGCCAGCGGGCTCCAACAGCGCAGCACCTGGCACAGGAGCTCTTTCTCTATTTGCCACCACCGCCAAGAGTCAGCTTTTCTTGAACTTAATTTTTGGGGGCATCGTGGTCATAGGAGCCGCCACTGCAAAGAGTCACAGGGGCCATTTCAGTGTGAGCGGACGCCGGAGGGAAGGCAAACTACATCTCCTAGCGTTCCCTGAGGCGCGCAAGCCACTGACGGCTGCTAAGAGCGCCAGTAGGCGCCTAAAAGGACGCTTGGGCTCCGTCGTAGCCAGGAGGAGGCAGGGTGGGGCCATCCCCTTTCCAACGCCGCACCGGTGCTCCCAAGGACTCGGTCAGTGACATTGGAATCTTATCTGGTGACTTCATAAGTCCAGACATATCTTTACATTCCCATTGGGTAGTTTTTCTTTTTTAGGGGTACTCAGAGTTGAACTTGTAACATGACATTTTTTTTCTTCTTTTTGTGGTATTATTTGTGGTATTATTGTTTTTAAGGCAAGTTTGTGATATTGTTTTAGTGCTGTAATTATGGGGAGGCGTAGGATACAGGTAAATCAGGACGGGGCTTTAGGCAATGCAAAAGCAACTGTAACTACCATGGATGCCTTCCTGTCTAGAGCTGCTACATTGATAGACAGGGAGATTGACATGGTAAATAGACGCCTATCTAGATCACCTCCTAGTGGCCTTTTACCTCTATTGAATGGGTTATTATTCAGCTAAATAATTGTCCTGATGAGGTTGGAGGTACCATACATACACAGGGGGGGGGTAGTGACATTCAAGAGGTGGCTGTGCTTACCCCTGTTTTGGAGTCTCAGCAGGACGCCCCAGCTATGCCCTTGTCTCCTGTTGTTATTGTGGCAAATAGGCAGGAGGCTGTCCCGACACATTTTAGCGGAAATGATGGGGAAGGAAGGGCGACCTCTACTACATATACAGGTGTTACCAGCTACAATAATCCGCAGCAACAAGTGGTGGGTGCTCGCTTATCAAATGGGAGTACAAAGAGAAAAGGCAAAACAATGGGCAGCCAAGCCAAAAAGAGTAAATCCAATACAATGTCAATACCAGCAGCAGAAACTAGGTTATCACCGACACCAGTTCCTGCTGCGATTGATCTCCCATTAATAGAAGCATTTAAATCCGCACTATGCAGCATGTTGGAAGATAAACTTCGCCCAATTATGATTAAATTACATAACATTGAGCAAAGTATAGCAGATCAGCACAATATTTTACAATCTGTTCAAAATCGAAGTAGTGCTGTGTCAGCCCCTTCTGTTTTAAATAAAGAACTCCCGAAGGTACATATAGACTGGATATCTGAAATCTCTTGCCCTCAAATTAATTGTGCACCTGTTGTTACAGATGTGAGTCTTAGCTGCCCAGGAGGGCTGAATGACAAGGCTCCTGATCGTTTAATAACAGATGGAGTGCAGGCAACAAAGCAACATTGTGCAGCTCTTAGTGTAGTAGGAATGAACAGGGGCATGTTGCAGGGGTACCCCAATGATGTACAGCAGAAATTACCTATAATTGATCTACCGCCGCAATCAACACCGTTGGTGGCTATCTTAGGGAATGTGCCGCCTCTTCCAATGAATACAAAGGAGGACTTTTTTCAGATTAAAAATAAGGTTACACATTGGCTGTCTGCAATGTTGATGCTGGCCCTGCAATTGCACACAATATTATTATGGTCCGTTGAGTTGCTTGGCTTGGAAGCTCTAGGAAAACTAGGGAAGGGGACTGTATTGTTGTGAATTTTAATAATTCTCTGTCCGTAGAGAGATTTTTCTGGGAGGTAAATGCTAGTCCAGCAAAAAGGGGCCAAGGTATTCAGAAACTACCATTGGGATACTTTTATAAGGTGATGAACCTAAGACAGATTAATTTGAATTCAGCACTTTATACCTGGCCTCAAGAGTTGGTGAAGATGTCCAGTACCGGTTCATTTAACCCTTGGGTTGAAAGGCATAATTTACAGAGGAATTGTCATCCCTCATCCATTGTAAAGGGGCCAAATAGATTCTCAGCTCTGTCAGGGCTGAATGACTGTGATTGACTGAGTAACATCTCAGACCTCTTAGAAGCAATGGGCCAGATACCTGCACCTGCTGATTCTATTTCTCCAGATGCTCGTTATCTAGATAAAATACCATCAGAGATACCTACTGTTGAGTTATCAGAGGCCATAACTGATGCAGGGCCAACAGCACAGGAGCAGCGAGTAATACCAATTTCCGTGCTACTGGAGGATCTCCCTATTGTAGTTCAGGGGACCTATCCAAGATAGAGGACTATAATGTCCTATTTTGCAATATTTAGGGCTGGCAGAGAAGATTGTAGACCCACTATGGGTGCAGTTCATCAGGCATTTCTCAGTGATTTGTCTTCGGGAGACTTGTATGGTAAGCTGCAACCTATTTTTGGAGGGGTATAAAGCTTTTTTTTGTCCCAGCAGTCCCAGCAACTAGTGGGAGAGCCAGGGGTGGTTTGTTTATTTTTACGTCCCTGTCCCTGAAATGTAGGATTAAAGATATCTCCTCTGCCCATAGTGATTTCCAAGCGATTGTTTTAAGGCAAGGAAACTCTAGTTTATGTTTGATTAATTTCTACAATGCAGTATATAGACAGGGGGTTTGTAAGATAATCCAGCTGAATAGTTTTGTCAAACAGAATTGTGCCCCCTTTAGAAATAACCTTATGATGGCAGGCGATTTTAATGTTCACCCGTGTGGGGACCCTGAATCCATTAGTATGGGTGATATGGGCTGTGCAAGGATCCGGGGTCTTCACTTTGAGCATTTGCCACCGGGAGACACACTTAACGATCTGCTTGACGAATATGACTTGTCTTCTGCCATGTGTTTTGTAGCACCATTTTGAAAACAGATGGTTCCGTCTTTTAAAGATCGCAATGGTGGATCTTTTATAGATCATATTCTGATAGATCTTGGAGGCGCAGCCCCTGGGCAATCTGCTGAATGTGGAACAAGGATATGAGTAGTTCTGTAACTGGGTCCTAGCCGCCCTTGATTCTCTTATACCAATGCGCTGGTCGAAATGCCACGCTAAAACACACAGCCCATGGTATAATGATACTCTTGCCGAGCTCAAGAGAACGTGCCGGCAAGCTGAGAGGGCCTGGAGGAAATCCTTTGATCCCACTTTAAAATCTCTGTATTTTGCCCAGCTTAAGATCTATCACAGGGCAATCTGCCAAACCCGGGCCGCATACTATGCTTCTGAGTTTCTGAGCAGCCCTAACCCATCTAAATTAATCTTTAAGGTTCTCAAAGACCTTGTGGGGAAACGGGCCACCTCGTTAGAAATCTGCACGGACTCTCACTGTGAAAGTTTGGCATCCTTTTTCGTGGAGAAGGTGCAGGCAATCTACCGAGGATTTATGCCATCTGTGCCCGGTGCTGAGCCTACTGGTGTGATGGCTACGGTCCATGAAACTCTGTCCTCCCTGCCTGTTATGTCTGACGAGGCTTTTGACACTCTGAGCCTCAAAATTAAATCTGGCTCTCCATTAGATCCGCTGAAGCCAGAGCTATTTAAACTTCTCCCGCCCCTTTGTCGTGAGCCTATATTGGATTTGATTAATCTATCACTCACTGCGGGCGTGGTCCCTTCTTCCTGGAAGCAGGCAGTGGTCAGCCCCATTTTAAAGAAGCCTAATCTGGGTCCCCTGCTACCTGAAAACTATCGTCCCATCTCCCTCCTGCCCTGGACAGCCAAGGTCACTGAGGCACACGTGAACTCCATCTTGTCTGCCCACCTCTCTCGAAATAATATTCTAGACGAGAGCCAGAATGGTTTTCGTGCACAACACAGCACCGAAACTGCACTGCTCTTTATGACTGAGCACTTGCGTACGGTGCTGGATGCAGGGCAGACAGCGGCGCTCCTCTTGTTAGATTTGAGCGCCGCGTTTGACACGGTGTCTCATGACATTTTGATGCGGCGTTTGGAGGAAATGGGAATTGAGGGGACGGCTCTCCAATGGTTTCGCTCTTTCCTTTCGGACCGGTTTTTTAAAGTGGCTATTCCACCTGGTCAGTCCTCCTTCCATCCATTGGGGCTGGGAGTGCCTCAGGGCTCTGCGTTGAGCCCCACTCTGTTCAACTTATATGTGAAACCGCTGGCTGCAGTCGTCAGACAATGTGGCTTAACCATGACATCGTATGCCGACGACACGCAGCTGGCGGTGACACTCAGTGGGGACCCTGAGGTGAATACTCCCAGATTCCGCGCAGGACTCATAGCCGTGGCAAACTGGATGCGCACTAACTGCTTGCAGTTAAATGCCAAAAAAACGAGGTCCTGATCCTTGGGAAGCAGGCGGAACTCTGGGGAGACCAGTGGTGGCCTCCAGAATTGGGGGTGACTCCCATCCCAGCTGCCGAAGTTAAGAACTTGGGGGTTTGGCTGGATCCCACACTCTCCTTTACCAGCCACACAAAGAAGATTGCAGCTACCTGTTATGGTATTCTGCGAGGACTGAGACCAGTCCTCAAATTCTTCGACCCCCCTACTCGGCAACTGGTGGTCCAAGCCTCCATCCTTTCCCGGCTGGACTATGGGAGTGCGCTGCTGCTTGGAGTGAATCAGGCGGAGGCGACTAGGCTGCAAAGGGTGCAGAATGCCGCGGCGCGTGCCATCGTTGGCCTTCCTAGACGGTGTTCTGTTTCTGCAGTCTTGACCTCTCTTCACTGGCTGCCGGTCAGACAAAGAATTAAATTTAAGGCTCTTTGTCTGACATTTAAAATCTTGAAACTTTCCTCTGCTCCAGCCCTTGCGAATCTTGTTTCCCCCTATGTTCCTACGCGGGCTCTCAGGTCGGAATCTCTTCATCTGGCGGTTAAGACCAGGTTCAGACTGAGTAGGATGGGAGGTCGTTCCTTTCGAGTTCTAGCGGCAGGATTGTGGAACTCTCTCCCTGTCCATATTCGTGCCCTGAACAGCCTGACTCTTTTCAGACGCGCCATAAAAACTTATCTGTTCCCTACTGCTGACTGATTCCCTCTCTTTTCCAGCATCGATTTGTTGTGTTGTGGCACTTGATCAGGCACCAGGACGCCCCTTTGCTGGGGCAGCTGTTCGCCTAATAAAAGTTATTAACATAACATAACATAACATATCTACAAGCATTCAGCCCCTTCTACTAGGTTTTACAATACTAGAGAGTGTGTGCATTTGGGAGGCAATATATTGATAAGGCAGGACAGGGTAGTAGAACCACGCACCCTGAAGCTTACTAATGGTAGGCGCCGCCTTAAATGGGCCCAAGTAACTCCATCTCTTTTTCACAAAAAGGTCCGTGAATTTTGTGCGGCAGAACTTATCTATTGTGAGGAACCTGGGGCCTTATTTATGAAGGCCTTGCGTCAGTTTTGCGCCGCTGGTGTGTCACTTTTTGTAACGCACCAGCGGTGTAAAAAATGCGCCTTGTTGCGCCGTATTTAAAAAGTGACGCATCTAGGTAGATGCGTCACTTTTTAAACCCCTGCGCCACATTATACCTGCGTCAGGTATAATGTATGCAGAGGGGGCGTTCCACCGCAAAAAGCCTCGTAATAGTGACGCAGTGAAATCTATGAGATTTCACTGCATCACTTTTAGGACGCTGTTGCGTCAAAATCTTGCGCCTGCCTCACAGCAGGCGTAAGACTGACGCAAGCCCTTTTACATGGGGCTTTACCCATGTGAAAGGATGCATTGCTGGAGTTGCGTGACTTTTGTGACACACTCCAGCAATGCGTCACTTTTGCGCTTACAGATACGTCAGAAATACTGACGTATCTGTAACTCCTTGCGACATGATGCATCATACATTAAATATGACGCATCAGGAATGTCGTAAGGAGTGTGCAGTGAAAAGAGACGCATCGCTGTTTTCACGCAGCGATGCGTCACTTTTCATTAATGAGGCCCCTGATTCTACTGCTAAGGGTATTAATGCTTTTAAAGGGATTGTCTCCAAGGTTGGAGCATTGTTATCAGTCCCAGCACAAAGAAGGTTGGGAGACGACCCAAAGTAGTTTGATCCATTATGCTCCAAAGCTGCTAAGGATTTAAAGGCCACTTTGAAAGCGAGTCCCTGGAATCAATCCCAGATTTGTATTCTCCGTACTAATTACAAAAAGATATTGGCTAATCGTAAGTTGGAACTGAAGGAGGCGACTTGGCGGAAACTCCTATAATCTTCCACATTACGTAGCAGCTCTAGATTCTGGAGCATTGTTAATAGACCTCTCTTTGAAAGGGACCGAGCCGAGGATCTGGGCACTAATATAAAAGAAGAGGAATGGGTGTCCATTTCAGCTGTATTTTTAAAAGTGCCTCAACCTTACCTCGGTTGCAACCGAGAATTCAGGAAAAGGACGCTGTTTTTGTATTCACCCGAAGAAATGTCGAGGAATGTATTGTCAGTCTCTCATGTAATAAGGCACCTGGCCCAGACGGCATTCCACCGGACCTTTTTAAATCTAATCCCTCTCTCTGGGCATCGATTCTGGTGGCAGTGCTCAATGCTGCGGAGAAGGAAGGGTGTCCAGAGTCATGGGGTAGCTCCACAATCGTACCTGTTTTTAAAAAGGGTGATTGTAACAGCACTATGAATTATAGACCGATTTCCCTTATCGACTCCGTGGTTAAGGTTGTCGGTGGAGTCGTTTTAAATAGTTTGACGGCCTGGACAGAAGAAAATAAGGTTCTTTCAGATATTCATTATGGTTTCCGCCCAGGTCATTCTACTCTGGCGCAATGCCTTAACCTCTATCTGATCCTCGGAAAGTACACTGTTGCCCGCCAGGGGACAATCTACATGGCTTTCATGGATCTCTCCTCTGCTTTTGACTGTGTCAATCGGGGGAAGATGTGGCAGTCCATGAGGGCCATGGGGGTGGAGGCAAATTTGGTGGACTTCCTGATGGATTTACATAGAGACACTAAGGCAAACATAAGATTCACCCAGGACCTGAGGGTTTCTGGGGACCTTAGAACAGAAAGGGGTGTACGGCAGGAGTGCATACTAGCCCCGTTTCTTTTTAACCTTTATAATAATGATCTAGATGAAATCTTGGTAGATATGGGGGCTTATTTCCCATTTGTGGTATGCAGTGGACTGCCCATCTTGCTTTATGCAGACGATGCAGTTCTCCTGGCCCACACAACAAAAAGCTTACAGATTTTGCTCGACACTTTCCGTAGGTTTATGGACGAACGTGATCTGGCCATAAACAATTCTAAA
Organism: Lissotriton vulgaris; assembly: GCF_964263255.1. Taxonomy (NCBI): domain Eukaryota; kingdom Metazoa; phylum Chordata; class Amphibia; order Caudata; family Salamandridae; genus Lissotriton; species Lissotriton vulgaris. Next base: position 1,372,080,461 of record NC_141694.1, on the reverse strand, counting down.
TAAATACAAGTTGGGTTGCACCCCAAGAAGCAGTACTCCTTTAAGGTAAATGGAGAAAAAGTACCTATAACATCGACTTTCTCCTACCTGGGTGTTTTATTGGATGACCGCCTGGGCTGGGGTCCTGTACTTAGGATGAAAAGGGGGAAAATGTCTAGGACTAACGCTGCAATCTTTAACTTCACTACAAAAATTGGCAAGCGCCCGATAGTGGCGATGATAAAAATCTATCAAGCAAAGAGTGTAGTGATTGCCAGTTATGGTAGCCAATTGTGGGGATATACAGGTCTAGAGGGTATTCAGGTGGTAGAAAATAACTTTTTAAAACAGCTGTTGGGAGTTCCTAAAGGGACCTCGAACTTAATAGTTCACAAAGAGACTGGTCTAACATTTATTGGTGATATTCTGGCTATGCGCCCACTGCTTTTTTGGCTCAATTGCTTGCTCAATTGCTGGTTGAACGAGGATCTCAGCCTTACCCAAGAGCTAATGAAAGAAATTTTGAGCCTGGATCACATGATTGAAATACCATGGTTAAAATACCTAAAGGGTTGCTTTGGAGAGTTGGGACGTCCGGACCTTTTTTCAAGACCTGATTGTATCACTAGATCCGATGTGGCCTTTGTCTTTTATTTTGTGAAAAAAACGAATAAGAGATCGATGGAATTTTCCAAATACAGCGTCCGCAAGTATGTGATGCTCAAATCCACTCCAGATATGGAGCCATACCTGTCGTGGCCTCTGTCGTCTCAAGAGCGGTTTTTACTAACTATTTTCCGACTTGATTATTTCCATTATTTCAATCTTTTACTTGCCGTACCGAAGGGGTGTCACGAGGACAAGTGTTAGCACCCTGTGGCTGCAACAGTTTGTCTCCACAGGATCTGCTGCACTTTGTGTTTTTCTGTAGTTTTTATGATGCCCCTCTGAGGCTCTTCTTAAAATCATTTTTAAAATAGTGAAATTTTAGCCAGGTTCGCCCCGCTCTCTATTTTATGCAATTATTAAAGCCACAGTGTATACCATTTGTAGTTGTTTTTTTTAAATCTTCCTTAAGGTACAGAAACTATATGGATCCCTGAAAAGTGGCTTATTGTATTTAATGAAATGACTTTTTAAACCTTGACGATGTTATGTTCATATTTTTTTTTAATTTGCTATATGTATCGGGATATTTGTATAATATGTCTGGATATGTATACTTGTGCTTTCTTTATATTTTTAAGAATGAATTGCAAACTTTTGATGGCTTTCTAACATGTAAACCGAATAAAGTATTTTGATGATGATGATGATGATGACACTACATGAAAACCATACGATCTGATCACCCGGGCCAGTGCAATTACTGTCATTCGACTGGTGCGGATAGAAAACATATGATCTGATATTGTCCCTTGGTTGCTGGGTATTGGAGATTATAGCAAATTCTTCAGCTGTTTTGGGTAGAAGAAGACTACACAAGCCAGAATGTTACATACTGGTCCTTATGCCTACCCATACACTTCAAAGTTGGTGCTAGATTCTTGGACCTTGTCTTTCCAATGGTGCAAGGCCTATTCACTTTGCATTGAAAAGCCTCCTCATTACCTGGGAAATCCCACTGGCATGCCTCAGTAATCCGCTGGGCTGAAATAGGATCAATCTCTCTATGGAGAGAAGAGACACGGAGATTACGCTGATGCCCTATTGCGAATATCTGGAACGATTTTGTGACTCCATTCTAAGATCTGATCAGTAATGACACCAGACCCCTTGAATAGGAATCCATCTAATGTACAACTACACCCTTCCACTCTCTTTTCTTTTTCCTTTTCATTCTGTCAACATACTTGTAAGGCACACTTTTGTGATGCGGATGCCCTGCTAGCACATATGTCTGTCATGCAAAAGGCTCTGCAGTCCTATAACGTTTCTCAATTTACATAGCCGGTTGCCTTTCTGTGCAGTGTCACTCCTATAAACTCTCTTGGGGTGTGGAGCCTTTGTTCTCTCTGCTTACTACCCTTGCAGTGGGTGCTATTGGTCCAGGTACGTCTACTTATCTTTTTTTTAATTATAGTTCCCATTTTACTTTATCCGCAAACTGTTGTTGATTATGCACACCTACTGTATTTCTACCATAGATGTGCTTTCTACTGGCCCTAAATTACTATATTTATCTGTATACTTCTGCACAGATGTAATTGCATAGTATATTTAGGGCTTTCTGTACCACTGTTTTGCTATTATTGAAAACTAATTTCAAATAGTTTATAAAACAAATGGGCCGAGGGAGATTAGTTTAGCTCAGCACAAATTTGAAGAGGTGGATTTACATTTGTTTCTGAAATGAAAGGATGTAAAGTTGCGTTCTTAAAGTACAAATAGTAGAGAGTCCCACATTAATGTTGTGGCCCCTGGGAAAGGTTCAATTTGCTCTTTGGAGGGTTTAATAGATTTTAACTCTGGCGCTCCCAGGAGGGGTCTTTCTTCACTTTAAAATCATCTGCGACATTTTTCTTAAGATCACAGATACCCATGCAGCTTTGAAATTCCCTGTCATTTTTGTTTTCGTCCCTACAAACTACTCGTCTTTTTGGGTTTAACCTCATGTGAGGTAGGTGACCTGTCCCTGAGACTCCTCTCAAAGTGCAAGTCTGCAGTGCGCACGTTCTCTATAACAATGCTGCAACTTGGGTTTCGCTCCTGTAGTATCTGAGGAAGTCTACATCAGGCATGACCACCCTTTCCCAACACGTCACAGGGTGGAGTGTAGTCAGTCAGATTTGCTGATTCCACCCAACTCTGTGATGAACTGGGAAAGGGTAGGAGACCTCCTTGCTGACTACCGACTCAAGTAGCACAGGGCCTAGACCTTAAGCTCCGGGCCTGCATTTATACAGCGAGGCTCCTCTACATCACAAGAGGGATGACCCAACAGGTGGCAGGCATCAGTCACCAAACCTGGAAGGTGATAGGCCCAGCAAAACCTCTGAAAGCCAGCACATGTGCACTATTGTCTGTGAAACGTCCCTGACTGCTGGTCCTCACTCTGAGTGAGGACAAGGGACTGACAGCCTGGCTGAGGAACTATTAGCATTTTTTTCTTCAACGTATTTAGACTTTCCAATGAAATCAACAGGTCGCGGACAATGGAGGAGAGGTGGATCGCCATCGTTCATAGGAACGAGCCATCACTGCAAACATCATATCTCAATTGTGCATGCTTGCCCTGTGACTGTGTGATCCATAAAAACACAAGAAATGCACAGACACACACACACACACAACATAACATACCTATTAATATGAGAACCGTCCATTTACCATAATGAAGTATGTAATTACTATTCTAATATCATGCACTCTTTGATAGTTGAGAAGGTTATAAAGCAGACCTAAGCAAATCTAACTACATTTTGGTTTTTTGTTATATTTGCCCGAAAGTACCGAAACAGACTACTGCAACCAGTCCTCACAAAGACAGTGTTTATCAGGTTGTGACAAGGTTAAGGGAACTCCACGGCAGTGAGAGGTGAACCTTAGGAGGAGCACCACCTTTGGAATAAGTGTGACTACAGGGGGTCTCCCCTGGCCCTCCGCCAGTTCGAGTTTGACTACTATATGAACTCGTAATTGTACCTCGTGCGAGGGGAATTTCCTCCACACGGAAGAATATCTATGTGTTTTGAGCCCCGTTAATTGATGAAGAAAAGGTAACAAGGGGTGTTTCGACTGAGACTGGTAGAAATCCTGTTGACAATTATGGCAGTTTAAGGAGGCTTGTTAGGAGTATCTAGTTATCTCTAGACACGATCATCCTTCACTAGTTTGATCCTGGCTGGGGAACCCTTTAATAAAGTTGAAATATAGGATACCCCCAAATTAGTTTTAGTCACTTTTCACTGCACTATCTCTATTACTGTTCCCAGTCACTTGATTAGTACCTACTATGTTTATTTTGTGTTGTTTGTCTTCCCCTACTCTAAGCTCCATCCTGCGCGTGGCTAGGTCAGGGTGTATTGTAAGCAGACCCCATGATGAAGCATGTCACACACATTTGTGTGTGAGTGAGGGCAGTTTTATTCAACACTATTTGTGCCACTGCATGCTCTTGTTTTTTAATCCTCCCTACCCCTTCTGCTGTTATTATTATTGTGACAAGGTTAACCCACGCTATGAGGACTGAGTCGGTCCCCACAGCATGGGTTATACATGCTCACACACACCATACCTGCCAACTTGAGGGACAATCTCACAGTGTGAAGAGAGGGCAGGGCCTTGAAGGGGGTGGGGCCTCGTGCCGAGAAGTACCTACAAAACACTTTTGAACCCCCTCCTCCCTAAAAACAAAACGTTTTTCTGAGGCGGGTGCCGCCGCCCTGGAGGGCTTTCAAAAACCCTAAATGGACATCAGCAGGGCAAAGCCTCGGAAAACGACCTGGAAAACCACTATTTACAGTGGTGTTCTGCTCGTTTTCCCTGTCACTGTGTGATATCGACCCGTCACCGGGAGACCATGTGATGGAAGCCGATATATGTGTCCCACTGTGGCACTGTGTGAGTTGGCAGGTATGACACACGCAGATACACACATACTAAAATTACACACAGGGCATGGGGGTGTGGTCATGCACTCGTTTACACAAGAGCACACACAAAACTGCACAGATACAAAACAAATAAGCATGTTTAGGCCTGCATTTAATAACACTGCATACCACAATTTAAGCATTTCAGAGCTTGCACTGCTTCACCATGTCCTAATTTGGACAAACAAAGTAATGGAGTGCCCAGCGGCCTGTTTCCTGTTTTCTTCACATATTTAGACAAGAGCATACACAATATGGGCAAATAAGAGCTGCTTCTCTGTGCTTTAAATATTAACAAAAGCCTCCCAATTCAATTAGAACAATTTCTGTTAAATGTTTTTCAAATTGTTCTAATTTTACACATCGGCATTCCCTTACCCCCCTCTGCAATTTGCCTGGTGTAGTATCCCTTTAACAGCATGTCACTGCCTTCTTAGAATAGCCATGCTTGTCATGTGCATTCTACATTCTCTGTGTGGTGGTTGATCACTTGCTGTTGAATCCTACCTTCTACATTCTCTGTGTGGTGGTTGATCACTTGCTGTTGAATCCTACCTACAAGTGGTTGTACAAGCTGTGTCCTGTGGATCTGAATAAACTACTTCCTCTGCAACTAATGTGCCAGATTACTTCACAAACTGGCGACGACTGGGATGAAAAAGGACTCACTCTCTGACTAGTGCAAGAAGTACCATTTTTTTTTTACCCTTGCATTGCAAAAAAAAAAGAAGAAGAATCCAAGGACCAGCGTTCACACGTTTTAAAGGTATTTCCTCTTTACCTATGTTATTTTCTACTTATGTGCAATATGATAGCACCAGCGGCTGTAATTTATAAAGTGCTTTGATCGCACCCGCGGCAGCGTGCAACTACGTGTTTCCTGTTTTCAGTCATCGCGCATTATTTAGTGTTTTTTCCAGCCTTGTCAACTTATGTAACCCGCGTTTAATCTACATTAACTTTTATTTCCTTTTTGCCGTTTTGGAGTTGTCGAGAAACGAAGGAACCAATGTGCTGACCTGTTTTCTTTCAAACGCGACTCAACATTCTGCCGCGTGTGTTCTTCTGCCAGCTTCGCGTGGAGCTCCATCTTCGCGCTGCCTTCTCTTCCGCGTCTGCTGTGTGTCAACATTCGACACGACGCGCTGAACGCAGCAGCCTCACGCTTCAACCACGCAAAGGTCAGAGGTCGCACAGCGACCATTTTTTTTTTGCCAATTACTTCGCACTAACGTTACATCGTGTGCTTTCAGCCTCGCACATGGAAAAATCGACATTTTAAAACCTATATCCACATTGTGTGAACTGCTGGATTACATTTAATGAACTGCTGGATTTTTATTTTTTTTTTAACTCTTTTCTTATTTTAACATCTGAAGGAACTCTGTTGACTATTACCTCGTTCGCCATTCTCAAGAACTCTGTCGCTATTCTCAAGAAACGAAGTTGACCACGGTGACTACGTTTATTTTATTAATTTATTGTTTTCAGTGTGTACTTAAATGTATTTCCAGTGTTAATTGTTTTTCTCTGCAGGCTTTCCTCATTTTCTCTAGAAATGTCTAATAACATTGCTGCTCCCTCTCATTTTTTACCCACTGCTGGGGATCCTAAGGTAGAATGGGATCTGTGGTATCCCACATTCTTGGCATATGTGGATGTGGTAGAGGAGGATGGTTGCTCAGCTAAGAGAAAATTAGCCTTATTAAAGAATTGTTTAGGTGGCGCAGGCCTTAAGGAGTTAGAGAACTTGCCTCCCATCGATGGAGCAGGTGATTTTAACATTTTTGAGATTGTTGTAAAACAGCTAGCCACCAGATTTGGTAGGAGAATTAACGTAGTTATGGAAAGATTTAAATTTTATTCCCGTGCTCAGAAAGACGATGAGTCAATCGAAAATTATGTAGCTGTGTTAAGAACCTTAGCTGCTTCATGTGCATTTGAAACTATTAATTTCGAGCAAGTATTGAGAGACCAGTTGATGATGAAAACCAAAAGCAAAAAAATACAAGAACGGTTGTGGATGGGCACCGAGTCTTCTTTAAATGCTGTTATTAATATAGCCAAAGGGATTGAACAATCAGAACTCTTTGTAACTGAGATCAGAAGTCATGATGCTAAAAGTAAAGTAATAATTCCAGAAGTAGCTTTAGTGAAAGATTTCCATAACCAGAAAAAATTTCCTTTTCCTCAGACTAGGTATTTTCCTAGAGACAACAGAATCCCTGGTAAGAAAAATCCTATTATCTGTTATAGGTGTGGTGCCAATGACCACGTTGGCAATTATAAAGGTTGTCCAGCGTGGAATAAAATCTGTGTTAAATGCAAAAAAACAGGACACTTTAGTAAAATGTGTAGATCTCCACAGAAAGTGAATTTGTTAACTGATCTTGACTATGAAGTCTCTGAGGAAGTTCAAGAAATCAACACTCTACTATGTGTTGGTGACTCTGCTTGTCCGGGTTTTCCCAAAGATAAAGTTTTTATCAATGGTATAGAAATCACTATGCTCATTGATTCATGTGCTTGGTACAGCATAATTGGTAGCGACATTTTCAATAAGCATTGGAATTCCTCATGCTTACTACCGTCTGACATTTCTCCAGGCGGATACACTGGTCGGAAAATTGATCTGTTAGGTTACATGTGGGCTGATATTGGATTTAAAGGCAATAGCATCAAAGGGAAAGTGTATATTTCTTCCAAGGGTGCCTCTCTTCTAAGTTGGCCACACCAACATGAGTTAAAAATCAAATTAGATCCCAATGCCTCTCCACCTGTATATATTGTGTCCCCCGCTGAGGATGAATTCATTGTGTCAGTCAAGAACAAATTCTCTGAGATTTTTTCTGATGTCTTAGGCGAATTTGTAAATTTCAAACACAAAATCATCTTGAAAGAAAACGCAACACCAGTTCGGCACAGGGTCAGGAATGTCCCATTGGCATATCGTGACAAACTAAAAACCATTCTTTCTGACCTGGTAACTCGGGGTATCATTGAACCCACCGAGTCTTCCCCCTGGGTTTCCCCAGTAGTTTTGTCAATTAAAAGCAATGGGGAGCTTCGTCTCTGTGTAGACCTCCGTAGCCTGAACACTGAAATTTGGGTAGATAGACATCCCTTACCCAACATTCACGAGCTTATTTCCACTCTCTCTGGTGCATGCGTTTTCTCAACCCTAGATTTAGCCAGTGCTTATCACCAGGTTCTCCTCCATGAAGATTCTAAATTTCTTACTACGTTCATAACCCCTGAGGGCATGTTCCAGTTCCGTCGCATGCCATTTGGCTTAGCCAGCGCAGCGTCGGTTTTTCAACGTCTCATGAAAGAAGTTTTGGAAGGATGTAACAATGCCATTGCCTTCCAAGACGATATCTTGATATATGGAAAAGATCATGAGGACCATGACAAGAATTTAGATAAAGTACTACTATCTGTTAAAGCTAAGGGCCTCACTTTGAAACTTTCTAAGTGCAAATTTAGACAGAGCACTGTGGAGTATTTGGGTCACGAAATCTCCGCTCAGGGCATCAAACCTAAACTTAATCACGTTTTGAGTATAACCAAGGCGCCTCCGCCCAACAACAAAGAACAATTGGTGTCTTTTCTCGGTCTTACCGAGTTTTATAGCAAATTTGTTTCAGACTATTCCTCCAAAGTTCATGTTTTGAGATTGTTATTAAAAAAAGATGCAAAATTCGTTTGGAAAGATGAACATCAAACTGCCTTTGAGTTACTTAAAAAAGAGATTATTAACGCCCCTTTCTTGAGACCTTTTGATTTGGGTAGAGAGTGCATTGTGTGTGTGGACGCAAGCAATGTGGGGCTTGGCTCTGTGTTAATGCAAAAGTGTCAAGGTGAAGAATATGTTGTTTCCTATGCTTCCCGCACTCTTCGTGGAGCGGAATTCAACTATTCCACTATAGAGAAGGAACTGTTGGCGTGCACCTGGGCTGTCGAACACTTCAGGCAATTCATTTGGGGAACAAGATTTCGTTTGCGCACAGACCACAAACCATTGATAAGCATGTTGGCTGCTGGCGGTGGTCGCACTTTGACTGCACGTTTGGCACGTTTGGCTGCTAAGTTACAAGAGTTTCAATGTGTGGTGGAATATGTCCCTGGTCGTTTAAACGTCCATGCCGACTGTATGTCCAGGCTACCGTGCATTTCCTTAGTTGCCACGAACTCCACTTGTGATGTGGATGTTGCCTTAACTGTTGATGATGTGAATGACTCCAGATGCAATTCTACGTCTAGCATCATCTCTGAGTCGAATTGGCGTGACGCCATGTCTAAGGATGTCTCTTTATCTAATGTGGTGGATTTCCTCAAGCACGGGTGGCCTGAAGAGAGGAAACTGTCTGGCGATATTCTTTCTTTCAGTAAAATAAAGGAAGAACTCATGTTTGACCAGGGTTTTGTAACTAGGTGTGATAAAATAGTTCCTCCTTCTAGTTTACGTGAAAAAATAATTTCTATGGCTCATGAAGGCCACATGGGCATGTCTAACACAAAAAGACGCATACGTGAATTTTATTGGTGGCCTGGTATTGACAGGATGGTAGATAAATGGGTCAGTTCCTGTTCTCCTTGCTCCAGTAGCGATAAATCTGTTAAACCTCTTGCTGCCAAATCTGACATTTCACCTATTGAGTATTCCATGTGTCCTTGGAAAAAACTTGGAATTGACATTGTTGGCCCTTTGGATTTGTCTGACAATAAGGCTGTTTTTATTTTAGTCTTGATTGATTACTTCTCCAAGTGGCCAGAGATCAAGGTTGTGGATAAGACTGGTTCCTCTCAGGTTGTTGAATTTCTTGATGAAGTTTTCTGCAGGGAAGGAATCCCAGCTGAGTTGGTCTCCGACAATGGGCCGCAATTTATTAGTAGTGAATTTTCGTCCTTCTTGGACAGATGCGGAGTTGTTCACAAAAGGGTGTCTAACTATAACCCTCAAGCCAATGGTCTTACTGAGCGCTTTAATAGGGTCATTAAAGAGTCATTACAACTTGCTATTAAAAGTAAATTGGATTGGAGGAAGTCCCTCCGTGCTTCTCTTCTTTCTTATCGCACTTCCCCCAACTCAGTCACGGGGTTTTCCCCCTTTGAGTTGTTGAAAGGTCGTAAACCTGGTTCCAGACTTCTACCTTGGTGGATGAAATTAACGATTCCTTCCTCGCCTAGTGCTGATCCTTCTTTGGTTAGAGACAAGGTGTTGAAACATCAAGAGAAGATGAGATGTAACTCCACTCGCCTTTCCACACCTAGTATCAAAATTGGTGATTTGGTGCGTGTTAAGTTTGGTAGATCTTGTGGATCTAGGTGGAACAAATGGTCCGACCCGTGTAAAGTCACCGAAGTCTTTAGTAAGGCTGTCAGAGTGGATGGTGGCAAGGTGTGGAACTTTCGTAGGGTTTCTCTGTGTAGAAAACCCAATGTCCTAATGAACTCTCTACCCTCTTCAAAGCCTCCCGTTCCTGATCACTCCTCCGAAGACTGCCATTCTGCCTTGTTGGATACTTTTTGCAGTGATGTTCAACCTTCCTCGAGTAACAATGGTGTTCTATTTCCTAACATTGTTCCCCTTTCTCCCAGTGCTGTTATCCATTCTGAACAGCTTTCTCCTGGCAGTTCTGTTTCTCCCCATGCTGTTCAGTCTCCTGATGTTCCCCTAAGAAGAAGTGCCCGCATCAGGTCTTCTCCTGTTAAATTACGTGACTTTGTACACTAATGTCTCCTTGTGGATTCCTTTTATTTTTTTTTTTCTTGATTTGGTCATGTTTCTTTTTGTTTTTTTTAAGGGGGGGAGGTGTGTAGTATCCCTTTAACAGCATGTCACTGCCTTCTTAGAATAGCCATGCTTGTCATGTGCATTCTACATTCTCTGTGTGGTGGTTGATCACTTGCTGTTGAATCCTACCTTCTACATTCTCTGTGTGGTGGTTGATCACTTGCTGTTGAATCCTACCTACAAGTGGTTGTACAAGCTGTGTCCTGTGGATCTGAATAAACTACTTCCTCTGCAACTAATGTGTCAGATTACTTCACCTGGTATGATCAAAAGTGATTAATAGAGAAAAGAAATATCTCCAGAAAAAGAATCAGTCAAGACTAACACACAATAATTGGTTTGCATTGCTAGCAGATATCCAGTATTAATGTTCAGCTGGTGAATTCCAAATCAGCACTTCCTTTAACGCGTGTTTCGTAATTGTAATTGTAATTATAATGAAATTCATTTTTCAGCGTAATTTTTGCAACCCAAATGATTCCCCTCTTCCCATTACCTAAGAATACGATCACACAGAGTTGCCGAGCTCGCCTGGAATGTGCAGACTGTGGTACATCGCTCTCTCCCCCAGCGTTTAATCTCCTCGCAGTCTAGAGATGTCAAGAGGTTCCGATTAAGCTTGTTAAATATCTGCTTCAGCCTAACTCATTGATGATTATTTATTTAGCAGTTTTATGTAACCCTGTCACTGATAAGCACTCAATTAATTTGCCCAGGGACAAATCAACACTACTTATTTTTCTGCTGGCTATTAGGCTCTGGGCTGATGCCTGCTGCAAACCACTTGCCAGTTAATTATAAATTATGGGCCCTCTTCGCCTATATTAATTGATATCTCATCTGCCTTTGTAATACCGGACAAATACAGTGCGAGGAAGATGTATGAGGAGGCGAGTATCTCGCCTTTATTGGTATTCTTTATGGCGCTCTTGTTTTCGTGTATGCCTGTTTATCAAGATATGATGGACCCGCAGTTTCCCAAAAGGTCCACGGAGGGAAAGCGCTTAATCACTTGTCGCCGCAATAATGTAAAAACTGCTCGCACACTGAATAATGTGATGCTTTAAACTTCCCTTTTTACGGCAGGTTTGAGATAGCAGAACCTTTTTTTTTCAAATTTGTTTGGAATAAAGAAAACGAAAAAAAAGCATCATAACATTAAAACCCCAACAACAGTTTGGGTTGTATTCTCTAAATTGGCTTAAGATGTCAAAATGCCTATTCGTGGTGTTATGTTAAATATGCACCCCTTGCCCCCAGCAGCACGTGAATAGCGGCCCCTAAGTCTCCCATATCTCTCAGATATTCATTGGCTTTACGGTGAAATGGGGGCCCCTTGACAGATTGGGAGACCCCGGGAGAGTTGGGGTTCCCTTGAATTGAAGGGGCTTGCGTTAAGCTCCTGATGTCTATCCCCAAAGACAGGCGCTATCCAAAGTAGACTCCAGAAAAGTGCTTGAATTTGTGAATTTAACATTCAAAAGCTATGGGGAGTGGGGGGGAGAGGGGAGTCATTCGCTGCTATTTAACTTTGTAATATAGTTCTTCCACCAATCCGAAATCTTACACATATTCAGATGCAAGACCATGTAGTTCCTATTTTAATGCTAGCTCTTAGAAAAGTTGGGCTTGTTTTACTGAAGCAGGCAGAACTTGTGACTCCTACAAGCTAAATAAGTATTGGCTTCTACGGGTATTTAGCAAACCTTCACTTTCTAAATATATGTACTTTTTGGCTGCCATATGGAACAGTCTGAAGTACAGTGTGTTTGTGTCTGCATATTCCATGCTCAAAGTAAATTACATCACTTGAATGAATGCTACTAGACGTCTTTAGTGATTAACTTTAGAAAACATTAGTTCTAGCACTAAACACTACTTTTCCAAGCCTGTCTTTTCTTTCAGCACCCCAATCCTCGTGAAAACGTCCAAATGGTAACACTTTTCCCACTTTCTGTGGCTGTCATATCTACACAGTCCTGTTGTAAGGTGAGGGCCTTATTTATGAAGGTCTGCATCACTTTTGCTCTGCCATTGCGTCACTTTTAGTGACACAGCGGCCTAAATAATGCTCCATCTTGCGCCATAATTACGAAGTGATACATTTATGCAAATGCATCACTTGGTAAACCACTGCGCTACATTATACCTGCCTCAGGTATGATGTTTGCAGGGTGGGCGTTCCCCCGCAAGAAAGGGTCGTAGGAGTGGCGCAGTGAAATCTTTAAGATTTCACTGTGCCACTTCTAAGGACGCCAATGAGTTAAATCCTTACACCTGCCTCATGGCAGCATAAGGGTGACGCAGGCCCTTTCACATTGGGCTTCCCGCATGTGAAAGGAACATTGCTGAAGTTGCGTCTTGCTTCAGGCACAACTCCAGCAATGCGCCACCTTTGCGCCGACAAATACGTCAGTAATACTGACGTATCTGTCATTCCTTGCGACATACTTTAAGGAGTAGGTGGTGAGGTATTATCAGCGCATAGCCTATGCAGCAATGAATCTATAGATTATTATCTCAAAAGGGCATCAAGGGAACCAAAGACAGCTACCACCCACCGCTGTCAAGAGACAGCAAATTACAAAGTAATTCTTGTCACAATAGCAAGTTTTGTTGAGTTCCCTGAGCACAAGAATATATAAGCGTATCTGTAAGATTTACAGATAATATCTATTCAAACAATGACGCCGTACTAACAATGAGGATTGGGACTACGATTTAGCACGGGAACCCGAGACACACTTGATGGTTCCAGAATCATAGGCTAATATTGCCTGTCGCTTTTAAATGAGAAGATTACATTGTTGAAGACACTAGTGAGGAATATGCTTGCAAAGTCATTTGAAGGTGAATTGTTTTATAAAGGTCCTTGATATCATCCTGTCTGTCTTGCAACTACAAGTGATAACAGTTCATGCCCTGAGGAAGTCATTGGGTGATGCCCCTTGACGAAACACGTGTTGGCGTTTGGCTGTTGTAAACTATATCAAGACTGTACTGCTATACCTACAAGTCTTCGTGATCATCTGGATTGAGAAAATAAAATAAGGACTTTTTCAAAACTTGGATACATAGATATGGACTATCATTGTTTGAATAGATATTATCTGTAAATTTTACAGATACGCTTATATATTCTTGTGCTCAGGGAACTCTACAAAACTTGCTATTACTTGCGACATGATGCGTCATACCTGGCTCTTCGAACAGTAGCAGCGTCCCCCCCCCCCCGCACCCAGCACCTTGAGACCCTCATGGATATGTAGTGCGCTTTACAAATACTATGATTGATTGATACAGTAAATATGATGCTTTTATGGTGTTGCAATGAGGGCACACTGAGAAGTGTCGCATCACTGCCTTCATGCAGCAATGCAACACTTCTCATAAATGAGGCCCTGAGTGTCTAGATAAATGTCATAAATTAATTTATAGCAGTTTGGGAATTACAAAAGTTACACCTGACTGGTTGTTCATCATCTTCGCATGGTATTTCCCTAATCCTCAAGAATGCATAAATTGCTTTCACATTAGAAATCTACTATTATTTCATCCATTTAGAGAAGCTCTTAATCTTCTGTAGGTACAGTTTAATAGCTTACATGGTATTTCTAATTGCAATTTTAAGGAAACTGAAGCTCACGTTTGTGATATTTGTGGCTAGTATGCTATCCAAAGTAGTCAGTCCTTCAGTTGGTTCTAATGAAAGTGAAATGTGAAAATGTTCAAGGTGCCCTCACTGTTAATGTGAACTAAGAACACCTATTAACTAAGCAACACCTCTCTGTGTATTCATGAAGCGAATATTGATTGTTCTGACCATGAGGAATGAGCTTTGTGCTACATCTGATATCAAGTGCTGGTATTCAATGATATTTTTGTACTCACTGACAAGGGTGCAAAGGGTCTATTTCCACTGGGATTGATTCACCTAACGGAGATAGTGAAGATTTGTTAACATGCAGCTTCAGTAATTTGTGGCAACTGAAAAATGTAACCTAGCACAAAGAATACATTTAGACAAATATTTTTAAAATATTTGGCAGGACTTACTTACCATAAGAAATATTGATGGTGTAAATATTTGGCCTGCTTTTTTATGACAGTAGTCACCAAATCTCAAAAACCTCCCTCTCTGCCACCCTTCAGAAATAGTGGTTTATCTTAATTACTGCTTTTCCTGTTGATAGCATTCCTAACTAATTTAACATGCAAGGATCGCTGATATAATATTGATGCAGCCAGTATTGAAACCCAGAAACATCAGAAAATAAATATTATTCACAAAAATATCGACTTCCTATACTTACCTAGTAAAATCACAAATATCGAGAAAACAAATATCATTGTTAAGTATATAGATTTTTACTTTTATCAAAAACACAATTATTGGAAACAAAAATATTGTCACCTCAAAAATATTGATTCAGGCAATATCAACTATAGTAATATTGAAAAAAGAATTATATTATCATTAATAAACATACACAAATCAATATTTATGTTAAACAATTATTTGAAATAAAGCAAAAACATTTTATACACATTTTACATGAAATATAGGTTTATTATATCATCAGCCAACCAATGAAATCAAAGTCTAAACAACTGTAAGCAATAAACTGAGACAAAGAATGAAATCAATAATATAAATGGTACACTATGTTATTAAAAAGCTACAAACGCTGCAAGGCAAGGAAACTCTTCTGGATTCTTTGACTAGACCTTTAAATAAGAAATATATATTCCTCAACAATTACCTAACCAAGCAAGTACAACTTACATTTAAACTAAAACTTACTTTTAAATAGATGTAAAAATGTAAAATAGCAAATAATTAATAATGATGGTTCCCTGACGGCTGTGGCACTGCAGTGGACGTCCGACTGCCAAAGTCCTAATAGGGTGGTCGGACCACCAGTGCAGCGGTGGCTGGACCACCAGTCTCTTAATGAGAGCCCAAGTGCAGAATATTCTACAAGCAGCCAGTGTACCTTGGAAATAAAAAATATTATAACAGTAGCCCCCCATGTCCCTGTAACGGAGGTAGCTCACCACTTCAATGTATTAATAGAAAGCCCTTTCCACCAACGAAACTAAGATAAGCTAAGGTCCCTAATGGATTTTTTCAAAGATACTTGAGGTGGCAGAGTGCATCTCTCCGGACACAGATGCCAAATTAAATTCCAAATACCATGGTGACAGCACCTTGGCACAGGAAGCCAAAACAAACAATGCAGTGGAAGGATGGCATAATGCCCTGTAATCCACACTAGCCAGAACACAACCTGCACTCGATAATTTTATATAAGCATGGCAAAAAGGCCAAAGCTACCAACAACTACGAATGAAGCAAACTGGTTGTCAAATTGCTCCTAAACATAGTAAACAAACCAAAATAATGTAAAACATGTTACAATTTAAAGGCAAACTCTTTATAAATACCAAAGAAGTAGATTACTTAAAAATAATGGACAAGAGCATATCGTAAAGAAAACAGCCATCTCCTTAAGTCCCAAAAAACTGTCACAAAATCTAAACCACCAATTTTTTATATAAATATTAGACATAATATTCTATTACATCAGTCTCATAATTAAATAAAACTCCAATGTTAAGCAAGACTGAGACTATAGAATCATATGTAAATTATCTAAACAAAAATGATACCCTCGCCAACTTAAAAACTAAAAAACAAACTCAATCCACCACATAAAATAAATATAACACATAAGCCAATCAATTCCAAATAAAAATGAAATTTCTACACAAGCAATACAATATAACATTCCCTATCCAAAATAAATGAAATAAATAATACTTACTGTTCTATAGCTAGAGACCTTCCTCTGTATCTATGTAGTCAAACATAATAATCCACCAAAAATGTCCAAAAGCCCCCCAAAGAAATGCAGACATAAAACAATTTTAATACAGATCCCTTGAAGCAATCCAAAGTATCTAGGAACCATAAACCCCCAAAAAAGTGGTTAAAAAACGAAACACTCTAGGAAACCTGAGAAAAAGGAAATCGAAGTAAAAAGCACTGTTTTATTAAAACCAAAAGTGATTTCCTTTTAAAACATAAATGAAACTCGCCAATGCTCCTAGGACACGTTTATAGACAAACTCCTGTAATGTAAACAAGAAGACCCACTCGCAAAAAACATTACATTGCCAAAAACACATATGCATCACACTTATTCTTCAAAATATAAGTAACATACATAATTTAACATAATTTAATATCACATAACAATACATTACTAAAATATTGCATAAAAAACCCCAAACTAGTGAGAAAACACTGCTATTAATACAACTAAGGGGGTCATTACGATGTTGAGCGGAATCACTTCCCCCTGACACTAACGCAGCTATGGGACCGACCGACACCCGGTCGGCTGTCCCGACTGCCCTATTAGGATGGGACCAAGCACTGTTAAGTCACATTCCTATATTTCACTGTAGGAGCATGCAGTACAGCCATAAACCGGCCATAGTGTATGCTCCCACAGTGAAATGGAAGGTGCGGTTCATCCCTGCACCCCATGGCAGGCACCACAAGGGATCAACAGGGTGCACCCAAGGGGCCCTATCTGCCTCCAACTGGAGGGTGTGCACCCAAGGGGACCCTGCTGTGGACCCCCGAACATGCTTTTTGACATGGTTTCCATGTCAGACAGACTGGCATGGAAGCCATGTCAGAAACTGTTATCATAATCTCAAGGGTGGAAAGCCTGACCTTAAGATTACTACCCGGCTTCCGACTGGCGGACAGGCTCTCCGGGCCCATCGGAAGCCAGCCTGTATGACCGGTTGGTTTCCTTTCTGACCACCTCCATTGTAATGATGCGGTCGTAAAGGAAACTGAGCAGCCCATTATGATGCGGCTGTGAAGGCTCCAACCGTAAATTGGAGCTTTTACAAGTCTCATCATAATCGGCTCCTTAATGTACCAAAAACCCACAAACAACACTAAAACTAATCTCATGACCTCCCCATTAACCAAACTACCATCTAAAACCTTTAAAAAAACATTAAAGTTGACATATGTCCTGAAGAACGGCAGCACCTTACTGCGTCCTGGATCTGGGAAAATTGACTAAAAACTTCACAAATAGGATTACAAAATAGAAGGTAGCAGTAAAACAAAATGCCTGCCAAATTAAAATTTAAAAAGGACTATCTCCCCATAGAAATGAATGCAAAATAACTTTCAAATGTTGAATAAATGCTTGAAAATATGTAAACAATTATTAAACTTTTATAACATAAGGAAAAGTTGCAAACATGTAAATCAATTGTAAAGTATAAATTAAATACTAGTATAAAATGTATACAAATAGTTAATATATATTGAAAAATCTTGTTAAAATGATGGTTAAATTGCGTATATAAAACATTTTGAGAAATAAAAAAAAAATGTTAAACAATGGAAAAAGTGGAAAATGTACAACATACAATACTATTTAAATAAAAATGCCACTAAAATTCCTTGGCTAAAGTATATAAGGAGAATGTGTGTGACTCTTGGAGTGCCTGACTTATGGTCGGATCCGGAAAGTGCCTGCACGAGGATGTCCAGAAAAGCATTGTCTACTTTGTTCTACAACCACCTGCTTCAAAAAACACTGGATACCACTCGGGAGGGGCCCTTAACAGATCTCTTCATTAAAATCAAAGACTCGTACATCCACAAATGTGTTTTGGATGGCATGACACCGGTGCTTACAAGGAAGATCTTCCTGCAATGGAGGTATGGGTCTCTCCCCCTAAGGTCCTTCACAAAGGCTTGGGCAGGTGGATCGGAGACAGGGGCGTGCCCGCCATGTGCTTACAAATCGGAGAATGACTTGCACGTGGTCCTGTTCTGTGGAGCCTATACTAGAATTAGGAGACATTGGCTGGTCCCTCATTTAAAAAACTTGGGATTCAGAACATATGCTCCGGCCTACAGAGTACTAAAGTCGGACCTATCTCCGCCAGCAGTGTTTGCTATGGCAACATTTCTGACTGCAATGTGGCGGGCACGCGCTCAAATAATTAAGGACACCACAACACTGTGAACACCTCTTCTACTTCCCTTGTATTTGGGCTAACCCATTTTTCAGAACTGTACTGTTTAAGTATATTCGTATACTGTTTTTATTGGGTTTTATATGCATTTTAATGAATATTCTATCATCTGTATATCTTTTATGATCTTTTATGATCGAAATAAAGATTTGAAATTGAATTGAAATAAACAGTCAAGTTTTTATTTAAGGAGAAAAAATCATTTATGTTATTTTATTGCTTTAACTATATATTCATGTTTATTTTTAAGTTGAAATATGTGTAAACATATATATTAAATAATATTTGAAAACATAAAATGAAAAAAATGTGTTGCATGGCTTTATTCTATAAAAACTGTAATGTATAATATTGATTACTAACAAGCAAGTAACTATTTTGTATTATATTTCTAAACATCAACAATGCTAATTAAATAACAACTATTTCTACTAGTTATAAGTAAAATTAAAACAAAGGATGTCAGAATAAAATAATAATAAAATATTCACACCCCAACATAAACCAATTTGAAGAAGATGTTGGGCACTAGAGTGGTGACATATACTATTCCCGCTCCAATCTAAAACAGTTTGGGGATTGCTTTGGACACTACATGGGTGACATTTACTATTCAAACTCAAATCTAAACCAATTTGAGAAAGTTGTTAAGCACTAAAAGGGTGTCATTTACTAATACCACTTCAACCTATGCTAATTTGTGTGTGGATTTGTGCACCATAAAGGCAACATTTGCTATTCTCACTCCAAACGATACCAATTTGAAGAAGGTGTGGGACACTAAAAGGCATTTACTATGCAACTCCAATATAAAACACTTTGTGGGAGGTGTTGGAGAGCAAAGGAATTACATTTACTATTCCCACTCCAATCTAACCCAATTTGGGGAAGGTGTCGGGCACTAAAGGAGTGATATTTACTGCACCCACTCCAATCTATACCAATTTGAGGAAGGTGTTAACCACTAAAGGTGACATTTAATATTTCCACTCAAATCTAAACATAATGGTGGATGGATGGTGTTGGACCTTAAGGGGTGACATTTACTTTTCCGACTCCAATTCAACCATATTGGGAAAAGGTGTTGGACACTAAATGGGTGATATTTACTATTTCCAGTCCAATGTAAGCATTTTTGAAGAAGGAGTTGGACACTAAACTGGTGAAATTCACTATTTCCACTGCAATCTATAACAATTTGTACAAGGTAATACGAGCAAAATATTTTATATACATTATCAGTACTCTATACTCATACAATTTATTGACTATAAAATGAAATCTAAAAACCCCCTAAACAAAAATCAAATCCTATTTATTCATAGTTAAAATCGAATGCATAAATTGTATAACTAACGATAATTAACATATATGTAAAAATAACCATAAAATAAAAAATTTAATCATAATCCAAAATTACAATCATAAAATAAAAGCATATGTAAAACCAATTGTTAAATAAAAAGGGTAAAATATAGTTTAGTATCCAAAAATTATTTTAAAACAAAAAAAATAAATATTTTTATTATTAACATTTATGTTTCACAAAAATTATAGAATGTAAAACGTTCATAAAAAATTCTGATATTTTACGTTACTAAGATTATTTTTTATATATCTTTAATTGTTGAAATTGTTTTAGAACTTTATTTTGTTTAATATTTAAAAAATGTTGTATTTAGTACCATTATTATATGTTTTAACTAGATATACATTTCAATTTATTCAAATTATCAATATAACAAAAAATCCACATTTTACAATATTGTTTTGATATAATTTAAACAATTAGCTTAAAATTTACTTTCAAATATACACTTTTTAAAAATCACCCCACAAGTGGGGCGGTCGGACTGCCATTTTCCCGCCACAGGAGGTACGGTGGTCAGGGCCTCAGCAATATGCTGGTGGTGCCGCTTCAGCACAGCTATGCATATTATGACTTTCAGGACCACCAGCGGTGTCATGGAGGTCTTACCTTAATGACAAGGCTGGCAGTCCAGAAACCTGTTGTACATGTTCATGGGGGTGTGCCCATTGCGGTGTCCATTTTCAGAGGCACCACGATGGGACAGCCAAAACCAGCCCACCAGATGAGGAAATTCGTAATATGGTGATCGGTGCGACCTTGGGTTTGGCAGTGCAGGAGCCAAACTCATAATTGGGCCCTAAGTGTACATCCAGAGAAAACATATGTTTTACTTTTCTGAATCCGAAGCGATGGCACATCCTGATCACCAAGATCATAGGTGAACATTTCTAGAAAGGCAGTGAATCAGTAGCTCTGTAGATGACAATTTGTATACTGTTTGGTGTGGTCTCTGTTGAGTACCTTGTTACCAGTGACTAATCTATGTTCTCATTGATATATAAATAAATAAATACAAATAATAAAGTATAGATTAATAAAAGACATTGTTAAGAACATTGATCACACACCTTAAGAACAAAATAACTGGAAAAGGACACTTTAGGCGATGTCTTGTGAGACCAACTAATATTTACTGTGTTATTATGCCACATTTCTCTACACTGATCCACAAGAGACAGAATCTGAATTCCACAATCATCAGAAGTTAGGAAGTTTGAAAAGTCATAGGAAAACTGGAACCCCACCTGGCATGCTTTTTCACACCCCTTCATGCTCACCAGTAAAAAGCCAAGAAACTCTTCTAAAATTAACTTAATTTGTACTTACCTTAGACACCAATGGCTATATACGCACCATTGTCAAGACAAAAATACCCTCCTTTTAACTACTACAACTAAAGGTAAAACACATTAGATTCATCAGCATTAATTGTTTATTTAATTTCTTCTTTTGCTGGATGCCAATCGAGAATGAATAAGAAGACACTGATGCATTAACTTTGAACTAATAAATGTGTATCACATAACCTGTTCATAAAACTGACACTTTTTCATTGTCCAAACAATAAGTTCTATCTCCTATAACAAATAGTTAAAACATGGAGCTACATCGCAAACATGTTAGCGACATCGCCCATTTTCTGTTTGTCAAAGAACAGAAATGGATTTTCAAACTTAAATGCGATATTGAGGGGCTGAACGACAAAATATCATGGATCCAGCTCTGATACAACCGCACACATAAAATCTGGTCTCTTGATAACCACCTAAGTGCAGATTTATGAACTCTAACACACACCTAAAAACCCGGCAGTCACTCATGAGAATCTAGCTTCCCATGCTTTACTAGAACTCTGACCGACAAAAACAAACCTGTTTAAGGTCAAAATTGTCCACATCTAACTCCGGAATGACGCCCATCTTTAGGTGCATAAACCATCTCAGAAACGTTAAACTTGTACCTTTCGTTTACATTCACCAACGACACAGGACTCATTTTCAATTTCAAAACCCTTTTGATTGCAGTTACGTACAGCCCCGAGCACACAGATCGGCATCCGGTCTTCACAAAAGGACCAATGAATAAGAAGTATTCCTGTTTTCCAATCTGGTTCGCCCTCGCTCCACCCCAATAGACATGGCGGAATCGGTGGCCTGTGTGTTTCCGGTTTTCATACTGAACCAATCATCACCGAACACGTCCGATAACCCCAAAACAAGCGGCTCCTATCTGGTCCGCACATTGCCCTCTTTTTTCGTCCAAACGGATATGCTCACCACCTTCCCCTCGGCTCAGACGACAGACCGAGGCAACGACGGACAGGTTGGTGACACAATCCAGGCTCTTCTCAGTAGCTCAACATCTCTCCTCGCTGAGCTCCAGATTTCATGCAACATTAGCCATCATCTTTCATAATTTTTTGTCAGCTTCAAA